>NW_026441987.1:0-1200000 GCF_026898425.1 Galleria mellonella | reverse complement strand
TCGTTTGGGATAATTTAGTTTAAGTAGTTTTTGAATTTATTCATTATAAATAAACAGAAAATCGAATCGAGTAGTTAATATTAATAACCAATTTTGTAACCACTATTGTCATATTTTATTGTGCCAATTTTCGCTAATTGCATAGCAAATTCTACTTGTAGATAACTGCATTCCAAATTTAAATAACTGAGTATTTAATATCTGATGTGTCTACAAGATATTTCGTCTTCCGTTACTGTGTTTTTCCATGATTGATGTTGTTTTTTTACCATGCAATATATACCTCATTTCCAATATCGCGGATATTTACGATATGACTTATCGTTGATAGAAAAACGAGAGCGCTTTTTATCGTATGATAAAAATGTACCGTTTTTACACAACCTTGCCATTCAATGGCAAGAAATCTGACAGAAATTCCGTGCCACGATGTCCGTTCACGCTAATTTCCAAAACCGATCAGTTGATTTTAATGAAATATTCGACTAACTTCAAAAAGAAGGAAGCGGTTGTATTTTTTTTTTATTTTCTTTCAGCCTTTATTTATTCACTGGTAAACATAAGCCTTCCCTATAAGGGGAGTTTTTTCAGTAGTTGCCATGCTGTGCAGGTGGGTTGGCAACCACAATTAGGCTTTTAGACATGTTTAAGAGAGACGCTGCTGCCCATCTCTCGCCTTCCCTTAATCGCCTCTTACGACACTACGACCCCCCAGCTCGCGTCGTCTATCAGCACCGCGCGGTAGCCAATCGCGAGCGCGTCTTGTGATGGTCCCCCCCCCTTTGCACCCCTTATAATAATTACCCTCTAAACTAACCTACACATGGAAAACCTACAAAGCCTAAGAAAAGCCTACGAAGGCTTTACCTAATGAAATCTATGAAAATCTAATGAAAACTTACCCTAAAGAATGGCCTAACACCCTCAATATAACCCCATACCTATATTGCCTTATACACCCCAAACATCCTATGAATCATATAAACCCTTACAATAAACACTTAATATTGAACAGATCTTATAGTAGAACACTTGATCATCTGGCCAAATAAATAAATGTGTGATCGTCTAGTAATGTAGGACCCGTTGTGTGTGTAATAACCAAAAGGTTCTTTAATTGGTATATGATAGGAGTTAAATAATGAAGATGATTGATAAATCTTTAAGGATTAAGAATAATTAATGAATTATACTCATAATTCATGTAACTAGGAAGTTATGTTAATTTAATAGTAAATTACAGAATAACTGTAATAATAAAAAAAAAATGGGGGAGCGGTCGGGCCCCTCACACGCCCGGACCAGTGGAAGACTTTCCAACTATCTATAACTCTTCCTCCTAAAAGGTAGGGAAGGGTATTACTATTTACTAATGCACTCTGATGGTAATAAGGGCATGAGTATTCTCAGTTCCAAACCAAACATAAGTACATTTACTTCAACATTACAGTGGCTCCACCAGCCCCACGATGCTTCCAGTATAAATTGGTGTTTGCCAGAGGCAAAAGGATCGGAACTGAAATCCCAGGATCACTCCGACACGAGAGCTTACTCATGGGCGATGACCCTTTCAGTCCTATATGGCGACATAGAGATCACCCACTAACAGTACGAAACTGTTTCCCAGCGTCACCCTGTTACGAGCTTACTCAATGGGGGTTTCCCTTCGGCTCCACAAGAGATCAGACCAAGAAGCGAGATCACCCAGACACCAGAACTTACTTTGTTGGGACATAACCCTTCGGCCCTATAATGTGACATTAGAGATCACCTGTGAAGACAGTCCGATAGAGATGAAGATTTGTGTGATAGGGGATACCTTCCACACCCTGGAATTGGCCAAGCCATATAATGTTGATAATTGCTATATCATAACATAGCATTGTCAATTTAATATTATTTACTTAATACCAAGAATACTCAAGGTTCAAGTTAAATCTGTTGATTAGGCCGGAGCCTAAGAACGAGTAGTCCAACCCATAGGTCGAGAGCTACTAAAAGTAATGAGTGCTATTGAATGAACTATAAGTCCAGTCAATTATATATAATATTATTGTTGATTGACCACATTGTGAATTAACCAATTATTTATTCAGAGAGATATATCTAAAGGAACTATAAGTCCTTTAAAAGACACTGATTAATCACAAGTTAACAACGTCTCGTGAAATAACCAGTTGGGTTTTCTATAAGTTTGAGGACACTAAGTCCAACAAGCTATTATTGTGTTGAGAGTAATAGAGATCTTTTGTAATATTTGTAGAGGTTTGATTAATCACATTGTGAAATAATCAGATTAAATAATTATGTAGCTTTATAGAGAGGACTATAAGTCCTAATTGGTTGTTGTCATAAGTACTGATAAATTACACATTAAAGTGCCAGGTCAATTATTATATATAGGTATATAGGAAGGACAATAAGTCCTATTTGTGTATGTTGTAGTAGTAGAGGCAATATATTGCATAATTATAATGTGAAAGATATAGATTAAATATATATTTGTATAGAAAGGACAGTAAGTCTTATACAATTATTGTAGCTGTACTATAGTTATACTATATTTACTTCCTTTTAGTGTCTTAGTAAACCTATTTACTAAGAAGATTTCTAGGATAAACAAGTGTTTTAGTATTTAAATCATCATGATTAAATCCCTAAGAAATTAGGTCTTTAAATAATTATCATATCATTTAAGTGAAATTTCTCATATAAATAATTCCAATATTCCCCCTACAGTTATTATAAAATAACAGAATATTATATAAATTTTCTATAGACTTAGATATAGAATCATAACGTGTATAATCTCCTTTTGTTTGACATCTGTCACATTAATGACGTATTGAATGACGTATTGATGTATTGAATTGAATTTTGATTATCTATCACAACTGTCAACGTAACAAATACTAGCAAGTTTGTTTATTTGTATTTGTTTAATATAACTAAATATAAAATCATCATATATCAACCGTAATATACAACTAAATTATCAGTGACATAAATAATCATGGTTTACACCAGAAATAATTAATAGTATCCAGTAATGCTGCAGTTTTATATTCATATCAGTAGCCAAGCTTACTCTCAAATTCAAGAATAAACAGAAGATTAGAAGTTTAACATTCTTATTGCAATTGTACTTGCAATAATATATACATACAGTACTAATTATCAAGAACATTCCTCAAATACATGTGTGGTGAAGATTTTCCCAATATGCTATCTATTTGATTTCTAAACTCTAATGTAAATTTATTAAAGAAGTGAATAATCAGTGTTAGTGTTTGCTTTATTAATATTTAAAGTAATTGTCCTAACTTGATATTAATAGGTTCATATCTCCTTGGATGCAGCCCAACATATACAACTAACTCGATAATGAAATTTATAAAATACTAATATTATATTTTATTACTTGTATATCTCCATTCTATTCCCATAAATATTCAAAATATGTATATTAAATATAAATCCAATAAAGATTCACTAATTTTAACCCTGTCTGAACTTGTCTAGTCAATATAGCATGAACAAACAACACACATACAAACCTTATCGCCATGACAACTTTCTTCCTAAATATGAGTAAAATACATAGCTCACACTTGTCATTTAGTACTAATTTTATACTGTATCTCATACCTAGTTAAGAGTAACTATAGTCAGAGAATCCTTTAGTACATTTATTACCATTAGGAAATAAATCCACACCCATAATATCAGCATAATTAAATATTATTAGAAACCAGTAATACACACAGAATTGTTATTATCAGCTTGCTTACTACAACAAAATCAATATTAAAGTTTATAATAAATCAAGACAAAATATCTATTTAAACAATACAGGCTTGTTTACCATAAACATCCCACCGTTACATGAATTTATCTACTAACACAATAATGTATTAAAAGTAATACATTCACATAAAATCACCTGCAACAGCTAAGCTGTTTCTCTGTACATCTGGAGTAAAACAAATCCCCACATGTAGTCATGGATAATCAAATATAGACTAAGAATCATTAATCTGGTCGACCGAGTAATGGTATAAAAACACTTCACCATGAAGCGTTAAGTATGAATAGATATTCTAAACCAACACTGTAATAGTGTAATAAATACAAATATTTCATCATCATCATCGTCTCAACCATCACCAACCCACGACTGAACACAGGCAATTTCCACCGACTGACACAAGGAACGGCCCCACAATACACATAAAACAGTCACTCCAAACAATGGAGGTAGCCCACACCGCACTTGCATTCACAGGGTCGCCACTCAATAACCCCTCTCTCTCATCAATGGCTGTTTCCCCAGCAATGAGACCAGACCATAGTCACTTTAGTCTATTATCCTCAATAAATAAATACTTTATAATAACTAGATATGAAACTAGTTAGTATTGTAATAGTTCAATAGTTGATTCAATAAGTATTTTCCAAAACTGGACAATTAGAACATTGAATCAAATTGATGAAGTTCTATCAAACGACCATATAATTGGATTTTGTATATGAGTAAAATAACGTAAGTACGTAAATTATATTGATGTAAACTTTGTTTAAATGTGATTGCATTTAACGATATACGCATTACCTAAAGGTATATGGACTCGACTAAATACGTATTTTAATAGTTGTTGGGAAAAATATTAAGTATAGACTTTGCCTGTGATCACAGTCAAAAATCTAACTACGTAGTAATAAATGGAACAAGCTCACCGGATTCTCCAGTCTTCTATTGATTAATTTCACACACTTAATCGATAGTGATACACTAAGATCTCAAACCCCTTCATCGATCCAGTCCCTCCTAGATCTATATCCCAGTTAATTTTTTATTTTATTGCGCAATCCCTAAAACACGACTCCCCGCCATTTGCCGTCCTTTTTCTTTTCTTTTTTTTTTTTTCCTCACCTAGTAACGTCATAGATTATGTCACCGAAGGGTAGATATTTCAATAATCGGATTTAGCCTATTATTCGAACTGAACTTTTCTTTAAATTCAATTTAATTATATGTTAACGTATTTTGATATTTTCTATTAAATTGATTATCGAATTTATAAAACTTTAAAGGCTCTCATAAACCTTATTAAACTGTGTTATATGCATCCTTTTACACCTGATGAGAAAAAGGTAAACTATAATTTGGTTAATATAAAATATAATATATTTTTGTTTAATTTATTTAATTTTCTTGTGACGTCCACTACACTCTGGAAACACATCAAAGGAGTTTCCCTTCTGTGTCAATATTTCATATATGGTAACGTCTTCTCTGTATACTATTGTGAACCTTGACTTTAAAGTTTGTTTATATTAAATAGCTCAGCTTTCGCAGCGGTCACCCATAGGAACCTCTGTTTCTTTTCTATGTACTTATGGTATTAAACCTATTGTACTATAGGCGAACCGTCACATCCGGCCCCCTAATTATCAAGGAGTTTACCGGATTGATAATTACAACAAGATAAGTTTATTGTTACAAATTTTTTTTTTCCAACCCTAAAAATGTACTTCATATATGTGTATATAATTTAACTTTACAGAGCTTAAGATCATCATTTAAATTTTTCATTGATTCATCGATACTAGCCTAACACTCTGACATTCTTAAGACTCAAAACAATAAAAGTATTAAAAAGATCTTTAAACCCGAAGTTATGTGTTGTTGAATGTTATGTGTATGAATAGCTTTAAAATTTCTACTCAATATATTAATAATTAAGCATAATATTTATTTATGAATAGATTTGTAAATAATTATTTATAATTAATTTGCATACGCTGTAATGATAGAGTGAATCCATTAAATTTTATAATTAAAATTTTTATACTCGTTTATTTATATGTAATAAATTCAATGCATGTAATTACAATGTCATAAACAGCATAAATGAATACAATCCTAAATGTGTGTAAAGGAGTCTATAAAACCTAAATGTATGAAAAGCCTAAGTATGTGAGGAGTCTAAATGTATAAAACCTAAATATGTGAAGAGCTTCAAGTAAAGAACCTAATAGATACGTTATTTGTATCAGTAAATTTAGATAAAGTATCTATTTAAAAGATACGAGTTAAAACATCTAAATGGAAGTTCATAATTAAGAGCTTAAATGTATGAGTATAACATATCAACAAGCGAAAGAGCCTAAATAAAAAAACCTAAAACGAAATGAAGTGAAATAATTTAAGCATTAAAATGTAATAAATGCAAAAAGGAATCCTAAAATAATTGTCTAAGTGTAAATAAATGATTAGATAAAATCCCAAATTAATTAAATATTAAAATGAAGATGTTCAAATAAATTTGTTAAAATAAATTTAAACAATACGAATAAAACTTTATCTAAGAAATAAACCTAGTATTCATTGAATAATAATAAAAAATATAACAGTCCCTAAGAAAATTCAAATAAATTTAGTTTTATTTATTAATTTTAATCATAGACGTAAAGTTTATATAAATAATAATTTATCACCACCGACCCCCCTATCTGACAATTCCTGCACGGCCCCCCAATTTTAAGACTCCTATAAATATGTTGCATAAAATAATATAAACGGCCCCATAGTTTAAAACTCTTATCTGTCTGACAAATTTTGCACGGCTCCCCAATTTTAAGACTCCTATAAATATGTTGCATAAAATAATACAAACGGCCCCCATAGTTTAAAACTCTTATTATAAGAAATTCCTTTAATATACTTAAATTACCAATGACTATTTCTTAATACTCTCAGAAATAACATGATCAATAAGTTTTATAATAAAATATTATGTAACCCCATTAGATAGGTAGATAGACACCCCCCATCGCCTCCTCCAAAAGATCACAACAGCAAACCCAACATAAATACAACCAACTATATTAGATACATCAATTAATTTATTTTGTACAATAAATTATCATTTAAAAAGATACAAATGTCTTGTGTTATATGCAATTACAAAGAGCAAAATAAACTAAGTGTGCGCAACATCTAAGTATGTAAAATGCTTAGGCATGTAAAGAGTGTATATGTATAAATAACCTACAAAATCTCCCTCTGATATAAGTATAGTTTTTTTTTTTTTTTTATAATAAGTGTCTAAGTCAAAATAAGCGAATAATCAAATAAAATCTGAAATATAATTGTAAAGTGGAATAAAGAAATTATGTATAGAACCATAAATAAAATATTATAATAGCATCCTAATAAATTATTGGAATTAAATTTAACAACATGAAAACAACTAATTAAATTTTCAAATTTAGGTAATCAAATAAAGTAACTAAAGGCCCTAACTAACCTTAATGATATTTTATGAAACGTCTAACTTTCAATTTGAAACCCCTATAAAACATTATATAAGCTATTTAAACATCTTAGGATGATCAAAATCAAATCATAATTATTTAATATTTTTTTTTATATATATAATCAATGTCACTGCATCATAAAAGTTTATGAAATAAAAGTCAATTGGATATTTCCTCAGAAATGAATAATGTCATTAATTCATCTTAAATCATTTCTTTCACAATAAAAAGAATTTAATAAATTTTATGTATAAGTCATTATAGCATAATTATTGTTTATAAAATTTATATAATGTTAAATTAATAGTTCAGTAAGTATTGAGAATTAATGAAGCAAAAGAATAATAAATGTGTCCTATAGCATAAAATTAGATCAATGTGAACTGAATATAACCTAGTAAGCTATCCTCACTACTATTGTTATGTACCTATTAGTGTAATACCTAATGTTATTTACTCAATTGATATAGAGTAAAATAAAATATAAACCAAATCATGTAAATTTGTTGTATAATTGACTCCAATAGGTAACCACTGAATGAATTTGATAAATTAAATCCTAAGAACATGAGATAACAGTAAAATAGGCTATTTACCTATACACATAGAAATCATGAAATTAGGTCCAAATCCTAGATCTATGACGGTATAATTATTTAGTCATAATCATCAAAGTTGGTTTTGAGTTATACTATTAGCAGATATTACTGTTTAACTTTATACTCCTTCATATTTTAATAACCAATCCCTGAAGTCACAAGCTCCAATTGTGACCAAGTGTTCTTATTGATCTGATATGTAAATAGCCATGAACCAATTATATCCTGGTCACTACGGCACCAATTGTGATGGTCCCCCCCCTTTGCACCCCTTATAATAATTACCCTCTAAACTAACCTACACATGGAAAACCTACAAAGCCTAAGAAAAGCCTACGAAGGCTTTACCTAATGAAATCTATGAAAATCTAATGAAAACTTACCCTAAAGAATGGCCTAACACCCTCAATATAACCCCATACCTATATTGCCTTATACACCCCAAACATCCTATGAATCATATAAACCCTTACAATAAACACTTAATATTGAACAGATCTTATAGTAGAACACTTGATCATCTGGCCAAATAAATAAATGTGTGATCGTCTAGTAATGTAGGACCCGTTGTGTGTGTAATAACCAAAAGGTTCTTTAATTGGTATATGATAGGAGTTAAATAATGAAGATGATTGATAAATCTTTAAGGATTAAGAATAATTAATGAATTATACTCATAATTCATGTAACTAGGAAGTTATGTTAATTTAATAGTAAATTACAGAATAACTGTAATAATAAAAAAAAAATGGGGGAGCGGTCGGGCCCCTCACGCCCGGACCAGTGGAAGACTTTCCAACTATCTATAACTCTTCCTCCTAAAAGGTAGGGAAGGGTATTACTATTTACTAATGCACTCTGATGGTAATAAGGGCATGAGTATTCTCAGTTCCAAACCAAACATAAGTACATTTACTTCAACATTACAGTGGCTCCACCAGCCCCACGATGCTTCCAGTATAAATTGGTGTTTGCCAGAGGCAAAAGGATCGGAACTGAAATCCCAGGATCACTCCGACACGAGAGCTTACTCATGGGCGATGACCCTTTCAGTCCTATATGGCGACATAGAGATCACCCACTAACAGTACGAAACTGTTTCCCAGCGTCACCCTGTTACGAGCTTACTCAATGGGGGTTTCCCTTCGGCTCCACAAGAGATCAGACCAAGAAGCGAGATCACCCAGACACCAGAACTTACTTTGTTGGGACATAACCCTTCGGCCCTATAATGTGACATTAGAGATCACCTGTGAAGACAGTCCGATAGAGATGAAGATTTGTGTGATAGGGGATACCTTCCACACCCTGGAATTGGCCAAGCCATATAATGTTGATAATTGCTATATCATAACATAGCATTGTCAATTTAATATTATTTACTTAATACCAAGAATACTCAAGGTTCAAGTTAAATCTGTTGATTAGGCCGGAGCCTAAGAACGAGTAGTCCAACCCATAGGTCGAGAGCTACTAAAAGTAATGAGTGCTATTGAATGAACTATAAGTCCAGTCAATTATATATAATATTATTGTTGATTGACCACATTGTGAATTAACCAATTATTTATTCAGAGAGATATATCTAAAGGAACTATAAGTCCTTTAAAAGACACTGATTAATCACAAGTTAACAACGTCTCGTGAAATAACCAGTTGGGTTTTCTATAAGTTTGAGGACACTAAGTCCAACAAGCTATTATTGTGTTGAGAGTAATAGAGATCTTTTGTAATATTTGTAGAGGTTTGATTAATCACATTGTGAAATAATCAGATTAAATAATTATGTAGCTTTATAGAGAGGACTATAAGTCCTAATTGGTTGTTGTCATAAGTACTGATAAATTACACATTAAAGTGCCAGGTCAATTATTATATATAGGTATATAGGAAGGACAATAAGTCCTATTTGTGTATGTTGTAGTAGTAGAGGCAATATATTGCATAATTATAATGTGAAAGATATAGATTAAATATATATTTGTATAGAAAGGACAGTAAGTCTTATACAATTATTGTAGCTGTACTATAGTTATACTATATTTACTTCCTTTTAGTGTCTTAGTAAACCTATTTACTAAGAAGATTTCTAGGATAAACAAGTGTTTTAGTATTTAAATCATCATGATTAAATCCCTAAGAAATTAGGTCTTTAAATAATTATCATATCATTTAAGTGAAATTTCTCATATAAATAATTCCAATATTCCCCCTACAGTTATTATAAAATAACAGAATATTATATAAATTTTCTATAGACTTAGATATAGAATCATAACGTGTATAATCTCCTTTTGTTTGACATCTGTCACATTAATGACGTATTGAATGACGTATTGATGTATTGAATTGAATTTTGATTATCTATCACAACTGTCAACGTAACAAATACTAGCAAGTTTGTTTATTTGTATTTGTTTAATATAACTAAATATAAAATCATCATATATCAACCGTAATATACAACTAAATTATCAGTGACATAAATAATCATGGTTTACACCAGAAATAATTAATAGTATCCAGTAATGCTGCAGTTTTATATTCATATCAGTAGCCAAGCTTACTCTCAAATTCAAGAATAAACAGAAGATTAGAAGTTTAACATTCTTATTGCAATTGTACTTGCAATAATATATACATACAGTACTAATTATCAAGAACATTCCTCAAATACATGTGTGGTGAAGATTTTCCCAATATGCTATCTATTTGATTTCTAAACTCTAATGTAAATTTATTAAAGAAGTGAATAATCAGTGTTAGTGTTTGCTTTATTAATATTTAAAGTAATTGTCCTAACTTGATATTAATAGGTTCATATCTCCTTGGATGCAGCCCAACATATACAACTAACTCGATAATGAAATTTATAAAATACTAATATTATATTTTATTACTTGTATATCTCCATTCTATTCCCATAAATATTCAAAATATGTATATTAAATATAAATCCAATAAAGATTCACTAATTTTAACCCTGTCTGAACTTGTCTAGTCAATATAGCATGAACAAACAACACACATACAAACCTTATCGCCATGACAACTTTCTTCCTAAATATGAGTAAAATACATAGCTCACACTTGTCATTTAGTACTAATTTTATACTGTATCTCATACCTAGTTAAGAGTAACTATAGTCAGAGAATCCTTTAGTACATTTATTACCATTAGGAAATAAATCCACACCCATAATATCAGCATAATTAAATATTATTAGAAACCAGTAATACACACAGAATTGTTATTATCAGCTTGCTTACTACAACAAAATCAATATTAAAGTTTATAATAAATCAAGACAAAATATCTATTTAAACAATACAGGCTTGTTTACCATAAACATCCCACCGTTACATGAATTTATCTACTAACACAATAATGTATTAAAAGTAATACATTCACATAAAATCACCTGCAACAGCTAAGCTGTTTCTCTGTACATCTGGAGTAAAACAAATCCCCACATGTAGTCATGGATAATCAAATATAGACTAAGAATCATTAATCTGGTCGACCGAGTAATGGTATAAAAACACTTCACCATGAAGCGTTAAGTATGAATAGATATTCTAAACCAACACTGTAATAGTGTAATAAATACAAATATTTCATCATCATCATCGTCTCAACCATCACCAACCCACGACTGAACACAGGCAATTTCCACCGACTGACACAAGGAACGGCCCCACAATACACATAAAACAGTCACTCCAAACAATGGAGGTAGCCCACACCGCACTTGCATTCACAGGGTCGCCACTCAATAACCCCTCTCTCTCATCAATGGCTGTTTCCCCAGCAATGAGACCAGACCATAGTCACTTTAGTCTATTATCCTCAATAAATAAATACTTTATAATAACTAGATATGAAACTAGTTAGTATTGTAATAGTTCAATAGTTGATTCAATAAGTATTTTCCAAAACTGGACAATTAGAACATTGAATCAAATTGATGAAGTTCTATCAAACGACCATATAATTGGATTTTGTATATGAGTAAAATAACGTAAGTACGTAAATTATATTGATGTAAACTTTGTTTAAATGTGATTGCATTTAACGATATACGCATTACCTAAAGGTATATGGACTCGACTAAATACGTATTTTAATAGTTGTTGGGAAAAATATTAAGTATAGACTTTGCCTGTGATCACAGTCAAAAATCTAACTACGTAGTAATAAATGGAACAAGCTCACCGGATTCTCCAGTCTTCTATTGATTAATTTCACACACTTAATCGATAGTGATACACTAAGATCTCAAACCCCTTCATCGATCCAGTCTCTCCTAGATCTATATCCCAGTTAATTTTTTATTTTATTGCGCAATCCCTAAAACACGACTCCCCGCCATTTGCCGTCCTTTTTCTTTTCTTTTTTTTTTTTTCCTCACCTAGTAACGTCATAGATTATGTCACCGAAGGGTAGATATTTCAATAATCGGATTTAGCCTATTATTCGAACTGAACTTTTCTTTAAATTCAATTTAATTATATGTTAACGTATTTTGATATTTTCTATTAAATTGATTATCGAATTTATAAAACTTTAAAGGCTCTCATAAACCTTATTAAACTGTGTTATATGCATCCTTTTACACCTGATGAGAAAAAGGTAAACTATAATTTGGTTAATATAAAATATAATATATTTTTGTTTAATTTATTTAATTTTCTTGTGACGTCCACTACACTCTGGAAACACATCAAAGGAGTTTCCCTTCTGTGTCAATATTTCATATATGGTAACGTCTTCTCTGTATACTATTGTGAACCTTGACTTTAAAGTTTGTTTATATTAAATAGCTCAGCTTTCGCAGCGGTCACCCATAGGAACCTCTGTTTCTTTTCTATGTACTTATGGTATTAAACCTATTGTACTATAGGCGAACCGTCACAGTCTGCTATCGTCGCACCTGACAACGAAACGCACCTTTTTTGTGCAACTTAGAATGCCAAATAAGCTGACGCCCCACCTGATGGAAAGTGGTAACGGTCGCCTATAGACATAAGCAGTACCATGGACATAACAGAGTATACTGTTTCGCCCATGATACCCCTATGCGTTGCCATTCCTGAGGACTCAGATGTTATTCCTTTGTACCCTGTAAATTCACGCCATATCTCACCCTTCAAACCGAAACACAGCCATGCAAACACAACTGCTTTACAGTTGAAACACGAATGGGACAGAGGTACCCAAACAAACGACTTTTGTACAAAGTCTCCCTCTGGTGCCAGTAGTATGGCAGTAGTAGCATGGCAGGTAAATAGGCAACCGCAGTTAGGTTTTGGTGATTTTTTATTATACATATATTTTCTGTCAATGTTTTACATATAACTATTGTTTTCTGTGTAGCTATATTATATACATATATATATATATATATATATATATATATATATCTCATAGAGAGGTCAGTCTCCCAGCCAAATATTATAGTTACCATATTTACTCAGGCTAGTAATGCATAAGTAACCTTTTCCCGGAGTAGAATTCCTAAACCGCTGTTTTATAACTTTGTAATTTATGTCAATAACTAAATATGTACGAGAAAAGGCTCTATATACTTTCATAATAAACCAGAATCATAACTACACAGTTAAACTGAATAATTAACCTCGGGTTAGTTGACTTAGTTAACTATCTCTCAAACGACTTTAATTATATTACGGACCCTCTAAACTTAACAAGGTTATAACGTATCCCACCATAAAGACAACCACATAGTAAACAAGGAAATGTAAGTTCAACGACCTTAACGTTATATACACACATACATACATACATAAATTATTTATATGCTTTTGTACATTCATTTATAGATATTACAATATGACCAAAATGTACACAGACGGACTTGCCACTTAAAAGGGATTCTTCCAGTCAATATTGAGAACCCGAAAGAAAAAAATATCTATAGAGTTTGTACTCATATATAAAACATAACATATAGTGTAAAAATAATATGATAAATAATAAATTATATATTCTTTATTGTAATTTAAAATATGATAGTCAAATTTGAATGGGAAAAAAAAATAAAGATTACAAAACGAAGCAAAAGTTTGTTGTGCAAAACTAAACTAATTGACCGATTTTTATAAAATTTGTACAAGATTAATTTAAAAGTATTATTCTAGATTAAACAAAAATGAGGTAACAAATATAAAAAAATATATATAACCGAATAGACAACTTCTTATTTTTGAAGTCGTTTAAAAAAAAGAGTATTAATTATTCTATCATAAATCTTTTAGTCTTAATAGCCCATAGTGAATACATAGAAACAATCTCTCCTTAGTTTCAGACTAGATCCTGTTGTATGCCTAGATTTTAGATGTCATAACCCAAGTCCAGATTTAGATAAACATAATTCTAATACCCATAATATCAGATCTTGTTGCTGAATATAAAGAAGGTAAGTAATATAAATAGAAAAGGCAAATAAGGACTGGAAATACAAAGGAAATTAAAAATGTCCGCTTTTATTTATATTTTGCATAGCAAATTCGAAGTGGCTAATTTTCGTGTATTTAATTTTGTACTTTATTCGAGATTTTTCCTTGTTTTTATTAGACCGCCGCAAAAGCATAGTGAATTTCCTGTCGACTTTTCTCGCGTTAGTCAAAATATAAAATATCCTGTATATAAGGTTACGATATAAGCTCCTGTGTACTAATATTTCGCATCATCATCATCATATCAGCATTTACAATGCCTCATATCATATATATAATCCTCCTTCTTGGGGGATTTGCTAATATTTGCCAGGCGGTTGCCAATCCGCCTTGGCAGGCGGCTAAGCTTTAGAGATGTTTTAAGAGAAACCCTGCTGCCTATACCTCGCCCTCCCTTTGTTGCCTCTTACGACACCCACGGGAAAGGAAGAGGTGGCCTATTATGTGCTGGGACTACATGGTACTACTTCGCATGTATTTCTTTATTTATTGGTACATCGACAGTGCTATATATTTTTTTATACAACTTAGAATGGCAAGCAAGCTGAAGGACGAATAGGACAGAGGTACCCGAGTAATCGACTTTTGTACAAAGTCCTTCTCTGGTAAATTACATTAGCTATATATGTGAAAATATTACTTAGATTACCTCGTGGACCCATAACTCTAATACCTCCATTTAGAAGAACTGTTCTGGCTAGTAATTCTCCAATTGTAGGGTTCTGTAAAATTATACATAGTTGCAGTGACTTAATCAATCAATCAATCAATCATCTTTATTCATATACATCTGTTACAGATACTTATGATACGTCAATCTATAATTATAATAATTACTATAGAAAATAATATTGATTTAAGAAAAAATGCAATAATTACATTTACAATACAATTCACATTAATACAAAATTCAAATCCATGCAGTTTTGTCATTTAAATAGTCATTTAATTTATAATATGCTTTTGTACAGAGAGTCCTTTTTATATATGTCTTAAATTTTCTTTCATTTAATTGTAAAACGTCATCTGGAAGTTTATTATAAAAACGTATACAGTTCCCCATGAAAGATGTACTGACTTTTCTAAGGCGATAACAAGGAACATTCAATTTGTTTTTATTTCTTGTATTGAAATTATGTATGTCACTGTTATTTTTAAAAAGATTTATATTTTTACGTACATACATAATGTTTTCGTATATATATTGCGAGGGAACAGTAAGTATACCTGTTTGCTTAAAATATTCCCTAAGAGATTCCCGAGAAGGCAAATTAAATATTGACCGAACTGCTCTTTTTTGCAGTACAAAGATTGTATCGATGTCAGCAGCCCTCCCCCATAATATAATGCCATATGACATGATACTGTGAAAGTAACTAAAATATACAAGCTTAGCTGTTATTGTATCAGTTAATTGTCGGATTTTTCTAACAGCATAAGCAGCTAAACTCAGCCTGTTGGCTAATTCAAATATATGGGAGCCCCATTGCAACTTATAATCAACTACTATGCCAAGAAAAGTGGTTCTATCTACAAAGTCTAAATCCTGGTGGTCTAATCTAATAGCGGTATTCACTTGCTTAGTATTGGATATGGAAAATCTGATACATTTAGTTTTTTTTGAATTAAGTACTAGATTATTTGACGTAAACCATATCAAAACCTTAGACAAAGCAACATTTACATGGTCAAGGTTATGTGTATTTCTATTCACTTTAAACATTAGTGAAGTGTCATCAGCAAATAATACAATATCAGACAAATCTTGAACATGATACGGTAAGTCATTCATGTATACAAGAAAAAGAAAAGGACCCAAAATAGATCCCTGAGGCACACCCATTTCAATATAAGATCCACTAGAATTGACACCGTTTACTTCTACTATTTGAATTCTTGAATTTAAGTAAGATTTTAAGAGATCTAAAGACTTATTTCTAACTCCATAATGTTCAAGCTTCATTAATAAAGTTTTATGATCAACGCAATCGAATGCCTTAGAAAGATCACAAAATACACCAATTACATCTTGTGAATTCTCCCATGCACTGAAAATGCATTGCATTAAATTAATGCCGGCATCAACAGTGCATCGTCCTTTTGTAAATCCATATTGTTGCTTGTGGAGTAAGTCACGTAAATTAAAATGGTCTAACATTTGTAGAAGAATTAATTTTTCGAAAATCTTACTAAATACTGGTAGAATTGAGATTGGCCTAAAGTTAGTAAGGTTTTCCTTATCACCAGACTTAAATAACGGCATTATTTTACTAACTTTCATTAGATCTGGAAACACTCCTTGATCAATACTCTTGTTAAATATTATAGCCAGATGAGGAGCAATTTCATTTATTACAGATTTCATTACCTTTACTGACATACCCCAAATATCTTCCGTATTTTTCAGATTGAGAGAGTTAAAGGCTTTTATTATACAAGAAGAATTTATGTAATGAAACCTAAAATCATAGATACAGGAACTCACAGTGTTTTTTAATAATTGTTTAGCTAAATCAGGTGACGAATTTAATGATTTTGTTGCTTTTAAAGGTATTGTTGAGAAAAAATTTTCGAAAACTTGAGCAACTTGATCATTTTTATCAACGATACCATTTTCAGTTTTCAGCCTATATTTTAACTGACGAGACTTTTTGTTACCTATTTCCGTGTTTATTATGTTCCACGTAGTCTTTATTTTGTCTTTAGATGTTGTAATTTTACGTTTTAAGTGAAGGATCTTAGCAGCGTTACACACTCTTTTAAATATTTTTGAGTAATTTTTCACATATTCAACAAAAATAGGTTCTTGCAAATAGCTCTTGATATCATACAGTTGATACATATTCTCTCTACTTTTTCTAATACCAAACGTAGACCATTCACTAAATTTTGAATTCTTAATCATTGACTTCTTAATTGGAAAATTATTATCAAAATGAGATTTTACTATATTGAAAAATCGGTCATATAATGTACTAGGATTTATATTATTATCATCATACTTTAAAAAAGGTAGGCTTTCCTTTAATCTATCCCTGAATTTCTGCAATTTATATGCTGTTGTTGGTCTATAGAGTTTATAGGTATCTTCCGTAATTTCATTACATGTAAATGTCACACTTTGTCCGCAATGGTCCGAAGGTAAAGTATTTATAATAGATTTATTTAAAATATTAAAATTACAATATATATTGTCAATACATGTTGCTGTATTACATGTAATTCGCGTCGGTTCTAAGAAGACATGAACTAGACCAAAACTTTTAAACAAACTATTGATTTTTGTCTTCATAGGACTATCAATTAGAAGGTCCACGTTAAAGTCCCCGCATACTAATATAGATTTATTACTTTTAAATGCTAATTTCAGTACATCCTCCATGATGGACTCAAATTTGACGTAGTCTGAGTTTGGGGGTCTATATACACATATAATTATATATTTATCCAACTCTGTACATGAGATTTCAACAACACATTCCTTAGAAAGTGCTACTATATCTTTACGCTCTTTAACTTTAATATTTTTATTTACAAAAATAATAGACCCTCCTCTTATAGAGTTTTGTCTGTTGAATACACTCTGGATTTTATAATTCGGTATGTGAATTGACATGTTTGTCATTTTTAGCCAATGTTCAGTGAGGCATAGAATGTCAATATTAAATTCATTTAAAAATAATTCTATTAGTAATTCTTTGCCAAGAAAGCCTTGAATATTTTGATGAACTAGTTTAAGATGTTTTGGCTTTCTCTTTGTCAGTAAACTAAGTTTAAATAATCATTAGTATAATTACTAAATCCTATACAATTTTTATGTTTAACTGTTATACTATTTATAACAGGACTATGTAATATATTATAAGCTAACAATGTAGCTAACTGTCGTTTGTAAAATTGTGAGAGGTACAATGTACCTTCAGTCAATTTAAAATTATTTACAAATTTATTTGTATCAAAACAATGAATATTTTCAACAAAACAGCTCATGTTATACATTAAAGTATTAAGTCTATAAATTTGTTGGTTCTGATTTCGAGACAATGAAACCGAATAAGGAAAAGTACATATAATAAATTTTTTTATAGTCATATTTGAGACAGATTTAAGAAGATATCTCAAGTCCTTCTGAGAAACACCTATACTATTTCCTATCAAAAATACAATAGTAGTGTGTTTATTATAATTGTTTTGATTACATAACATTTGTTTTACAATATAATTAAATGGGGCATCGGGTATACAATTATTTACGATTTGTTCTGACATACAATTATTCATAATTAATCCTAAGTTAATTCCTATTCTATCTGAGTACAATACAGTATTACTATTATGTATTTATTATTATTAGTTTTATTCATGCCAATATTGCTTATGTGTACGTAAATATGTATTAAGGAAAAAAATTATAAATTGTTACCTTTTTTTATTTTTAAGATGCAGCAGTGGGTTTTTTTTTTTATTTTTTTATTTTTTATTTTTAATATTTCCACTAATTTATTTGCTGTTATTTATTATTATGTTATCTTCGTTTTAATGATCTTTTTTCTGTATTAAAAAATATATACTAGGTATACACCAGTATACATAGTGATTACTTGGGAGAGGTTATTCATTTTCTATATTGTAACAGTTATATTATTCTAAATTGTAACAGATATATTATTTAAGTCGAGTTTTAATTTTACTTTTCATAAAAATTAGATCATTTTTTTCTTTATTTTCTTTTTTGATTTGATTTGTATATTTTGATTATTTACCAATATTTCTGGATTGATTGGCTGGCGAGTGGCTGAGGAAAACTGGAATAATCGTAGTGTAGTATTTAGTTTTAGGTTGCTAGATAATAATAACTATAATTTTTATATTATATTTTATATTTATTTTATTTATATATATATATATCAGCTCAATGTCAGATGTATTAAATAATGATACCGATTTAGAATATTTTTCATTGTCATCTTCAAATGATCTTTTTTCTAGTGCTGAGAGCGACATCAGTGATATGCCTTCTCTAACTGATAATTTAGATATAACATTCGCGACGTTACATAAGAACTTTAATGTAGTACACATCAATGCTCAGAGTTTACCTGCTCATTACATGGACCTACTTTCTACTTTCAAGTGTAAGAACATCCACGCCATTCTAATCTCTGAATCTTTCCTGAAGCCGTCTTTGCCTTCTACTCTTTATCCTCTTCCTGGCTTTCGACTGCTTCGTAATGATAGGACATATTTAGTGTCCAATAATAGTAGTTCTAGAATGGTGGGTGGCGGCGGTGTTGCGATCTACTTACGGGGTGATATCGAATGCAATATAATATCACATTCTCAGTCAATTGCGCAGACGCCTGAACATTTATTCTTAGAAGTTTCACTGCATCACACTAAAATCTTGCTGGGTGTGTACTATAGTCCATCTTTGCATGTAAATTTCTTCAATTCTTTAGAAGCTTTATTGACAGACTTTTGTCCACGATTTGAGCATTTTATTTTAATGGGTGACTTCAATACTTGTATTATAAAAAATGATCATCGCTCAAATAAATTTCTCTCACTTCTTCAATCTTTTGACCTGCATTGTCTTCCTCTTGGCCCCACTCACTATCCACATAATGGTCCTCCCTCGCGACTAGATCATATTATTACATCCTCACCCGAAATGTGTTCATTATATGGACAGTTCAATGCAACAGCTTTCTCAGCACATGACCTTGTCTTCGCATCATATAAATTAAGACCTCCAAAACGTAAATATAGGATTATGATGTTGCGCAACTATAAGACTGTTGATGTCGTTTCGCTTCGGAACGATGTCGCTGGTGCGGATTGGGCTGCGGTGGAGGCTGCGGCAGATATTGATTCCAAAGTGGAAGTGTTCAACTCAATTTTGTTGACAATCTATGATAAGCATGCCCCACTTCGACCAGTTCGGGTAAGACATCTACCTGCACCCTGGTTAACAGACGACTTGAAAAAAATTATGGCACTCAGGGATAGAGCTAAAATACGTTTGCGACATCATCCCTCCGAGGTAGAGCGTGATAGATACGTGCAGTTGCGTAACAAGTGCAGCAAACTATGTAGGGCTGCTAGACGGAAGTATGTTCATTCGGGAATTGAGAACTGTCCACCGAATAAACTGTGGAAGTTCTTGAAAGGTTTGGGTGTGGGCAAACAGCAACACACAATAGGTCGTAACCTGGACTTGAATGCGATTAACAAACATTTTAGTACCTCACCTATCTACTATGATCCTGCAACCAAACAGTCTACACTAGCACAGATAGCCGGTAGTTGTAGTGTATGTTCCGATGCAGACTTATTTGAGTTGGGAGCTATATTATCACAAGAGGTAATAGACATTTTGAATTCTATCAAATCTAAGGCAGTGGGCAATGATAATATCAGTCTGGATATGTTGGATCCTATCAAGGATCTTATAGCACATATATTAGCCGTCATTATAAACTTTTCTCTTTCTACTGGTACTTTTCCCACATCCTGGAAACTGGCGCATGTTATTCCTCTCCCTAAAAAATCCAATCCGTCTACTTTCTCGGAATACCGACCTATCTCAATCCTTCCCGTACTTTCAAAGGTATTGGAACATTTTGTTCATCGACGCCTTACTAAATATCTTTATCGTAATGATCTCTTGAGTCAGTATCAGTCTGGTTTTCGTACCGGTCATAGCACGGTTACTGCACTGGTAAAAATTACTGAGGATATTCGACTTAATATTGACAAAAAGAATATTTTAATATTAGTGCTACTTGATTTTACCAGTGCTTTTAATACTGTGGACTTTGATGTACTTCTCGGCATTCTCTCCAAATTTAGATTCTCATCATTGGCTCTGGCATGGTTCCGATCATATCTTTCTGGCCGGCGCCAATTGGTACGTGTGGATGACTGTTGTTCTGACTGGTGCGCGATTAATGCAGGTGTCCCTCAGGGTGGAGTTCTTTCGCCTGTACTTTTCTCAATTTTCATCAACGGAATTACGTCTGCTCTCCTCTCTTCATTTCATTTGTATGCAGACGACATGCAATTATATACTGCTGCTCCCATCTACAACCTTACTAATGCTGTAGATGTAATTAATAATGATTTGAACATAATTGCTAAGTGGACGAAGGATTTTGGGCTTTTAGTTAACGCAGATAAATCTCAAGCGGTCATTATGGGTAGTTCTCATTTTATTGCTAAACTTCGGTATTTAACAGTTCCCAACGTTATTTATGACGGAAAAATAATCCCATATTCCACTACTGTTAAAAATTTGGGAATTGTTATAGACCAGACACTGTCATGGGGTCCTCATATAGGTGAAGTAAGTCGAAAAATCCACGCATCACTACATTCCTTAAAGCGCCTGCAGAACTTCCTCCCTTTAGGAACTAGACTTTTACTGGCTCAATCTCTTCTTCTTCCTCTTCTAGACTATGCTGATGTTGCCTACCTAGATCCCACACAGGAGCTTCTTGATAAACTTGAGCGACTGCAAAATCAATGTATTAGATACATCTATAACCTTCGAAAGTATGACCACATATCTAGTTATCGCAGTCAACTCAAATGGCTTCCTATCAGGCTACGGAGAAATGTCCACATTCTTACTCTTCTTTTCAATATCCTTTTTAATCCAACATGTCCACATTACCTTCAGGAAAGATTCAAATTTCGCGAAATTGATGTTCGCCTGAGATGCAGTAATGACTTCATTATAGATTTGCCTTGTTTTAATACTCAAAGCTATGCCATGTCATTTACTGTACATGCTGCACGTCTCTGGAATTCACTTCCTAATAACTTAAAGATGGCACAGTCGCTGAAATCTTTTAAAGCAGGTATCATAAAATTTTATTTTGAAAATCCCTCTTCATTGAGCCAATTGTGAATATATGTATTTATTATGTATACATGTATGTGTATGTAGGAGTGTATATATGTATGTGTATGTATGTATATATATGTATATATATATATGTATATGTATGTGTGTATATGTGTATATATGTATGTGTATGTGTATAAGTTTTTATTTATTAATGTTATATTATTATTAATTTACTTTTATTATTTACATATGTAGGTATATAGAGCTGTTTTTATTGTGTTATATATTCAATTTTTTTTTTACTGGGTATTATTTAGTTTATCTTTAATTGTACGGTTATTACCCTTATACATTCTACAGTTTTCTTTCAGCTTCTCAAAGGTTGACTGTAAGAGATCCCTTTATGGGATAAGTCCGCCATTGTATACTAAATCATTTACTAGTATTTAATCTGACTTATGTACAATAAAGATTTTTACAATACAATACAATGTATCTGTCGTCGGGTAAAGTCGTCAGATGATAAATTTGACTGTGTGTGAGTAGCAATTGGTACCATAGGTAAAGAAAGACTATTGGGTTTTGTGGTGCTGCTTGGTTCTTCTTCCACCACTTGTTCCAATATACCACTTGGTTCTCTTGAATTGATTTCAATCAATTCCTTGACCACCACATTATGTTTGTATATTTGAATTTGGGCACTTGTGTATTTGTCACTAATAGACTGCAATGAAGATTCCAACTCCTTTATATGCAGCAATAATTTAGTAGTGTTTGTATCAAACTGTAATTTGTTACTCCAGAATTGATTTTCATAATATTTCAAGTAGTTATCGAATTTTTCCTCAGTTTCTATATCTGTTTTTAAAACACAGTTTTTATATTTTGTCAAATATTTATTACATTTCTTAATTTGTTTACTTATTTTCATATATTTTCTACTTTTTTTTTTTCTCTGTTAATAAGATATTTCGGTTTTTTCTTCGAAAATATAGATTTTCTAGTCTTGGAAGTATTTTTGCTGCTGTAAAGTGGGTTATCGCATAAGCTGTGGTCCATTAATTCGGCATATAACGTCATAGTTTTTTCAGCTTCTTGGTCACACATTCTACTATTTAATGTATTTATTTCATTATAAGCTTCGGCAAGTTGGCATTCCAACTCATGGATACGGTTTAACGCACTATCGTGAGCATGTCGACACTGGTCAAATGAATCGATAATAGCCTGCAGTTCGTCGCATTTACTTATCGTACTTTGATGTTGGTTGTCCAATTCCACCAATTTTTGTTTTAATATAGTATTTTTCTTTAAAATATTTGTGATTTCCACTTCCCCTTCATCTCGCTCCTGTATTAGCTTTTCACATAGCTCTTTTTTTTCTTTTAACTCAAGTACGGCCTTTTTTAATTTGAGTTCCAAGTCCTTACTGCGAGTTACCATTTTATTCGAAATAAAAAAACAACCAAATATAAAAATAAAAATGTTAAAAATATAGGTTTATACATACATATACACATACATATACATACATATATATATATAAACATACACACACACACACATACACATACATATACATACACACATAAATCTATTATAGGTACTGGTGAGTTTTTCTTGTCTGCTAAATTCTAATTTTAGTATCTCTAGGCTTTAATTGTGATATAGGTTTCACGTTATTAAATAAGCTTTAACTTAATTTACGAATAAAATAACAGCGCGTGTATTGTTTACACGGCGATTCATTCATGAGTAATAATTGAACAATCACATCAAAAAAAAGTAATTATTATCATACAAAGGTTATATATATGAGTTAAATAATAATATTAATTTTCTTTTTAATGAAATATGTATAGAAAAAAAAAAAGTTAGATGATAGTCAAAACTTATGATTTGAGTCAGATTTGAAGCATCGACCATCGGTATAAAGAAAGTTCAATGACGCCACGACACCAATTCAGTTATGAAGTTGTCGGTGAAATATTCAATTACAATCTTCGCTATTTGACAGTTTATTTTCTTGAAATTTTCAGTTACTGAAGGTGATTGAAACAATTAATTATACACTTTAACCATCAACCGTCACTTGCACTTTTTATTAATACTCGTATATACAAAATATTTATTCACAATTCTCTACAATAACACTTGTATTGTTGATTGTAAGTATATATTCATTACATTGTAACTTACTTATTATTATTTATTTATACTTATGTGGTTTAGAATTGTTACGTTATCTTTAAAACGACCAGAATGAACTCAATTTTAACTTTAAGTTTTCTTCAATTTGGATGAACGGTTTTTATCACAAACACGAACACAGGAAATTTAAGTACTAATACACAGTTTAATCGCGTATAATTTAGGTAAATACAGAATTTTCTATTTTTAAGAATAAAAAATACACGAGCTCAATGTTTATCTGTCAGGTGGCGCCACCTATCTACTATGTATAAATGTATAAAATTAGTCATGTTGCTGGATATTTTTATTATTTAATATAGCGTATCTGTTATGTCCATGGTACTGCTCATGTCTATAGGGGACGGTTACACTTTCCATCAGGTGAGCCGTCAGCTTGTTTGCCATTCTAAGCTGCATAAAAAAAATCGTAAATCTACTGACAAGAGTTAAAATTTATTCATGACATACATAGCAATATAAGGGTTAAACATTTAAACGTAAGCTGTTAACTCTTATATTGCCTCATCGATCACGGTGTTTCATGAATAAAAATCTAACTAAATGCAAATAAATGGAACGTTCCAGTCTTGTATTTGCACTAGCCGTTTCCTGCAGTTTTGTTTACGTCAAAATATGAAAAAGTCTTTGTCAATTTTAGATGGAATTTTATTATTTTTTCTATCATTTTAATTTTGTTACGACTGCAGTGTTTTTTTCGAAGCAAATATTAATTTTTTTTTAGTATATTTGGCGATATCTTTGCTAATTTCAAATCCATTTAATTAATTCCAAATCGGTTTATATCTGACAGAGTTATGAGGTAACAAACATAAAAAAATACAATTGAATTAAGAACCTCTTTCTTGTCGAAGTATTTTAAAAAATTGCTTAATTTCTTTTTTTCGCTGTCTCGATGTACTGCGTTGGGAAACTATTTTTAATTAATTATGTGTAATGTTATTATTGAATAAAAATGTTATTGTAGCTTAAAAATTAATTTATTAAACGATTTGATTTGTTATTAATTTCATTAAGAGTATGTTTCTGTAATAATTTTAATTAAAAAAATTACTTGTGGGTATATACTAATATATTAATTATTCTTATTAATTCAGCCGTTAACTGCTGCTACTAAATACAAGCCTGCCTCATAAAGGGAGTTTTGCTAGTAGTTGTCATGTTTGGCAGGCGGGTTGGTAAGTGTAGTTAGGTTATTATTTTTTATTTGATGGGTGATAATGGAATGGTAACCCTCCTAACGGAATACGCTAGCGGAGCACCGGTGAAGGGTGATAGATGAGAATGAAAACAGGCCAGTTAGCCCATCATGATGAATCCATCAGGAATTAACTATGATAGTTTCCAGGGAGAACCGCGAGGAGGTCGACCTGGTTGGGTATACTTGCTAGCAATAGGATTCTCAGTCTCCATTACTAACAATTAATTTCCCCTCCAGTGTAGTTAGGTTATTAGAGATGTTTTATTAGCTGTTGCCATTCCGTCATCATCCATCCCTCGCTTTCCTTTAGTTGGATTTTACCACACCCACGGAAAGGAAGGGATGGTATAATCTATGTCGGAACATACATATACTATATATAGCAATATATAGCAATATCTATATATTTTAGTTACAAGAACGAATATGTTAAAAATCTGTTATCCAAAAAATAGTATTGTATAACAGACTTTTAATATATTCGAATATAATTGAATTTGGTGGGTACAGAGGAATAACATCTGAGTCCTTAGGAATGGCAACGCATAGGGGTATCAAGGGCGAAACAGTATACTCTGTTATGTCCATGGTACTGCTCATGTCTATATGCGACGGTTACCACTTTCCATCAGGTGGGCCGTCAGCTTGTTTGCCATTCTAAGTTGTATATATATATATATATATATATATATGGGCGATATCGAAATGGGTAATGACCTATTCTCCGCCATAAAGTTCAGAGGAACCCAATATATAGATATTGGATCGGCATCTATATTACGAGTATATGCGTACTTTTTATTAAATTCTATTGCAATAGACTAGTATGGAAATTTAAAAATAATCGCCTCTAACGTTTCCATTTAATACTTTTATCCAACAGAAGCAATATTATTGAAGATATGAAACAATTGTGCCCGTTTATTAAGGTTTTATACTGAAATTTTGCTACTGGAATGCATACACCTGCGATGTTGAACGGTTTACTAAAATATTGGCGGCCATCGAGAACGGTACTTTTTATTTTATTTTATTTTAAAAATTTTATTTTCAGCTCTGAAATTGGTTTCCACTTGTGTGAAGTTTTGAATTTTATATTATACTTTAATCTTTACGGTTTTCTTTATATTTATGGGGGACGATTAACACTTTTTATTAGTTTTTTTTTTAATTATTAATCAGTGAAAATGCAATGGTAATGAGGCATCAATGATAGATAATAGGTGAAGACGAAGGCAGGTCAGTTTTATTTATTTATTTATTTGAAAATTACTCACCACACTTACAGTTTCCCATAACGTGTAGTGAGCCATAGTTTTATTTTACAAATTTACAAATATTGTACAACATTTTAAAAATATATTTATTTTGTCATTAAATATGTCAATATCTATCTGCTGAGCAATCAGAGAATTGAGCAGAGAAATAGCTTGATAAGTGGGAGCAAACTGAGCAGTACAGGTGTGAACCGGCGGTGCCGATAGTAGTCGACAAGCACGCAATCGCATGCAGCGTTGGGGTGCGTACAAAGAACAGTTACAGTTGGTCCGTCGTGAAAAATTTGACAAGAACTAACCACGATGGTTTCCAGGGTAAACTGCGTGGAGGTCGATCTGATAGGGTATATTGCTAGCAATGGGACTGCTATGAACGGTACTGCTCATATCTATAGGCGACGGTTACCACTTTCCATCAGATGGGCCGTCAGCTTGTTTGCCATTCTAAGTTGTATAAAAAAAGATATTTTTATGAAATTCATCATCTTTATAATATGAGACGTTAACTGTTTATGACAAGCTGCTGCTGAACATAGACGTGAAGCAGTTGTGATTGCATGGCTGTGTTTCGGTTTGAAGGGTGGGATAATGCAGTGAATTTACAGGGTACAGAGGAATAACACCTGAGTCCTCAGGAATGGCAAGGCATGGGGGGTATCATGGGCGAAACAGTACACTCTGTTATGTCCATCGTACTGCTCATGTTTATAGGCGACGGTTACCACTTTCCATCAGGTAGGCCGTTTGCCGTCAGGTTGCGACGCTTGGCAGGCGAGTTAGCAACTGCAGTCAGCCTTAAGTAATATTTTAAGAAGGACGCTGCTGCCCATCTTTCGACTGTTAAGTTCTCTTAGTCGTCTCTTACGATACCAACGGGAAAGGAAGAGGTGGCCCATTTTATAGTATATATTTTATAGTTCTGAACCATGAGACTAAATTTGCGTTCTAAACTTAAGTAATTTCATACAAACGTTCAAGCCGTTTACACCTTATATATATTAAAATTACAAATAAAGTATAGTCATACAATTAGCTACTATTTTATCTTAATTAAAACTTGCATTATCAGTATCGTCATTGACGGAGTACGGAGATTGTTTACATTACACAACGGTGACTCTTACATTTATAATATGCGAGTATTTCACAACATTTTTAGTGAATCGAGTAAAATACTATGTATCATCTTGAAGAATGCTCTCTGATCATAGATAATATGCATTTAGATAGAGTGTCGTGTTAAAAAATGCCCCATGCAACCGTCAGTCAAATGTTTAAATGTTAAAAATTTTGAATCAATATTCAATTGTTAATTTTCAATATGGTATTATATTTATGTACATGATATGTAAGTAATTTTTACCTGTAAAAGCTTTTTCATCGCGTTAAGTCCCGATTGTGTATTTAAAATACAGTGTTCAATTCTATCATTTATAGATTTCTAGTTTTACTGAATGAATGAATAAATATTTAGATATAATAATATAATTTTAGGGAGGATTTTTGTACAAAAGTCGTTTGCTTGGGTACCTCTGTCCCATTCGTGTTTCAACTGTAAAACAGTTGTGTTTGTATGGCTGTATTTCGGTTTGAAGGGTGGGATATGGCGTGAATTTACAGGGTACTGAGGAATAATACCTGAGTCCTCAGGAATGGTAACGCATGGGGGGTATCATGAGCGAAACAGTATACTTTGTTATGTCCATGGTACTGCTCATGTCTATAGGCGACGGTTACCACTTTCCATCAGGTGGGCCATTAGCTTGTTTGCCATTCTAAGTTGTATAAAAAAAAAAGAATAAGTTGACTGACCAAAATTAGAAATTAGTCTTGTTCTCTATTTCAAATAGTTCTTTTATGCCAGTTTCATGACGTATGGTTGACAGTAATCTGTCAATCATACGTCACCTGTTAATACAGGCCAACTTTATTTCATATTTATAATTTTTTATTTTTTTATTTATTAAGGAGACTACCTCGTTTTTAAACCTACTTCAAAAAGAAATAAGTCCTCAATTCGGTTGTATTTTTTTACACAGATAAAGAGATAAATATTATAAATTAATTATATTACACTCTTCGCAAAGGAGGAAGTTCTCATATTGATTATACATAATTATTTTGAGTTTATGTTACGATTGAATAATTATATAATTTGGATATTGGATATCAATCTAACGTATAATCATATGATATACAAATTAATAAACATATATATGTATATATATTACAATGGCAGTCACATTTAATGATTCTAATAACGAATACGTATTTCAAAATCGATACAGGATCGGTAAAGGAAAATATTAATGTGAATCAAATTATTGTTCTATTCGGTTTTTTTTAAGTACAGGCGTGAGAATTTTTTGTTATTTTATTTAAATATTATATGATTAATTATATTAATAATATAGTATTTTAATATGATATTATTTATTTAATTTTTTTTTATTGTTAGGGAGGCAAATGGGCAGACGGTCCACCTGATAGAAAGAGGATACCGTCGCCTATGAACACTTGAAACACGGCAGGAGTTACTTGTACGTTGCCGGTCGTTTAAACTTTTATAGTCACGTGTTTTGAAATGCCCTATATGATATTGTAAGGGGAAAATTATGTATTAATAAAATTTTTATCTTTTATATGTATTAATATTACTAATTTTAATATTAAGAAACAACTTTTTTTTTTTATACAACTTAGAATGGCAAACAAGCTGACGGTCCACCTGATGGAAAGTGGTAACCGTCGCCTATAGACATGAGCAGTAGCATAGATATAGTCCATGGTGGACATAACAGAGTACACTGCTTCGCCCATGATACCCCCCATGCGTTGCCATTCCTGAGGACTCAGGTGTTATTCCTCTGTACCCAGTAAATTCACGCCATATCCCACCCTTCAAACCGAAACACAGCCATGCAAACACAACTGCTTCACGGTTGAAACACGAATGGGACAGAGGTACCCAAGCAAACGACTTTTGTACAAAGTCTCCCTCTGGTAAACTACAAATTCTTGTACTTCTATGCATACACACACAAGAAAACGTTGGACATTTTTTGGCAAAACCATTGGGACTCCCTATCTAGTAGTTATGTTGACATACTCTATCTATTTTAAATACACTATTGGCACTTAACGCTACGCAATTGCAGGTAAATAATACATACCTAATTTTTATTGCTGTTGTTTCTATGTCAATCCACTATGTCGGGGTCAAGACATGACTGAAGTAATCTATACTTTAGTCAGGACAAGACTGACTAGTCATATATGACCTGTTTCATCCATTAAAAAAAAGGTAATTGGAGATAAAAAGAGTGCAGACATACAGTATTCTTACACCGTCCTCACATAGATTTTAAAGTATATTTACTTGTAACAATTAACAATGTTATATAGTGCTATGTCATGTTTACGTTTAAATTAATTTTATCTCAAACCAACATTATTACTCGTACATTACCGCCGGTTTCGATTACAATACGTATGTACCGCGCGCTTATGTGACATGATACCAGAAGCGAAAGTGTTTGCATTCTTTATTTAAAAAAGGAATGAATATATATTATTTTAAATATAGAATTAATGTGCAATTTTTGATAAATTAAAACCAAAAATATACGATTTTAAATAGAGAATCAGTGTTCGATTATTAAAAAAAATACAATAATAGTTTCTTAATATTTTTTTTATGAAGTTGTTGTTGAAAGTGCTTTTGGTTGACAGTATTTAATATTATAAAAAAATGGCAGATATTGGAAAAAATAGTGAAGGTAAGTGAATAATTTTAACTTACACTTGCACGCTACTTTGTACGTGCGGATTTCGGAACTAGGAATCAATGAAATAAATTACTTCTAGATGGCAGATGGTGTGTAAAGATAAAATATATACCAGTTTTTAAGTTATACTTTCAGGAAGACAATAGTGAAAATCGCATCCGGTTTGATGCAATAGTTTTTACATGATGCTGTTATTTTCCCACTGCTGAATATAGTCCTCCCTCATAGACTTCCATAAGTAACGGTCCCAAATCACCTGCATCCACTGACTCGCTGATTCGCATTTGAGTTTGTTTCTCCATCTAATGGGGGTCGACCTACATTACGTGCCAGTAATGGGTCGCAACTCAAGAACCTTCTTTCTCCACCGTTTGTCGGTTTTTGAGATATTTGAACAGTCCACTGTCACTTTTTTTTATACAACTTAGAATGGCAAACAAGCTGGCGGTCTACCTGATGGAAAATGGTAACCGTTGCCTATAGACATGAGCAGTATCATGGACATAACAGAGTATATTGTTTCGCCCATGATACCCCCAATGCGTTGCCATTCCTGAGGACTCAGGTGTTATTCCTCTGTACCCTGTAAATTCACGCCATATCCCACCCTTCAAACCGAAACACAGCCATGCAAACACAACTGCTTCACGGTTGAAACACGAATGGGACAGAGGTACCCAAGCAAACGACTTTTGTACAAAGTCTCCCTCTGGTATTGATGGTCGAGGGATGGACAACAGAGTACTTAAATAGAAAAAAGTAGAGTATTTAAATATCACCAAAAACTGCGGTTGCCAATCCGCCTGCTTAGTTTGGTAACTATTGGCAAAACCACCCAATAGGGAGAGGCTTATATTCAGCAGTAAATATTTAATGGCTGAAATGATGATGACGATGACATCTCCTAATTCATTAAATGAGCATTTCCTTTTAGATGCGTCCACTAAGAAAAGAGATCCAATGGAAATTATCGAAGAAGCACTGGTCCTATGCAAATTTGGAAAATTCCATCTTCTCCTTCTATTCGCGTCAATGACTGGAGTGTTTGCTTCGACTACAGCCACAACTACTTCGTCGTATATTTTGCCGAGTGCAGAATGTGACCTACATATGACAATAATGCAGAAGGGACTATTAAATGCCATACCATTTGTTGGTAAGTACCTTAATTAATTAAAAAATATATAATTAAGAAACAAGATGCACTCGTCTATAACTAAATAAATAGTTTTAAGAATTAGACGATGTAATTTTCACAAAAAACTGACTTCAATTGTAGCAAAACTAATTATTATGACTGAAGAACTAAACTACTGAACTAATTTTGATAAAATTTCCATGGGGCCAATCTGTAAGTATATCGTTTCAGATAAAAAAAAAGAATTTTCGAAATCGGTTTACAACGAACGGAGTTATAAGGTAATAAACAAGAAAATATTTATATGTATATATAATATTTATTTTTATTTTTTGTCTATACCGTATGTTTTGAAATATTTTCCTCGTTAATTCCGAACCTATTTTGGTAGTTATGTTTGAATCACAATTAGGAATATGGTTCCAACATTATTTTTCTCACTATTAAAATTGCTTGTTTATGTTATAAAATATTTTATTAATACAAAACGATTTTAATGATTATTTAATTAAAATTGTTTACTGTAAAGGTATTTCATAATCCCAGCTTAGGCCAATCCCATTGTCCCTAATTAAAATAATTCTAATGTAATATTATATCCACGTCGGCAATTCTTAATGGGGATAATTAAATATTTATTAAACGGATTAAATGCGTCCCATTTTCCTTTTAAGGTATGGCTGATAATGTTAAACAAATATATTTTATACCTTAGTTTATAAAGTACTAAGGTATAAAATATATTTGTTGTTATAATATGCATATATAATGTATTTTTTTATTACTGGAATGATGACAAATTTATAAAAGAAAATCTAAATGCATAATCCGATACAAAAAAAGCGGCACAGAAAATAGAGCGCGTTTAATCAAGTTTTGCATTCATTTCTGACTATCTGTTAAGTTTGTAATCAAATGGGCTAGAGCACCTAGATACCGGCTTGATCCTCTTGACTCGGTTCAAAGACAGGCTATGAGAATTGTCGACGATCCCAAGCTTTCATGCGGTATCGATCATTTAAGTCTAAGGCGAGACTTTGCCTCCCTTTGTATGTTCTACCGCTTGTATAACGGATTGTATTCTGAAGAATTATTTGAAATGATTCCTGCAGTTACCTTTTATCATTGTATTGCTTGCTATTAATAGGGGATTCATTTTCAGATGCTTGAACCTAAATGGACACGTACAATGCAGTTCCAAAGGAATTTTCTCACGCGAACACTTAAGCTACAGAATGGCTTCCCAGCCGAGGTTTTCCTAGAGTATAGGGTTTTTCAAAAAGGGTATATTAAGATTTCTTCAGGATCGGCAACGTGTATGTGTATAGCCTTAGTGTTACAGGCATCCATAAGCTACAATGACTGTTTATTATCAGACGGACTATATGCTTGTTTGCCACCTTAGTGGTATAAAAAAGTACTAAAATTTTCTTGTTAGATTTGTAAAAATATCTTATCTAGAAGTATTGTTTATTATTTTTGTTAAGTTCGATTTGAAGAGTAGGATATGGCAGTGAAATTATGGGATACAGAATAGAGTAGAAAATATTTATTGCCAGAAAAATACATAATTACAACAGATAATACAAAAATATTATAAATACGAGAAGTGTCTCATATTAGGCAAAAAGAACTGGCTCAGCTGATGATGTGAGTGTCCCAATGTCCTCTTAACCTACAGTGGCAAAACACCTTAGTTCTCAGGAATGGCTATGCATGAAGGGTATCATGGGCGATACAGTATACTCTGTTATTTCCATGATACTGTTCATGTCTATAGGCGACGGTTACCACTTTTAATCAGGTGGGCCGTCAGCTTGTTTGCTATTCTAAGTTGCATAAAAATAGTACTTGAAACTATGGTATGACAGGCATTTATTTTTTAGTATAAATTCGAAATAATTTTAAATATAATTTTCGTTTGCATGTCAATGTGATATCGTATACAAAATATTTATTAAACTCATTAAATGGGTTTTTTCATTTTATTCCACTCTTGATAATGATAAGTAAATATTTTCCAAACCGTTTCTTTGTATAATGAAACATCATATCCGTGTTAATGAGATTTGAATAAATTTTTTTTACTCGTTACTTGCGACTTCGTTCGTGTAACCGGGATATAAAGAAAGAAAGAAAGAAGAAGGAATAAATATTTTTATTTAAGTAACACACACACTTATCATTGTAGAATAACCCCCCACTAGATGGAGTGACGACCTGAAATGCATTGGAGGGAGTCAGTGAATGCAGGTGGTTCAGGAATTTTTTTATGGCAGTCTATGGGGGAGGCTTATGTACAGCAGTGGATAGATAGTGACTGAAATAATGATGGTTCTTATTTTTGTGGGTGATAATGAAATGGTACCCCACTCGCGCTGTTGGTATACACCGGCGGGGCACCAGTGAAGGATGATAGGTGAGGATGAAGTAGGTCAGTTAGCCCATCGTGACGAATTCAACAAGAATTGTTCACGATGCTTTCCAGGGGGAACTACGTGGAGGTCGACCTAATAGGGCATATTGCTATTCCCCCCTGATGATGGTACTTAGAATTAAACATTTTGGAATACTCATTTTTTCATTACCATCCGTTCGAAACGCAACTTCAGCCAAGAAGAACGGGTTGAATTTCTTATTCAGTCGTAACTTTTTTCAAAAAGTTTATTTATATATATAATGAAATTGTATTCTTATACAAACGATTAAGCAGTATCAGATCAGAAAGTAGTCGTGACCTTTAGTTGTAAACAGTTTTGTAATGTTTTTATCTGAATGGATACGTTCATAAATTAGTTTCATAGAAATTCTATCGAGATCGGTCCAGTTGTTTAGTTTTTTTAATAAACATAATTAGTTTTGTCAAAAATGAATTCGGTTTTTTTGTGGAGCAAACTTAATTTGTCGTTTTATTTATACAAGAAAAATCGTAGTGCATGAAAGCTTGTAATGCTAGAGGCATTAGTCGTATTGCTTATCCTTGTTACATGAGGGATGAAGTCAAAATAACTTTGTCACAATTAAAGTTAGTTTTTTTATACAACTTAGAACGGCAAACAAGTTGACGGCCCGCCTGATTGAAAGTGGTAACCGTCGCCTATAGACATGAGCAGTACCATGGACATAACGGAGTATACTGTTTCGCCCAAGATAACCATGCGTTGCCATTTTTGAGGACTCGGGTGTTATTCCTTCTATATTATTATATTATTTCCCTGTAAATTGGCTGCCATATCCTATCCTTCAAACTGAAACACAGCCATGCAAACATAACTGCTACACGGTAGAAACACGAATGGGCAGAGGTACCCAAGCATACGACTTTTATACAAAGTCTCTCTCTTTTTTTCTTGGACACAATCTTTAATTATTACTCTGTAAAAATCTCAGCTACACCATAGTTTCCCGCCATAAATGAGTAATAATATTCATTACAGGTCAAGTGGGTGCGGCATTATTCACGGGTTTCCTAACGGACGCGTTCGGCAGAAGAATATTTCTCGTGAGCGGATATTTCGGGATGTTTGTGTGTTCAATACTCGAAGGGACGAGCCAGAGTTATTTAGTATTGTTATTAGTTAAACTAATAGAAGGCATTTTGTGAGTATATATTTGCTATCAGTGTCAATAATTTCTATTGTCTCACAATGATATAATAAGAATACATACTATTATTATTAGTTAATGATAGTTACTATTAGTTAATAATAACATTAGTTGCAGCAATATGCTGAGCACGGACCTACATCACAGAACATTGCGACACACACGCATATCCATTTTTCTAGTTTTGTCACTCTGCATATCCATTTTTCTAGTTTTACACTTTACACAAAAAAAAAGTCTATACTCCGAAAGGCCACACAATTGCAGTTTTCGGTATATCTTCCTCAAAAACTGGGATCTGATTATAGGCTTTAACTAAGTCTATTGTGGAAAAGATTTTACAACCAGAGATGCTATGGGCGAAATCATGTATGTGCCTAATTGGATAACGATCTGGATCTGAGGCTGGCCAGCCGTTATCCTTTTTAGGACCAAGGTGTAGCGGCGAAGCTCAGGGACTTTTGGAAGGACGTGGTGCTGCCATTACCCTATAAGTCTATGAACTATCTCGTTATTCAATACGTGCACTTACCCATAGTAGTTTCATCTTAACAACCCATTAACCCATAACTTTCTACGGAGTTTTCCTCATAATAAGACTATATTATGACTTACAATTGCCATACTGGGCAGGCGGTTTAATTTATGTTTTTTTTCGAGTTTTTCTTCTTTTGCATCGGAACGTTATGTTTAGTTTCCGTAGATGCCTGTTACAATATGCCTGGGATGAAATAACGTTATATTTGAAGTAAGAGAAATACCATATAATAACTATAATTTTTGTACGCTCTTAAAAAGTCTTTGTAAATAATTAAATAACAATTTAAATCATGATTGCAAAAACTACTAAGTATTAAGTAAACATTCGTTGTTTGATGAGATTAATTGCGGAAAATGCCCAGTAAATTCTAATATATTAGCATACTGATTATAGAAATCATAATTTACTGTTAATTTTCAATAATAAATAATAACAAGTGATATATTAAGAGCGTTATAAAGTTTAACGTTAATAACGTTTAACGTTATTAAGAGCAAAAATCACCGTTTGTGATTTTTCATAGGTTTAATCACTTTGATAATGATAAACATATTAATATCAATGATAAACTACATTATTGTGAACGAAAATCACTAATGATGAATTTTCATAGATAAAAGTACTGTTTAACGAGAAACAATTTATCTAAATGATAATGAATTAAAAGTAGCAATCATTTTCATGCCCACAAGTTAGGCAATATTCTTTTTACCTTCCTTTATGGGAAAAAATCCATGCCCGGTAGAACGTTAATGGTTTGTTAGGGCAAGACGGTAAGGTTGTTAAGGTATAAATAAGAGAAATCCCGTGACAGAGGAATTATATCCCTAATAATGAATCTACGTTGAATTTCCCCATTAACGCATTTCGGACACTTTCAGGCGCACCTCTAATCGCTCGGTGGTGCTAAGAGATTATTTTGTTTAATCCCTTTGCACACTTAGTAAGTAATCAGCGTTAATTTATTTAATTCCAGTAGTAGGCTTCTATTGTGACATGCGAAATAGCTCTTGTATTAAGCATTCAAAATAAATTCAGAATTCAGTTAATGTTTATATTTTATTATATATATATATATATATATATATATATATATATATATATATATATATAACCTTTATTTTTTCACACTTATTATTAAGTACCACACTCTCATTATATCACTCTTTAACTGACCACTGCTAGCTAAATATATGCCTTCCCTTTGATAGGTTTTGCCAATAGTTGCCACGCTTGGCAGACGGATTGGCAACCGTAGTTAGGCTTTAGAGATATTTTAAGAGGGACGCTGCTGCCTATCTCTCGCCCTGTCTTAGTTGCTTCTTACGATACCCACGGGAAAGGAAGGGGTGGCTTATTCTATGCCGGGACCACACGACACTACTTCACTATAAATGGTTGACACATGTTCTGTTGTCCGATCGGTTTAATGTGAAACGCTGCAGTGAAAAACTCATTTAAATAGTGGGACGTTATTGTTATAGACTTTATTTTTATTATTGATAATCCTTTTTTTTTCAGTTTAAGTATAAGCTTCAGTGCAACGTCAGTAATGATCTCAGAATATACTCATAAAAACGTAAGAGATAGAGTGATGATGTGTTACGCTGGTTTCATGTCAATTTCTTTAATAGTTATGGCTTTAATGTCATGGGCGATACTGCCACAACCATGGGATTTTGTTCTTTTGGAAGATCGTTTTGGTAAATATGATATCCTTATCTATATTTTTATTTTTATTATAACTCCAGAGAGAGGGAGAGGGAGGCGCCCGCCTTTCCGTGGAAAATAATTTCAAATATCTCAATACTGTTTATATACATATGTACTTATTATAGGAGCCAATTAGTACTATAAATGGACCGTCAGTGTGTTTATCAAGTTACATAAAAAAAAAACTATTTATTGTTGGTAGTACGAAATATTCTAAAATTAATTACTCCTTAAAGGAAATAACAGTTTTTTTTTAATAACAATATTTGTTTTCAGTTTTCCACTCATGGAATATTTATTTTTTCATATGCTCCATTTGGAGTTTGTTGGCTGGTATAAGTTATTACTGGTTACCGGAAAGTCCGAAATTTCTGTTGAGTCATGGACGAGAAAATGAAGCTCTAGAAATATTACAAAAAATCTACAGCATAAATAATGGAGTTCCAAAAGAATCGTTTCCTGTAAGTGACTTGAAGTATCCGTTTAAAATATGATTTCTGCATAGATCTCTTAATAAAGTGAACTTAATAAAAAACTCAGCAATATCTATTAAAATTAGTAGACTCAGCAAATAACTCAGCAATGACTTTAGTAAAATTCAGTAAATTTCTCTATTATTAAAATATGATACTTCGATAATTCTATATTACCTGTAATTGTAATATTAATATTATTACAGATTTTATCATTGAACTCTAAAGGTGAATATATACCGACAGTTACACATAGCTTCAAAAAACAAATAGTAAATGGGCTAATTGAAGTGAAGAATTTATTCAGAAAACCTTTACTTATGCGACTAATACTTTTTTGTGTTATGACATTCGTATGTTTGTTGGCGTAAGTATTAAATATTAATTAATAATTTAATCAATCAATCAATCAAAACAATTATATTATTAATTAGAAATGTCATTATAATTATTACAACATAACATTTTTTGACAAGTTTTACAAATAACAATAATGGGACCGAACGATGAAAACTAATAGTTAGACGTTTCAGTCATTAAAATATAATAGTATTACTAAATCTAATGAAACCTTCTTGTATACAAAAAATTTAAATATAAGGCGTTCCTTTGCCTCACGTATTTTTTTTAACAGTTACCAGTTCCATTTTTTTACAGTTATACCGCATTAAGGTTATGGTACCCTCAACTATCGACAATAGTTGAAAACTATCAGAAAATACACAATGAAACTGAACAGTTCTGTACTATGCTGAACGAATACACAACAGAGTTGGCTAGAAAAGTTTCTCAAATTAATATTAATGTTTCTGAACCTCAAGAGTGTATACCGGTAAGTAAGCTAGAGATAAATTAAGTTATAAATGGTCCCTTGTTCCGTATACAGAAGTGTGCGTAATTGTATTTATTCTAAATTTAAACTTTTTTAAATCCACAATTGAATGAAATAATAATATAAACTTTTCTTTTGAAAAGTAAAATGTGTACACTGAGTTTTTTGCATTAATATAAATAATAGTGCCATAAACTTAGCAATAGAATTAAAATCGGTGAGTTTTCCCTATTTTTTGTTGTTGTCATAATTACCACAAGGAAGTAGCTGAATAAAATTTAGTTTAATTATAATAACCTATAAAACATAGACTAGCTATTAAGTTGGACTAGTATCCCAACTATATTTTATCGGAACTGGTCGGGCGTATCACGATGAACCTCATAAGATTGATGTCTTTATCGTAGATGGTAGAAAAGATTCTTTCGGGCCCTAGGCACTAAAGTATAATTTGTAGTCTTTATAAGGTCTTAAAAAATATTTTCAGAAATTCAGTTGTAACTGAAAAAGTATTTTTATGCGGATAATACAGTTCCAACAATTTGGCTATAAAAGACATTTACTATTTTATTTATAAAACCTTCAACAATGATATATTGAGATATTTAAGATAATAAATATATGAAGGATCTTAATATGATCAATAGAAGCCAAAATAATAAAGTTTGAAATTTTGTCTATATATATTCTTTCATCACGAAAAACTGCACCTAATTAGATTCAGTCTTCAGTTGTAATCACGAAGGTCGGACTTAGATTCTCGTTTATGTTTTTTTCTTGATACGTTGTTTAAATGTGGTCTAATCTATTTTTTACTTATTTTTTTTTTACTTAATATAATAAAACAGCGGGCAAATGCTAGTTATATATCAAATAATATGATGTTATAATAAATGTTAAATTTTTTTCGATATCCGATTTGTTGATTCACAATTATTTTACAGCAAGTAAGTGGAGCTGAGACGTATATAAACGGGATAATTTTAGGTGTCGTCTCACTCAGCTGTATAGCCACGAGCGGTTACTTGGTAGCATTCTTTGGTCAGAAACCACTAATGATAGTTCTCTTGATACTGAGTGCAACGTGCTCGGGATGTCTCTATTGGACGTATTCATCAATACAAATAGCTATATTGGTATCAGCTACATGTGGATTTATGCAGACAGCACTGAGTCTTCAGCAGAGTATACTTGTTAGAGTATTCCCAACTACATTGAGGTGAGTTATTGAGTTATGTGTGTTATTTTTGCCATTATTTATCCGCTGTGTGTTGCGGTGTTTGCCAGTAGTTGCTACCCTCTGCAAGATGGTTGGCAACCGCAATTAGGCTTTTGGTGGTGATTTAAGAGGGACGCTACTACAAATCCTTCGACCAAGTTAAGTGTTATGCTGTGTGTGTTATAATAAACATACCAACTAGTCAGGAGTACTACCGAGTAAAAAAAAAATAATTTTTAACCACAACTGAAGGAGAAATCGGTGGGCATATATAAAAAAAATTACAGTACAATATAGAACTTTCTCCTTTTTTGAAGTTGGTTAAAAAAGAAACAAAAACTAAAAAGTATTGCAGACTTGTCAAAATATTTTTGTCCTTGTTTTTACCGTGGTTTTCCGAGTGGTGACATACTAACAAACAAGGCATTCTATGCTTAAAAGTAGACAATTGAAATAAAAACAATCTTTTTTATTATATTCTTTTATATTACAGACTTTGGCGTTGGAATTAACATGATTACTTAGGACCTTAATAATTTCATTATGCATTAATTCTATTAAATTTTCGGTAAACTATAATAATTTACATATTCTCGTATTGGCAGAAAAACTAAAGCTAATATATCAAACACTGTGAATTACTCCATTACCAAGGCCTGGGGAATATTCAACAGTCATCCATAGGATTGTTGACCGCATAATCCTGGCTTTCTAATCGTTTTTGCCTTCAGAGAGCACTTAAATTCATCTGTCTCAGTTGTTCTCGCTAAATAATAGTCGTTGAACTAAGTTGGAGGTCTTAAATGGTATGCTCTGAGAACCGATATTGAGGTTTTCCACTAAGTTAAACACCAAATCATACTTACTAAGATTTAAATTGAAATATCTCTCTCTCTCGTCCTCTTCATTGCTGAGGGTCGTGTCCTTGAAAGGTGTCTGTTGCCTCTCTTATGATGTTGATATTCCATTTTGCACGGTCTTCAGCTTCTCGCAGGGCAGCTGCAATTGACAGTCCCGTAACGGCGGTTACTTGGTCCGACCATCGATTAGGCGATCATCCGCGATATATATATATATATATATATATATATATATATATATATATATATATATATATATATATATATATATATATATATATATATATATATATATATATATATATATATATATATATATATATATATTGTGCCGTAAGAGGCGACTAAAGTAATTTAATGCTCAAGGTAGACTGCAGGTTGCTCTTAAAACATCACCAAAACCTAATTGCCAATCTGCCTGTCAACCATAGCAACTGTTGGCAACATCCTCCAACACGAAGAGGCCTATGTTCAGCAGTGGATAATTAACGGCTAATATGGTATGGTATGGTAATATATACAAACTAGTAATCCGGACTGGCTTTACACGGGTGGAAAGTAGATTTTGCCATTTAATAATACATAGACCTCCCCTATAAACAGGAGGGTTTGCTAGTATTTGTCATATTTGGCAGGTAGGTTGGTAACCGTAGTTGGGCTTTGGTGGTTTTGCAAGAGGGATGATGCTGCCCATTCCTCGACCATCCATTATTTCAGAAAGAAAGGGGTGGCCGGGATCATACGGCTAAATAATTAAAAACATGTTTATTTCAGTATCGATGTTACTAACTGAACCTTTTTCTTTTTCAGAGGGTTGACAACATCAATTATTCTAATGGTCGGTAGATCTGGGTCACTATTAGGAAATGTGTTATTCCCAGTTTTTTTGGAAATTGGATGCATGGCGCCGTTTTTAGTATTATCTGTGATCACTTTATGTAAGTTTCAATTTAGTTATACAATTATTTGTTAGACATCGTAACCTTTAATAAAAGAGCGTATTCCTTTCTAAAAAGTCACCAGAACACCTGCAATTCCTTCGATGTTGCAGGTGCTAATGGGCGGCGGTAGTCATTAACCATCAGGTAAGCCGTATACTCATTTGCCCCCTGTGGTAAAAAACAAGCTTTACAATAAATATATATCGGCGCTATTTAGTCTATTGTATAATTTCTTGTTTCTAAGTACCTATTTCTCAGGGAAATAACTGTTTGTGCCAAAATAAATGAAAAAAAATCTCTCTTCTTACATACAAGACAGTTCTTCTAGTAACTCTTTCAAGAAAAAGTAGAAATTGCATTTTTCCCCTTGAGTCGTAATCTTAACTTTTCATTTTTCTAATTGAACTGTCAAATCTTGAAAACATGAAACTAAATTTCTAATATTATATAAGTAGGTAAGTATCATATTTTTTTTTGCTGGGTCAAAATGGTATGGTAACACCGCCTGCGCTAACGGGATACGCTGGCGGAGCACCAGTGAAGGGTGATAGATGAGAATGAAAACAGGCCAGTTAGCCCATCATGATGAATTCATCAAGAACTAACCATAATAGTTTTCAGGGAGAACCGCGAGGAGGTCGGCCTGGTTAGGTATATTGCTAGCAATAGGATTCTCAGTCTCCATTACTAACAATCCCTTTATTTATGTATAGTATAATTACTTATGTAATATTCTAATATATACATGTATATTATTTTATTTTATTGTTTATTTGTTTATGTATTAATTAGTTTTAATAGTTATTCGTATTCGAAATGTTAATAGTTGTAGCATTTTAGCTGCCCCCTAACGACATGCTTTCCAACTGTATTGGGTTGACTGGAAGAGATCTTTGTCAGAGATAAGTCCACCCTTGCTTACAATGTTTATAAATGCATTAACAATGTAATTTACAAGTGCAATAAAGTGAAAGTGTGTTTGTTTGTTATCTATTGTCACTTTAAGGGCTCGACTAATTTTCATAAAATTTGGTACATGCACAAGTACTATATGGGATAAGGAAGGACATTTGGTCAATCAATATATCTTGATCATATAGATGAAATCGCGAGTAAAAGCTAGTATTTTTCATATAAGTTAAGGCTTATCTAATTACTAACATTTACACATATCTTTTTAGTCATTTAAATCAAATTGGGTTATAAATCTTATTAATATAATAAAATTTTAACTAGAAAATGTCTGTATATTATTATTTAGAAATAATATTTTTTAGAAATTTTATCTGGTTATCTCTCTGTCATTTGTTGCGGCATCATTCAAAAACTATTATACCAAATTGGATGCAGTTACAGTTATTTCTCGAAGTTGTAGCTTAAAAACTGGTGTATGTTTTATATTGATACGTCATCTAGGAATAATCAATTTTATTGGAGTTCTTACTTTTGAAATCCACGCGGATAAAGCAGCAGACAAATGCTAGTATTCAAATATAAGAACGGTCTAAGCGTCTTTGGAGACGTTCAAATTTATTACATTAGAAGTATTTTGTTGGACACTTCTGTGTAGCTTTCTACGCTCACGTCTCACCTTAATAAAATTATTTACGCAACGCAATTTATTCACAAGTGTTTATCTCGAGGAGTTTTATTTTTTTTTATATACATTTATACATTTTATTCAGAGGGAGACTTTGTACAAAAGCCGTTTGCTTGAGCACCTCTGTCCCATTCGTGTTTCAACCGTGAAGCAGTTTTGTTTACATGGTTGTGTTTCGGTGTGAAGGGTGGGATATGGTAGTGAATTTATAGGATACAGAGGAATAACACCTGAGTACTCAGGTATGGCAACGCATGGGGGGTATCTTGGGTGGAACAGTATATTCTGTTATGTCCATGGTACTGCTCATGTCTATAGGTGACGGTTACCACATTCCGTCAGTTGGGCCGTCAGCTTGTTTGTCGTTCTAAGTTGTATTAAAAAAAAAACATTGTTTATTGAAAAATTTCCTCACTTATTTCCGGAATTGCTATTTTTAGAATACACAAATCCAAGAATCGTCTGTAGTAATAACAATTTGGGAAATTACTTAATTTGTTTGTGTGATTTAGTAATCTTCTTAGGCTCTTTTCGCGAGGAATTCATCATTCCTGCGGGAAATAAGGGAATTGTCTTCTTAGTAGGCCATTTACATTATATAATAACTAGCTATTAAATGACCTGAGGACCACGATGTTGTCCCCGTATCCTGTTATTTCACATTTTATTTTTACATTTATTATATTAGTAAGAAAATAGTTGTCTCTCGTGACTTTGCTCAGATGAAATCTGTAAGTACATAAAGTAATAATGTACTAAATTTAACCATTTATCCATCAAAATATTTTAACAAAGTTTCGGATTTATAATAGTACCTAATAGTTTAAAATGAAGGGGGAGACATTGTTAGAAATGGAGATCTAACAACAATAATAATAAATAAATTAAATATATCGTATCAGGCCGACATCCACGCGTTTCCTCCTGAAAACCATATTGGTTAATTTTTATGAAATTCGTCACGATGGGCTAACTGATTTGCTTCTATTCTTACCTATAATCCCTCGCTGGAGTCTCGCCAGTGTATACCGACACACAGGCGGGGTTACCATGCTATTAATACCCATTAAAATAGGATTAAGTATGATATTGATAAATTACTTCGATAATATAAAAAATATAATTTTTAAATATTTAACTGAATTAGGTGTTATCTTAGGAAAGCCCATGTCATTGGTTATTTGATTATAATTATTTATTTATTTATTAAACACAAGGACTATACACATGAGTATATTGAACTCCGCACTAGACGAACCTGTATCGCGGGAGTCCATCAAGGGTAATCCGTTAATGGATTCTCCCGATGATCTTGATAAACCAAGACACAACGTTTTACAAATATAAATCAGTGAGTCAATTTTACAAAAAGAACATTGTAAATTAACATAAAAGTGTCTTGTGAAGACACGTGCATAAAACAACCATGTTTAATTCCGTTTTGGGTTGACTGGAAGAGATCTCTCTCAGAGATAAGTCCACCCTTGCTCACATTTATAAATGCATTATATTACATATATGTAATTTACAAATGCAATAAAGAATATATTTAAAGTAAACACTATTTATTTTTTTTCCATTTCAGGTGTTGCAGGTTTAGTTTGTTTTCTACCTAATCCACAGAAGGAAAACGAAGCGGGCGATAAATAAATTACTATATTCTAAGACTGCTTCATTATTTAGCACCTATTTCCTTAAGTGTTCCCGTAATACTTTTCTTCGAACTTGTTTTAACTTGTTCACTTAGTAATTTAATATGTTAAAAGCAAGATTAATGTGAATACTTAATGGACACTAACGTGATTCTGTTGGAATAATATAATATTCACACTTATAGCGACTTCGTGACAAAACTAATATAAAGTTAATACGAGATCAAACTATTTATTGGTAATTGTTTACATTGCAAGTCTACAAAAATAACACTTCTTATTACAATCCTGTGGTAAGGATGTGTCGTCATTATAACGACTTACTGCTCGACCACAAATCCATCGACATATTCAGTACAAAATATTTGATATTTAGGAAGAACTTGTTTTCTATTTTGTAGAATACGATTGAAAATATGTTTTTTTTTATACAGTTTTATTTTTTATATATTTATATAACATTTTAAGTATTTCTTTTTATATTATGTGTTTGCTTTTAATGAATTACTCAAGCTGTGCACATGATGTAATTGGATAATTTAACCTAGCCGAATCACAAATGTAATTATTACTTAAGTTTTTTAAGGTTGTGATCGGTTTTATGTGCCAATAAAATAAAATAAAATAAATAAATCGATTGAATCGATATATCAATATTTATAGTACTTAGATGTAAGGTGTAATTGTTGTTGCCAATAAATGATTTAATTTATAATTTAAAAAAAGAATTATCAAAATTATTGAAAATATCTCGTACGAGTAACATAAAGTCAAATAATGTAAAATAGTGACTAATAAAAAAAATGTTTTTTTCAATTGTGGTTAGTTTGATTTAAGAACAAAACTATATATATATATATATATATATATATATATATATATATATATATATATATATATATATATATATATATATATATATATTGTTTATACAAGGGACGTTATCTTGTCAGTTATTTATATACTTAATGACGAAGTTTAATAAAACAGTAATTGTCAGCATGACTTTTATTATTTTTATGCAACGATAACTACTTTATATTATTCTCAATGACGTGTATAACATAGTATACGTCATATATGTGTAAGTATATTTGTTATTTATATATATTTATTTGTTTATATATGTAATTTTAGTATGTATGTATATCAATAATTAGTACTACTACCGCATTCGAGTATTCTGACATTTTCCTATGGTTGACTGGGAGAGAATGCTTTTAGCATTAAGTCCGCCATATACATATATTTGTACTAATGAATAAATAAATAAATAAATAACTACTCATATGTATAATGATGAATCGGTCTGTATTATAATAGTTGAAGAGAATGTTTTCTATACTATATGGTTGATTACCGATTTGCTTCTTACGAGTAGACAGAAAGTTAAATTAGTATTTTATCATCATCATAATAAATAATAAAAAAAAAAAAATTATATAATCAGTCATTAATTGCCCAATGCTAAGCATAGGCCTCCCCTTAATTAACTGTCATAAGGAACGATCCCGAGCCACCTGCATTCATTGCATACATAGAGTTTTATATTAGCATTAGGATAGGATTAAATTTTGGAAACCATATTTTTTCATAAAATAATATTATATAGCTATGTTACTCGCTAATAGTATAGTTTTCTATTGGTTTTTTTTAAAGTCGGTCGATTACTTTTTGAGTTTATCCATTACAAACCAATAAATAAACAATCAAGTTTTTTTTTCTGTTTACAATATAGATAAGCAGGAATGCAATATGCCACAAAAGAAGTAATAGGTACCTACAATATATTGTAGCAGGAAAGAAAAATCAGAAATATTTTTTTATAGAGTCTAGTCAAAGTGACCTCACCCCTCCTGGTGGTAAGTAGGTAATGTAGTCCAAACGTGAGGGTCGTAATCACAGCAATTTATACTGAGTTGGTGATCGTATTTTACTATTTTAGTGGGCGTTGCGTTATCTTAAAAATTTAGGAATCCCTGATGTATATCATGAAGTTCCAAATGTCAATATAAAATCCAAGAATACATTCTGTAAGGGAACGGCAGATCTACGTAACTCACAGCCAAACACTAACCATTCATAGCCAGCAGGAATCAGAATACCTACTTACGAAGCGATTAGGGAAACTTACATTTCAACTATTGCAAATTGTTACGAACTTCGTAGATTTCTCTGGGCGAGTCAGATTGTTAACTTTGATATTCGTGCCCGTATTACAAGGTTATTATACTACTGTTTAACTACTGGGAGACTTTGACAAAACTCGCCTTCATAAGAACCTTTCTCTAACTCGTGTTTCCGCTGCAAAGCAGCTATGATTGCTTTACTGTGTTTCGGTTTAAAGAATGGAATATGGAATTTATATTACAAGTTACTGGATTTTATTGGGTGATAATAGAATGGTAACCCCGCTTGCGTTAGCTAAATATGCTTACGGGCCACCAGTGAGTGATGATAGGTGAGATTGAAAGCAGGTCAATTAGCTATTGTGATGAATTCCACAAGAATTAACCAAACTGGCTTGCTAGCAATAGGGCTATTAGAACTTCATCACTTACAATGTCATTACCTCTGGAGTTAATGTGTCGTGCAAGTATAGAAAAAGAAATGCTGGCTGGTTACCAATGAAGAATAATAGAATAAAGATAGATCAAACAGGTGAGGCTTATCGTGACAAATTCACTAGAAATTGGTCACGTTCATTTCAAGGAAAAACTGCGTGAATGTCGACCGTTAGGGTATATTATCAGCAATGGAACTGCTAGTTTCAGTGGTCCCAAGCTGTAAGGATTGTTGGGTGAGGTAACAGTCAGCAATGGAACCCCATTGCTAGTTACCCAACCAGGTCGGCGGTTCCCAAGTTAATTCTGATGAATTCATCATGATGGGCTAATGATGGTGCTCCGCCAGCGTATCCCGTTAAATTTTTCACCCCTCAAAACAAACAGTCAGGTCAGTTGGTTCAACGTGATGGTTTCTAGAGCGCGTGAATGCTAACTTTAAAGAGTTTCGCTAGCAACAGGGCTTCTATTCTCCATAACAATCGCTCCCTCACTTATGATAGTTAAATATGATAATGTATATATTTATATGTGTATGCATATGTAGTATATATTATTCATAATAATAATTACTAGACTCCTTATATATAAATAAATAAAATGTGTTTGATATTTTTGTGCATTATACATAAAGATTATTAATTCACTCTTGTGCCACCTACCCACTTCTATATGTTCTCCTTTAACCAAAGGTTGTCTGTAAGAGATTGCCTTAGCTTTTTGTACCTTTATATGTATATTTTGATCTATACTTCATGCTACTGTATTTCAGTTGAATAGTTTATATGTCATTGTTTATTTTTATGTTTTTGGTGCAATAAAGAGTTAAATAAATAAATAAGTAGTTTTTTTTGATGGATGAGAATAGAATGGTAACACCGCCTGCCATATTGGTATACGCTGAAAACCCTTATGATAGTTACGTATGCAAAAGAAAATTAAACGCCCCATAAATCTACGTTTACACAAAATATGCCCATTCCATTTGATATGTCGACTAATAAATGGAATTTAATCAAAGCCAACTTATAACGAATAACCTCCAATGAAACTGATTGATGTATTCTTCGACATAAATTTTTCATGTTTCATTAAAAATCATCGTCGAACACTGAAATTTATTCCATCAAATATTTTTGCGAGTAAATGTAATTACAAAATTAATATATAATTCATTTAAAAGTGGACACAATCGTAATGTTGACATTATTACTATATATAATTTTTTTATTTTGCGCATTTGTCATTATCCTATATTGACGTTTCACTATTGGGTACAGACGATGAAGATAATTTTTATAGGATGGGTAGTGAATGAACGGTGTCTACTTTTTCTTCTTGCGGGAGAGCTAGGTAGAAGTCTTGGGGCGAGCCCCTTTGCCCCAAATTCAATTCCGGGGGCAACTACACTAGAGTCATTGATTCTAAGCCTCGCTGGCATGGTGAGTCTGGACGTATAATAACTTACTTAGTAATTATACTCACAAGATGGCGTAGTATTGGATTTTATTTCATTATGCCCACAAATAAACCTAAATTACAACTCATAAAAGTCACAACAATTGTCGGAAATGACATATATAATAAATTCATCATCAATCGTTAAACAATTATTATTTTATGAAAAAAAAAACTTCCTTATTTATTCTCGACATTTCAATCCTTACTAATATTATAAATATGAAAGTCAATTTGTTTGTTACCTTAAAAAGCCACTATGAAATTTTATATACGCGTACTATATGGGATGGAGAAGGATATAAACTACTTTTCTTTGTGGTCAGTAAACATATCCCGGTCACGGACGAAGTCGCGGAAAAAAGCTTGTATTAAATAAAAGTAATACTAGAAAACTACACATGCAGTGTTGTCCTTATTAAAAAAGTAAGCATGTTTAAACAGAAATTAATAAAAATTTTGGTTATTCGACCAGCAGACCGTCTCATCGTCGTTGAAAATTATTTACAATTAATATTAATTGATTAATAAATTACAATAAAGAGTAAATAAATATTATTTTTTATTTAATTCTACTGTAGCATACTGATACTAAAAGTCTTAGTTTCCGCAACCTTGATAGATCGCAGGTCAACGAAAAAGCAGAACTAAAACAAAACATCTTAAACGTCCAAAGTTAACTACCGCAAATACATCAAAACTATTTCCCCGATACACGAGCCAACACAAACGTTTCCCTATGAACATAATCCCGGAAACTTTTCATAAACAAGCGGCAACTAGCAAATTTCCCCAAGGTGGGCTCGTGATGCGAATCATTTATGTTTGGTGTGACTAGTGGTGTGCCGAGTCGGCCGTTTTTAACATTCGAGTATTTTGGTACTCTAAAAAAAAGAATCGAGTTTTGACTCGAGTCAGACTCGGACAGGTACTGGAGTACTTGTATGGATATTCGAGTTATCGACAGATTCGGGTATTGTTTTCAATGATTTCTAAATTTTACTTTTATGTAAATAATTTTCAGCAATTTAAAGTTTTTTCCTTTGGCCATTAGAGAAAATATTTAAAAAATGCCGAAATCCTTTATATATTATAAATGTGAAGGACAATATATTTGTTTTTTTTTTTATTACCTCTTAGCACATTAATAGCTTAACAAATTACTATGAAATTTGGTATACATGTAGTATAAGGGGTTGAAAAAGATATAGGCTATCTGTTATCGCTGTTAGAAAACATATCCCGGTCACGTGAATTAAGTAGATAAAATCTGGTAGAAACATAAGAACTAATGATAAATATACGAATAGTATTCAAAATACTCGAATTCTGTATTCGAATACAGTGTGTTCGAGTTCAGGGTATTGAATCCTCGAGTACTTAGTAGCTATTCGAGCCAGTACTCGAGTCAATCAAACTCGGTACCTCACTGGTCGTGAGGCAAAAACTATTTTGTTTCCTAATTGCTTTCGCGCCGACTCAGCTGAACGCTCCAAGAATATTTAATGGCGTAGATTGTAGGAAGCTGCACTTACATTGGATTCAAGTGAACATTTTAATGTAAAATATAAAAGAGAAATGAATTCTTCCCTTGTAGAGTGATTTTCTTTTCTGCTACAGTATTTATTTATTAGGGTTCCACGGCTTTATTTTTATTTTTATGCGACTTCCAAGATGAGATGGACATTCTGAACCGATTTTAATAGTTCTTTTTGTAATCGATAGGGTTTTCAATTTTTATTTTATGATGATGGCCACCATTTTTTTTGTGGAGCAAACAAAATAGTTTGTTGCAATGTAAAATTTACTTGTGTACTTTTGATTTTATTATTCATGATATTTTCAATTTTATAATGTTTAAAATACTTCAAGTAGCAACTTCTTTATCGCAGTGATAGGCTTTGCTTTTTTTAAACGAAATGTACTTGTTCTTTTGGATTATAGCATTTATGACTATAGTGTGACTATAAGGTTCCTTCAGGGTCGACAATGCGCACGTGACATTCCTTGTATTACAGGCATTCATAGACTACAGTAACGGTTTACCATCAGATGAGCTGTATGCTGTTTGCCATCTTCGTGATATAAAAAAAACTAATGCAAATTAAATATACTTATAATAGTAAAAAACGAAGGTTACAGAAGATTATTTATTAATTTATGGAAATGATATTACAATGTCTAACATAAGGCGTTATGCTTACGTACCTTGTAATTTCACTGTCATATTCCATTCCTCAAGCCGAAATATCTTGCTCGTATATGCTAAGTGGTAGACACACGAGTAGAATATAGGTATACATGAATAAGACAGTATAAGGTTTCTCTTTGCACTTCTGCTTTTATTTGTACGTCTATGCGCAATGAAATTTTAGTCTGTGGTCAAATGATTTAGTGCGGTGAATCGTTTTGCATTTTTTATCGATTTAAACAGAAAAAGCTACGTCGTCATTGTTTAGGTTTCAGTTTTATGCATCGTTGAGCTCGAATGGATTCCGCTATACAGCATTGGATAAAATTAGATAAGAACATTAAAAAAAATCCAAAAATATGCAACTACATAGAAGGAAATTATAAAAAGCTAAGTATATTGGTCTATGATGTAGCTCTATGTTCATCAATGGACAAATTAATGACTTAAATTAAAAATACTGGATTATCCGTGGAGTTTTTTTTTAAATGGGAATGAAAATGACGATGATGATGGTGACCCCGTCTGCGCTATCAATATATACTCCTATGCTGACAGGACATCAATACGTGTCGATACATGCAGAAAAAATCAGATTAAATAGTCTATTTTCATGGACTTGCCAGAAATAGGTCTACGAAAGTTGTCAGGAAGCTCGCGTGGAGCTCGACCTGACATCCTGTCTGCCCATATTTACACGTACTATAGCAAAGGGTAGCCCCATTGTTAGTCCCCGTTATTAACGATTTGTTTCCCCCATTCGTAGAATAAGAAATCAATGTGTCATCGCGTCTTATGATCACCAAGATATCGTAAAGAGTGACTGTCGTAAGGAATTCAACACTAGTACAAGAGATAGAAAATTTAAAAGAAATCTTATTAATATTAGTTTTTTTTTTAATTGGTGTTAATGTGAGGGATGATAACTGAGGATGAAAGTAGGTTAGTTATCCCAGCGTTCACTGTTGTGTTTCTAAAAGTCTAACTTCCAAATGGACGATAGAATTATAAAGAATAAGTATTTTAAATGCATAAATTATAATTAAACGAAAATATGAATTTCTTTCTTTCTTCTTCTTAAGGTGCTTCCTACTGGAGGCTGGCGATCATCATGGCGATCTTCACCTTGTCCACCGCCACCCTGAAAAAGGATCTAGTGCTTCTTGTGATTCCGAATCACTGCCTTAGATTTTTTAACTAGGAGGTTCGGCTTCTTCCTGGTCTCCGGCAACCTTGTATCTTGTTTTTTCTACTTTCTACTTATTGTCATGAAGCTGACTCTGGTCATTGACCTTCGTAGAGCATTTTATTTCGAGATTTTTTTCCATTACATTAAATTCAAGGTATAAATAACATTTTTATTTGACAGTTGATCGACTTGACCAACTGCCCTTAAATACTCTGTGATCAGGAGCTATAGGACAATTTCGTACTTTTTATCGAGTTAACTGGAAAATCTACGTTCTTGTTTAGGGTTCACTTTTATGAATCGTTGAGCCCGAATCGATTCCGCTGTATAGCACGGTTGGTTACTGTTGATATGGGTATTTGGGATGACTCGATAGTTCGATGCCATCAAATCCGTCGTTTGTATTAAATCGACGCAATACGACGACACTTCGTTATTTCGCTTCGTAGCTCATAATATAAAATAAAGTAGATACTATTTTGAATTTCACACTCAGAATAATAAAAAGCTTATATATATAGGAAAATATTGTTTTACTTAATATCTATTTTTTTATTATTATATCAGCCATTAACTGTACACTGCTAAACGTAGGGCTGCGTCTATTTAAATGTTTTGCTAGCAATTGTTACGCTTGGCAGGTGAGTTGGTAAGTGTAATTAGGTTTTGGTGGTGTTTTTAGAGGAACGTTGCTATCCATTCCTCGACCATTAAATCGCCTCTTACAACATCCATAGGAAGGGAACAGTTGTCCTATTCTATGTCGGAACCTCACGGCGTCTATCTTCATTAATACATAAAGCAGAAAAGTTTGTTCGTTTGTTTGAATGCACTGAACTTTGGAATTACTAGTTGAAACTAAAAAAAATATTTTGCATTTATTAGCTTATTTTTTTAGAAAAGATTTTCAACTTTATAATACGGCTATGAGCAAAGAAAAATGTAAATGAAAAGTACTAAAATACATTTTAAAGATTTTATGCCTATGTTCCTAATATTACATAAAGTCTTCCCGCGACTTTGCCTATGTGACTCAGTACATAAAATCTCCTGTATATTTACTACATAATCTATTTATATACAAAATTTCTTTTAAATTATTTCAATAGATTTTGTGTAAAACATAAATAACATACATACATCCTTACAAACATATTTCTGCGTTTATTATAGTAGTAAGATTCATTATAGGACTTTGAGAATCTTATTATATGTTATTTTTTTATTCTGCCGCCCAATTGGGAAATCAGTTGTAGCTGAGAAAAATGAACACGAAACTTTACTTTTGTTCTTTTTAAACAAAACGGGGGAATTATTATTAGGTACTATCATAATTATTAATATAATATGTATAATAAAGGGCATTACTCTTGCTCTTCTTCTTGATTGTGAAGAGATCTTTGATTGTGACTATGATATGTGGTCCCGCCGTGTTGGTCCCGGTATAGAATAGACCACCCCTTCCTTTCCCGTAGATGTCGTAAGAGGCGATTACGGGAGCTTATGGTGGAGTGATGGGCAGCAGCGTCTGTTTTAAAATATCACCAAAACCTATCTTCAGTTGCTAACCCGCCTGCCAAGCGTAGCAGTTACTGGCAAAATACCCCAATAGAGGATGGCCTAAAACATCTATAAAAGTCTAACTGCGGTTGCCAAAAAGCCTGCCAAGCATGGCGACTACTGACAAAACTCCCCTTATGGGGAAGGCTTATGTTCAGCAGTGGACAGTTTATGACTGATATAATAAAAAAAGTATGGATGGCGACCTCTAGTATTAAAATTTTACGCTTTTCTTATGTATGGGGTTTACTGAAGTACGAAGCAAGTGCTAATCATTATTCATAATACTGTATGTGATTAAAATATACAAATAAATACTTAATTTTCTGCTAGCCTCATGGTTGAGTGGTAGAGAACTCCATTAGGTGTTAAGTTCGCCATATGTACACTATATTATATAAATGTGCATTGAAGTTTAAATAAATAAATAAACCGAATTTGAAAAAAATCACAGGTTTTAGTTGAGATTCGATCTTGAAATTTTCGATCACAATTAAGCACAGAGAGGTTTTTGATGGGAAACAAATGTGGTTGCAACAACATAATACAATTGTTAAGACGACTTTAAATTTTGGCATCGCTTACTTATATAAATTTATTACATTGAAGTACCTAATAGTGGATATAATTTGACACATTATATTTAAGTATCATCAAAAGAAATATTTATTGGTTACATCAATAAGTCTTGGTAACAAATGTTCTGACGTACCATACTTCTTAATACCTATTACTAGTTTACCAACTCTTCGGCCACCAAAAACCTTAATGAGCTGCGCTGAAATTGTCGTTTTGCATTTCACATTGCATTTAAATTCCGTAAAGTTATAATTCCTTCAGCGTATTGTAATAATTTATGACTGTTCTGCAAAAAAGAAAAACCGACTTCAACTATGACAAAATTAGTTGTTTTGTTTTAAAACCATATTACTGTACTTATTTTGCAAAATTTCTATGGAACTATTCAATAAGTACATATATCCATTCAGATTAAAAAATAAATTTCCATATTGATATACAATTGATGGAGTTGTAAAGTAACAAATTTAAACAATAAATAAAACCGATTTGAGAAGCTTCTTATTCATTTTTGCAGCGATTAAAAAATAATATTTAAATATTTACCTCTTTAGACTTACAGCTGACACTTTCAATACTTGCATTGCCTCTAAATATATACAAAACAAACTCCATTTTAAAAATATGAAACAAAAAATAGTATGTATATAACAAAAGAGAATACATACGAGTAGCAAAATCAAAAATGTCACATTCAATCAGTAATACTAACGAACTCGCTTGCAGAATATAATCCACTGCAAATTTCAATACTTTTCAAGTATTTTTTTAACTTGAAAAATATTAAATTTTCCGTTGGCTTTTTCAATCATAAAATATACCGTAACCGCTATAAACAAAGATTAGTTTGCGACTGCAGCGCCACTTAACCACGTTGGTACGTAATAATCAAATTAAAACTCAATTCCGCCGGCGGACTTCGTATATCGACTAGTAAATTCACGTGCGAAAACACTATAAATGTAGGAATCTTACAAACTTTGCAACTAAATAATTCAGTGCAAAGTGCACTTTCTGTATACAGACATAAGTTCGTAAACTTAGTTGACTTAGTTGGCTTATTTTGATGTTTCTTTTATTTTCATAATTATTCAATATAACATGAATATATTTAAAACTCATTGAAATACATTTATTAAGAGTATTATTATCTCAGTAAATACATTTATTATTATTGTTATTAAAGAAGATATATATATACAATATATACACATGTATACACATATACACACACATACGATATTTAAATAACAATTAGTGACAATTGGAGATGCATTAATGAGGCAAGGCACAAAGAGGGAAGAAAAGAAAAAAGTAATAATAAATGAAAAAAATAATTTAGAAGCTTATATTAGATAGATAGAGTGTCTCCATCTATCCGGGTCAACTTTTTCATACAATTTTGTGTGATAAATAGTTATGAGTGATTTCTTTATAACTTCTATATTTATTTTGTTTTATAAATTCTGCACCTTTCTAATGCACTAAAACTTATTTTGTTTATTAAAACATATAGATCCGTCAAGTTACATTATGTGCGTAAGTATTTAGAAAAAATAATAAAAAAAATGAGTAAGCTAATTTGACAATTAGCTAACAAAAAGTTTAACCGTTTTTGAGGCTCGATGCTTTATCTATATGATCTAAGTTTAGAAGATAGGATGAATTAATTTTTAAATTTCGTCATAGTAAAGCTGCTGAAATCACTCTATAACAGTTTTTTTATACATATATTTATTGAGGGTGGAAATTTATATTTTTAAGTTAATCGTTTTATAAAGATAAAGCCCAAGAAAAATGTAGTATCTATGTACAAACGTCGTGTTATGTTTACCATGTGCTAAACGGCTTGTGTAAAATTAACCCTCTGACCGGGCATCCTGCGATTTACGCGTGCAGTGTCTGCAAGTTTAATTTTACGCATCCCGCGATTTGGACGTTGTTATCCCGCGATTTTTGTTTTGGTAGATTGCTATTGTCTCTCAGAATCTCGCTAGATGGCTAAATACTCGTACTGGTATTTGTTGTCAAAGCTATGTATTTTATTATTGCGAAAAAAAATACGCAATCAGAGAATTAATATAATAATGGCAATAAGTTAATAATCAAAATGTCAATTATAATAGGTATTATGAATCAATGAAAGAATCATAATATATATAATTTAAATTATATATTTCTTTTTATAGTGCATCTCCAACTAGTGACAGTTTTTTTTTAATGGATGATAATGAATTGGTAACCCTGCCTGTGTACAGAATCAGTCCTTGTCTTTTGCAATATTTATTTTTACATATGTTACCTTTGGATTCTAATTATAAGACGTTCCCTGCGTTTTAAATTAAAAAAAAAAACACATTATATTACAGAAAACAATCGAAAGTTTGTTTAAATATTATAAAATTGATACTTTATATAAAAACTTTTTACGTCAGTATTTTCATTTACCAATTTGATTTTCTATATAAACTTCCGCCTATTTTATAAGTGTTAAAACTGTAAGTTTTAATTAGTAGTAATACTCTCGGTTTATTTATAGTCAAACTATATCGGTAACTTCAAATTAAATTAGCAACTGTTACCAGAATAGAAACTATGGGCAGAATTGCTTTTTAGGTAGTCCCTAATAAATCGACACAATTTCCTTTAACTATTTACGAGTCATTAACCGTTTCAGTAACGAGTTATTAGTATATCCTTCAAGTTATAATTTAATTCAGAATATTTCATCATATTATATATAATGGAAGATTTACACAGAGCGCATACGCACATATGCAGATACATAAGCAAGCGATTGCATCAGCCTTAAAAAGAAAATACAATGAGTTTTAAGAGCGCATGTCCTAAGCAAAGTGTGTCAAAACAAGTAAGAAAATTATTATACCTGTACATTAGGGATGGGTGATATTAGTACCGCTCCAATATCTATATTTTAGGATTCTTTAGCTATTGATGACGGTAAAGAGGCCATTACCTATTTAGATATTAACCATAACAGATGGATATCTGTATACTTTTTGATCGGATTCTTTCTTACGATATCATATATTGGTTAATCGAGATTTAATATATTCGTTATTAGGCCAATATATATAGATATAATAATAACAATATATAGATATTACTATATATTATCCATCTTTATTTAATTCTTTATTGTACACACCAGTTATAAGAATATGACAGAGGTAATCAAATGCACAAAGGCGAGCTTTACTCTAATAGAGTTTTCAGCGGGAAGAGCGGTGTACAATATTGTGACAATTTTTAAGCAAACTAGACTAAATTAAATTAATTACATTATATTTAATCGTATAAATACGCATATACATATACATAAATATATATCTATGCATAGACTTACACATAATTACACACATATTGCACTTTATTGTACAGTAAATCTATGTACTTAGATGATTGCACCCCGCAGTATAATCATTTTATTCTGTGTTGCATAAAAAATATTATTAAAATACTTCAAAAGCAGACCGAATATCGGCTGTTTTGAATTACTACGCGCCAACTCGCAACGCTTGATGTAAATCGTGCGTAAGAGGCCCTGCAGCCCGCAGCTACGTGTACTTTATTTTCTTAAAGTGAAATATTTGTGTGGGTAGTAATTATTCATACATACTTACATACATATCTTTAACCGAGGTAAGTTGGACTAAATTGTAATGCCCTCAGGTATACAATATTACTTACCTGGGTTATATAGGTCATAGAATAAAAGTAATTTTTGTTATTAGTTAAAAGTGATCTTGTAAACGTTGGTTTTTTTTTTGGATAAAAATTAAATGGTAAACCTGTCTATGCTATTGATTTATGCTGGTACCAATAAAGATGAAGTCAGGTTGATGGGCCATATCATAACCAATTTATAAAGGAATTAATATAATATTTATAAGCTTTACAATTAACAATCACCTAACCTAACATCTTTTATAAAGATCTTCCAAGCAAATAAATATTTGATTACATTTCAATTTTTTTTAACACTATCTTTTACCCGCGACTTCGTCTGTCGTTTATTTTCACATTTATAATATTATTAAGGATCGATCCGTGTACTGCGAGCCTAAATACAGCACAAATACACACAAATGGGGAAATACGCAAATGTCGAGCGAAAATTGCCAAATTCTATTGGAAATAAAATTGGATAAAACTGTGAGCATTTGGGGAGTAAAGTTTCCAATATTTTGAAATTGCGACACTGCGGCCTCGCGACTTTTGTTTGCCAAATATTAAATTTTTAACATATTTTAACAATTTTCAATTTTTGTTAGTAGATTAGAATTATATTGTTTAATTCAGCTACCATTAGCTTTTGGCCATAACAAAATATCGGTGTTTTTTTATACAACTTAGAATGGCAAACAAACTGACGGGCTACCTGATGGAACCGATGGTAACCGTCGCCTATAAACATGACCAATACCACAGATAATATAATACTGCAATACTATGAACATTACAGAGTATACTGTTTCGCTCATGATATCCCCCGTGCATTGCCATTCCTGACGACTCAGGAATTCCTCTGTACTATGTAAATTCACAGCTATACAAACACAACTGCTTCACGGAGCAATACCATGGACATAACATATACCGTTTCGCCCATGATATTTCCCATGCGTTGCCATTCCTGAGGACTCAGGTGTTATTCCTCAAAATTTTGTTCTTTTGATAGAAAAGTAATAGATAATAATAAACTGAGTTCATTTTGTGTTACTAAAGCAGACGCACAAAAAGAAAGAAAAAAGAAAAATTATGTTAATTCTTTAACAACTGAGGTGGCAAACGAGCATACGGCCCACCTGATGGTAAGTAGCATTTGTAAATAGCACTAAGGTAATGTTTCAAATAAAAGAAAAGGAAGAATGAATTGTCAAATGGTTTTTTAAGTTTTTTTTATGGATATATATATATATATATATATAAACATATTATGAATGATGTTTATTTTGGCTTATTCGATATAAATACACTTATACTTGAATGATAGAACTGTCATTATGACAACTAGATTATTTTCTGAAAAAAAAAGCTAAAATTATAATTAAATTACAGTAGAAAAAAGTATCAGTAGCAAAAACAATTACTAAAATCAATTTAAACTTGACGAAAACATCGCGTAATATATATATATATATATATATATATATATATATATATATATATATATATATATATATATATATATATATATATATATATATATATATATATATATATATATATATAAATATATTTTAAAAAACTATTGCTATAAAGTCAAGTACTTCCTTCAGGAACACAACTATAGTTCTTATGTGATATCAGGACCAACAAACATACACACGGGCAGACATAATTTCTTAAAATTATTGTTTTAGGTTATTTATTAATTATTTTGATAGCCTTTATTAAGATCGTTCATTTTATTTTTCCTAAATATTTCCTATGCACAGACATTGTCTTGTTACAATTTTATTATATTAATAAGATTAATTAAATGCTTTGTATGAAAAAAGTCTTGCACTAAAGAACGCCGAAGTCTGTATAGGCCTTAACTATCAGAAAGTAGGTGTAATATCATATTTTCAAAAATTTTCATCGTACCAAAGAGCATGATTGATATGCATGAAACTATTTCCAATTAAGCTGTTAGCCATATCACGAACTTTTGTGTGAGGACAGAAATATTGGGTAATATTTCGTACGTGAAACTTGATTATTTATACCGCATACTGACATAGGGATGTCAAATGTGCATATCGATTAATTATATTTGTAGTTGAAAATATAAAAAAAAAAAAATTAGAACTACAAATATAAACATTGACAAGACTGTGACTTTCTTTCTTCTAATGAAATATATATCTCTAAGAAAATTTTCTGGTTTCACACTTAACCAATATCTTCTGTTAGTGTATTTTAAATGTTTATTAATATTTTCCAACTAAAGTACTATGTGTAGGTATGTTAAATTTTAGAACGATTGGTCGTGTTGTCAGGGCCCTAAATATTAAAAACAAAAACAAAAATGGATAAATTTTAGTTTCACTTTTTGCCCGACTTCCAAAGAAAGAAATAGTTTATAAAATATATTTGGCTTTATGATGATGTAAACGGCTTGATGGATTTCAATATATGGAATGTCGTTAGAATCATACGATTTTATGATGATATCATAAAATAAATATGGCCGCTATAAACTATCAACTAAATTAAAATTACTTTTTAGTCTATACGCTGTACTGTGACAGGGCATGGTAACTTTTAAGTGTACAAGGGGAAACAAATAAAAATATTTTATTTCTATTATTTATTGTTTTTCTATTATTTATTTATTCATTTATTCATTCATTCAATCAATCATTTATGTATTTATCTATAGGATCACCAACATAAGATACAGCGAAACATTTCAATACAATACACTGGTAATTATTAATTTAAATCGATAAAGTTATATTAGAGGGCAGCACTAATCGAAATCGTGTACTATCATTATTCGATATAATTTCATCACAGCGGTTATCGAAAGTTTGATTGACGTAAATACCGCTAAATGCCACATAGTATTATTACGTGAAAATACAAAAAGTAAATCAATAATATTTCGTATATTAATACGAAAGATTATTCATTTACAATATTTTATATTATTCCCTGTTAATCCTTATTTTGGCTGTGTAATTCTGGCATAGGATGGGCTACCCCTTTCTTTCCTGTAGGTCTCGTAAGAGGTGACTAAGGGAATTCAATAATCGAAGGATGGGCAGTAGCGTCCCTCTTTTATATCTCTCATTACTAAAGCCTAACTGCGGTTGGCTGCCAAGCGTGGTAGCTACTAATACATGTGGTGCTTAAACCGCTGTAAAAATTTTAAACGTAATCTTCAGGATGCTTTTCATCCTGATCAGTAAAGAAATCCTAGTTACTCGGACGTAGACGCAGGTAATTAAGTAATAAATATAGAAACGTCTTTATAATATCGATCGAAATATTATTCCAATCAATATTCTCATTATAAAAGAACGTAATAAAAAAAAAACACACCATTTAAATTCAAATTTAAATCATACTTATTTAAACACTTTTAAACAAGCACTTTTAAATTGTAATTTTTTTATGAATCTACTGAAGAGTTCGCAATTTTGTTATATCGTCATAATCGTAGAATACTGACGGATCTGACAAATATCACATATATAGGTCCGTCAGTATTCTACGACTATGACGATGTGTCCAGAAGAATCCCCAAGAAACTCACTAGTTGCTTTTTTAAATCTTTACTAAAATTATATGTAAAAGTAATAAAAAATATCAACTTCCAATAAACTTATTATTTACATAAAGATTATTTATATTGTATTCCAAAAGGAATATAGTTGATAGCAGTCTACATATTATATTGACAGAACAAAGTACAGTCCGAGGGCGAGTGTAATAAATTTATTATCTGTTCCCCATTTTTCCGTATCCGAGCCCGCGTCGGCCATCATTTGTTGTTTCACGTCCGGCCGTTCATGTATTTACGAATATTTGATTTTTACGATTTCCATTGAACATTTTGCATTTTCGCAGTAAGTACTTTTTTATTTCGGATTTTTCCAGCGGTGGGTGGTTGGCAGTGTCGCTTGACATCAAGAACGCCTTTCAACACCCTGCCATTCGCTTGCATTAGGGAGGCACAAAATATCATTTGGGACAGAATGGGGCGGTAGCGTCGAGGGAGATGTAGTGGTGTCCCACAGGGGTCGGTGCTGGGACCGATCCTGTGGGACATCGGGTATGACTGGATAAAACTTATAATGGCAAACAAGCTGACGGCCCACCTGATGGAAAGTGGTAACCGTCGCCTATAGACATGAGCAGTACCATGGACATAACAGAGTATACTGTTTCGCCCATGATACCCCCATGCATTGCATTCCTGAGGACTCAGGTATTATTCCTCTGTACCCTGTAAATTCACGCCATACTCCACCCTTCAAACGAAAATTCGAAACACAGCCATGCAAAAACAACTGCTTCACGGTTAAAACACGAATGGGACAGAGGTACCCAAGCAATCAACTTTTGTACAAAGTCTCCTTCTGGTAAAATCTGGTAAATTATACTACTATTGTGGCAAATAAGGATATGCCTCGTCTGATGGTTACCATAAGTTATTGACGTCTGTAACACCGGAGATATTATTTGATGGGCAATGCAAGTTTTTAAAATTACATCATTTTTGAAGTTCTTCATTTTCTTTTTCGTATAAGACACTTAGTTATTTTTTTCTCTAAATGTTACGCCTTATAGGGCTGTGTTATTTTTGTGATTTCAGTTTAAAGATTACATATTTTTTTTAACACAGGAGGCAAATGAGCATGCAAATTATCTGATGGTAAATGACTACCGCCACCAATGAGCGTCCCTAACCTCGGAGGAATTGCAGGTGTACCGCAGGCCTTTTAAAAAGGAATATGCTCTTTTCTTAAAAGTTAATAATAAAGTTATATTTTTTAATCAAAAGACGCTTTTTTTCTATGTTGGCATGAAACAATTTTTTATAAGATTAAAAGTTTTTTTTATTTTATAAGTATTAGCAAAATCCTTTTAGGAGTATGTAAGTGAGAATTTCATAATTAAAGATTTTAGTATTATATATATATATATATATATATATATATATATATATATATATATATATATATATATATATATATATATATATATATATATATATATATATATATATATATATATATATATATATATATATATATATATATATATATATATATAATGCCACAAGAGAAGTAATCAGAGGCACACGTCGACTATTGCTGTATCATATTAAAATTTAAAGACTTCAAATCTTGACAATATTACTACGTGTCAACACCATAAAGCATTAAGTGCAAAAAAAAGAAGGTTTTCAATTCAACCTTATTCTTTGTGCGTTACGCAATATTTTTGCTAATACCGAATAGATTTTGATACGAGTAATTCTTTTTGCAATTTAATAGAGTTTACCCTCGTGTCATACCCATCGATGATCAAGACTGAAGAGTCTGTTTTATTGACACACGATTCCGCGTTCTAAATTCAAATATTTGCCTCGATTGAAGTCGCTTTTTGGCGAGAAAAATCAATTTGTTTTATTTAATCTTAATACGTTTCAATACATATCAATCAATCGCAATCAAGAACGCTCGCCTTCTCTTAATATATATAATATCCCATGTCACTATTTCTTTACACTAATCTCCAAAATGGCTCGAGCCATTTCAATGATATTTTGTAAACGTCTGCTTGCTTCGACTTGAGATATAGTTTTTCAAGCGATTTCAAAAAAGGAGATTCATAAATTAGTTGTATTTTTTTAATGTTTGCTACTTCATTATTTTTTAAGGTAAAGACAGTTCTAAACCGATTTGGAATTTTTATTCCTAAATTATATATTTAGAGATTAGTTTCATAGACATTTTATCAAAATTGATACAGTAGTATAGTTTTTAAATCAAAATAACGTGTCTTTTTCCACAAATGAAATACATTTCTTTTTTTATATAACATAACCTTTAATTATATCCAAATAAGTGGCAGTAGAAAGCAAAATAACTGTCGCAAAGGTAGCTAGTAAGATTATGTTAATTCTAATTATATGTTAGATAATCAGAGGGAGACTTTGTACGAAAGTCATTTGCATGGGCACCTCTGTCCCATTCGTGTTTCTGCCGTGAAGCAGTTGTGTTTGTATAGCTGTGAATTTACAGGGTACAGAGTAATTCCTGAGTCGTCAGGAATGGAAATCTACGGGCGGTATCATAGGCTAAACAGTATACTCTGTAATGTTCATAATACTGCTCATGTCTGTAGGCGACGGATACTATTTTCCATCAGGTGGGCCATCAGCTTGTTTGCCGTTCTAAGTTGCATAAGAAAAAAAGATTAAATTATATGTTAAACTTTGAAGTAAATATCACATTGGTATATATTTTAAGTAAGGTAGCAAAAAACAAACATGCGACAAAATCTTTGACAGAAATAGTCATTTTTCTTCCTTGAAACAGTACCTATAAGTGAATACTCCGCAATTCTCCGACAACTCGGAAAGAAATGGCGAATGAAATGTAAACTGAGGGAGGCGCTGTGAAAGTGAATAGTAAATTTGTACTGGAAATAAGTTATACTGTAACATTTGTAGGAGCTTCATTAATTCTGTATTAAAATTAAATATTACATTAAAAATCAATGGGATTACTTTTATCTTACTCTGTACTAATAGGTATAACAAAATTGTAACTAGACAAGGGAGAATACTTAAGAAAAAGTGATATGCCTAAATAAGAGCAATAGAAGCGAATACAATTATTTTGAATGACTTTAATAAAAGGAGGTTGGAAATTTGATTGTATTATTTTATTTATTTATTTTTATTATTATCTTACTACTATTCCGTCAGTTCTAAACCGATTTGTTTTTTTTTTATTTGAAAGGATATACTACTTATAGATTAGAAATAAAAAAAAAACAAAATAAAATTTTATCACAGTTGAAGTCGGTTTTTTTTATGGGATACAATCTTTAACTATTAGAATTTTTGTCTGTCTATCTTACCTAACCTATAGAGCTACATAAAGACGAGAAATTTCTAAAAAAATAAACATATAAAGTATATAAATAAAGTTAATGACACATTTTAAGATGGTACGGTTCAATTACGACTTGTTAATTTATGTATTAAACTTTACATTGATCTTAAGCAATTTTAAAAATATAAGAGCGTGATAAATAGAAATAAATAAAGATTAAGATCCAAAACATTGATCTTTTATCAAACTATGGAATGAGAGATCGGAAATATCACTAACATTTTAACTATACTCACTAACATTAACAATATAACTAACATTTCTTAAGTGAATGAATGTATATTTGACTAAATAAAATGATGTTTGAACTATAGTTTCGCGGTTTAACCAGAATGCACGGCGTACTCGTGCTAAGTCTCCTTGATTTACTACCCGTATTCCCAATAGCGCGACCTGCAATGCGGTAGCTTAATGTCCACTTACATATACTGGCCAGGTAAAAATAAAATGTATAGTAAGTTGCAAATAAAAAATCTACAATTAAGTAGGTGAGAACGTTGTGGTGTTTTTTTAATAGGTGCTAATGGAATGATAACACCGCCTGCGCTATCGGAATACGCTGGCGGGGCACCAGAGAGGGATGACAGGTGAGGATGAAAACGCAGGTCAGTTAGCCAATCGTGACGAATTCCACTAGAATTAATCACGACGGTTTCCAGGAGGAACCGCGTGGAGGTCGACCTGATGGGTCAATTAGACACCATTACTAATAATCCCTTTCCCCCACGTCGTGGTATTATGGTGTACTACCATAACTGGATTCGAAACTGGACGATATCGGTACATTTTATGCATATTTATATTACAGTTTTTTCTGTTAAGAAGACATTGTTACTAAGATGTTATTGAGCCGAATGAAGGCAGCAGGCTCACCCCCTGCCACGTTTAATTAAAGTAAGCTCGGTGAAATTTGGTCGTCACGTTCACCATGATTGTAAAAAAATATGGAAACACCACAATTTTTTTTACCTTGGAAATGAATTAGCGGTATTTGTAGTTGAGATTTTGGATCCGTGGGGCCCCGAAGCCATGGGTCTGTCGAATAAATATTATATCATCTGGTTGAAACCTCTGGCGTCAAGAAGGCTAGCTTATATTTTGGACAATTTATTACAGTCGCCATACAGTGGAGCGATGCGGCCAGCTTCCTGAGTATTCTACCAGTCGGTGGTAACCTCAATGAATTCAGCAACCTATAAAAAATCCTTCTATATCAAGTATCATAATAATAATATAATATAATAATCTATATATTTATTTATTTATTTATTTCCACTTTATTGCACCAAGTAAAAAGAGAAATAACAAATACAGTAAATATTAATGAGAAGTGATACAAAAGGCGGCCTTATCGCTAAGCAATCTCTTCCAGACAACCTTTGGGTAGAGGACATTGAGAAAAAGAGAAAGAGTAGGTGGCGCACTATTATATAAATATGATCATATACAAACATATATAGATACATACATACATATATACACATACATATATAATATATACACAATTAAATATATACATAACATACACATACTTAACAGCACACATACAACAGAAAAAAATGACGAAGGAAAACGAAGAGAGAACACAGGAAAATAGTACTAAAGTGAGAGGTAGTAAGATTTAACAGAGGTTTTGAAGCTAGTAAGAGTTTGAGCGCACCGAATAGAGGTAGGTAGTGAGTTCCATATATATGAGTCATATTGACAAATCATTAGCCTGAGAAACAAGAAGAATATAATAAATATATATTCATACAAAGTGATTTTATTTCATACTGTATCGCTACATCACGCCACGAGATGTAGCTACTAGCCAGCCAAGCGTGACGAACCAAGCTTCCCACCGCCTAGCGCCAAGCCATGGCAGGAGAGGCGCTAAAGCTAAGCCATATATACGAGTAAAATATCAATGGTGTTGTCCGTTTATATTGATATGAGCCTATGTCTAATAAAAAACGTTATCACCGTATCTGTTTTGTTTCAATATATGAACTATATCTTCATTATATACATACATACATATCACTCACGCCTGTATCCCATTGATTCTGTTTACCCTCTCTATTATCTATTTCGCGGGGGTACTCTCACTCTACGCTTTCCTTTACATGAAACGGTCAGTATGATCATATTAGACCTTATCATTCCTATTATATATTTTTTTTTTATTTTGTTTTTTTCTTGGATTGATCAAATTTAGCCAATCCCATTAATAAATGCGAATATAACGACGAGTGGATGTTTCTTACTCTTTCGAGCAAAAACTACTCAACGGACTTGAATGAAATTTGGTACACATGTAGGTTATATCCTAATTTAGTACAGCTAGTAAAGGTTCACAGGCTCATAGCCTGTACTAGCTGAAACCCACGGCTCTACCCACATAAATCAATAGATAAAGTATCCTATATGCTAAATTAGGATATAACCTACATGTACTAGTTGTATCCCACGCTTCGGTAATGAGCTCTCTGCTGAAATTTTCCCTAGAGACTATAGTAGAATGGCAAACAAGCTGACGGCCCACCTGATGGAAAGTGTTAATCGTCGCCTATAGATATGAACAGTACCATGGACATAACAAAGTATACTGTTTCGCCCATGATACCTCCCATGCGTTGTCATTTCTGAGGACTCAGGTGTTATTTCTCCGTACCCAGTAAATTCACGCCCTATCGTACCCTTCAAACCGAAACACAGCCATGCAAACACAACTGCTTTACGGTTGAAACACGAATGGGACAGAGGTACCCAAACAATCGACTTTTGTACAAAGTCTCCCTCTGGTGAAAATATAATAAAGTTTCTTCAGGATCGGCAACACGCACGTGACACCCCTAGCGTTGCAGGCGTCCATAGGCTACAGTGATCGTTTACCATCAGACGGGGTGTATGTTTGTTTGCCACCTTTGTTTGTGGTATAAAAAAAGTACAAGATAACATGAACATAATAAGAATATGTACCACACTATCGTAAAAATTTTACACCTTTATTATTGAATTATAACAGAAATACGAGAAATAGGTATAACAATAAAACGTTTCCACCTGTACCGAATATTTTATTATTATTTAAATCTACCAGGAACGTACAAGGGGCTTAGGAAGTGGTCCTGCGGGAGTGTTTAGCTTTTCCAATACGATTGTGCTATTGTATAATGGAAAAGTATTTTTATTAATATATTTTTATCATATATAACGTTAAAGATAAAATATAAATGTAGCTATAGTACATTACTGCAGCGGCTAGCAACTGAGGCATTGATGGAGTCCATCAATGCCTAGTTGTGGCCAAGGATTGTACAGTACTTTTCTTAAACAATGCACGGAAATCAAAAGTTCAATGACGAATAACGAACAATAATAATTTTTTACGCGCCATAATGTTGATTTGTTTTTTTTTTCAATAAACAGCTTTCTATTTGCAAGCCAGTTCGAAATTTAAATAAAACCATTTATTATTTACTTCCTTGGTAACCATGTTTTGAAGTAAAAGGACATTCCATTTTTAAATACATATATATATATATATATATATATATATATATATATATATATATATATATATATATATATATATATATATATATATATATATATATATATATATATATATATATATATATATATATATATATATATATATATATATATATATATATATATATATATATATATATATAATATATATATATATATATATATATATATATATATATATATATATGTTGTTGACAAACTACTTCATTTTTAAATTTTGCTTCATTTTTAATTTTGCCATGCCTAGTTGTGGCGAAATATGTGGACTTTTTATTATTATTATATAGAGGTCTTCAGAACTCGGTTCTGTCTGCCTACCCTGCGAAGGAATTGGCTTGAAGACAGATAGATATTCAAAAATAATGTAACACGAAATTAAACAATTTGATAGTCATTCAAGTGAACAATGATTATACCAATAAAACCATGTCTCTGAATGTTCGATTGCAAATTTCATCTAGTAACTTCAACCCTTTTCTGTCCCCTATCTATTGGCAACTCATTTGATGTGGAGACAATACACTGACTTATCGCGGGTCGACATCGCTTGACAATTCGCTAACAATTTGACCCTTTCGACTGTTCGAGATCTTTACCATCTCCGAGCGAAGGGCGAACATTTTTGTCACCGATGTAATTGAATGTAGCGAAAAGGATAACCGTCCAATGTTTATTTTTTGTGTTGCGTTTGTATATCAATTCATAATATTAAGTTTCTAGTCACCCAACTTATGAAGATAGGTTATTATTTTATTTTTAAAACCTATGTTAACTCATTTAACATAATGTAATATATACATTTAAGCATAACCCTCCGCCTGCATCGATGTCTTTGCGAGATCTGCAAGCTATGGTCCGCAGTGTGAGATGAGATGCTACGACGTAAAGTATTGTACTTATCCTGAAGAAGTCTTCTGAATAAAGTCAAAATAGTTGTCGAAACTGATAAATCTTGGTCATCATATCAAAACCGTTGACTATCCACTGCTGATCATAGGCCTTCCCCTATTGGGAGGTTTTTCCAGTAGTTGCCACACTTGGCAGGCGGATTGACAAGTATTGTTAGGTTTTGGTGATGGTTAAAGAGGGAGTCTGCTGCACATCCCTTGACCATTAACTCCCTTATGCATATAAAACATAAACATATATAATTTATTTATTTATTTTATTTTATTTTTATTTTTGAATAAAAGAAAAACATATATAATGTTACAATGTTTGTGTAAAAACATATGTCGCAGTTTCAAATCTATTTTCAGTAGGCCCTAAATACGTAACTAGCGGACACATGTGTGCAAGAGATGTAATGTATAAGAATAATATATAAAATAATATAATGTATAAAACATATAAATAATATATCATATATAACAGACAAATAAACAAAATATAAAACAGTGATAAATATATAAGATAAACACGGGAATAAAGATAAGAGATATACATTAGAAATAGATCCAACGATGAGTCACATGAGAAAGATACAAGTAGCGGCTTATAGTGCACAGCACCTATCCCTGCAAGCTGTAAGTCATATGGCGTTAAGAAGAAAAGGAAAGTGTAGCCCGCAAAAGGTATTGGTTATGATGACATTTGTTTCTTCAATAATATTATTTTATTTTTAAATTTGAAAGAGTTCAACGATTGGATCTACATATAAAAACATATAGACATTCGGAGTAACGTGTATTCTGAACAGTTTGATAGATACATACATTAGGAGTAATTTTTTTTTCGCTGTTAAATAATAGTATAATAACAGTTACATAACGTCACCCTTATTCATATCATAAATGTTAAAATGAATTTGTTTGTCAGCTCTTAACGCCTCAACGGTTTAACCAATTGTTATGAGATTTGGTACTATATTAGACAGAAAAGGACATAGACTACTTTGTTTCCGGTCAATAAACATATTCAGTTTACGTAGACGAAGTCGCGGCTAAAAATTATTTATAAAATAATTAAGATTATGCTTCAAAAACGACTTCAATTGTGGCAAAATAAATTATTTTGATTTATAAACTAATTTGTATGTATACACTTTCAGATAAAAAAAAGAATTTTCCAAATCAGTTTGCAACTGACGGAGTTATGAGATTAGAAACATAAAAAAATATAATCGAATTGAGAATCTCTTTTTTTTAAACTCTGTTAATAAAAACGAGAGCCATAAAGTCATATAAATTTGCAAAATAACATGACAGCTTAATTAAAACTTCGCAACGGTGACGACATACCATTAATGGAACCATCCCTTAAACCTTTAGCTCGAAAAATAAATTTCGGAATCACAACCCGAATAAGGCATAATTCATACTTATTTCAAGTCGGCTAGAAAGACGCAGTGACGTAAATAATAGTCCCGTTGTGCGTACAACCGACTTCCCCGTTTATCGTCAGAACGTTATACGAAATGTAGGAAAAAGAACAAATTATTGTATCTAAATAATCTCAACTGTGGCTCTTCCTCCCGGTTCATGCATATCAAAACAGTGCATTAACATACTGAAAATAGCTTGTATGTACGGATTAATATCATTGCGAGCACTGACTGCACGTTCTTGGTAAATGCAATTTTGCTACTCTAGAAGTATTTTAATATCATCATCAATATTACTAGACAGCTGGTCATAGTAAAGTGAGCGGAGTGGGTTCCTATTTTGAATTTGCTAAAGGAAATTCGAAACAAATGAAACTGAACTCTATTATTTAAAATTAAGGTATAATTTGCCTTGATATTAAAAGTTGTCCTTCTTTGAAACAGCATTGTCAGGCGATGGACATACTAGAGTTCTATTGGTTCTAATTAAATATTTTTGTATTAATAATCGAAAGGGACTAGGATAATAAAGCACAGTGTGGGAGAAAAAAATAAATAGAAATTATATCAAAGCTTGGTCAAATTTCCTAAAATTGATCTCTTTCTGTAAGACTAACACCTAACCCTTAGTGTCAAGTTGATTTTCACTTAACCCTTCTAGCCACTACAGTTCATTCAGGGTGAATTAATTAAGACGGATCAGTTGAGTTTACTGTTAAAACATTAGAACCATAGAAAGAGCAATAAAAAAAATTACGACTTAAAATAACTTGTAAACAAGTCTACGCCGTATTTTTCTGTTCTGATTCGTTCTGATTGGTTCTATTCCATTTTGTTCTTTTCTGTTCTATTCTAGTCCGTTCGGTTCCTTTCTACCCGCAGAGCGAGTTTTGTATTCTATTATAATTCATAAAAAAACCCTTAATATACTAATAATGTAAATACATATTCCATGTCTCAGTAGCAGGCGACATTAATAGCTTGATTTCGGCTATGATTTTGAATATCTAGAAGATGTTTACTCGAATTGATCTCATACTCTTTCTGTCAGAATAGGACTTACTAAAAAAATTCTATGCATATGCTCGTGTAAAGACATCTATTTATGTAATAGTGACAACCATAAATTATGCCAATTTTTATGTAGTCCCTGAGGTATAGTTTAATTTAATTAGAAACTAAAAAAATATCAAAGAACCAAGAATTTCAAGCGGTAAAGGAACATCCATAAGAATCCAAACTGGTGAACCCGACGTCAAGTACAGGCAGATAAATTAAAATTATAATTTAAAAGGGTTTCACGGCTTTGACCCGTTGAACCTTTTTAATATACCCCATAATTATTAACAATATACCCGTTCTCGTCTGAATTAATTCTCTGTGCTGTAACTACTCAACATTTTGATCTTTATTCTAAAAATAGTAAGGATTAAAATCATATAGTGGTTTAGGAAGCATATGCAATATTTTCAGTTATCCTATATTCTTGGAGCATTTGTCTTAACTATCATGAACAGGCATGAAATGTAACTACAATAATGGCAAGATTTTGCTACAACTGAGCCAAAATTGTTAAAGTATTATAACTCTAGATGACATCGGTCACCGAAATAGAGTAACTCAGAATGCTGCCAAAATATAGACCACCGAAAAGTATTTTAATTTTTGCTCTTCAGAAGATATGTTAAATTGTCATTTGCTGTTGCTTTAAGAATCCTACCAATATTATAAACTAGCTTTTACACGCGACTTTATTAGCATTATGTTTTAAGCTAAGATATAACCTATCCGTGTACATAATTTTGTTCAAATCCATTTAATAGTTTTTGCGTGAAATAATAACAAATATTTATCAATTCTTATAAACTTTTTAATTTATACAGTAGTAGGATTTAAAGTTTACAGAGATGTTTGGATTTTTAGATATTTAAATGTTTGTTACTCAATTACGCTTAAATGGCTGAATAGATTTGAATGAAATTTAGGTCACAGATTATATCTTAACTTAAAACATAAATTACGAGTATATACTGATTAATTCGAGTAAAGTCCAGGAAATAGCTATTTATTCATTTGAACTGTGTCGGAGATATTCGAGCGAGTCGAAAATTCTATTAATAAACTAGTTGCACTGAGTATTATTTGATATGAATCTTCTTCTTAAATAATTTTATTTATTGTACTCTTGTAGAATGTAACATAAGCCCCTAAGGCGTTTACATCTTTTGTGTCAACGATCAAAAGATACCATACATTTTTGTATACCACTTTCTTGCCCATCGTTTATCGGTTTCTCGAGCTATCGTCACTTCACCTGATCCTTTGAGCTCTATGGACCACTTTGATACTCCTGTAGATATTTTCATTTCGGATTTTTCATTCAGTGAAATTCGAGTTTAGATTTTTCTTTTTTCCTTTAGATTTTTCCATAATTTAAAGAGCTTCCTCTATAGACTAACTACGTAAGAGCATATTTTGATCCTGTAGATCGTTTTGAACTTAAAGTTCTGTGCTATATTTTGTAAGAATATATATTTACCGGAGGGAAATTTTGTTAAAAACCCGTTTTTATGGGTAATTCTATTCTGCCTGTATTTCTTCCATTAAGCAGTAGTGCTACTTTGAAGGGCAGACAAGGATATGTCGGTAAAATACAAGGTACAGAGTATAATACCATAGTTCTCAAGAATGGCAATGAGGTTTCTATGGGAATCACAAAGTGTTCTGTAACGTCCATATTGCTGTTTATGGTACATGGTTTGTTTATATGCAACAGTTACGGCTTTCCATATCTTTGTCAACTTTGTTAAAAATATAAATAAACTATGTTTTCTTTTCTTTGAATACTGTTTAACCTATTTATATTATTCGACTGATCTTTTAGTCGAAGTTGAACTTATACAGTCTAATAAATTGTTCCTTAAACGTTATCTTCATTAATATACTAATCTTAACCTGCGGTTTCTTTCACATGATCCCATATTCATTGATTAAAACAAAAAGTACCTATGTTATGTTCTTCTTTATTGCAAAAAGTACAAGTATACCAAATTTTGTAACGATTGGTGGAGCCGTTAAGGCTCCAAAAGGTAACAAATAAATTCACTTTCCCATTTACAATATTACTAGCTTTTACCTGTGACTTCGTTTGCATGATAGACACTATAAAGCTAGAAACAAACTCATTTTCACATTTATAATACATACTAGTAAAGAAACACAAAGAAATCAGACTTTCCATACTTGAAGTCGGTTAAGAGCTTTTATATGTACCCTGATAACTTCTAGCCAGCTATCGAAGCACAAACTTTCACGAATACATAACTTTCTCTCAACACACCATGTTCGATACGTACAGCTTTTATTAAAACATAGCGAGTCCTAACCAAACAAAAGATTTGCCTAAATAAACTTGACTTCTATTTTCTCGGTCGTTTATTTTTTATGTTATAAATCGTTGGGAAAATGTATGTTTACAATGTAAACGAATTATTCACATGCCAAAAAATGTTTTGAAGTCCATTAGCGATCTGTGTACTCGTATTTTATTTCTATGTAAATTTTATGTAAATATGTGAAATAGCGAGAAGGTAATTCTAAGTCCATCATGGTAAAATAAAGTAGAGGACGTACCTCCTCTTTACCTTAGGTAGCTTAGGTATCAGGAGTAGCAATGTCTAAGAAATACTGTAGGCATCATAGTGTAAGTGACAGTTACGATTTTCCAAATTACTTTTTCATCGTTCCAATTTCCAAAATATAGTAACATTAGTTCAACGATCGCAGAGTACCCCAGACTATATCTCATCTCCCATCCTATCTCTTGTGTCCATCCTGCACGATGAAGAACCTGAACAAATAATCCAACACGTTCTGTGAAAGTTACTAAGTTCTGGTCTAAAGTCGAATTTAGGTTACTATTTATTAAATAGGAGAAGAAGAATTAGTCAAATTACCTTATTGAGTTTCACTCCTTACTAATGATATATGTGGTAAGTAAAGCTTAGTTCGCATTACTTAGCTGTCTATTCGTGTAGCGAAGAACACTGCAGCTAATTGTGTCTGAACAACAACATTTTAGTCAAGTAAAGGAGTCTGCATTGCGCTAACAAGAAGTAAACATTCAAGTATAGTACGAGGCAAGTCTAGTGTGATAAGGAGAACTATAATAAAATTAAAGATAAATAAAGACGCTAGCATATCGTAACTTTCAGGGTATTATATAAGCAGAAGGTAGCTTACCTGCGTTATATATGTTAGTGGAGTGTTACGGAATACACCACATATTGTCTGGCAGCTGTACCACATTATGTAAATGGAGGAGTACTCAGGTCAGTAATTAACGGAAGGAAGGATTTTTTCTATCGCTTGGTCTTCAGTTCTTTCTTTATCTCAGCTTTAACAAATTCTAAATAGAAAATGATTTTAGCTCTTGGATGTTGGATACAGAGACTTGTACTATCACCATCACTTTCCTCTAACTATATTTAAAGAACCCTAGAAGTGAAGCGTACTGTAATCCGTAAGTGTCTTCTAATACTCCTATTGGGGGAACGGGGATCTCGGTACGAGTCAATTTGCCACTTCGAGTCAATTTGTCAGTGGTTTAATATACCACACATAAAAATGTGGGGGTCGTTGGAGTGGCATACTGTAAGATTTCTACTGTACTCCTTAAAGGCTTACTTACTTATACTGATGATTTCCTAGGTGAGCGTATTGAAAGACTAAAGCTCACCCGGTATTGTAATGTAATAAATATGTAATGTAATAAATAAATAAGACCAAGGACAAGGAATAGTTCTCCTTCACAAAAGTAGAAAGACCATCGTCGCTGAAGTTACAGTAGAATATGATACTAGATTCGTAGTCTTCAAGACTATCTGCTAATTAACTGTAGAAAAGAAAGAGGAGAACGATTGTAGAGTTTCAGCCGATACGAATCCATGATGGATTACATCATATTAAAAAAGAAGGTAAATCCCAATTATGTCTTACAAAACTCGGACTACGCTGATATTCTGACTGCATTATTCTGCGAAGTTTAAAGAATATTTTAACAACTTCAATACTTAAGCACTCGATTGTAGTTTGTGGAGAAATCTTTGTCTCGCAAGATCCTTGTAGCAAAATAAAACTATTTTTATTATTGTTATGATGACTTTAAAACTGGACGTTCGCAATTCGATTATTAACTGTTAATATTTAAACGATGAAATGCAGTTTTAATCGGTGGCAATTATGTGTTATAAATTTTTGGTTTTAGTTAAATTAGACTTCTAACCTCAACCTAACACCTTCCATTCAATAGTTATATTTGAAAATAATATAAAAATATATTTTGTGACAACGGTACGCAATTGAATTTAATTTTGAACTGATTTTCACAATTATTTTTACAATCTTTCGTATTTTTTTTTTATTATTGATATAATAACGACATGTGCCATCTTAAGTGAATACAGAGTCAATTATGTTCCATGACTGTGATCAATTAAATAGAAAATTTTCTACGCTCAATAGATAGTCGCATTATGTTGACAGGTTGCTTTTTCATGCTTTGTTTGAAAGATTTGAGAACATACATTAAAATAATATATTTATGGTCCTATACGGTCGCTCGTATGCAAAAACATCATGTTACTCAGCTATATATACGCTCGGTGTTTATTTGCTTGATAGAGTCCGAAATGAGGATATCCGCAGAATCATACATGACATAGCCGAAAGGATAAGCAAGCTGAAGTACCAATTTGGTAGTCAGATAGTTTGAAGAATCGACAACCAATGGGAAAAAGATTCTTGAGTGGCGATCCCATACGGGCAAATGCAGTATAGGATGAACATCCACTAGATGGAGTGACGACCTCAAATGCATTGCAGGAAGTGAAAATAAATAAATAAAATAAGTAAATAGAGGATGCAGGTGACTTAGGGCCATTACTTATGGTAGTCTATGGAAGACTTATCTTCAGTATTGGATATAAACCGGCTGATACGTTGATGATGACATTATTTATGAAATGTCTCGTCAGTTATTTTTATGTGTATGTTTACGATTAAAGTCAGTTTCTGGCAGAGCATTACTAATACATTATTAGTTTTTGTCTTTCATACATTCTAATACCAGAAGTGAGGCTTGCCGATGAATAATGCAATTTTTTTTTGACAAACAGCTTTTTATATTTAAAAATTGTCAGTTAAGTTATATAGATAATTATTGAAGCGCTAAAGTGAGCGATTCAGACAGCCGACGAATTTTAACGAAGTTTTTCGCATCATCTGTCAAATTATGGTTTAACTAGGGAACGAATTTATTTCGTAATAAATTAGGTGAATAAATTCATTTTAGAGTGTCCAATAGAATTTTTTTTAGTACAGAAAATTTCTTGGGAAGTTATTTTACTATTTTGCGGTTATTATATTTTTTGAAGCCAGGGAAGGCATTATGGCAGTCTATATATTGAACTATGTTCAGAAATGGACAGATAATGGCTGATATGATGATGATGATAAATAGAGATATTATGAACACACTAGCTATGTTCTGCAAATGTCAGGATTTTATAAAAAAAAAAGCCATTTTGAAACACTTACTAAAACAAACCTAACCTAATCTACCTTTCTGACCACAAGCAAAATTTACCAATGTACGAGCTTTTACATTATCACGCATATAAAAACCAATTGTAATTAGTCGTCAGGACTAGGTTTTTATGAAAGAAAATATTGTAAAAATTGTAAAATATCCAATAACTTACAAGAAAAGTATCCACTCGTGAAATTCCTTTAACTCAGGATATATCTTCATTCACATTTCTATTTACAATGTATCTTGTTACTAAGTTTATACGTACACTATATTCTTAAACAAGTACGCCCACTTAAACTATGAATTCCAAGAAATAACGTAATTCAATCTCCTATCCAGTTTACTTTGTATACATCCCGTATCCGACATTTAGTTTGAAAATAAAAAGCCTGAATATAACGTCGGGACGGATTGCACATAACCCGAGTCTTTTGGGATTGCGTTCCGTAAGGTTTTTACGGGAGACCCATGTAGCACCGTATTGTAATGCTGTACAGTTTAGTCACTTAGTTTATTAGTGATATAAAAATTTGACTATGTATATTATATGCTATCATTTTTTATGCTATTTAGAATGGTAAACATGGTGACGCCCCATCTGATGGAAAGTAGTAACTGTAGCCTACAGACATGAGCAGTATCATTTTACGAAATACAAATATAAATAAAAAAAAAAAATGCTTGTGATTCTGAGTGTAAAAGGTGGAAAATAAATCACATAAATATTAAAGTATAAGAAAAATATAAAATGCTCTTTAATGAGTGAAAAAAAAAAATTAAAGTCATCGGATATTGGAAAGAAATATAATATTGACATTGTCAAAGACGTTTAAAAAATATTGAACCGGAAAATTTTTGAAAATAGAAAAGTATTATTATTTGTTTTTTATAGAAACACCAATATAATTGATGGCGATCTTCCACAGTACGTTTTTTACAACCACACTTTGGAACCAACTTCCAACAATAGTATTTTTGAACTGATACGACATCGTAACCTTTAAGAAAAGAGCATATTTCTTTTTAAGTGGTCTCCAATATACGGGCAATTCCGCTGCGGGTGCTCGTGGGTGATGGTAATCGCTTACTATATGGCTCACCGTATGCCCGTTTACACCCTGTGATTTAAAAAAAATGTCGTAATTTTTTTTTCATATAAACATACACGTACTTAATAAAATTCTAAATTTAAAAAACAATTTTTGATATACATATTTATTACAAGAACAGACGCTACAAGAACAATGGACTTACCATTTTCTAAAGTTAAAATTCAATATTGCATTTTGGTGAGCGACTAAAAGTAAACTTGCAATGTTGAAGCATAATTATGCAAGAGCGAAGTCTTTTTGCAAGACGAATATTTTCTCTCCGAGCTAACGGTGTACACAGAAGCCATTGTTATTCGCATGTAAATGGAGAAGTCATATTGAAATTCTAAGGATTCCAAAGATGTAGGTAATTCCTTTTTGTAAACGGCTCCTTTGCGGTCGCAATGTTGATCCAGTCTATGAGAGTAGATTTAGCTCCAGTATATTCTTGTATTGGTTTAACCGCGTGGTCCCGGTATAGAATCTACCATTCCTTCTGTTCCCGTGTTTGTCGTAAGAAACGACTAAAGGATCTTAATGACCTAGGGATGGGTAGCAGCGTTCCTTTTAAAACTTCATCAACGCCTAACTGCGGTTGACAATCCGCCTACCAAACTTTGTCAACTACTGGCAAAACTACCCATCCTCTATATGGGGAAGGCCTATGTTCAGCATCTAATAGTTAATATACCTGTGTTAGTTAATGCATCATCATTACCATGAGATCTGCCGTTACCTGTTCACTGCTGACTATAGGCCTCCTATTACTATAAGGAATGCTTCTGAGTCACCTACTTCCGTTGATTTCTTGTAATACATTTGAGGTCGTCACTCCATCTAGTCAGGGGTCTCCCTACAGTGGGTTTTGCTAGTACGGAGTTGCCACTCAAGAATCTTTCTTCCTTATTGGTTGTCGGTTCTTCGAGTTATGTGACCAGCCCATTGTAACTTCAGCTTTCTTATCCATCAGACTATTAACACCGTCAACTCTATACCGATTCAGAAAATTATTTTTTTATCTGAAATTTTATTCCTTAAAATTAGTTACATAGAAATTTTACCAAAACCGGTTTAGTAGTTTTCTTTTTAGATCAAAATAACTGGTGTTGCCACAATTGAATTTGGGTTTTTTTTTGTGGGACACAATCTTTACTATTTGTACATAGATATTAGCAGTGAAGCAGTTGGGTTTGTATGGCTGTGTTTCGGTTTGAAGAATGGGATATGGCGTTAACTTACAGGGTACAGAGGAATAACACCTGAGTCCTCAGGAATGGCAACGCATAGGGTGTATCATGGGCGAAACAGTATATTCTGTTATGTCCATGGTACTGCTCATAACTATAGGCGACGGTTACCACTTTCCATCAGGTGGGCCGTCAGCTTGTTTGCCATTTTAAGTTAAATAAAAAAATGTACACAAATACAAATAGATATACTTATGAATACAAATATTTGTATGGTGCCCGAGAATCAAACCTGTAATGTAAAGGGAACGTAAACAGACACAAATTTGCGCTTTAGTTCGTCGTCTCAACGTTGCAAAACATAATTAAATATTTACTAAAGTTAAGATAAATTTATATTTGAAATGTTTACGACTAGATTTGTTGGTGAAATGTTTTGCAGTCAAATGGAAAGTTAGTTAAATTCAAACATTGACATTGGTAACCAGACAAGCGGTAGGTAATCCTTATTTATTAACACCATAGATACATACCATAGACAGACGAAATTAAGGATGGGTAATATATGGCAATATCTATATAATATAGATACAATAGCTATATATTAGCCCAATAATGGATAAATCAAGTGTCGGTTATCCAATATATAATATCGAAATGAGAGGGGAATGGGATTGTTAGCAATGGTGTTTGACAGCCCCATTGCTAGCAATATGCCCTATTAGGTTGACCTCCACGTGGTTCCCCCTGGAAACCATCGTGAACAATTCTTGTCGAATTCGTCACGATGAGCTAACTGACATGGGGTTACCATTCCATTATCATCCATTAAAAAAAATATCGAAATGAAGACTTTATCAAAATAAATATAGATATCCAACTAGTAAAGGCGCTAGCAATATACCCAACCAGGTCGACTTTATTTTTTTATATTTGTTATCTTATAACTCAGTCAGTTATAAATCGATTTAGAAATTTCTTTTTTTGTTTGAAAGGATATACTTAATAATTTACACACTAATTATATGTAAAAACATGACAGAGGTAAACAAACTTACAAATTAGTTTTTCAGAAATTTAATCAGAATACACTCAGTAACATAGTTTTTAAATTAAAATAGCTGGTTTTGCCACAAATTAATTAGTTTTTTTTTTTTATAAAACTCAATTTTAAATTATTTTATTTTCACATCTAGGAATTAATAAATGACAGTTGTATTTCATTCAAGCAAATTATTGATGGGGGAGCATTACGTAAATCGTTAAATTGATTATCATTACCAAGGGGTATTCAAATAAAACAGATATTTGGTGTGATAATGCTCGTGCTAACTGCAGCTGAAATCGTCCATTACGGTTCCGTATTGTTTTAAATGATCGTCACCCGGAAACGTTGTTTCTGATCCAATCTCTATTAGTGCTCGCAAATGCTACATTTCTATTAAACAATGTTGCTACACGAAAATATATTTTATCCTGTTATAAATAAGAAACGTTTTTCAACAAAGCGTTAATGTAATTAAGACAACACATTTTAGTTGCCAAGTTGAAAGCAACATTTATTTAATTTTCGATAATGATCTTAATAGGTTTAATTATAGAGTTGATTATTAAAAATTAACGTTAAGGATAACATTAGTGATGTATTATTTTATTTGTAACAAATTTTTATGCTTATTTACTTTATGCTGAAATAATATTATGCTTGTTCCGTTGAAAAATCTTTACTGGTATTATAAAGTTAGCTCTTAGATTCTTAATACCTTAATGGCTTAACTAATTACTGTGGAAATTTGGTATATACGTATAATATGCGATGGAAAAGGAAATAGGCTAATTTTCAACTGATTTCAAGGAGATTCTAAGTTCGATTGTAGTTTTTTACATGTTACCTCATAACTCCGTCATTTATAAATAGTTTGAAAATTATTTTTTTTTATTTAATGGATTTACAGGTATCATAAATCGTATCGAATCGTATAGTATCATAGAAATTTTAGTAAAATTGGTTTAGTAGTCGAAGTTGTTTTTGTTTAGTTGTATAAAAACAAAATATGTGCCTTCCAAAAGTAGGAGGTTCTCATTTTAACTGAATTATATTTGTGACTATGTTACCGATTACGTTGTCCCTTCTAAATTATACCTGTGAAATAGCGCATCTTTTAGTGTGTGTGTATGTGCATTTAAGTGCGTGCAAGCGTTAGTGTGTGCGTACGTGCCAGGGTTCGTACATGCTTGCGTTTATCTGTGTGTGCTTGCATGTGTGTGTACTTGTGTGCTTGCGTGTGTATATTGTATATATATTATATTATTCTGGCCAAATTTCAGTGCCTTATTGTAAGGTTTGAGCCTGTTTCGGTCCCTTTATCATGTTACTTTGTTGGTAAGGCGATCAACTAAAATCTCTTTGAAGTGCTCTCTATACCATAGACAGGTACTAACAGACTGTAAATAAAGTGTGCGTATAACGTAAATATGTGCATACGATCGTTTTGAATTTAAAAAAAAATTAAATTGAAAAATATTAAATATTCAAATATAATTTTAGACTTTTTTGCAATTAACGAATAATTTTAAATTTGAACTTTTTTGGATTAAATTCGATATTTTTTTCTAACAATTCTTTATAAACATTTTATAATATTGCATTCAAAATCCATGTTTAAAAAATGAAAAATACGTCGTTCTTTCTATATTTTTCTAATTAATGGAGTATCTAGGTACAATATACTTAACTAACAACAGAATTATAAGTCCTTTTCGAGGATTGATGTCAGGCATGAAAAAGGTTCCAAATTTCATTTTTGTGTCTTTAAAAAAACTTATTGTGAAAATTAAAAATAAAATTTCCAAGAGACTACAGCATGAAGTTCTTCAAAAAATGTGTAAAGTGGTTTCTTTAAGGTTGGCAAAGCACACGTAGTGCACGTATTGCAGGTATTCATAGGTTACAGTAACCGTTCATTTCAGGTAGGCCGTAAGTTTATTTGCCACCTCAGTGGTATTAAAAAAAATGTCCAACCTATTTTAACGACAAGTGGTGCACTTTCCAGTAAACAAGATTTTATTTATCATCATCATCATCATCATAATAAGGGGATTTTGCAAGTAATTGCCACGCCTAGCAGGCGGATTGGCAACCGTAGTTAGGCTTTGGAGATGTTTTAAGAGGGACGCTGTTGCCAATCGCTCGCCCTCCTTTAGTCGCCTCTTCACACTCTTATATATATGCATATATATAATATATATATATATATATGTACCTTATATATATATTATATATATATATATATATATATATATATATATATATATATATATATATATATATATATATATATATATATATATATATATATATATATATATATGTTGTGTTTTCTTTTCCGTTGTCCGATAAAACAGAGGTAAACGACAAAGTGTACATTATTGAAATCATTGTATCAAGCCAAAACTAAGTGAGAAATCCTTACGAACGTGTTTGGGGTTAGAATGGGCATCTCTTGACGAGGGTGTCCTGTCCGCCGGTAATATTTTAGTGTCAGCTTTGATATTTTTTTCTCTACCTTTTTAGGGTTCCGCGGAAATTTTATATTTTTCTGTGCGACTTTAAATAGATGAATAAAAATATGTATTTAACATATTCATTATTGTTTGCCCCAAAAAAAAAATACATTAGTAAACTTATTATAAATACAAACAATTAGAAGAAAAGATTACACTAAGTAAACAATGGATGGCCTCGTCGCTAAAAGGGAAATCTTTCAGGCAATTTTGGATAGACAGGAGTAATTACAAACAATTTGATGATTAGTTTTTGGTTCAGTTAATGAAAAGTGGTAACTATTGTCTGTAACTATTAAAAGAAACCATAATTAAAGATAGTGTCCCACAAAAAAAAATCTACTTCAATTGTGACATAACTAGTTATTTTTTTCAAAAATTAAACTACTGAACCGATTTTAATAAAAATTCTATGGTGATCCATTCGTAAAGTATAATCTTTCAGATAAAAAAAGATTTTTCAGATTGATTTTGAAATGACCAAGTTATGAAGTAACAAACATAAAACAACAACCGAATTGAGAACATTCTTCTTTTTATTAAATCGGTTGAAAATAATTAACATTCGTTTTGTGAGCTTAAAAATTTTTCTCCAATGAATTATGGGTCATAAAGTGACAAAAAACATGAACCTTCCGTCCGGTGCATCCTGCTATTAAGGTACAAATGTGAATACATTCTGATGACCATGGTACCCCTCATATGTTACCATTCCTGAGAACTAATGTGTTGCATGTTTCCGTACGCAGTAATTTCACTGCCATATCTCACCCCATTTAAACCGGAACACAGTATGCAGGCATGCTGCCTGCGGCAGAATTTATTGGTGAAATGATAAACGTTGCTTGAGGTGATAAATGCTGTCTGAGGTGATAAACAAGATGTTATAATATAATATAACATCTTGTAAGCATAAACTTATACGCTTAAATTATATAGATAGAGTGCCTCCATACAAATGCTTCGAGAAAAGCGGTTCAAATTTTCTTACAATTTTGCGTGATAAACAATTATGAATGATTCCTTTATAATTTCTATATTTTGTATTATAAATTCTGCACCTTTTTAATGTACACAAACTCATTTTAATTATTAAATAATTAAATATAAATATGTGTAGATACATTATGTACGTATGTATGTAGAACATTAATAAAAAAAGGAGTCAGATAATTTGACAATGAGGCGTTTTTAAAGCTCGATGCTCTATCTATATATTCTAAGATTACAAGCTATATCTAATATACATATCGAGGCATGAAAGATGAATTAAATATGCGAAATTTCCTGAGATACTTTTCCATAAGAGGAGTTTTGCCAGTAGTTGCCACACTTGGCGGGCACATTAGTAAACGCAGTTAGGCTGTGGTGATGTTTTAAGACGGACGCTGCTGCTCATCCCTCTACCATTAAGTTCTCGTAGTCGCTTCTTATGACACCTATGAGAAAGGGGTGACCCATTCTATACCTCGACAACACCGCTTATATCTAAAGAGAAAAATAAACATATATAGACAGGACAATGTCTATCAGTTTTTTTTTTTTTGATGGGTGAAAATGATATGGTAACCCCGCTTGCGCTAACGGGATACACTGGCGGAGCACCAGTGTAGGGTGATAGATGAGAATGAAAACAGGCCAGTTAGCCCATCATGATGAATTCATCAGGAAATAACCATGATAGTTTCCAGGGAGAACAGCGAGAAGGTCGACCTGGTTGTGTATATTGCTAGCAATAGGATTCTCAGTCTCCATTACTAACAATCCCTTTCCCCCCGCCTATCAGTTATTAGTAAATACCTATAAATAATTTAATCCTTACTAATTTTTTGTGAAAATGAGTTTGTTCGTAATCTCTTGGCGCGTTAACAAGCTTAATGAAAATGTCATAGTTTGTCATCGTCAAGCCATTAAAGTTGGAAAACAATAAAATTGTGTATACAACCCAAGAGATAGATCAAATTTCATTCTAGGGAGACGAAGTACAAACAAATCTATCGATAGAATATTGTTTATCGCTAACGACTCCATGAAATAGAATGAGATGGCACATATGTCTACTTATTTCTCGGTTTGCCCAATAGTTGACGTAGAGAATACCGTCCGGTGTATTTTTTTTTAATTGATAATGGAATAGTAACCCCGCTTGCACTAACGGGATACGCTGGCGTGGCACCAGTGAAGAGTGATCAATGGGGATGAAAACAGGCTAGTTAGCTCATCATGATGAATTCACCTGGAATTTATCATGAGTTTCCAGGTCGAATCACGAGGGAACTCCTCGTGGTTCCCCCTGGACCTGAGACTGGGACCTGGTTGGGTATATTGCTAGCAATGCGATTCTTAGTCTTCATTACTAACAATCCCTTTCCCCCCACCGGTCGGTGTTAAGTCTGTCATATATACGTGGTACAGTTTCACTGTGCATTAAAGTTTAAATAAGTAAATATGCTGTCTTGTTCTTTTTAATTCAAGCGGTGAGCAAAGCAATTCTATAAATGGACTTGTTTATACCTTGTCTAGGAAGGCAGGTGCTATATAGAATGGAGTTAGCCATAAGATAGTTGTATTTTTTTTTTATACAATTTAGAATAGTAAACAAGATGACGACCCACCTGATGAAAAGTGGTAACCGTCGCCCACAGACATGTGCAATACCACGGACATAACAGAGTATACTGTTTTGGCTATAATACCCCCCCTGCATTGCCATTCCTGAGAACTCAGATGTTATTCTTCTGTACCCTGTAAATTCACTGCCAAATCCCGCCTTTCAACTGAAACACAGCTGTGCAACATAACATAACTGCTTCGTGGTTGAAACACGAATTGGACATAGGCACCTAAGCAAACAACTTTAGTACAAAATTTCCTTGTGGTATTTATCGTTTATTATTGTATTTATTATTATCCTTTATTATGGTCAGTGGACATATTCCAGTTATGCAGACGAAGTCGTGGGTAAAAGCTAGTGTCAATTTAAATACTGTTATAATATATTGGGTTCCGTATGCGAAACTAGATATATAGGTAAGCAAACTTCAAACCGTCGACATGAAGTCATGAACAGATAATGAATCAAGATGTAGAAGTTTTGGCGCAGACAATATGAATAGATAATGTTTACTAGATTGAAAACTTTCGATTGAAATTATAGACGAGTTTATAATAGATATTCAAAATTTATAATACCAAATGGGGGAAGGCAAGGCAATGGTGATAATAATTTATAAAGTAAATATTACACATAGAAATTTTATTAAAAAAATTAAAAAAAAAAAAATAAAAATCTACTATGTTTGTAGAAGAGTTTAGTTCTTTTAACTCTTAAACCGTTTTGTTATATGTACCCGTAACCATTGACCTTGTATAAAAAGATTAATGAATGTGCCGAAAGCAAAAAAAAAAATCCGTTTGTATCGAAGTATTTGACGTTTCATTGATTCTGCCTACTGTAATGAACAGGCATGGTAGATTTATGTATGTATATACAGTTTTGTGTCTGTCTTTTGATTTAAGAAAATAATAAAAAAAAAAAGACATTAATAAATTTACTCGTAATAGACGTTTATATATATATATATATATATATTTATATATATATATATATATATATATATATATATATATATATATATAATACAACTTAGAGTGGCAAACAAGCTGACGGCCCACCTGATCGAAAGTGGTAACCGTCGCCTATAGACATGTGCAGTACCGTGGACATAACAGAGTATACTGATTCGCCCATGATATCCCCCATGCGTTGCCATTTATGAGGACTCAGGTGTTATTTCTCTATACCTGTGTGTAAATTCACGCCATATCCCATCCTTCAAACCGAAACACAGCCATGCAAACACAACTGCTTCACGGTTGAAACATGAATGGGTCAGAGGTACCCAAGCAATCGACTTTTGTACAAAATCTCCCTCTGGTATATATATTTTCTTTTTTTTTCTTTATACAACTTAGAATGGCAAACAAGCTGACGGTCCACCTGATGGAAAGTGGTAACCGTCGCCTATAGACAAAAGCAGTACCATGGACATAACAGAGTATACTGTTTCGCCCATGATACCCTCCATGCGTTGTCATTGCTGAGGACTCAGGTGTTATTTCTCTGTACCCAGTAAATTCACGCCATATCCCTTCAAACCAAAACACAGCCAGCAAACACCACTGCTTCCCAGACAGAGGTACCCAAGCAATCGACTTTTGTACAAAGTCTCCCTCTGGTATATATATTAGATTCTTCCGGATAATATATAATAACCTACCATCTTTGTTAATTATTTAAATCTCGGTACTTGTAAAATTTTTAGTGGATACTTATATACTTGTATAAATTGATTCTAAATAAAACATAAAGTATTTATATATCATTTCGTTGGTAACAAAGTATATAATTATAATAACAATAGAAAAATTATGATATTAATTATTATAATATAATAATAATAATTATGTATGATATTATATACTCTGTTATCCAATTTATACGTTCATTTATTAACACAAAACTATTTATATCTCAAAGTAATCCCTAACCACTGATCTCAGTGAGGTGGTTACAGGATATATTATATCAACATAATTACTGACAATAATTAGTAGTTTGCTAGCTTTTGCGACGCGACTTTGTACGCGTGGATTTTACAATCAGGTAATAGAACATACTCGTACACTAAATTTTACTTCCATTGTCAGGACCAAAACTGTAAAAACTCTATTCAATTTGGTGCAGTAGTTTTACGTGATGCCGGAACAAATATGTAAAGAGACAGACAAAAATTCTAAAAAATATTGGTTTGGCCTCTGTCGCTTTTTTCAATATTATTCATATAATATTTTCTCAAATATGGACAGATATATTCTTATTACAATTTTGTAATATGTATTCTGTTATGGATAAGCAAGCTGAGTGGCAATGGGCTGGTCACATAGCTTAAAGAATAGATAACAGATGGAGAAGGTTCTTGAGTGAGGATCCCGTACGGGCAAACGCAGTATAGGACTACCCCTCACTTCCCACTAGGCGGAGTGACTATCTTAAATGCATATATGGATGCAGGTGGTTCAGAACCGTCCCTTAAGTAGTCTATGGGGGAGGCCTATGTTCAAGCCTGTGACAGATAATGATCTGTCCAATGCCGAAATGGTGATGATTCTATTATTTGACACAATTTTTAGTTTAAACAATTGAAAGTCGATTTATTGTACGGAACTTCTGTATAGAATTCGGTGTTCTGTAAAAACACTTCCATTCTTACCTTATAATCACGGATAGCGCTCGGGTCAGTTGGAATGACAGATGGTTATAGACTGTGTCGCCTTATCTATTTCAGACACAGTGTATAATGGAGTTGTTATTTTTGATAGACTACAATGGAGCTCGACAAAAAATGATACAATCAATATTAGTACTTTTCTATATTGTAACTAAACGATGTCTTAGAAATATTTATGCTAGAAGTCTTATTAAGAGCAATAGAAGCCAAAAGAATATTTTTTCAGAAATTTTGTTCGACTGTCTGTCTGTACGTTGGTTTCGACATCGCACAAAAATTATTGCACGAAATTGGATGCAGTTTTTACTAGATAGATAGATAGATAATTTATTTACATTACTTACAGCACACAAATTACAATAAAAAACATACACGTAATACACAGTAAAAGAGATAAAAGAATGAAAATAATAAAGCAACAAAACAAAAAAAAAAAACAATAAAACAAAATATATAAACTAAGAATTTCTATTACTACTTTATTTTTTTTTTTGTTTTTTTTTGTATTTTTTTTTAACATATGTTATCTATACCTTTTGTTATTTGGGTACTGCAAGTAATGCAAATAAATTATCTATCTATGTATTTACTCATACACGAATATATACACAGATAAAATGTTTACAAAATACATTAAGAGAGCGTAAATAGCTTGTAATATTTTTTAACATAACTTAATCTTTTCCGTTGGAGATATTCATCTGCCAAACATTTATAAACCTTTTCTTTCAAATGTTACAATGCAATATAATCAACACTTTAGAAATAATCTATTCAGATCACGTTAATTTCTAGTCTCTATATAAATATGACTATGTATAATATGATATTATATATTTGAGAGTATAACTATCACCAAGTAACTTTACAAAGTCGATTTTCCAAGCCAGTGATGTTGTAGTTTCAACTGCATATAAAATCCCATAATACCTACGAGTAGTATGTTTCGCAGAACCACAATGATATGAGCAGCAAAGAGTGTATATATGTATATATATATAAAGCATAATACAAAGAACTCTAATATCAGTATGCATTTTGTAAAATCTATAGACGGTTACATTGTTAAGAAAATGAAAGTTGCATTTTTATATTAGCTATTTCCTGTAGTTTACACTGCGCGCATTAATCTATACATACATATAATAAAACTGTAGAGGACAAATATCTGTACATAGAAAAAAAAGGCTATTAAGAGATCCATTTTTTGGAAACTTTTTTTAGAAACTTATTATTCTGCGCTGAGCAATTGTGGAACAGATTTCATTCTAACCTAAAGGAACTGAACACTGCACTTGGTTGACTGGAAGAGATTTCTTTTAAGAGATCAATCCACTCTTACTAACAAGTTGTCAATCTCATCGCTGTATCTTTTATTTTACAAGTGCAGTAAAGAATATATTATCTTATGTTCTACCTTTTAGGAGGTAATCTATACATGTACCAAGTTTTATTTAAATCTATTTAGCTGTTTAAGCGTGATTGAGTAACAAATATACAAATATCCTTTAAATTGTCATTTTATAATATTAACAGGATGGGTTGTATATTAAAAATTGGATTTATTGCTACACAATAATCGAATTTTTGACATAAATTTTGTATTACACTTATAAATTTTCATTATTTTTGATTTTCACTGTGGTGATGAATATTGTTTTTTATTTTGTACTTTGACATTCTATTTACAACTTTCTTTGAAATTAAAAAAAAGGTCATACAATTTTGTATTTTAAATAGATAATAATTTTATTATATTTGGTGTGGTTGAAAATTTTGTATTGACAGACGGTTTAGACTCTTTGAGTTTGAGAGATGTTGTTTTACTGCCTACTTCTATCTATGGGGAAATATTATGAGAAATTACTGTCCTGGTTGTTGCTCCCATTGCTCTTCTACTACTACAATTTCACCAAAAAAATTTCATTACCATTTTTTGGAAACATAGCACAATTGCTTATACTGTGCTACCACTGTGTGTGCATCACAATTGATTCTCCCTCACATATTTAGATTGAAAAAGGAGCCCCTTTCTTAAGTTTTTCTCCTACATTACGTGTCTACAAATATTTAAAAGGCCAGCAACGTACAGACAAATCTCTCGTGGACCGTTTGCTCGTTTTCCTCCCTAATAATATGAAAAAGGGTTTTCGGTCAACTTTTTTCCAATTATTCTCCTTAGAATTTTAATCGGATTATTTCGATTTGATTTTTAATTGTTCCACGTATTCTAAAGTACTTAACTAACAGAAGAACAGTATTTTATTTTCATTTCTTACAAATCTAAATTATTTTGAGGATTCAAAATATTAAACGGTTCCGTAGAGAATGTTTTAGTAGGAAAAAAAATAGTGAAGGCCTATTCCGAAAAAGTAACTAATTTTAGAAATATATTCAAATTTCCAATACGCAGAATATTCAAAGGAAGACACCGAAAATTTTTCAGAAGTGAAATTATACCTTGGATAGAAAAGTTCTTGTTACGTGCATAGAATACTCAATAGTCCAAGTCATAAGTCGCTTCTTTCGTATTCATCTGATGCTATCTCCAAACATTCGAATATAATATTACTCGAGATATTTTTTCGATTTGACTGCGTTATTCATGTACGAGAAAATATCATTTTTCACGTCTCTCTCTTGACCCTATTAAATATTTCAGTGTTACCTACGACTGCCCTATGTCGAGATGTTTTGTTCCGTTATTTATTACTGCAGTGATTTTATCTTCTTTTTTTTTCTAGCTTATTGTCTTTCTTCCGAATTTCGATAAATTCGTAATTCTTAGTTTAGCTTCGAAGAGTTGAATGTGGCACGCAGGTCTTCTCTTCTCTCTTCAGGCAATCTTACTCCTCAGAATTGGCAATGCATGGGCACCATGGGTATCGTATACTGTGTGTTGTTTATTATAGACTGCAATTCATGTCTATAGGTGATGGTAACTGTTTTCTATAATTTCTATTATTTCTATAATAATAATTGCTTAATAAGCAATTTGAAGCTCTTAAGAGCGTCCATAATAAAGTGTACTAATATTGTATTTATTTGTCAAATTTCGAAAAGAGTTGAACATTTTTCAATGTTTCTGGTTGATTATTTAAAAAGTACCCTAATAGTAAACTAAAATGTTAATCATACAATACATTGCATATAAATATGTATATTACTAAAAAATTTGCACTTATTTCATATTTTGCTTTAGATTTTTTTAAATACATTTTTGCCATTATATAATATTATTGATTGACGTCTCATTTGGTTATCAGAGCACTTTTTAAATAATCAGAGACATTGGAAAAAAATCAATTATTTTTGTAAAATTTACTAATACTTGCGACATTGCCATACATTTAGTTTAGCGTAGTTCTCAAGAGCGTAAATAAAGTAAGTTAAGACATAATAATGTGTCGTTTATGTTAATTAAAATAATAAGTTATCATATCTATGGTACTTGTAAAAATGAGTTGGTTGCGTGCTCCCTGTATAGAATAGGCCACCCCTTCCTTTCCCGAGTGTGTCGTATAAGCCGACTAAGAAAGGATAAGTAAGGGAGGGATAATTAGGAAGGGTAAGTCGTATAAGCCGACGAAGGGCGAGGTATGGGCAGCAGCGTCCCTCTTGAAACATCTCTAAAGCTTGACTGTGGTTGCACATTCACCTGCCAAGCATGGCAACCACTGGCAAAACTCCCCAATAGAGAAGCTTATGTTTAGCAGTGGACAGTTAAAGGCTGATATCGTGACTTGTTAAAATATATTAAATTTAGGATGATACATAAATTATATATTGAAAATACAACGCAAACCAGAGGAGAATTTGTACAAAAGTCGATTGCTTGGGTACCTCTGTCCCATTCGTGTTTCAACCGTGAAGCAGTTGTGTTTGCATGGCTGTGTTTCGGTTTGAAGGAGGGGATATGGTGTGAATTTACTGAGTACAGAGGAATAACACATGAGTCCACAGAAATGGCAACACATGCGGGGTATCATGGGCGAAACAGTATATTCTGTTATGTCCATGATACTGCTCATATCTATAGGCAACGGTTACCACATTCCATCAGGTGGGCCGTCAGCTTGTTTGCCATTCTAAGTTGTATAAAAAAAAAAAAAATTTGAGCACACCAAAGTGTTTGAAATGTTGCGAAGATCCTAACCATAAGGATAAAATTTTATACATAAAGAATATTAGTTCCAAGTTTGTATTCTTCGTCATTTTATTTAAAGTACGTTCATAAACTGTATCTGGAAGAATAAATCTCCTTTTATCATAAACTGGGACTGCTTTAACTTTATATGTAGAAAGCAACCTTGTGTAGCACTATTATTATCTCCTTAAGTAAACTCGTAAGTTTACTGAGTAAAATTGAAATAAGGAAGTGTTCTAAAAGTGAAAGAGAATACAAATAGTATTGTTTACGGGGTTCGAATCTATAATTATTGAAAAGTGAAACAATATCAACACCATTAAAGTTGTTAAATAAAGGACAATAGCTTCAAAATATATTTCTTCAATTCAAAGCACATGAAACCTGATAACGACCCTCACTATTTACCATGGAAATTAAAAAAAATGTATTTGTCGTTTTTATGTTCATGACACTCCGCACTCATTGCCGTATTGCTTTGTACAAATGTAGTAGTTTTCTCTTATATATATATATATATATATATTTACCTTATTTCTGTAATTGCAAGCTAATAAAACAAAAAGAACGGGTGCCAATTAATTAGGCGAAACCGAAACAACCCTGGAAATAAGTTTTCCACTCGCAACCAACTTTGTTTGCACCGCGCTCCGGGTAATGAATGCCACCGCAATACTTGTTCTGCTCACCGTACGTGCAGTGTCGGGTCTGTTTTAAAATTGAGATAAGTTTCAATTTTATACAATTCCAATTCTGGATTAGTATTCTGCCGGATCCTTTTAATTTCATTTGGCTTTCAAATGCTTAAAAGACCAACTATCCTAGTGAATATTCCTTCCATCCAATTTAGCCATTTAATGATATTAAACTGATCGATGCGACGAGACGAGACAGTGTCAAATATCAATTGCGTCATGAACTAAAATATGATGGTCTGAAAAATAGAAACTTAAAAAATTCCAGACGGCTCGTAGTTAAAAATAAAGATACTGTAGCAACATTTTACAAAAACAAACCTTTGTATGGACATTCTGTAATGATATTAAAGTCTAATTCTATAATCACATTCCTATATCTCTCAGGTAACTAATATAATTATTTGAAATAAAAAGCAATCTATATACACAATTTTAAAAATGTGCTGCTTCCGATATAACACCACTAGACTGGGCCAATGATTGCATCCTATATACGGTAGATCACCCGCGCTCATTTCCAATTAAGTTTATCAACACTTACGTGAGTTGTAGAGCGACAATGTGTTTCCTTCATCGTATAAGCTCCGATCCTACAAACATAGCGCGAAAAATCACTTAATAAGCCGGCACAGTGTGGCCAACCGTCGTCGAGAGTATGGCTGTGTTTCGGTTTCTTTTTTTTAATCAGGATAGAATGGTCGCCGACTTTTGTACAAAATTTCCCTTTGGTAAAATTTATTACCTTTAGATTATTTTTATTTATTTTCTCATTCGTATCTAATTTTATTACCACAAGAAGTTCATATAGTTTTATTAGTAAATTCTTATCCTTAAACTGGTCAGATTTACGTAGTTACTAGTGTACCAATTATATTAAACAAATTGGTGATTTTATCAGCGGAACTGCAGACCTTTGTGAACAAATGTGAAACTATTACGAAGAAAACGTGGCCAGTCGCAGAATACTTGATTGCGTGAGTGAAACGCTTATTATGTGGTACAGTCTCCAAAATAAGTAACTTGATTGTATGTTTTACATTTAAACCATATTTTGCAATAAAGTTTTGGCAGTAAATACACTTTAGTTGCTAATTGTACGATACATAATTATATTTTGGAAATTATTAGCTGCTAAAAATTATGGCCGTAGTCGATGATAGGATCTATGGAAATTAAGGCATAGAAATGTTAGTGCTTATTTTTTTACTAGCTGTAACCTATGGTTTTATTCATGTGAACTAAAATAAAATAGTTAATCTAATACATATATAAAATAGAATAAATTCCATTAAAATATTTCTGTTGGTCACGCGTAATTTAATGATAAATATTTGAATATTCACATTTTTTATTATAGATAGATAAAAGAAATTTATTAAATCTTTTGTCTTATTCTCAAGTGAATGTGTAAGAGTATAAGAAATTATTTATGTCTTTTAATAGATAAATAATTGTAATTTCTATTTAAAGATTTTGTATTTCAGTAAGTATACTTTTTGATTTTAATGTAGCAACTACAGGTTTCACTTACATGTATTTTATTCGAGAAAACTTGACTAGTTCTGTGCCTATCAGAGACCCTTAGTCATGAGCAGCTGAGACATGAGGACGAGTTTCGCGCATGCTTCGATTACTTATTATCGATTTTTTTTATTTAATATAATTATTACAAATCTAATTTTTTGTATATTTCAATCCTCTAAAATTAGTCATTCACAATTTGGGCGCCGAACGGTTAACACTAGACTCCGAGCAGTATTCTAATAATATGCCTGAAGATGCCTCATTTAGTGATGAAACACGTGTCACAAAACGTGCACGAACAAAATGGCAGTCGAAGATTGATGGTTAATATGAAAGTTTGTGGAAGTTTTGTTAGTAATAGTGGTAGCCAATCTTCTAATGTTGGCAGTCACACACATACCAATGTTAGCGAAATTAAACAAGATAATTCTAATTAAATAACCAGTCATTTCCATTGTTACACTCGTCTTTAAGCTTAGTACAGAAATTCATTATCCAACTCTGAAAATAAAACCTTGAGTATACGTAATGAAGATCAGGTCCTTAGGACTGGAAAGCTCTTGATAATCCTTTAAAGTTTAATAATATTTAAGTACAACTCAGTTCTAACTGGGATTTATTTAATAAATACGTGTATTAGTTAAAATTTGTTTAATCACGCGATTTACTTCGAGCAACTTCAAAACATTAATTTTGGCAAACTGAGTGGCGTTCATTTTACATTAATGAATAAAAATGGTGAAAATTGACATTTTATATAATTACGTCCAGTGATTTATGCCAAAGACTTTATTAAGTCACCTTTTTAAGTTACCGCCGTTACTCAATAAAGTGTCCGTTAGAAGTGCGCCTCGCAAGTCAAATACAAGTATGACAGGCTCTCGCCGGGTAAAAATTGCTTTTAATACCGGGGACACTTGAGCGCAAATGAGTTTTTAGGCCCCGGGGTGCAATTTTTAAATCGCTCGACACGTTCTTGTTAATTTTTTGTCGGAAACTCTCAATGAGGTTACGTGTTCGTTCTCGGAATGAACACAGCTAAGTCAGGCCAGTTTATCGTTTTAAACTTAAGGCAGAAGGACACATTTATATAAAAGTCGTATGCTTAGCTAGTGCTGTTTCACTCTTATTTATGGCGTAAAATTGGGATGTGATATGGAAACAGTATTAAAGGATAAGAAGATATTTTAGACATTATTGTAAATCTTTATTATTATTATTTAATACATAAACAAGATTTAACATACAACGACAGATTTATTCTATAGAGGGATTTTTTATGGTAAAATTTTTATAAATTAAAAGTGTACAGCAAAAGATTAAGCTTCAAACACGAAATGTTCTATGGTGTTAAAGCATATTTGTAATGTTTTTTTTATGCAACTTAGAATCGTAAACAAGCTAATGGCCCACTTGACGGGAAGTGGTAACCGTCGCCTATAGACATGAGCAGTACCATGAACATAATAGATGTTTATGATACCGTATATGTGTATGGCGATGGTTGCCACTTTCTACCAAATATGCGCTTTTTCACCATTCTAATTTGCATAAAAAAATATATTCTTATCACTGTAATCATAAGAACTCGAATTTGCTCACGTCTTGGTGAGTATATTCGCATCCAATTTCAGCGACGAGCCCACTTGCCGTCTTAGTTCCACGGCTTAATTGGGTTTATTAACCGTTTTTGAGTCGATATAATAAACCGGTAAAGCTAACAAGGTGTTCTTGTAGCGAGGTAGGTTTAATACGTATTTCTTAGTATTAATTCCTTTTGTGTTCTTTTCTGAGCTGTAATAGTACATTCTAGCTATTTACTGTTCTGATAAAAAAGAGAAATCAGCTATGACAGTGAAGACCATCAAATGATTTTGTTTTTAAGAAAATTTTAAACTTAACCTAACTGGAAAATGAACTTGAATCTGTTTGTCAATTCCGATAATTGTCTCGAGTTCGTTTAGATAAAAAATTACGACTGGATAATTACACTGTAACTGGGGAATATTTTGAGAAACTTAATTGCAACAGTAATAAGGAATGTATTTCATAAAACTACTAAAATAATGCAAATTTTTAAAAATAGAATGGTAATCCCGTCTTCGCTATTAATATTCTCTTTCCCTGTAAAAGTAGTTCCAATTACGAAATTGCTTAATATTAATAGATTGACTTATATTTTACCATGTCAGATTTAGATGTCAGCTTTTCAATGTATGCAATTTGAGCTAATTGTTATTAGTACATTTACCTTAGAACGTATCTGCTGAAAATGACAGATTGTGAACCGCTGGATTTGTGTGTCCAATTTGTCTTCTGATTTTGACGTGATAGATATATATATTGATCTATTGATTATTATCGATGTATACATTGGCGAGGCACCAGTGAGAAATAACAGGTGAGGATGAGAGCAGGTCAGTTAGCATATCCTGAAAAATTCAACTAGAATTAATCACGATGGTTTCCAGGGGGAACCACGTGAAAGTAGACCTGACAGAGTATATTTCTAGTAATGGAAACCCTGCTGCCCATCCCTCGTCCATTAGGTTCCCTTAGTCACCTCTTACGATATTTACAGGAAAGGAAAATGGTGGCCCATTCTATACCGGGACAATACGAAAATGTTGATAAAATGACATAGTAATTATTATTTAAATGTAATTTTAAAGCAACTTTCAAAAGATGGTTCTAAATCCATCCGCAAGTTTTTGTACGATTTTCCACTTGACAAATAGAATAAAAGACTTTTTAATAATGTATAATGATGCAAAAATCTACCCCACCACTGTTGGCATGATTCCAATAGTGGTCTCGGCTCTTCCAAATCACTTTATTTATGTAACGAAACACCGGAAAATTGTCTTCATTTAAATACACGATGCAATAAACTGCTGATTTATATGGTAGTGCTTTTTAACAGCGCTTTTATATTAACAGCTATTAGTGAATTGTTATTTTTTTTTGTTTTTATTTCTTCGTCCTGATTGAGATAGATAGAGAGATAGATGCTCTTTATTGTTTTTTCCAAAAAACACAGGATTCATTGGACAGTGAACGATTTGTTGTAAAAATTAAAAAAATGTATTGGCGTCTTAAGGTGGAGCTCTTCAAAAGAACTTAGCTAAAGAGAATAGACGGAATGTAGAAAGTCAAACCGCTTCTTCAGGTAGTATGTGTTGATAGATACATACTTTATCACCAACAACATTAAAAAAAACAATTACAGTTAAAGTAAATTTTGCTGGTAATAGAAGCTGTCTTAGCTGTTACATATATATACTCGTATATATATATATATATATATATATATATATATATATATATATATATATATATATATATATATATATATATATATATATATATATATATATGCACGCCTCCAACAAGATACACAAACACATATATGTTACAGTGCTAATTTTCAGACGGTCTCTTAACTCATTTGTCTTTAGTATTCGCCCGGGTTGCCAATACTCACTTTTAAAAAAAAATCATAGATTAAAAAAATATGAATTTTAATGAATTTGTCACGATGTGCTAACTGACCTGCCATTTTTGATAACGACGATGAATGGGCCTGCTAGTTCCTATTACTGAAGAACTCTTCCTCTCCCCACAATAGTATGTAGAATCGAATAATCGCGATAGTAGCTAAAAAAGGCAGCACAATACAAATTTTCAAGTCTGTATATGAAGTTACATAATATCTACTACAATCCGTTTACTTAATCAAACCAGTTCCTTAAGCAAACAAACGATAAATCAGTAGTAGCGACTAGAGCGGACCGGTCCCAACAAGCAGTACTAGTTGCGAGTATGACGGATGAACCAGCCATCCTTCTGTTCAACTATATTTCAGGGAGCCCAACGACCCGGCGAACTACGCTACCATCTGTCAGGACATTTTACTCGTAGTGAGTATGTAATACTCAAGACATGCGATTTGATTGAATATTGTATATAAAATATTTTTTTAGTAAATTCCAAAAAAAAGACTGATGTTGATTAATATTTTTTATGACTATATTAGGCGACTATGTATTTCTGAATCTTAATTATTTTTTATCATTTTTTGTTTTATTTCGGTAGGATTGTATTGGTACCATATTTAAAATTTAGAATAACAAAAAAAAAACTGCTGGTTGTGAAGCAATACCTACTTGAAAGTATGCGATTCTAGATTCAATATTAAAATATTTTTAATGTAATATGTCAGCAACATTTTATCGTACATTCATCTCTCTCTCTCTCTCTCTCTCTCTCTGTGTGTGTGTGTGTGTGTGTATGTGTATGTGTATGTGTGTATATATGTGCATGTTCACGCACGGGCATGTATGTGGAAATGTAAAACAAAATGTACTTGTTTATAATATTTTACTTATTACTATAATTTCAAATAGAGTAATTAATGACAATTTAAAAAAAATATAATGATAAATAGATATGACGACATTATCATTACACAAAATAAATACTCATCTATGCTGTGTTGCCAACATACATAAAATAATAAAAATATAAGTCGGTACAAAAATGTTTAATACATATTTCCTTGATAAAATACATTATTTTCCTAACCAAATAATCTCCATTTGAGGTTTGCTCAAGAGAACACCACAATTCCTCAGTACGATGAATGTCTTGTTCATGTTTTATTCTGTTATAACCTTTGTGGATTTTAGACAACATTGACTAAGCACAATCATATATTTAAATTTAGTATATTGCGGACAGAATTCAATTTGTAAACGTACAAATAATAAACTCTGTGACTCTAATGAAACATTTTATGTAATTATTATTTTAAATAATCATATATTTTTATTTTTTATTTTTAGCAACATACAAAAATAGATTTTGAATTTTTCTGTACTTTCTCATCAATAAAATTACACAATAATATTACTTCGTCAATTATGAACTGATTTTGCTCATTATTTTACAATCGATTCTCTTATGTTTATGTCACATTAATTATATTTGCGTAGCTTTTTGATGTGACTAAAGTCACGTAAATCACTACGGAGTAAAATTTTGCTCATTGGGAAGCAAACATAATCCATGAAACATTTTTTTAACAATAAAATTCACCTCTTGCCTTCCCTTCCTTATATTATATAGACGTCAATATGAAATGAAGTAAAATGAAACATATGAATTTGCTTTAAACAGACATTTAAAATAATAAAATATAAACACTGTAAATAGTACTACATAAATATAACTTAGGTTACGCATATTTAGCAAATTAAACTGTTTATCTTCCGATGAATAAAAACTTAAATATCATATATACAAGTATAACATTGTGGATTTCATTCCTACATAGTGAAAAAATAAAAAAAAAATCTTTATTCAAATAAATCTATTTACAGGTTCTTTTACGTGTAAATCGTCGTTTTTTTATAACTTTACTGCAGGCTTCTACGAGTATTTGACGTATATAACAGTAGTTTACACGTTTCAACTTAAAACATGACATGCAAGTACGTTGATGTTTACTTGAACAATATTCAGGTAAACTTTCCACAACATGTGCACACAGTCTGTATGATCCAATAATAAATACGACTGAAACAAAGTCAATAACTGTGGTAAATAGTATGTATGTATTTGAGTTTGCGTGCTTTGTCTTAGATCACGTTATCACTTGCCATTAGGTAAGATTACGCAAATGGACTCGACATTTAACGCAATCTTACCTAATTAATACGCAATCTTATTTAACTTCATAGTAAAAAATATAAAAACCACCATAGGTACTCGTAACTTCTCAAATATCCATTCTTGCTGATACATAGTGAATTTACAGGGTACAGAGGAATAACACCTTAACCCTCAGGAATAGCAACGCATGAGGAGTGTCATGGGTGAAACAGTATTCTCTGTTATGTCCATGGTAATGCTCATGTCTATAGGCAACGGTTACCACATTCCATCAGGTGGGCCGTCAGCTTGTTTGCCATTCTAAGTTGTATAAAAATGTATTCTAGGTGCCGAATGAAAACAATTTCACTGAGGAAAAAGGAAAATAAAATACCAAAGTAGAAATAATATCAAGTCGACATACCATATTTTGCGCTCTCAATATTTGTGTTTGCTGAGGGAATTTAAACAGAGCACATATATAATGGAAGCGCTCTTATATAGGTTGTCTAAAATAAAAACCATTTATATGTATAAATGGTTTTTATTTTAGACTTTTAGAGTACTATATGTATTATATAACATTGTAATTATATGTAATTAGATGACTTTTAAGAAATATTTATATGAGTGGTCTTAATATGTGTTAACAGAATCCGAAACAAAACTTTTTATGCTAAAATTCAAGATTTTATTATACAATAAAGTGTCACAAACAAATAATTGTTTTTTTTTTTTTTTTTTTGGCAGAATCGATCGTAGACAAGAATAACAGATATGTAATTGACATTGCAACGTAATAAACAATATTACTCGTATATTAAACATAAGTTATGATTTTTATTAGTTATTTGTCTGGTAGAAAATACAAAATTTTCAGTTGCGTGTTTATTATTCAGAGTTTCAGTTAATAATGTTAGTTGGGCCTTCGCGTCTTTCATATTTGTCGAAAATAGCAAACGAACATTTTATGATATAAACTGATATACAAATTTTAATAGCGATCGCCTCTGTGAATATTATTACTATCTATACTATTATTATAGCATAACTCAAAAAATTTATAATCGATAGGAAGTAAAGGTTCTTGAGTGGCGGCCCTGTATTAGCAAACGCAGTATAGGACAATTTTCCACTAGATGAAGTCACCCCTTAAATGCATTACAAGGCGTCAATGGTTACAGGTCCATGGCATCAGTATAGTATTACATTATCTGTGTCTAAGTTATTAAAAATTTGCCTTTTAAAGCTAATATAAAATACTAATTTGCCTTTCTATACGACTACACACGCGAAGCTAGAGGGAATCACTAGTAATATATACATCGACAAAAATAATATAATAATATAAATAAATATAAATAATGATCATGATAATATTATTTTTACCAGAGGGAGACTTTGTACAAAAGTCGATTGCTTGGGTACCTCTGTCCCATTCGTATTTCTACCGGAAGCAGTTGTGTTTGCATGTCTGTGTTTCGGTTTGAAGGGTGGGATATGGCGTGAATTTACTAGGTACAGAGGAATAACATCTGAGTCCTCAGGAATGGCAATGCATGGGGGTAATCATGGGTGAAACAGTATACTCTGTTTTGTCCATGGTACTGCTCATGTCTATAGACGACGGTTACCACTTTCCATCAGGTGGACCATCAGCTTGTTTGCCATTCTAAGTTGTATAAAAAAAATATATCAAATCTACAAAAAAAATATATATATTATCATGACCATTATGCCATTCGTCTGATAAAATAGGTGACAGCAACAGAATTTTCAGCTGCGTGTTTATTATTCAGAGCTCCAGCTAATAATGTTTGTCGGACCCTCCCGTCGTTCATATCCGCCAAATATACTGAACAAACAGACGTTTTCCGAAATCGAATTGTATACAAATAAACCCCTGTAATTCGCTATTTGTATTAATGAACAGTATTAAAAAGTTATGAATAACGTGACACTAGATGTGAGAGCCCGCGGTTTTGTTTGCGTTATTTAGGATAAAAAGTATCACAATTATTATTTATTTACTTTATACTTTATAAGCTAATACACAAAGGAGAGCATAACTTTAAAAGAGTTCTCTTCCAGCACACTCAAAGTGAAAAGGAGCACCAATGTCAGCGGTGTAAAATATTGTGACAATGTTCAAACAAGAAGAATTAGACAAACTTAAGCTTATGCATAACTATAATATATTTAGTCGTACATACACACACACACACACACACGCACACGCACACAGGCATTTTGAGTATAATAATACTTCAACATAATAATAAATAATAAATATATACGGACAAATCACACAGATTGAGCTAGCCCCAAAGTAAGTTCGAGACTTGTGTTATGGGATACTAACTCAACGGTACTATATTTATAATAGATACATATATAGATAAACATTCAAGACCCAGGCCAATGAGGAAAAGATCGTTTTCCATCATAAACTGGCCGGGGATCGAACCCGGGGCCTCCACGTCGCAGGCAGGCGTGTTGACCGCTGCGCCACGGAGGACGACATAATGTTGAATATTAACATAATAATGTTGAAGTTTTAATACTGGCTGTTGACACTGAGGTTTTTTAGAACAATGTATCATTTTTAAGTTAGATCTATGTCGGATTTTTATAAGACATGTCTTGTATTTTTTTTTCACTAAACTTATTATTTTATATCTCAAACACATATATGTTTTATTACTGCATCCTGCTATTTACAACGTAACCATTGTAGAGGGTCACAGTGAAAAATGATATCAACATATATATGTGGCCAGACTTAAATTTACATTATGGCTACAAAGAAGTTTCAATATATTATCATATATATCATGTACTATATACCATAATAATAATAAATAACAAATTTTAGATTAATAACAATAATAGATTTAAACACGTGTCGCAAAATGTGCGTGAACAAAATGACGGTCGGAGATCGATGGCTAATGTGGAAGGTAGTAGAACTTCTGGTAGTAGTAGTAGTGGTCAATCTTTGAGTGTTGATAGTCGTATACATACTAATGGTAGCGAAATTAAACAAAATAATTCTAAACAAATAACCAGTGATATATCACTGTTATAAACTTAATATACTTCCTCTTAATTAAACTTTATAAACTTCCTCAAGATAACACTTAATTCAGTAAAATAATATACTTATTTATACAATATGTTATAAAAATTATAAAAATTTTAGACTAAACTATTTTGTTTACAAAATGAAATTTGTTATTTTTTTACTTACAAAAATATTGGTTATATTAAGTAAGTCGTAACGTAATTTTTATTAATTTCAATATAACGGACAACGCTATCTTATTGCCAGTATAGGAAAGTACAATTTTTTTTTTGATGGGTGAAAATGGTATGGTAACCCCGCCTGCGCTAACGGGATACGCTGGCGGAGCACCAGTGAAGGGTGATCGATGAGAATGAAAACAGGCCAGTTAGCCCATCAGGAATTAACCATGATAGTTTCCAGGGGGAACCGCGAGGAGGTCAACCTGGTTGGGTATATTGCTAGCAATGGGATTCTCAGTCTCCAATACTAACAATCCCTTTCCCCCCAGGGAAGTACAATTACGATTTAAAATATTTTGTTTAATCATAATTTTACTATCTGTATTATATGATCATAGAATATTTTTGCTTGATTAAACAGAAACATTTTATACACTGGAACTCATGTACAATGTTGGGGTTGCCAACACTTATTTATATGTTGTTTTATATTTGAAAAAATGTAAATAATCAAATTGTTTCATTTTATTTATTAATTTACGTGTGTTAAATGGCTCAAATAAAGTGTTTATCTATCTATCTATCTATCTATTTTTGAAGTCCGTTGAAAATATTAGAACAAACGTTACGCGGTTGGTCTCGTATCTACCTTAAATATTACAGAGAAATGATTTATATGGGACGCCAGGTGGTTGAGGAAATAGTGAGGACAAGTCATAAGAATAAGGGCTATATATATAAATATAAAAAAAATATATAAAATATTCGTATGAGTCCTAATGTTATGTACCTGTCACTAAAACGTAATATTATTATTGTAGTATATTTACCCAGAGGGAGACTTTGTACAAAAATCGATTGCATGGGTACCTCTGTCCCATTCGTGTTTCAACCGTAAAGCAGTTGTGTTTGCGTGGCTGTGTTTCGGTTTGAACGGTGGGATATGGTGTGAATTTACTGGGTACAGAGGAATAACACCTGAATCCTCAAGAATGGCAACGCATGGGAGGTATCATGGGCGAAAGAGTATACTCTGTTATGTTCATGGTACTGCTCATGTCTATAGGCAACGGTTACCACTTTCCATCAGGTGGGCCGTCAGCTTGTTTGCCATTCTAACGACGAGACATGAATGGGACAGAGGTGCCCAAACAAACCATTTTTGAACAAAGTCTCTCTCTGGTAATAAAAATATGATAGGGAATCGTGGTAAGCCGATGTGGAAAATACTTATACACACAAATAAACGGTTTTCATTAAAAAAAACATCAAAATCGGTACAATATTAACGAAGATATTGCGTAACGTTCAGCTGTAATAAACAGTTCCTCCTTTGTGAATTTCGCTAAAAAGAATGTAAATTGATAGCAGGAAATATCATCTTACTTCAGTATCCTTCTATTACGTTTATTCATTTTTTTTATATTAATTCAGTAAAAATGCGTACCAGAAAGTAATATTAAATTCCGTACTAATAGATATTCATTACAAAATATTGTCATAATAATAACAATATTTCCCCAGATAGTACTGAAATACTAGCTGTAACACGCAGTTTTGTCCCCATGATCAAATACCTACCTTTGTCTTGTATACAGGCTGGAATTCAAATCATCAGCACTGTTGCGTCTTATGTCTATAGGCGACAGTTACCACTTTTTATCATATTCTTTTCGACCCTAAATTTTTTTGGAAAATATATTCAGTTTTACAAGGGAAACACTCCATTAATTGGGGGGTTTTTTATGCAACTTAGAATGGCAAACAAGCTGACAGCCCTGATGAATCTGATGAAAAGTGGTAACTGTCACCTATAGACATAAGACGATTACCACTTTTCATCAGGTGGGAATAGAAATCATGCTTATAAAGTTTTTATAAGCATGATTTCTCTTCTATTCATAACATTAGGCTACCTTATTATTTAACACAAGCTAGAATAATAATTAATATCACTTTAATAGTCCAGGGTATCTTGTTTCTGACGGTTATGTCATTATTGGTTCCATTTACGTGAGACTGAAGGGCTAACTCCTAGAGCTTGTTATCGGAAATTTAACCTGTCATGACTTGGCAATTCCTGTTTAAGTAGTTCTAACAGTATGTTATAAAGGGAATTATTTATACTAGCTGTCTAAATTAAAACTGTGAAACTTATATAATAATAAAAAAGTAGATCCGACCTCTACCCACAATTATTTATAAAGATTTAAAAACTAAATGACTGAAGCAATTTTGATAGAATTCTATTAATTAGATCGACTTTTATGGAACTAATATAAAAGTATATCTTTTTAGGTAAAAAAAGTATTTTCTAAGTCGGTTTATAAATGACGAAGTTATAAGATGGCAGACGTAAAAAATGCAACCGTTTTTAGAATTTCCTTTTTGAAGGCATTTGAAAAAAAGATACAAATATCAAGTTTACTTACAGATGTATGTCTATAGATTATGGAGATATTTGCTTATGTCTATCTCTGTATGTTGTTATTTGTGTGTTGGAAACAATTCAAGTAAATTATATATCTATCTATCTTCTTCTTCTATAATAAAATAATTAAAATATCCTCTCTCCTACTTGCTGTACCCAACAGGGTCCATAATTGAAATGTTATCTACTAAGTATATTATGGAATGCTATAAGAAATAAATAAAAAAAAGACTGTAGAGAAGTCAATTCTGTACATGAAATATATTTTCAAAATAGCTATCAGGAGGTGATTGATGATCGATACTGATGCCAAAAATGCAATCAGTAAAATTTTTGTCTGTATGTTCGTTATAGGAACAAAAACTACTCGACGGATTTTAACGAAACTTGGTACAATTATTCTTTATACTCCTGGGCAGGTTATAGTATACTTTTCATCACGCTACGATCAATAGGAGCAGAGCAGTGAAGGGAAATGTTGGTAAAACGGGAGAAGTTACTCCATTTTTAAGCTTCCGTCGCGTGTGCAGCCTTAATGGCCACTTTTTATAATGTAAAAGTATCACCCCTGCGAAGCCGGGACAGACCGCTAGTCTATAATAAAATACCTACATTATGCCATTATTGTGACAAACAACTATAAGATGGCCTGTAAAGTACACTACAGGCTGTCTGCCATGCGGTGGAGCTGTCTTCCTGTTACCACTTCCTCTATCATGTTTATTCATTAAATAGATAGCTTACCAACCAAAAGAACGATAGAAAACAGAATAGCGAACTGTAAAATTGAACTTTATATAACTTCTTTTAGCCAACTGCACACGAAAAGTGTATTATTTTTCGGGTTTGGTATATGAAGAAAAAAATGTCTGGATTTTGAAGTGTATTTAACTTTAAAGTTATTTCATAACTCCATAAATTAGGGGGGAAGGGATTTTTAGCAATGGAATTTGACAGCTCCATTGCTATCAATATGCCCAATTGGGTCGGCCTCCACGTGGTTCCCCCTGGAAACCATCGTGAGGAATTCTTGTTGAATTCGTCACGATGGGCTGACTGACCTGCTTCATCCTCATCTATCACCTCACACTGGTACCTCGCCGGTGTATGCCGATGGCGCGGGTGGGGTTGGCATTCCATTATCACCCATTAAAAAAAAACTCCATAAGTTATAAATTGATTTAAATACATTTTTTTGTTTGAAAGGATATTCTTACAGATTTATTATTATTATTATTTCAGGCATTCAATGTCTACTGCTGGACATAAGCCTTCCCCATAAGAGGAGTATTGCCAGTAATTGTCACGCTTGGCATGCGGGTTGGCAACCGCAGTTAGGTTTATAGAGATGGTTTCAGAGGGACGCTGCTGTCCATCCCTCGCTCTCCCCTAGTCGCCTCTTACGACACCCACGGGAAAGGTAGGGGTGGCCCATTCTATGTCGGAGCATACACGGTAATAATCTTACAGATTATTCTCATGGAAATATTATCAAAATGGGTTCTATTGAACCCATCGTCGTATCGTATCGTGCGTCGTGCACACTACTGTGTGATACGATACGATACGATAATACCTTCTTTAAAATATGCTCTTTATATACATTCTTTATAATATAATCTTATATACATCTCTATTGTTTGCAATAAAGAGTTTATTATTTAAAATTTACCTGTGTGAAGCCGGGACGAATCGCTAGTAATATTATAAAGTGATGTTTTATTACCAATATTTTCTTTCATCCAACATGATCGATCGGTAATTCCACTTAAACTTCATTGATCTCGCTATCCACACTTCGCCAAAGTGGAAAGTTGATTTTCATCACCTTGAATTTTCCCTCTGATTAAATTTTCACCGACTCTAGCTTTGGTAGAAGTTTTCCAATAATAATTTATGTTTAGTAAATGCAATATTTTTTTTCCTTCAAAATTATTTGTTTTTGTTCTCTACGTTTGTTTATGTGTTTATTTATATATTTTTTTTCAGTACAGGTATGTGTATGAGGCGGAATTAATGTGTTAGGATACTCGAATGCGGCACTAGTATTAATTGATGCATGTACATCATTATTATGCATATTAATATTTACATAAATATATAAATAAATATATAGATGACAAATATACAGTATATAATAATATAATCTAAGGAAAATGCTCTTTAATTAGATTGTATTTGAATATTCCGCCATATGTTCACCACTTTGGTAGATTATTTCGCCAACGTCCATACCACGTTGAAAACACCGGTTCTCGTCCGATCACCGAAGTTAAGCAACGTCGGGCGCGGTCAGTACTTGGATGGGTGACCGCCTGGGAACACCGCGTGACGTTGGCTTTTTTATGCACTTTTTAATTTTGTTTTGAATCCACTAATGTAGTTAATTTTTTTTTTATAATATCGATCGATACGGAGAGACATTTTTATTACTTTTAAAAAGTTGGCAACGACTGTGTCATACTGCACACAGAATTCAGATAGTAATAAAAAAGACTAAATTTATTGGAGGACCGCAAAATATATGTAAAAACAAAATGCAGCTATAATAACAACATAAATATCAATATTGGTAATAGCTAGACAAGAAACAACATCAATATTGGTAGTAGCTAGAAAAGATTTGGTGAGCCGTATCAATTTAAGCCGCGGGCCGCATGTGGCCTGCGGGCGATGGTTTGGACAGCTCGTTCAGGTTGTCAGCATTCGTAAGAAACGAGAACTGAAATAGATCTAATACTTGATTCCAGCTTCGTTGTATATATAAAAAAATAATAAAAACGATCACTGATTATCGATCGAAACGATTATCGATCGTCACTATAAAAAAAAATTAAAAAAGTACATTTGTAAATGCAAAATGATTAAAAAGTGCATAAAAAAGCCAACGTCACGCGGTGTTCCCAGGCGGTCACCCATCCAAGTACTGACCGCGCCCGACGTTGCTTAACTTCGGTGATCGGACGAGAACCGGTGTTTTCAACGTGGTATGGACGTTGGCGACATACTTCTCTAAACTGGTGAACATATCGCGTAATATTCAAATACAGTCCAATTAAAGTGCATTTTCCTTTTTAAATTTGATCACAAAAAAGGGCTTCAGGAATTGGTTTTTCCTGTCTATCACACCAAGTAAAGGACCTGGACTGAAGGTAAATGAAATAACAGTGGAAGTCAAATAATATTTAAGGTTTTATATAGCGACCACAGTATGGAATTACTACAGAATGGTGAATTAAGACTAATTCAGGGGTATAAGTGACACTCCTAGTGCTGCAGGCGTTATTAGACTAATAACACAGATAACATACTTGAAGACTTCTATAGCGCTGTAGTAGATGCTTCATTTTGCTTTAATAAAGTCCCAGGTTCGATTCCCAATCGGGCTAATTTAGGAAACGAACTTTTCCGAATTTGCTCGGGTCTGGGTGTTCTGGATTTGTGCCCATAAATATTAGATTTTCGGTTTCTTCTGATACAGGGTGTCCAAACTTGAAGACCACTTTTTTTTAAATGGCTATATTAGTAGTTAGCGTGACTGTTTACAATCATGCATACTGGATATAAAAATAATACAAAATTAAATTATCCCGATAATGGAACAATTATTATTCATTTATATACCTAATTGACGGATAATCAATGATGATTTTTTTTTACTTTATTTATTTTACATCGGTAAAACGAAGAAAGCCGTGGGCACAGCTAGTTATCAGATATATCGTTTTTACCCTAGTATGTAACCTGGTATGTTACATTGATATTGACTTACCGGGATAAAAAATAGCCCCCAACGAACATGGACTACAAAAAGAAGTCGTGACGAATACTGAGTATTGGGGGAAAAGGGATTATTAGTAATGGGGATTAGCAATTACTATTATTAGCAATATACTCTATCAGGTCGATCTACTCGCGGTTTCCTCTGGAAATCATCATTATTGATGAATTGGCAAATTTGTCACAACAGGTTAATTGACCTGCTTCATCTTCACTTATCATCCCTCACTGGTGCCCCGCCAGCGTATGTTACTAGTGCAGGCGGGGTTACCATTCCATTATCATCCATTAAAAAAATACTAAGTATTAGTAAGTTAGTAGAAAGATTCGTTGAGCTCGTAAAGCCTCAGAGATAAGAGAACGGTATCTAATTCAGATAGATTTAGGTTGTCTAGCTAGATTTCCCTTTACCCGCATCTTTACATACAATGTCTTCTATTATTCTTTCATTGGATAATTTTAATTCCCATATGATATTATTTTAAGATAGGCTACACCGCGACTTCTTTAGATTTATTAAAAAAGTGCAACAAATATTGTGTGTGTGCGTGCGTGCGTGCGTGCGTGCGTGCGTGCGCGGGTGCGTGCATGCGTGCGTGCAAGTATGCGTGCGTGGGGGCGTGCATGCGTATGTGCGTGCGAGCGTGCATGCGTGGGTATGTGTATAAAACAAGGCTAGTTAATGAACTTACTAGGTTTGTCGTCTCCGATAATTGTTTTGAATTTATCCGGAAGTCTTCTTCAGAAGGCGTATGTAAGTTGGAACAAATATTGGCCACTACAAAATATTATTGTCTGCTGAGAAGAACTCGCATTAAACTCACCCATTACTCCTTCAATTATGTGCAACATATTTTTATATTTGTGCACGTACAGTAACAATAATTAGCATTAAGTTCTATTTATGTTATATGTTATTCAATGCGAAATATATATTAAACCATGTGTAAACCAGTGACCACAAGCAACACCCGTTCACGAGTATGACAGCATTGCACTCAACCAAATTTTAGAGAGCTCAACGATTCGCCACTAATCACGCCGCTACCAGTTTAGATTATATAATAAGCATGACTTGTTTCAATTTACATGACTACATTTTATTTACATCAAAACACTACCTAATCAGAATATACATACATATATACATATCTGTCACGCCTGTCTCCCATTAGGGTAGGCAGAAACAATGGAACGCCAAATGCTTCAATTCAAACAAACCTCTTTCGATTCTTCCACATTCATCAATCTTTTCATACACGCTCGCCGGTTACGGATACTTTTAATTCGGCCCTTCTTCAGCACATCGCCTCTTTGGTCGACATACGTCCGTCTGGGGCGGCCCCTACCGACATCTCCATTCATTCTTGCTCGATAAATCTCTTTCGTAATCAGAATATCTGTCAATTAAACAATTTGAGTTGTCGATTACAGACAGATAACATTAAAAAAAAATACTTATTTATATGATAATGGAATGATACCTCCGCCTGCGCTATCGGTATACACTGATGGGATACCAGTGAGAGACTGTAGATGAGGACGAATCAAGTCAGTTTCCTCACAGTGACGAAACCATAAAGAATTAATCAAGATGGTTTCCAGAGTGAACCGCGTGAGGATCGATCTGAAGGTGTAAATTACTAGCAATGGGGCTGTTAGACCCCCAATACTGACAATCCCTTTCTCTCCAATATAAAACACTTGTACAAAATCTCCTTTTGTGTATTTTTTTTTTTGATGAATGATAATGGAATGGCAATACCGCCTGCGCTAACGATATACGCTGGCAGGGTACCAGTGAGGGTTGATAGGTGAGAATGAAAAGACAGGTCAGTTAACCCACCGTGATGAATACACCTGGGATTCAGCACGATGGTTTCCAGGGAGGACCACGTGGAGATTGACCTGATAGGATATATTGCCAGCAATGGGAGTGGTAGTCCGCATTATTAACAAAACTTTGTGTATTTTGGATAATATTAAAGAGAAATACTTAGGAGTGTTAATGAAAAACGATAGGGCTGGGAGTTTTCCACTCAAGAGTCTAATTATCATTAATGAAAACCTTGAGTGCAATGTTAAGTACTGTAAAGCGGCCTGGTGCCATAACAAATTGCTTATTTCTCACTGTAAAGTGACACCCCTGTTAATAAAAATGTCAAACGTCTATTTTAGGACGTTCAAATTTTTCATCTCTTTCTTTCCAGCTAAAATCTAATAAATTGGAATGCAACAAGGAATGGTTAACTTTAAAATTTGGCCTTTCTTTTCTTTTATATTACCATCATACTGCATATGTCTGTCTGTGACGCAAATCAATACATAGTATAAAACAAAGTCTCTGACGCTGTCTGTTCGTCCCTATGTATGTTCTGAGTTTATATATATAAACTCAGTGCCCTTTGCGTAGTTTTTCTGCCTCTTGTGAATAATTGACGCTCTAATCATTTCAGGTTGGTCTTCTCTGTTTAATAACGAAACTTACTTAAATAAGAAGGTTCATTCAAATACTAAGATACATACTGGAAGAGATTACTATTTTAAAATACGCTTCATTTGTATTTTCTCAGAGAGACAAAGTTTCTGGTATTATTATTATTTATGCGATTTAAATATATTTATTTATTTAAACTTTAACGCACAGTGAAAGTATGTACATATGGCGGACTTATCACCTAACAGTTTCCTCTACTAGTCAACCATTGGGTGAAACAAGAAATAAGTAGGCGGTGCATTATTGAATTGAAGGAATAATAAAATTAATACTTAATACAGTGATTCTCAACCACTGTGCCGCGGCACTTTTGTGTGCCGCCAAATTTTGAAAGTGTGCCGCCAAATTTTGCAAATATTTAAAATTTTTGTCATAAACTATTTATGCAGTGTGTTGTAGTAAGTAAATAATTTTTATCTTTTTTTTTGTGTGCCGCCAAATTTTTGAAATCGTTAAATATGTGCCGCATCAAAAAAAAGGTTGAGAATCACTGACTTAATATAATAATATAATTCTTATTATTATTATTTTAGGCCTTAACTGTCCACTGCTGGACATAAGCCTTCCCCATAAGGGGAATTCTGCCAGTAGTTGCCACGCTTGGCAGGCGGGTCGGCAACTGCAGTTAAGGTTTTAGAGATGTTTTAAGAAGGACGCTGCTGCTACATCCCTATTAATATAATACATATATAATTAGACTAATATATACACATAAATAAATACATATTATATTTCTTATCGGAGTTCCTAAGCTTAACTGCGGTTGCCAATCCACCTGCTCAGCGAGGCAACTACTGGCAAAACACCCCTAGGCTTATGTCCAGCAGTGGGCAGTTAAAATCTGAAATGGTGATGATGATGATGATTAGAGTTTCCATTGATTCGAGAATAGTTAATTATAAGTATTTTTTATAAGTAATTTTTATGTTTGTTACCTCATAACTCCTGTCAGTTCTAAACTGAATTCTAATATTTTTTTTCTGAAAGTATATACTTACATAATTTATGAAAATTCGTTTAATATATTAATTTTGAAATCTTTAATTATGGGTTATTTTATCCAGTATCCCTATACCCGTGACAGAAGTTTATCTCGCTTTTGAACAAGTTAGTTGGGGGGAGTTAAAAGGAATTTTAAGAGGGTGTCGTTCCATTTTGTAGTATACGCTCTCATGGAAGCACTACACTAAGTGAGTGGAATGTTCTCGACTTTAAGATTCCAGTTTGGACCGTGTTTATTGGTGTTTTAGTATTACAGAGAAGATCGAAGTAGGTAAATAGGTGCTGCAGTGAAAGAACTCGTTTTTAGATTTTGTACATTGTATTTTTAGTATCTTAAAGTTGATAAATATAATATACTAATCCTACTGGTAAATTTCAAAGTTTGTAAAGATGTTTGTGTGTTTGTATGTTACGGATTTGGAACGTGGGTACTCGGATAGGATATCTTAATTTAACAAATAGTACTTTTTATATATTTATTAACGCGAGAAAAGCTACGGGAAACAGCTAGTATGTCATATATTCTTTCTCCTTTCATATTTATAATGTTAGTGTTTTAAATCATTAAAGTATAATTTATATATATATATTTCATTTACTTTTATTAAAATACGCGAGTTCTTGCAGAAGGAGTAAAAAACTGTGGTAAAATTGAAACAGCTAGTATGTCATTAAGGTGTCAAATGCAACTTAGAATGATAAACAAGCTGACGGTCCACTTGATGGAAAATGGTAACCGTCGTCTACAAATATATATATATATATATATATATATATATATATATATATATGTACAAACACAACTGCTTTACGGTAGAAACACGAATGGGACAAAGATGTCCGAGCAAACGACTTTTGTACAAAGTCTCCCTTTGATAGAAACTGGTGGCTTGACCAATTACTTCAATTAATAATGACACGGAAGAGATCGCTTTTAGCGATAAGGTCTTCATTTGTTTTCTCATTGTGATTATTTCTTGTAATTGTTTATATTTATAATAAGTTTACTATTGTAATCTTTTGGAGGAAACAATAAAAAGTTCTATCTATCTATTTTTGGAGGAAACAATAAAGAGTTCTATATATCTATCTAGCTATGAAATACTTTTTTATCCCGATTACGCAGATAAAGTCAGGAGTAAAAACTAGTAATTCTATAGATCTGACAATATATAGTGCTTAAAGTCACTTATACGAGTAAGTTTAATCCCGAATCCAAAACTAGGAAGCGTACTCGTATATAAAACGTAAATTACTATGCGGCGCGGCCATTGTCGATAATGAGTGGTTCAATTTCACGGGACGCGACCCCAATGACTGGACTCGAGCGTTTATTGAGCCCTCATTTGTAGAGCCAACGTTCCGCTGATCCGCCGAATGCCGTCTATCGAAATATAGGTTGTTAATATAACGCACTAGCTGGCCTGTCGCCGCAAATTAATTCTTTATATGGAGTTTTAGTTGGAGTTTTTTCCTTTTCTGCGGGTGTCGTAAGAGGCGACTAAAGGAACTTAATGATAATAGGATGGGCAGCAGCGTCCCTCTTAAAATACCTCTAGATACCTAACTGCGGTTGTCAATCCGCCTGCCAAGCGTGGTAACTGGCAAAACTCCCCTTATGGGGAAGACATGTTCAGTAGTGGACATGATATTTTTTTTTATCACACAACTTAGAATGGCAAACAAGCTGACAGTCCACCTGATGAAAAGTAGTAACTGTAGCCTATAGATATGAGCAGTATCATGATTATAACAGAGTATACTGATTCACCCATGATACCCCCCATGCGTTGCCATTCCTGAGGACTCAGGTGTTATTCCTCTGTACCCAGTAAATTGACGTAGTTTTAACCAACGTAGCCCGATGGATAAGTAAGCTGAAGGAGTGGAAACTACTGGCAAAACCCCTAAGGGGAAGGCTTATCTTCAACAGTGGACAGTTAAAGGCTGATATGGTGATATTTGGGGGTATAATTATTTCATATCAGCTTTTACCCACTACTTCATCCACGTGACTTAGGACTATGTTTACTATAAAAATAAAGTGTAGCATATATCTCTCTCCATCCCATCTAGCTCGTTAATTTATTAGTGATTGGTTAAGCCTTGTAGGTACTATAAGTGACAAACAAACACATTTTCATATTTATAATATTAGTATGGATCGTAATATGTATGTATACCATACTCGTATAGCTAGGGGAAAAGGGATTGTTAATAATGGAGTAAGACAGCCCTATTGCTAGCAATATATTATTGCCTTATCCCCACTTTCCATCAGGTGGGCCGTCAGTTTGTTTGCCATTCTAAGTTGCATAAAAATTTAAAAAATAATAATATTAGGTCGACCTCCACGTGGTTCCCCTGGAAACCATCGTGAACAATTCTTGTTGATTTCGTCACGATGGGCTAACTGACCTACTTCATCCTCACCTATCATTCTTCACTGTGCCCCACCAGTGTATACCGATAGCGCAGACGGGGTTACCATATATCATACATTAAAAAAAAACTCATATAGCTATTTGAAGATTATCTATCTATACAGATGATACTCGTAATAATGTCGCACTATGCTCGATTTCATCGGGCTCTTTCCTAAACTTATCTCTCTGAAATTGAAAATTATTATTCGACAGTTTAGCGGAATTACCAATGTTACCGACCACCGAAAATTAAATGTAAAACAGTTATTAGTGAATACCGTTATAAATTTAGTTTGCTCTGGTCCTCGGAATAATAATTTCGAAGTGATACCAAATAGATATTTTAGAATTAAGAGTTAAAGGCAGATATAGAGAATGATAATTCGATTTCAGAATCGAATTCATTGGAATCGATTTTGAGTTGTCATTCTCTAAACCCAATATATTATATTAGAAATTTAGTTCATGCTAGTTCCTAAAATAAAGATATCTCTGTGTCTGTAAGGAAAGTCTCTCGAACGCTGTACTGTTAGCTAATTGTATCATTGCGAACCTTCAGCATTCTTTTCCCAGAAACTTAGTCCTTCTCAGCAAAAATACTTACCATATGACCAAGAGCCATTATCAATTTATGATATCATAAAATACTTTCGTTATATGCTTAAAGCTAGATATTTTACAGTCTATACTGACAATAAACTGATCAGTTTTGCTTTCCATGAAAGTAAAATCAATTGTTCGCTTAGTATAGACGTTTATATTATACTTCCCCATTTATTTTTGTATTGCGACATATTATGTCCCGGAACAAATTCAGGGATATAATATATATCTGTAAATAGTATTTAAACTCCCCAACAGGGAGAGACGTAAGTTCAGTAGTGGACAGTTAAAGGCTTATATGATAATAACGAAAAATTATTCATTATATCATCTTTTACTGAGTCTTTCCTTGACTCCTAAATCACTAAATATAAATATTTTCAAGCCAATATCTACACACTCCATTGCTTCACTATTTAAGGATTTCTTTGCTGACCATAGCGGCTTAAGCGAAGGTCACGGCAAAGGCAATTTAAGGCTTAAGATGCAGTAATATTTATCCCTACACAAGGTTCACGCTAAAAGGGTTCTCCTAAATCCCATATTTATATATCCAATGTAATTTGCGAATTCCTTCATGCGTAATAACGATGCCAGAAACGAGATTATTTGCGAAAACTGTCGTGTTTCGTTAAATTATATTTAACGAGCTTGATTTTAAGTCGATGTTATGTCCTGTTATGAATTTTTAACATATATCATATTTATACTACGAAATTGTGTATAATAATTTTACTTTCATTTCTGGCTGTATTCAATTAAACTTACATTGCTCTTACAACGGAAAAATACATTACTATGTTATCGGTATTACTTGTAAATACACAGTCATTAATATTTGTACCATATATTTTGATAGGTAAGCTTAAGTTATTATAATATTTAAGTTTTTATCCACTGATGAGTTCATAATTTACTACAAAGGTTACTACTTGACCTCTTGTCATCTATTCTATAATATTTTTGAGTTTCTTACTCTTTTGCGATTCTTTAAATTACTTATATATTTTAAAAATCACGAAAGAATCATTTCCTATAGCATAATATATCAAAATAAAAAAAAAAAAAAAACGAATCAAAGAAAAAACAAACTTAGATAAGAAAGATTATATAAATTAGAACTGAAAATATTAAGGACCCAAACATACATCCTTGAGAAACACCTATTCCAGTAAACGAATAAGACCGCACGATTTACAAAGAAGATTGTTTAATTTCATATGCCACCTGCATCCACTGACTCCCTGCAATGCATTTGAGGTCGTCACTCCATCTAGTGGGAGATCATCGTTTGTCCGCAGGGAATTGTCACTGAAGAACCTTTCTTCCCTATCGGTTGTTGGTTCTTTAAGCTATGCGACCAGCCCATTAAAGATTTATGATTCATAATCTATGTTTTTTGTCCTTAAAAAGATTTTAAACAAAAAAAAATCCATATATTTCCTTTTAAGAATGAGTTTATAATGCAAATGTAAGAGTTTGTAAGCCTAAGGCAAAAACACTTTAGACTTCACGAATGACGTATGGCGAATCGTGAACGTAACGCGTTAAGAACTCGGTTTGCTGCAAGTATTTTCATTGATGTTTGTATATGGCGCTGTTTATAAAAATATGGGCATCATCTTATTTGACATAAATATAACAAAAAACTTAAAGCAGCAGCGTCGAGAGCAGTTGCTCATCACAAAGAAAAATAAGACAAATGACAGTTAAAAAGAAATCACAAAGACAAGCGTAGTAACAACTGGCCAAATATGCTCAATGGTAAACCACCATAAGGAATGGTCTCGTTCCTTATACCAGTCTATGGAGGAGGCTTATGCTCAGGAGTGGACAGATAATGGCTGATATGATGACGAAGTTGATAACAAAAATAATAATATATAATTTAATGGCAAAGGAATGGGCGTCTCACGTAAAACGTCACTAAAGCATAACTGTCGTACCCACTTGCCTGCCAAGCATGGCAACTACTGGCAAATCCTCAAGGGGAAGTCCTATGTTCAACAGTGGACAGTTAACAGATGGTATGATAACAAAAAACAATAGTTTTAAAAATATAGATATACAATTAATTTTCTATAAATTGAAGCAATCAAGACACAAATCGTTCTATTAAAATCTGCGCTCTCGTGAAGCTCAAATAACAAGAGTTTTATTATAAAACTGATTTGAATTTCAAATTTTCCACCGAATCGCTTGGACTATTAAAGTGATTGTCATAAAAACTGGGTACACCAATGAATAGGAATATTACACTTTGGGCTTTTAAATGTATTTTTATTGTAAAAAGTTTACCTTAAGAATTTTTAAGGGCAAAACAATAATTGCTTTGTCCAAGAGTGTGGGAGAATTCTATTGTCAGTTTGTATTTTATTTTTTTGCAATTGTGTATTGATTTTTTATTAGTAATATTGCAGAAGATTTTATGTTTATTTATTAAAGTTTAATACACCTAGAAAATGTAAATGGCATTTGCCAAACACGGCAGCTATTGGCAATCCCCCAAACATGGGGGAGACATGTTCAGCAGTGGACAGTCAACGGCTGATTGTTGATTTAGCTATTATTATTTTAAATTGGTTTATTTACATCAGTTCCAGAACATTAACCCGATTTCTAATCTCAATGCGGGTAGACGTAATTTATAAGTTACTATATTTTATCTGCAATTTTGTATCCGTAATCGGGTATGTTTACTGATCGAACAAAAATATAGCCTATATCTTTCTATATGCCTTATAGTACGTGTATACCAAATATCAACGTGATTGGTTATTCCATTAAGGCGTTTAGTGGTAACAAACAAACAAACTCACTTTCACATTTATAATACTAAGATTTTAATAATCTAGTACAACTAATCTCATTTTATAAATTACTAAATTCTCGTAAAGTTGTTATATATAATGATTTATTTAAAACCAGATAATAAATTACTTGCAAAATATTTAATTCTTGTATTTTGCCTGTTATGACATATGGATGCCAAACCTGGAGCTTAACTAATCATAACATACATAAGTTAGAAACTTGCCAACACAGTATGGAACGAAGTATACAACATCAAATTAAAAGATAAAGTAAAACTATACTTAAGGAAGAAAACTGAATTCACGGATGTTACTTACTGTATCAAGAAACTAAAATGGAGGTGGGCAGGACATATAGTTAGAATAAATAAAGAAAAATGGTCTAAGGATATTACAGAGTTGTCCGAGACAATATAAAAGAAAAAAAGGGAGACAGCGTCGTAGATGGGAAGACGATATCAAAAAAATAGCGGGACACACCTGGAAAAGACAAGCGCAGAATCGCATTCAATGGCGAACTCTAGGGGAGGCCTATGCTGGACAGCAAGACAATCTTCACGTACCGGTGTCAAACAAATAACTAAATTATTATAACTATATTGTAAGATTGTTAATAAAGGCTATTATTATTATTATTATTATAATAAATTACTTAAATAATTAGATATTTAATACCTTCGTAAATAAGTTTTCTTCATTCATAAACGATACTTGATAATTTGCGTCAAATCAAAGTTACTATTATTAACAGTCTAGTAAATTTCTTAAAATATGAATCGTAACAAAATGGGGTATCCTTGAATATTGTTAGCACAGTATTTTCTTCTTATGTTAAGTCATAAGATGGTTATGAATAAAATATTAAATTATGCTAAAATAAAAACACTTTATATATGTAATATAAACCAAATTTTACATTTACAGAATTTGTAGGGTGATACTCCATCTATATGATGGAGTGTCACCCTATAATTCTGCGCGAAAAACAGAACTACTTTTTTATTATTATATATATATATATATATATATATATATATATATATATATATATATATATATATATATATATATATATATATATATATATATATATATATATATATATATCTCTATTTTTTAGATATCTAAACAAAGAAGATTATATATTTGATATTCCCTCTTCTGAATTTTCCCACAAAAATATCTAATATCTCTAACATCATAAGGTTATGACCGAATAACCTGTAAAGTTCAACCAGAGAACTGGCAAGTAAGACTAGATAGAACTATTTAAAAAAGGAATCGAATTGATGTTCAAAAACAGAACAGAATACCAAGAAGGCCCATTATGAAACACTTGAAATATTACTTCATAAAATTAATTCAATTTTACTCCGGGGACAAATTAACACTTTTCACTGGAACTTTATTTTGTTATATCCATTCACTGTGCTAGATATCTAATATTCATGAAATATCTATAATATTATAGTTTCAAAGAATTAACAGAAGTCTGTATTTAATCTATTCGGTGGTTTTCAAACGATTTCAAGATATCGTATTTAAGGTGATTAAGTAGTAATTTATGATTAGAGAGCAATGGTATGACAGGGTATTAAGGTTTAACAAGATAGACCTCAGGAATGAAAACATTTGTCCATAGTACTATACTATTTATGAGCGACGTTTACTATTTTTCAATAGATGGACCGTCAGCTTGATTTAAAAAGAAACAAGTTAGTAATTCGTATGTATTTTTGTTATGTTTGTGTGTTACGCGATGTGTTTGCCGATTTTGATTATACTTTTTAATGTAAATGGTTTTACTCCCGTTTTGATTATCGATACAAATATCATTAATACGGAAGTCGATATTTTTATAAGATTTCATTCAAATCTATACAGCTACTTAAAAGAGGTACAATATTGATAATATTTTACTGTAATTAAGATCTATATTGTTCGTGTTTTATTCAGAAAAAATGAAAATTATTTAATACAAAATTTGCAAGTTTATCTTTTAGAGATATCTGTTACAACCTTTGAGGAGTTGAAAGGAATTAATGCTACGATGAAGTCAGATCAAAGTTATGAATTCGAGGGAAATTTCAATTGCTCGGACAACAATTTACGAGTTATAAAGTTACGTTGGAGTAGTCTAAACTGGGTGTGATGCATTGAAGGAGTACCATTGTCGACAGGGCTATTGTGTGATCCGTATAAAAGCTTGTAACTTCCGTTACAGGACTCCTTTGCGATATAGTTTCTATTCTTCTTACCAGCATTTACCACGAATTTGCATGTGACCCATTTTTTCTCTGAACTTAACTCACACTAATGTAACTTGTAATCTATGTAAATATTTATTTTAGTTTCTGTTTAGCACTACTACTGCCCACTTACTACTTCCTATGCTACTGTGTTAGGTTGACTGGAAGAAATCTCTTTTAGAGATAAGTTCCCTATTGCTAACATTGTTATTAACTTCTTATAATTACTGTACGTTTAGTGCAATAAAGAATACACACACACACACACACATACACACACACACACACACACACACACACTCACGCACGCACGCACGCACGCACGCACGCACGCACGCACACACGGACGCTCGCACACACGCACGCACGCACGCACGCACGCTCACACGCAAGCACGCACGCGTGCGTCACGCACACACAAACATACATAAATACATACATACATACATACATACATATATACATATATATATATATACAGACGTTACTGTTTCAAGTCCACCACACGGGGAAGGTTCGTGAGTGATACTGTAAACAGTACGTGTGTACAGTACTGGTAAACGCAGTTTAGGACAACCCCCCCTAGAAGGAGTGACGACCTCAGTTGCATTGCATAGAGCAACAGTGGGCAGATAATACTGAGATGATGATGTTTCATGGATAATTATAAACTAAATTTATAATAAAATTGGCTTAAAATTATTAGAAAATTTGTTCATATCAGTATTTACAATAAAGATTTCGCTATGATCGTCATCCTCATATAGTCCTGTCTGTCATTGAAAATAGTTTGCCTTTGCTTTTAGTTGCCACACTTGTCAGGTAACTTAGCAACTGTAGTTAGGCTTTCGTGAAATTTTAAGAGGGACGCTGCTGCCCATATTCCCTTATTTATCTCTTACAAATTACACGAGAAAGGAAAGGTGTGATATAAAACTGAAGTTATAAACATAAGTTTAAAGAAATAATGCCTCAGAATTGACCCCATTGTATGACAAGGATGAATATTAGTCTATGTCCTTCTCTATCTTAAATTGTTTCTTTTTATATAACCTAGAGATATCGGATTTTAAAGGAAATGACAAGGTACACAGGCGGACGTCCCTTGAAGGGATTTTTTTCCAGTCAACCTTGAGCATTTTAAAGAGTAAAATATTATAAGATTATATTAAAACGGCACAAACGAATTGTTTCGCTGTTGTGTAGGTTGCGTGTTAGTTCAAACAGTGTCCTGAAGACAATTGCTGACAAAATGGACTGTCCTATCCTAAAATATTGAGTGGGACAGGTTATCAATGTAAGAGCGTTATGACCGCTCATTTACTAACATAGGTTAAGTCAATTTATAACTAACAAAATGGGCCTTATGTAGTCTAATTAAGTAAATATAATTATTATTAATAAATATAAGTATTTTTATATTTATTAATATAGGTTTTTTTTTCCTACAATATATAGATATTGCTGTATATTATCCATCCCGTTGTATATATTTTATCTTTATTCTCGACTAGATCTACATAGCTGTGCTTACTATTGCGTCTCTGGTAGAATTGTCGATTGAAACAGGCATTGAAATAAATTTTGCAGTTAAAATGTAAAGGTGCCAAGATTTAACAAACACACTATCAAATTGATAATATTGGTAATGATATTACGTTTATAGACCATTGATAGTTATATAACCATAAAGGTTTCTTTTTTCCTATTTTGTTATAGAGAAATATTTGCAAACTTTCAGCAATTATTATAATTTTTATATTTTCGTAAGACATAAGGTTCTAAATTTGTTTTTTTTTATTGAAATGTGATTTTGGTGAATAATATACATATTTTTTTTTATTTTAGTTTTATATTATTTCGTTTTAATTTGGTATTGATCTTGTTAGGACTGGAATAATTTTTGGAGAAAAATTGTCTACAAATAGTTAAAAAAATCAATTATTAAATAAAATGTGTACACGAAAATGTCTATGGTATTTATATTTTCTTTTTTAATTTAATACTATACATTATCTGAAATAAAAATATATGTATGTAAAATTAACATGGAATCAGTTTGTAATTAATAGAATGAAGGCAATTAAAAAAAGAAACAAAATATATTTTTTTATTCTTATTTATTTATAAAACTTATCACAATATTGTACATTTAATATAATTATTACATTAATGATAATAATATTTACGCTAAATTAACAGTCAACAAAAGCACCGATATGTATTTTATGATAAATTATTAACAATAATTATACAATCTATCTTTAATTATACAAAATGTTTTACGACTACATTTATAAATAAATTATAAATGTATAAAAATAAATACACTAAATAGGAATATGTTAAATTAAAATGACTTTGATATTATTTGAATATAATTATTAAAATTATCCGCTTCCTTATAATCTGTTAGAGACAGTTAATTTTATCGTACATACTGCCGTAAACATTATTTTTTACTTATTTATTTAACTACGATAATTTCATATTTACAATAAGTGCTGTTGTGTTTTATCAGTTAATTGTTATTAATTTTAAAATATGAATTATTTCAAATGTATTTTTGTAACAAAAGAGTAAATAAATAATTATAATGTTATTGTTAATATAATATAAATAATTAAAATGTATAAATACGGTCAAAATAATATATAATAAATAAAACTAATAAAAATAATTTGTGTATTTATATTTATCATTCAATTTTATAATTCAATATTAAATATAAAATATAAAATTCTCACAATATTTCATATCACAAATAAAATTATTAATATATGAGTTTTTATATAATGTATTATATAATATATAACGAAAACAATCTACCTGGTTGACTTCCCATCCTATTGTCTTTGTGTTATATAATTAAAACAGTGTTAAAATATAAAGTAAAGATATTTGTGAAGTTCATAAAAAACTAATTAATATAAATGTAATAATAGTATAAATGAACTTGTATAATTAGTAAATTTAAAAAAAATTAAAAGCCCTCAATCTTTAATTTTCTTCCAAATAATATTATGTATATAAAAGGAGATCATTTAAAATAACAAATTAATATAAAAATCAAGTCAGTGCATATAGTGATTTGAGACATAGCAAATAATGATCAAGTGTAATATAATTATTATTATTAGTGTAGTGCGTTACATGAAAGACTAATTTCCTGTTATTTGATCATCTACAACATCAAAAATTTTATAATACGGTTTAATTGTCAATAACACTTCTGGTACATGAAATATTATAATTATTTTAATGTTAATTCTTTTACAGTTATAAAAATATATATGTTATTAATAATGGTTATGTGTGAACTTTTCTTAAATATTTCATATATATTTATATTTCAGAAGTACTTATAAATTTTTAAACATATATATAAACACAGAATAATCTTTTTTCAATATATATAATAAATAAACTTTAGTGCACGAGAAACCTGTTTACAGGAAATATTAATTTAAAATACTATATATTAAATACTTAGTGAATTCTTTTTTAGTCAAACAAAAACAAGTATATATCTTTTTATAATGATATGTATGAAATCACTTATTTTTGATAATTTTAATTAGATATGTATATTTTTTATACTGCGATCACCGAGTGCTTGTCAAACTTGGCAATTACTGGCAAAATCCCTCTTATAGGGGAGGCCAATGTTTAGCAGTGGACAGTTTGTCAACTAAACATATCAACAATAAACTACTAAACGTACAAACATACTAACAATAAAATATATTTGAAAAAGATTATACTGTGTTCATGCTAGGTCACACATAGAATAGCTAGAGCTAAAAATATATAATAAAATAATGAAAAGGGTAAATTACATTGACCACAAATAATGTAATACTTTTGATATTACAATTGAATACATTGTTTCTTTCAACATTTCTGCCATAAATATAATATATAAAATTAACTTTATTTCTACAGTAAAAAATAAATACAGTTACGTTAGTTATGTGTGATATGATTATGGTTATTGGTGATATGTTATAACACTTTTTAATATTGTTTCTATTTTATATTGAGAATTATAATATTAAGTAATCGTTAGTAAGATATGTGTAGTGTGCCCAGAGACAATTAGTGTGTTATATTAAAAATAATTATAATGTATAATTATATATAAATAAATATATAATTATACATTATAATTATAATGTATAAATAATTATTATACAAATTTTAATATTTAATTTTAAATAAACAAAAGACCCGTATACTGTCAATATGTGTAAGAAAAATGTTATAATTTTCATTTTTGTTTGACGCATAATTAGAAGTTCAGTGATTTAAAAATTTTATCTTCTAAAAGTAAATATGGTTGCGTAGAAATCTCTAGCTAGATCTAGGAAGATAGAGAATATGGGTAACTTCATATTGCAAATGGACGGAGACAATTTTTATGGGTAATCTGACTCAGCAGGAAGAGCCACATATTGTTACCCAAGCCCAGAAAATATGGGAACTGTAGTTTCCTTATTAAAAAAAAAGGGTAAATAGATTGCTTGCTTAGCTTTTATTCTGTATCCCATTGGAACTACAACCAGTGTGTTTGCAATGTATTTTTGTTATATGTAATAATATTTCTTATATAGTGTAGTATTTCCAATAGTTATAGTATGGTTATATATTTAAACCTCGTCTAATACAAACATTTGTATTCATGAGTTTTTTTGTTTAACAATAATATGACTATTACTGACTAGATATTTTGTATGTATAGTATGTATGTACTTATTATTATTTATCAAAAAATATAGTGTACTGTCCTATTAAGTCTCGATTTTTTGAGTCGCGTTTAATTATGTGCATATTTTAATAATCCTCCTTGCAACTGCTTTTAACTTGGTATTTACTTGGAGGTCCCATCTTAATCATTATACCTGTTACCTCAGAAATAAATTGTAAATACTTCTAATGTATTACTTAGAAAACAATTAACTAAATGGAATACGGTGCAACACCCTCTTAACCCAGTGACTATTAAATAGCTTGAGTAGAAAGTTATGTTACTTGGTAATGATTGTTGAGAACGGTGCTCGTATCTCGAGAACTCGTTTATTCAGATTGGGTAAGTTAAGTATAACGATTAATTATCTAAATAACTCACTTTATATTTAAATATAATACCCATAATAGATTTAATATATATAGATAAGAACAATAACAAAACATATGTAATAGACATAACAGTACTGTCTGACTGTAATATAATAACTAAGGAACTTAAAAAGTTAAACAAAAACACCTTTTGAAAATTGAAGTCAATCGTTTTTGGAACACACAGACTTTTATCATACCGACTGTACTATTACTTCTCATACTGCGTCTATGCATTACAGGAATATTATATAAAATAATAAAAAATACATAAATAAGCTAAATATCAATATTGATGTCATCATCTTACAAAAATCAGTAGCCATTCACGCAACAGCCACACTCAGCGAAGTACTGGAAGATATTGTACTTGAAAATAAACAAAATAATCACATTCAAAACACGCACCAATGATCAACCACACAACAAGCAACTAACACACAATAGTCAACAAACACAATTCATACATCGAATACATAACCATTCACATATTCGATAAACATTCAACAAAGGAGAAAGGAAATTAGGAGAAGAAGAACATAAAAAAAAACCTATCAATAGGGTAAAAAAAAAGGTACATATGTAATGTAACTTTTTTCCTGTAGGTACAGGACGGGATATATATTAAAGCCAACGTAAGTTGAGAAGGTGAAAACCTTACTCAATAATATAAATATTAAATAAGCTAAATACTAATATTAAAAATAACCAACTTACAAAAACAAGCAGTCATTCTTACATCGATAATACTCAATAAAGTATCAAGTGATACCGTATTCGTACACAATACACATAAACTCATCAGAATCATTCAACATAATTCATACATCATTTGCGTATTCGGTAAACACTCAACAAAGGAGAGAGCAAGGTAGAAGAAGTAAGACATAAAAAAACGATCAGTATGGGACATACGTACCTTTTTTTCCTGTGGATTACAGGACAGAGTATGTTTAAAAATCGACGTAAGTTGGGAAAGTGAAAATCTAACTTGATAATATTATATTATATTTATAAACGCTTTAATTTAGTTTAAAAAACGAAATCATAAAATTTTACTCTCTTTTCTTTTTTAACTTTGTATCAATATGTACATTATTAGCACGTATTTACATTAGTGCAACAATATGTTGTATTGTCCAGAATTATGTTTAATATAAAAATAAGTTTTGTTTATTTTTGTCTTGCAACAAACTTTAATCCCGAATATTTCTGGCAGATATCGGTAATTTATAGATCAATAGAGAAGGACAGAATAAAAGCCAAACTCCCAAAGAATTCCCGGAAAATATATTTTTGTAATTTCACTTCGCGGTACTCGACAAAAGCCCATAAGTTCCTTCAGATACGATTGCCCTTAAATAGTAAAGGAATAATCGCAAAAAGGTGAAAATGCCTTTTTATAAAAATCCCGTCAACGTTAGTTTCTATTCAAATAACCATCTAACTTGGTAGTATAACATTTAAATATTGCTTTACCTTCAATTGTTGCGAGCTATACTCCCGGTCCGTCTGTCTTTATGAGTCTGTTTTTATTGATTTGGGCGTTTTCTAAGAACTAATATTTCTATCAATTATCTACTATCCCAACTACAAATTCTGCTTAGTTGGAATTGAAGAATATTATGATTGTAACATACCCAGTGCTTACTTTGATAAAAGTTATGAAAAACTAATAAACTTAAGTAGGATATATATATAAATATCGATTGAGAAAAAAAGAAAAGACGACTAATCTAGTACCAACAGCAATAAAACAAAGAATAATTTAATAGAAGGAATAAAATTTACGCGAAATAATTCCTTTTTTGTTTGTTCAAATGGGACCATTGATTTTGCTTATACTCTTACTTGGTTAGGCTAATCATATATTAAAAACTACATCTTGATTATTTACGTATACGGTTTTGTAAATTGTAAAAGTAATTATAATTAAATATTCTTAATTGTCTCGGACACAGTTAGACCAGTCGACCTTACTTGTTTATAATTATGATAATGACAATGTAATTAGTGACGTGTCGAGTCAGACTAACACGAGTATTGACTCGAATACCTACTAAGGTACTCGATTACTCAATACATTTAGATACATGGTATTCGAATATAGAATTTGAGTAGATGCGGTACTCGATTACTAGTTCCACATTTATCGTAAGTTTTTTTTTCCGTTTTGTGGATTCATAATTTTTTTCCTTACACTAATAAAATTAAAATTATTAAATGTAATGTAAAATTTCAAAAATTATTATAAATATATCCAAGTCTAATGAAATACTCAAATATTCATACAAGTACTCGAATACTTGCCCGAGTTTACAGACTTAATCAGTCTGAATTCCGCACTTTTTTAATGATTACTAAAATACTCGAACGCCGAAAGGCCGACTCGACACATGACTAAATGTAATACATTAGATATAGTTACATTAACATTAGCCCTGTACAGTTATGTACACTCTCACTAATGGTCCGTTTATACAAAGATCCTTGGACGGCATTCCAGCATTAGGATCTTTAAGAGTATCCGCTTTAAGGGACATTGGATAAGCAAGAATATAAATTTTGGCGAACGTTTACAAAGTAATTATTGCGATTTTGGAAACTCTTTGGATTTTTCTGTTCAAATTATTTTGAAGAAATAGTTGTCATCTTTGATATCGTTTCAAAATTACTACAAATTTTAGAGATAAAGATGAAAATATTTAAGGTACCCTCTTAAGGTCAAACTATTATACTTTTTAAAATTGGTGAATTTTAAAAATAAAATAATAATAAACAAAGCCGTTATTCTACAGCTATTAGATTAGTATAGAGTAATTTTAAACTAATACTTTGCAGTAAAAATTGTACTGCTAGTGCATAATTTAGGTGCCTCTCTAAAACACTGCAGAAATAAAAAAAAATCATTATAGAATATATGAACGTAGGACAATATAGACAAAATCATTTTCTAATTTTACAAGGTTATTTACAAAAAAGAAATAATCTAACAGTGTGTTGATATAAAAATTTAGAATTAAACTGCGCAACATTTCTTAACAAAATTAACTACAAAGTTAATTTTGTTAAGAAATTTTAATTCTGAACTACTTACAACAATTAGTTAAAAGGCAATACCCATTTAAAAGTAACATAAAACAACTATGTTGTGTTTAAATTTCTGACAAAAATTACCATTATACAATTTACTATGATATAGCTCATTCAGATTTGTTTTACGGTTCAAATTAGCATGTTTAATAATTCTTAGTTCCTCTTTAAAGATTTGAATCAGTGTCATTGTAGAATTTACATATTTTCAATTGCGATAAACTTTACAAATAATACAATGTTGCAAGTAAAAAACTGTAATGTTATCAGATGATTCAGTTGCCCGCCGTTTCTTATATCTGATATAATTCTAGCACGCATCAAATTTACTCCTGCAATGTCCGTGTTATCAGGCGAATTAGACCCACCATTTACAACATCAGATATATTTCCAGTATGTGTCAAGTTTATTCCTGCAATATCCAATGGTCTCTCCACTGCAATATCCAGGGTATCCAGTGGACTCTTGTCTAAATGTGTCATCTAACTAGGTCACCTTATATCACCGTATTCCGTCCCGAATACAACGAGTATGGCTGCTAACAGTAAACTGATGTAACTCGTGGTTGTCTTGACACCACTTTGAAGTTCCGCTAAGCTGGATCCTGTGGAAGAAAAACTAATTAAAATCCAGTTAGATACATCTACAACATCTGTTACTAATAACCTTCCCTTGATCCTGGCAGAATTGAAATTTGAAATTCGATTGTATTTTTTCTTTCGATCTCAAATAATGAAGTTTCTTAAGACATAATTATAGCAAATAGTTATAATTTAAGAAACATTATATATATATATATATATATATATATATATATATATATAGTAGTGAAATATAATATAATAAAATTATAAACTATATAAATAAACTACTATCAACCATAAGGCAAATGATTACTATATTTAAATCACTTTTATTTAGTGAATTTATTTCACCGTTATAGCACTAGTGCCAAATCACAACAAGTGACTTGTGAATGTCGCAATCACTATTAGCTATTGAAAATGAAGTATGAATAAACACTTTAACACAGTGTGAAAAAGTCTTTATTCGCTCGTCTAATGCGATTTAATTTTATAACTAACTGTACATAGCTAACGACTCACGAATAAATTCGTACGTAGCAACTATCTGCGATTTCATTTAGTGTTTCACACTTTTTGTACTGAGGTAGCTGTTGTGATGTGTGATTTAGCGTAATGTATGATATTTAATTTGTGACGTCTGAAATATTCCAAGCCTGCTGTAAAGAGGAACAACAGCATAATCATCATAGCTACATTACCCGTGCTCTCATTATGCATTGTCATTCCATCTGGATTAAAGGATAAGAGAGGATATATACCTCGGGTCAGCAACTGCATTTGTCTTCCATTTCTGTAAGAACAGAAATGGAACAGGTATGCAATTATTGCAACTGCATTTCCGCTTCTCATTGTTTGTGTTTATGTTGTACTTCGAAAAAAAAAAATAGACAAAATAGTGACTATATTTTGTTCATTTATATTAAATATTAATAGCTAAATCCCGCGGCTCCATTTCACTTGAGTGAATCAGTATGTAAAGTATCGTAAGTGCTAAGTTTGGATATAATAAAATACATTTTATTTTCTATAGAAATTTAAATACTTGTATACAAAATCCTAAAACTTATTTATTTATACTATATTGTACACAAAAAAATACAAACATATAATTTATATTAAATAAAGATTTACAACAGGCGAGCTTAACTCTGTAAGAGTTCTTCTCTAGTAAATCCTGAGTGGAAAGGATTTAATGACTTCTGTAATTAATTTATTATACAGTACGAATATAAACACTATTTTGATATAGATATTTTTGTACATTCTTAAGGAAGTATCAAAACTTAATTTTGTCACATAATTTGGTTTCAATTCTTTTAAAGAAGGCATTAAATTATATGTTAACTAAGTGTAAGTATTGATAAATATGTATTAAGTAGTATTATGTAGTAAATATGTATTTTTTTTTGGAAAATTTAGAATCTTATTACTTGCAACACTGAAACGAAAAGTACGTTTTTTTTTAATTTATAAAAAAGAAAACATATGTCAATGTATGTTGATGTTTAGCTAACTAAAATTTGACACGTTTTTTATACTTAATACTCTATCTTATATAGATACCTAATTATACTACCTAATATTTCTGAGGAAAATACAAACAGAAAAAATAATTATAAAAAACGAAACAATGTTACCACGGTTTTCAGGTTGTGTAAGTAACCTGAGATGACAATAAGAAATTTTACCTTACACGAGAAAAAGAATCTATTTACCAAAAAAAAAACCTATTGCAAATCTTTTTTACTCTCTCGAACGTCAACATTCGACTCGTGTTTTGTATCAATCGACGTCTTGTCACTTATATTCTGAAATGTAGGTGTTTTTATTTGTTATTATATTCAATAATGCTGTCAATAAATAGAACAGTAGGAACTCGATTTGCGAGCTTATTTTATAAATCCACAATGGACAGAGGAAATTGGAACGTAAATATTGTACTACAGTAGACATGACAAATCATTGTTATTATTTATACAGGTGAAATCTTTAGCATAAAGGTTTTCATTCTGTTTATCCGAAAGCGATAGGTGAAGGTCTCTGCCCGTACAGTTCATGTTTACCGTAAGGATTATTTCAAATTTCACTGACAGACAGAGAGGGTAAGAGAGGGAGTTACAGAGTGAGAGAAAGAGAGAATGATATAAAGACAGATACAGAGAGATAGTGTTCCATCAATGAAACAGAATATTTCCTTTAAGAAAATGTGTTTTCGACAATAAATTGAGCTTTCCATACAAAATAGTTGTACGTGCCGTATCATTAAAGAACGCTTAACTTTTTTTTCTAGTTTTTTAACCTATGTTTCTTTAGGATGAATATCCAATTTTACTAGAAGACTATTTTCTTAGAAGAATGTTAATGATTTCGGTATTATAGAAAACGGATATGGCAATAAAATTACAGGGTACAAAGGCATAATACCTTAGTCCTTAGGAATGGCAACGCATGAATGGTATCATGGGCAATACAATTAACTCAGTTATGTTTATAGTTCTGTTGATGTCTATAGACGACGTTTAACATTTTCAATTAATTGGGCCGTCAGCTTGTTTGACATTCTAAGTTGTATAAAAGAACAAACCAAAAAAAATTAATGAGATTCAATACTTTTAGTACAATCCAACGGTTTAGTGGGGTTCATAGTTAACACCTACATATCATCATCTTCTTACCCTTATCCCAATTATTATTTGGAATCGGCGTAATATATTTTCCTCTTCCATTCTTTTCTATTCCCAGTCATTTCCGCATTCACTCCCATTCTGGCCATATCGTCTTTCACACAAGCCATCCATGTCTTTTTAGGTCTTTCTCTGCTCTTATAGCCATCTACATTTATACTTAATACTTTTTTTAAAATATGCTCCTCATTCCTGCGCACCACGTGTCCATACCAGGATAAACGGTTACTTCTTAACTTTTCTATCACTGGCGCTTCTTTCATACTTCCTCTGATATAATCATTCTTAATTTTGTCCATTCTTGTCACTCCGCACATCCATCTCAACATCCGCATCTCAGCTACATGCAATCGCTTTTCGTCCGTCACCTTTACTGACCAACACTCCGATCCGTACAAACTAGCAGGCCGAATTATGCTCTTGTAAATTTTCCCCTTTAATTTAAGAGGAATTCGCGAGTCACAGGCGGTTGCCATAATCTGCTACCACTTCATCCATCCTAAGTTAATTCGGTGTTTTACTGTTCGGTCTAATTCTCCATCGCTTTGTAGTAGTGAACCTAAGTATCGAAAATCGGACGGATATATAGTTAACACCTACATATATAGATCTGTTATAAAAAGATATTAAATAACTAAATAGTTACCTAAACATACAGGAACCCAAACAGTCTATGGTTATAATAATAGTAGGTAAGTTGACTGGTCTGTAGCTGCAATGAACAACTATAGCTAGTCTGTAATTGCTATGTTATGGGAGCTTCCATTGAAGTTTCCATTGCATGCAACTAATCTCAGACTTGATTTAACTTTAACAAGAAGATAACGAACGCATATGTATATTAACCTGTTTTCTAAGAGTACGACTTCTTAGTACGAAGGTATAATACATTAGTCTTCGGGAATGAGAACGCATGAGAGGTACCATGGGTTTCACAGTATATTTGTCTATGGTATTGTTTATGTTAACAGGCAACGGTTACTACTTTCCGCAGTGGACTATTATAGCTTTTCAGGAAAAGCTATAATAGTCCACCTACGGGAAAGGAAGGGGTGGCCCTATTCCATACCGGGACTTATTATTGGCTATTCTAAGTTGCATAATCTTTTATTGTATATATATACAGTAGAAGATTAAACAAAATTTCTGAATATATTTTACAGAGTACCACCTAACCAGAGGTAAACATTTTCAGCAACGGTATCATATATTTTGAAGTTAATATTTCATTAATCAAAATTTAGGGGCAGCTTCAGTTTACGCATCGCATGTAACGTGCGTGATAATCCAATGTATTTTACACACGCCCATTTCACGTTGAATGACTATATTAAAAACACATACTATGTTAATATAACATGTATTACGTAACAGCCAGAAATACATTTATTCATATAAATGACATACTTAACCTAACTAGTGATCATATATTATAATAAATAAATTTAGTTAACATTCAGTAAGCCTATAGACAAATAATATTAAATACAAACAATATTAATCAATTCTCAATTTCACCACAGACTTTACCAATAAACAAAAGAGTATATATGCGTGTGTGTATTTATCAAAAACATGGAAGAGTGTGTAATGTATTTTTTTATTGATTTAATGTATTTTTTATACATAATTTTAAAAACATATTAACATTTTGCACTCCTTCTCTATATAAACTATCTTGAAAAAGAGTACAAAGATTTAGCTTCGCGTATTAATATGTAGATTAATACAAGAGATGCCTTTATGTCTGCTTCGAATACCTTTGATTTATTTATGGGTGAAAATGAAATATTAGCCTCATCTATATTGGTGGAGTATCAGTTAGTGATGTCAGTTGAGAACTAAAGTAGGGGAGTTAGCCCAATGTAATAAATGCGAGAGTAAACCACAATGGTTTTCAGGGTGAACCGCATGGAATTCCATTTGATAAGGTAATTTGTTAACAATGGTAGAGAAAGCTAAAAGCTTTCTCTACCAGACTTTAAGTCCGCCTTGTACACAATTTCGTATTGAATGAATAAATAAAACGCACCTTCCACCATTTTTATTTTATATAACAATGAACATTATCTTTATTAATATCATATTATAAATATGAAGATGAATTTATTTGTCTTTTTTCTCTTAGCGTTTTAATGGCTGAGCCAATTAATATGTGATTTGGCAAACACATAGTTTTTAATCCATTTATTTTATATATAAATCACGAGGATGACGTTAGAAAAATTAATATTTTTATTAACTTAACTAGCATTTTACCCGTTACTTTTTACATGTGAATTTTAGAAGCACTCGTAGGTGACAAAAATCTAAAAAAGTATATTACGTTGGTGTGGCCCTTTCGAGAGGATGGATGAAAGAAGAATTACGAAAGAGATTTATCGAGCAAGAATGAACGGAGAAGCCGGTAGAGGTCGCCCTAAACGGACATATTTTTACCAAATAGGCGATGCTGAAGAAGGACCAAATTAAAAGTACTCGTAACCGGCGAGCGTGTATGAAAAGATTGATGAACGTGGAAGAAGCGAAAGAGGTTATTTTTCCATTATTTCTTCCTACCCTAATTTGACACAGTTGTAACAGATATGTATAAATGTTTTAGATGTTGTATTAAGATTAAACATGTACCAGACATTAAATTTGATCTTGAAGAACATAACTAAGAAAACCGCATTCAATTAGGTACAGTATATTTTGCGTGATACTAGAACAAGCATAGAGACGGACGGGCATAATTTCTAAAAATTATGGATTTGGTTTTGATTGCTCCCAAAAATTTATATACCTCATATTATTCTTAAATATTCTCCATGTACAGGTAGTGCTTAGTTACAATTTTTATTATTTATTTATTTATTTAGAGATTGCTTAGCAATAAAACCGCCTTTTGTACTACACTATACGTATTGAAAATTGTTCAACAAATCCTGTTATGTCGGTGCAATAAAGTGTTAAATAAATATTTTAGTATAATATATTTAATTAAGAAGCTGATCTTAAGTGTGCAGTTATTTTGAACCTGTTTCATGAGTCATGGTTTTGATATAACTGATGAAATGTAAAATCAACTGTAAAAATTTAATATTTTCTTAATATTTATTTATGTACATATATTAAAATATACTAACCTTGCAAAACATGCACTCTTGCTACTGCTTTCATACGCAACGGTGCTTCCAGGGCGCATGTGTAGTTACCAGCGTCCTCCACTTTCAGTCGCGATACCTGCCATAAAAAATGTATTTAACTCATAATCAAATAAATAATTACATTTTTTTATTAAAATAAATTTATTTCTTAGCATTTTTGAATAATCATTTTTGTAGGATTCTATCTAATTTAGGAATTTCAGCTGAGAAGAAAATGCAAGTAACTCAGCTGTTTAAGTATCAAAATTTATTCTCAATAATTTATTTGTTAATAATTCATTTGTTACAAAAAAATGTGATAAATGAAGAACCGCTCGACCGATTTTGTGCAAACTTCACATAAACCATCTACTAAATAGTCCGAACAAAGCCTAAACATTTGGATAGGCGAGACCGTTCTTGAGTTATAAAATTACAATGAAAGTGGCTTTATTTTTTATATAATAAATATTTTTAACTAGCAACTATAGATAACTCTGTATGGGCTTTATTTTCAACCATAATAGCAATTATACAAACTTTTATGTTACCAATTAATATAACCTCCGATTTCTATAGAGATACAGTACAATAGAAATATAAAGTTGGGTTCTCAGAGCGTTCATTTTCATACATTGAAACGTGCCCCAATTATTAAGTTACGCTATTGGTTGTACAAGTACAATAGTTTCAGTTACAATAGAGTCTGCATAGCCATTCTGATCATTATAATAGTGTCCCTGTAGTGCAATTTATTATTTTTTCCAAAAAAATGTAGATTGGAAGGTATGAAAAAATGTAGAACCTCTCTATGGTACTCACCATAGATTATTTATTTTTAACCGAATTCAGAAAGAAGGAGGTCCTTAATTTGGGAATTAACGTTTTTGTTTCTTTTAAATTTTTGTTTCTTGTAAAAAATATGTATTTATTTGTCTACATCTTGCCTCCTTCAAAATAGGGGACTATTATATGTTATGTACTTGTGCAAGCCCTTCTTCTAATTCTTGCAACAGTTTTCAAACCCGATCTTTGGGATAGCCTGTACTTTCTTCAGTAATGCGTTTATAATGTCATCTATACCTGTAAAAGGCCGGCCTTTTAAAGTTCAGGGTCCATGTCTGTCGAATATGGAGGCTGGGGCATCGTTACAGTATTGTTAGTATATGCCTAAAAAATCACGAACAAGCAATTAAGTATGAACACGTGCAATTCATAGCTTTTGCACCAGAATAATGCATCGCGATGCAAAGCCATGAATTGTTTTTCCACAAATCTAGACGTTTCTTTCAAAACGCTTTACGCAAAAGGGCATTTAACTTGTAGATGATACTCTATATTGATAGTTAGTCTCGTGGCAATAATGAATAATGCACTATGACATTAAAATTGATGATCGCAGTGAGCCTTCACGTCCGGCCACAATTCTCAAGCCGAAATTCGGTATGAACGAATAAGAATTCCTCCACTAGGATGATTGAGCCTTAGTTTTGACGACATATCCGTATGTTGCGTCACATGTTATAACATGTTTGAGTAATTCTGCCTCGTCGTTAACTTCATTTGAATGACTCCAGAGCAACTTCCATTCGCCGCTGTTTTTGTTCAAAATTCCACAGTTTTGGAACTAATTACGCTGTCACGCGTTTCATGTCTAAAACATTTAAAAATATTTCATGGCATGAACCAATCGATATATCAATATTATCAGTGACTTCCTAGATTTTGATTTGGTGATTATTCATAACCATTTCTTTAACTTTTTCCTCTTTTTCATCAGTTGTCGATGAACGCTCCAGATATCTGGGATATCTGTTTATCATCTTCAACGTTTGATAGCCGTGATATCTTGGATTATTATATTTTTACATTTTATTTTATTTTTTATACAGAACTTAATACAAATTCTTTGATGCATTTCTTTTGACAAACAAAACTCGCCGAATTCATAAAAAAAAACATGTAGCATTTGTCATAGACAAAGTGAACAATGAATCCATAATATAACAGAAAAACCATTGAAATAATACACATCGATGGTTTTTCTATTTCTGAAATCCACACATACGAAGTAGTCGATAAAAAGCTAATTACTAATATATAGCAAAAAGTGTGAGTGTCGACATATTTAATCGTTAAACGTGCTACATAAGAATGTTGACTACTATTTCTTTAAAAAAAAAATCAGTTACAGTAGTAGTATAACTCTTCTTTTCTTAATTTGTCCGCCTATATTGTGGTAGAATAAGATTGGACTTATAATTTTCTTCCGATGTAACATCTATAAAATGTGCCTTTAGTAAATAAATTACTTCAATTCTATTTAAAATAATGCTGTTTATTTCTATTTCAACATGTATATATTTTGTATTACATCATATAACTGGTGTCAAGGACATACATAAAATTTTTTATTCATAAATTGTGTTAAAAAATATGTTTAAAATCAAAAAGTAATAAGTGTATAAAAAATATTCTAAATTTTGTAATTTTATATGCATCAGTAGACGAGTCAAATTCGCGAATTGTGCAAATTTTTAGATTATACGCTTAAATGTACTTTAATTAGAAATGTAAAGAAACTCCATTTATATAAATTTGTTCGCAATTAGTACTTTTTAATTGCCATTTTTTATTATTTCAACTGCGTTCGAATTTTTGTCATCCGGTGAAAAAAAAACCTTAAAGATATTCAAAATTTAATGTTTTAAAATACAACGTAATTTAAAAATTTAAATCGTAATTTAGTACGATGACTATTGCTAACAAATTATTGTCAAATGATTTGTTTACTAGTATATTAGTGCAATTTGATATAATTAATATATTCTGATAATTATGTGAAAAAAAAAACTTAAAACATTGAATACATTTAGAGGCACGCTTAGAGGTTAAAAATTTCTTTCTTTGAGGTAAAGCATTTTAATAATGAGACTTTAATTTTAATATTAAAAATAACAAAAGAATTACAGCATATACGTGTGTCTAGTTAATGTAAATGTATCTACGAAATATCTCATCATTCATTAGAATGTGATTTCACGACTGAAGTTGCATTTTAGCAGAGTAAAATGTCGTGTTTATTTGCCATATTATTAGTATAAAAAATATTAATAGAAAAAAATTTTAGCTAAGAAGAACGGGCAAGTAACTCTGACGCTTGTGTATATGTATAATGACGAAATATATATATATATATATATATATATATATATATATATATATATATATATATTTAGATTTATTATAGAAGATTTTATTCATTATTTTTATTTCGAAATGTTTATTCTCCCAACTCATTATCGTTAACATTATTCATAACTATTTTTATTAAATTTGAAATATCTCTGCGCAATTTTAATTTAAATTCTAATGAATAGAATAAATGAATAATTTACATTCGTAAATGGGAATTCAAGTCGCGTCTGTCGATCTCAGAACACCCGGATCAATCGTTTTCAATACTGTCAATGTATATGTATCTACAATACGTCTACAATTTAATATTTCTTCTCTTTAACCGTTTACTGTCCACTGCTGAACATAATCCTTCCCCATAAGGGGGGTTTCGCTAGTAGATGCCACGCTTGGCAGGCGGGTTGGTAACCGCAGTTAGACTTTTAGAGATGTTTTAAGAGGGACGCTGCTGTCTACCTTCGACAGTTAAGTTTAATATTGCGAGTATATATTGGAAAATGTACCGGCCTCATAGCACGAAGGTCTGATAATTGTTGAGTATGAAAAGTTGTAAAGTGACAACTGGATATAAGCAAATCCACTACACAAAATGGATAGACATTCTTAAATGTGTTATAGAGAGTCAGTGCTTAACAGTGGACAATTACCGGCTGGAATGATGGTGACCATTAGCATATATATATATATATATATATATATATATATATATATAGATAGATAGATAAATAAATAGATACTCTATATAGTTTCCTCCAAAAGATTACAATAGTAAACTTATTATAGATACTTACAAGAAATAATTACGTAATAAATATAGAAATATAGACAGATTGTATATAAATTTTGACTGTAATATTTAATCAACAGTTAGTAACCCTTCTTAATAAAAAAAAAAATATCAAAATCGGTGAAGAATTAACGAAAATATTGTATATATAATATGCACATACAGAAATGGATTGAATTTGAGAACATGGTCCTTTTCAAAATTTATTGGAAGAAACAAAAAACAGTCAAATGTCCTTAAAGGTTTCTTTTTTCAAATCGGTTGTGAAAACTTTTGTAACCGATTTGGAAAATATTTAGATAATATCTAGTACTAATATTTTTAATTCAATTAGAGCAATTTACGAAATACTAGTTTGTTTAATTCGGATTATTATATATAGGTAGGAGTTTATTATTACTCCCTCGGGCTAAAGCGAAATGAGATTTTTAAGACTCTTTAAAAAAAACTTTTCATTTCCTTTAATTTTATATATTTATTACATTTTACTGCTTGTTTGTGACAACATGAAATTAATTTTCTTATTAAAATGTAATGGAAAAAGGCAATCAAAGGAAATGTTTTTTAGTGTTATGGTAGATTTTTTTATTAGTTATGGAAACGGTGAAATAATTTTGTTTTTGAAATTATATCGAAACTAGCTTTTACCTACCGCTCGACTCGCGTGGTGATGATGATAAAAAAGTAGCATATTTTCTTTCTCGCCTCCGTATACGTATATGAAATTTCACAGTAATTGGCGAAACCGATAAAGCGCTAAGATATAAAAACAAAGGAATAAAGAAACACACTTTCACATCGAATATTATTAAGGCGAGGAAGACAATAAATTGTAGTATTGTGCCGTGAAATCCGGCATAGAATAGGCCATACCTTCATTTCCCGTGAGTGTTGTAAGAAGTAACTAAAAGAATTTAATGTATGAGGGATGGGCAGCAGTGTCCCTTGTAAAACATCACCAAAGCCTAAAGCCGCCTGCCAAGCATGGCAACTACTGGAAAACACCCCCTAATACGGAGAGAACTATGTTTAGTGGTGGACAGTTAATTTGCCCGCTTTCATCCTCAGCTATCATCCCTCATTGGTGCCCCGTCAGTGTATACTGATGACACAGGCGGGACTACCATTCCATTATCATTCTTAAAAAAAAATAGGGTACATCAACAATGAAACTATAAGACCCTGTGATAATAATTCCTTTCCCCCTACACCTACTATTTGGGATAGAGAAGTCTGAAGGACATAGGCAAATTTTTATCCTGGTTAATCAATATATTCCAGTCACGCGGACGTAGTTGCGGGTAAAAACTAGTTATATACAAATCAAAGCTAATAAATAAAAAAATGTAATAAACGTAAAAACAAACAAAATAAAAATATAAAGGGAATAATACTTCGCCATTATTCAGAACCACGTTCCAAGTGAGACGAACACTTGAAGACGTTTCACTAAATAAACTACTCAAGATTTTGTCTAATGGATACAGCTGGTTCACTTGTATAAATTTCAATGTTAATTACATATCCAAAGAGTTCATTTTTAATAATTTATATTTAACATCTTAGTCTTGTAGGTCCCTTCCCTTCGCGTGGGTGTCGTAAAAGGAAACTGAGGGAGCTTATGATGGAGGGATAGGTAGCATCGTCCCTCTTAAAATATCACCAAAAGCCAAACTGCGGTTGCTAGCCCTTTTTCCAAGTGTGGCAATTACTGGCAAAACCCCCTTATGGGAGAGGCTACGTTTAGCAGAGGACAGGTAACGGCTGATACAACATATGACGACTACGTCAGGAGGACGATTGTCTTGAGAAGTTTTAGAGTTAAAAACTGTTCTCTGCTATTAATTTTTTTTGGTAGCAAAACTTTCTTTTTTTAAGACTTACTATCAAAACACACAAATACAAGTTTCAAAATAACACACGATACTCAAAACAGCCGTTTCTCAGAATATTAAAAACTTGAAAGATTTAAATTTCCATACGTAAGTTTCCGAATATAGAAATCTCATAACATATATGTATCATGTCTAGATATTTATGAAAAAAAAAAAAATTAATGGTCTTAATAAAACTAACAGACACCAAAATAAGAATTTTCAGAAAACTTGCCTGTCTGTTTGTAAGTTTGTTCACGTGACATAAAAATGATGCAGTTTTCTTAGTTGTATTCTTAAAGGTTTAACTTAAAATTTGGTGGTTTCAACGTGATACCATGCCATCATTGGTTGTACTGCTTCTAAAACTCATGCGTACGAAGTAACGAGTAAAAAGCTACTAAAATATACTAACTAAAACAAAAAAAAAAATAACAATAAGACTACATTTTATTAAGTTCAATGTTATTTTACGAAGATTCCTGTAGTTTTGTATAGACTGCAAACAATCAGAGATTGAAGTTTAATAGGGATGGTCACAACTCAGGTTACATGTATATTTCCATAACTAATAACGCAACCTTAAAAAAAATGTGTTATAATGCAATATGCTGTTGGTGTTCCTTTAAATAAATAGATGGTCATAGACCCTCCACTAATCAATCCTCAATATCAGATATTGATAGTCGCAATTATATGAATGAATATGGATTGAAACAAAATAATAATCAACCAACTAATAAAATTATCTAAATATTTTTCGCTGTGTGGTCATAGAATGAGGTCCCTTCTTTTCCCGTGGTTCTCGTAAGAGACGACTAAGGGGACTTAATAGTCGAGGGCTGGGCAGCAGTGTTCTTCCTAAAACACCACCACAGCTTATCTGCAGTTGCTAACCCGCTCGCCAAGCGTGGCAACTACTGGTAAAACTCCCCTTATGGGGAAGGCTTATGTTCAGCAGTGAACAATTAACGGCTGATATGGTATGGTTATAAAATTATAATATAATACTTCTTTATACTAGTTATGTTATCGTGGTAAGTATTTAATTATTATTTGACAATTAATTTTAAATTGATTAGCTACTCGTTTGTGGGTTGGACTATGTAATAATTCCGCTCCAGCGATAACAGTCTGGATTCTCTGTACACAGCCACACTAAAGCATCGTAATTAATCAAGCGATCTCCATACAAAAGGCTCGTCATTTAATGTAACGCTTTAGTCCCTAGTGGTTTGATTAAGAGCAATAAAGTTCAAAGACAGTATAGTCAAAATATAATTACAACATGCATTTTCGTCTTCATTTATTAACTAGCCACATGCTCCAGCTTCGCAGCAGGTGTACTAATTAAGAAAACCGAGAACAAATTTTCATTTTCAATCGCTTACTCACTTTTTTATAACGAGAATTTTAATCCAAAATTTTCAAATCCTTTACTGAACTAGGTGTTATGTTATTTTACGGAAGTCCACCACTGGTTATTTGATTAGAACTATTTTCTTTAATCCCGCTACCATGTGTGATTACCAACATTAGAAGATTGACCACCACTACTTTCAAATTATTAAAAATTCCATAACCTTCCATCTTCATCATCATGTCAACCTTTAACCATCCACTGCTGAATATAAGCCTTCCCCTTGGGAGATTTTTCCAGTGGTTGCCACGCTTGGCAGGCAGATTGGCAACCGCAGTAAGGGCTTAGAGATGTTTTAAGAGGAACACTGCATCCCTTGTCGTCCCTTAGTCGACATCCATGGGAAAGGGTGGCCTATTCTATACTGGGACCACACCAAATAACCTTCCATATTAAGCATAAATCTCCGATTGCAATTTTGTTCACGCACATTTTGCGATACGCTTTAAACGCAGCATTGGAACCAAATAGTTCAACTAGCCTGAAAATGCCTCATTTAAAGGTGATTTATTGTCACTTATATTCCCTCACTGGTAACCCGCCAGCATAAACCAACAGAGCAGGTGAGGTTCCTATTCCATTTTTATCCGTAAGAAGTTCTTAACATTATATTAGATTAACCGTTTACTGTTCACTGCTGAATATAGCTAATTTAACATCTCTAAAAGCATTGGGATCCTTGGGGTCGACATCTCTAGTGACGTACAGTTCCGTGGCCATCTCGAAGATAAGGTGAAGCTGGCATCCAAAAAATTCGGTGTGCTTAATAGAGCGAAGCATTACTTCACGCCAGATCAACGATTAATACTCCATAAATCGCAAATCTGGTCCCACATGTAGTATTGCTTTCACTTATGGGCGGGAATACCTAGATACCAGCTTGAACCCTTCGAGAGTATTGAACCCTTAAACTTTAGGAGAGATTTTGCCTCACTCTGCGTATTCTACCGCTGGTATAATAGATTGTGCTCAAAGGAATCGTTCAATATTATGCTCACAGCCACTTTCTACCATCGTACGGCTCGCCCTACGATGGAAAAGGGAGTTCACTCTCATATCCTACAGCCTATATATAACGTGGTTTCAGAGATCTTTTTTCCCATAAACACTCAGGTTATGGAATGAGCTCCCTGCCGAGGTTTTCCCAAAAGACTACAGCATGAGCTTCTCCAAAAGGGGGGTAAAGAGGTTTCTTCAGTGTTGGCATCGCGCGCGTAATACCCCTAGCATTTTAGGCGTTTATAGGCTACGGTAATCGGTTACCATCAAGTGGGCCGTATACTTGTTTGCCACCTCAGTGGTATAAAAAAACATGGGTCTCCCCCTACCTGGATGTTTAGCTAGTAGTTGCCAGGCAGCAAAAAATACCTTAATAGATTGATTTTTTCTTAAATATTATACAAAATTATTTGTTAACATACCAATGTATAATTAATTGCCTATTTGAAAATAAATTTCACGTACCTAATGTATGTATAACTTGTTTAAACACAATTTATGTTCAAAGTAAGTACGTAAACATAATAATATATATTCACAATTTTTCTATATGTTTCAACCGATTAAACCTTTTAGAAATAACATTTATAATATTCGTTTTTATACTTCCTTCCTTTGAATATATAAATTAAATGCTGAGAATATGATTATAAGTCTACATTGTAACTATGGGCAGACCTTATTATATTATATTTTGGGTAAGAAACAGCCTTTAATTTACAAAAGTACGCTTGAGTAATACAGCAGATTATATGTTGCTAACTCAATGTTGAATGATTGTTACATTTAGTTCAACAAAACAGCAACATAGATCGTGACAAAGCAAACCAACGTGCGACTGGATGACACGTTAGATTGAAATTATTTGAAGTTGGAACACGATATTGTGTAAGTATATGCGTTTCGTTAATAGCCATATTTTCATCCAGAAAAAACAAGTTTTGATTAAATTATCAAAAAATAGTAATATATTTATATATTTTTAAAACGAAACCCTAAAAAAGGGTAGCTTTAATTTACACCGAAATAATATGCCAATAAGATTAATACAATAAAACACAGTGAGTTAATTAATTTCCTATTACATATATGTATATATATGTACGTTGTTTCTTTCCATAATATTAACAATCTATTTTTCTATTTATATATTATATAAGATTTTTTTATTATGGCACGCCATGTAACCACACCGTGAGTGAACACAGAGACGGCATTGTACATAAATACCAACCGAAAAGAACGTTCCACTCTCAACGGTTGGCCGCTCACAAAAAGTACTATAAAAGGAAAGAATTATAGCAAGTAATAACATTATCTTAATGGGCATTTATTCAGTTTGTAGTTACAAGTTGAATGTGTCATTAGTATTCGTATGTAAAGTACCTGTGGGTCTACCATGAAATGAAATTCCGAAATTTCGGACTCAATTTCGTGTTTTTGTTTATACCAAAATCGGACCAATAAATGGAGTTTAGCATTTCGTTCGTCATACATCTTATCATAAAAGTCCAAAAGAACAATATTTTAACATTTTTAATATTTCCAAACGGCATGTAATATGTAATTTTAACATCAAATTTCTGTTTCGTTTAGCTCCGAAATTTCGGAAAACATTTCATGGTAGGCCCTTTGATATCTTAATCTGTGTACGAAATTTTTATCTATTTATTTTATACAACTTAAAATGGCCAACGAGTTGATAGTCCACCTGATGGAAAGTGGTAAACGTCGCCCATAGGATGGGAAGGGCTTGTTACTAATGCGGACTACTATTGCTAGTAAAATACCCTATCAGGTCGATCTCCACGTGCTTCCTCTTGAAAACCATCGTGTTGAATTTCAGGTGTATTCATCACGATGGGCTAACTGACCTGTCTTTTCATCTCACCTGTCATCATTCACTGGTTCTCCGCCAGCTTATATCATTAATACAGGCGGGGTTATCAATCTTTTGTAATCAAATAAAAAAAAAACCGTCGCCTATAGGCATGAACAGTGACGTGAATAAAACTGAATATAAATAATAAATTGCACTCAAATCTATAAAGTCGTTAAAGCATAATAGTGTAACAAACAATAGAGAAAACAATAATAAAGCCGCTCATGACTAAGGATCACGAATTGATCGCGAAACTAGTTGAGCTTTTATGATCTAATTACACGTAAGTTAAACTGGTAGATTTTATATTAAAATATATAGTCCACTTGCATTTGTAACAATGTTGATATTGTTTTTTTACGAACTACGCTCAAAGTATATAAAGTTTTGATAATTGTTACTACGAGACTTTGTTTCTAAGTTCACCCGCATGACAGTTTAATCTCTGTAACAGAGTTTCATGTAAATATAAGAAGTATAAACGAGACGTAGTACTTCGTTTACATTTGTAAAGTACCACCATATATTATATATAATAGTTAATTTATAAATTTAATTCATTAAATTATTTATTAAGGAACATTAAGTCGTTATAAAGATTACTGAAAATAAATAACTATAATAATGATAATATAATATTATTATAGTTATTTATATATGTATATATATATATATATATATATATATATATATATATATATATATATATATATATATATATATATATATATATATATATATATATATACATATATATAAGAAAAAAGCTAGTAACGTTTAAAATTATTCATCCATTCAGAACACCGTTTTTTATTTATTGCAAAATTCGTTAAAGAAATCAGGTAATCCCTTAAAATCCTCGTTCAGGCTTCAAGAGGTAAGTAAAATAAACTGGTGTAATCAACTATTACATGCTAATATGAGATGTAACATTAGGAAGTTATATACCATTCCATGGATTCTAACATGTCATGAAACGTGTCATTTTGTTTAATGAATAATAACGGAATGGTAACCCTGCTTGCGCTAATGGTATACACTGGCGGTACACCAGTGAGGGATGATAGGTGAGGTTCAAAACAGGTCAGTCGGCCCATCGTAATAAATTCCACAAGAATTAACCGCGATGGTTTTAAAGGAAACCGCATGGAGGTCGACCTGATAAGGTATATTGATAGCAATGCAGATATTTAAATTCTATTACTATATATATATATATATATATATATATATATATATATATATATATATATATATATATATATATGTGTGTGTAACACACGTACCCCTCTTTTTTAAAACAAACATATGTAATAGTATGAGCTTAGATTATATAGATAGAGTGTCTCCATTCAAATTCTTTGAGAAAAGCGGATCAACTTTTTCATACAATTTTGCGTGATAAACAGTCATGAGTGTTTCCTTTATAAATTCTATATTTATTTTGTTTTATAATTTTTGCATCTTTTTAATGCGAAAAAAACACATTTTATTCAATAATTAATTAAATATAGATACGTCAAGTTACATTATATGCTTATGTGTATAGAAGACTAGTTTTTGAGACGCGATGCTCTATCTATATAATCTAAAAGTATTAGAAATAAGTACCTTATAGAACCATAACTGTTTTACATTATGTTTTCTTTTATTGTTTTATTAGTTTTTTTTTATTTTTAGTTTTTTTTTTTATTATTTCATTTCAAATGTATTTTACCTTTTGAGTACTTAAGTGATCAAATTGTACAAGTTAATTAGCCATTCACCGATTACTATGAAACAGGTCTAGGAGCCTAATATAATAATAACTGATAAATAAATTGTGTACCCTCATTTTTTGTTTAAATAAAGTTCTTATTTTTATAGTTTAAAGTTCTTATTTTTATCTGTTCGAGCTTCATCGAACGGCAACACTGGGAGCTATCGGGCGGTCTCGGCTTAGGTCGGCTCTGTTCGCCACTTCGCGTCACGCTACCGACGGCACCTTACGCATATCTTTGTTATTAATGTATTTGTCGATATATAGTTATTTGTTTTGTGTTTAATGATATAAGATACTAGCGATATAAGCCTAGAACTTATTGCAGGAATCGCTATTAAAGTGCGTTATCTTATTCAAGTATGTAAAATGAATAAAAAAAAAAATTGTTTTAGTCAAAAAAAAAAATTTATACAAATTAGAATGGAAAACAAGCTGACGGTCCACCTGATGGAAAGTGTTAACCGTCACCTATAGACATGAGCAGTATCGTGGACATAAAAGAGTATACTGTTTCGCCCATGATACCCCTGATACGTTGCAATTCCTGAGAACTAAGGTGTTATTTCTCTGTACCCTGTAAATTCACTGCCATATCCCACTCTTCAAACCGAAACACAACCATGCAAACACAACTACTTCACGGTAGAAACACGAATGGGACAGTGGTACCCAAGCAAACGACTTTTGTAATCAACTACAACGAAAATTATAATAGTTTTACAGTCCACTGTTTTATCATTATATCTTCATTTTTTACTAGTAAAGGCCTGAACAATATCAGTACGAACAATTTGTAACTAACCGCGTATCTTTCGTGAAAACGTTCACCCTCTAAAAGATTGTTTATTTTATCTATATAACCACTCCCGGTACTAAGTGGGAGAAAATATTTAAGTCACCACTTACACTCGGCTGTGGATGTATTACAGCAATTTAGACGAACCGAGGTAAAATTACAGGGCCTCGGAGCGCCGTGTGGGTGTGGCCTTAACGATGGCGGATTGACGAATTTTGGACTAATTAAATTAGCTTTGTAATCTAATAAGTACAAGGCACGGCGCTAAGTACATTATTGCGCAGTAGGCGTAATAGATTGGCATTTGAAATAGTGATTAGGCATCACTAGTGGTTACCGGCGGCTTCGTCCAGGTTTTTTTGTTTGGTTACAAGTTATGGCGTCAGGAGTGCGAAATTGGCTACTTTTCAGTCGACTTCAAAAAGAAGGAAGTTTTTAAAAAGGTTGTATTTTTTCTATTACCTCATATCTCCGTCAATTATAAACCGATTTGGAAAAATCTTTTTTTTTTTTGTCTGAAAGGATATACTTACACATTGAACCCGTATAAATTTTGTTAAAATCGGTTAAGTAGTTTAGTTTGTAAATTAAAATTACTGGTTTTACCATAGTGGAAGTCGTTTTTTTGTGGAACAAACTCACATTATCTCGGTCAGCTTAATAAGTAAATAAACTGCCGAGAATAGCTAGTTTTTTTTTTATAATTCTCTACATTCAAATAATTATCTTATTTAGCATACAAGTAGTATTTGGGAAGGAGAAGGGCATCAGATAGTTTTTATCCCAATCACTCAGTATTTTCGAGACACAATCACAGTCGGAAGTAAAAACTAGTGTAGCTATACTATGCTCATATTGTAAATACACGTCTATATATAAAACGCTCTAATGAATATAACTAATAATAAATACCCCTATAAAGCTACTATAATCATGAACACAAATGTTTGTTCTATGCGGGAAATGAACTCGCAAACTTGAAAGGCAAAGCAGTGTATCAAACCACTACACCGACAAAGACATCAATTATGTACGAAATATACTAATATTGGGAGACGAGGGTGACGCACAGACGTGTTACTAATATATATGTGCGTATATATATGTAATGTAACATGCTATGTGGGATACAAGTGTTATTTATAAATTGCACTATATTATTCTCGGCGTTTCGCTACATGATAGATTCTGGAATGAGAATCCGTAAATCAACGAAAGTGCGTATCACGCAACAACCCCCCTATGACTTTTAAATTAAATTTAATAGATCTTCTAGTCGATAAACAAAATAAAAAAAGATTAGATGTCGATCTTTCTTCAGACTTGATCGGAATTTATAGTTAAGTCAACGACTTTGTCAGAATTTATTGATTAAATATTATCGTTTAGTTAACAACAAATAAAATGCATTTGCTTGTATGCTGAATACTATATGTAGGTATCCTAAATTTTATTACGTACGAAATAAATTTACTTCCATAATATAATGTCACAGTATAAAAAATAACCACTGATGCAATTAATACCTTTGGCATATTGTCTCGAACATGATATTTCTAAACGTATTACTCTGTCTAGACGACATTTAATTCTTTAGATTAGACGATAATAATTGTAATAATATACGAGCAATATTTATAAAAACATAGATTTATGCCTTTCATATTTTTCTCTAATCCTAAACGCCTACAAAGGCGCTAAATACTAACGTGGGAGAGCCCTCACGTGCCACATTATGTCTCTACCAATACATTATCTGTAGTATCAACTATCGTGCTAATATTTGACGTTTACAGATGGACAGTTATAATAATGATTATCTAATGAAGTTTTCGGTCAAAGTAGCAATCTAAAAAGATTCGTTGTTCTCTTTATATAAAGATATGAGAAAAGAATTTGTAGATTAAAAAAGGGCTCATCATCATCACATCAGCTGTTAACTGACCACTGCTGAACTTAGGCCAGTAGTTGCCACAATTGGCAAACGGGTTGGCAAAAGAGGGTTACATTATCTTAAGGCAATACGAACTAATATTATTTAACAAAGCAAGACTTTGTACAAGTTACTTGAAGAGGCCTCTGTCTCAGTCATATTTCCATTGTTGAGCAATAGCAGCTTTTTCGGTTTGTAGCATAAAATATGATATTGAAATTACAGGATACAGATGCATAACACCTTAGTTCTCAGGAATGACAACACAAGGGTATCTTGGGCAGAGTTTTTATAAAATCCATAATGCTGTTCACATCTATAGTATATAATTATTAATTTTCATTAGGTAAGCGACTTTTTTATAAAAAAAACAAACTCAGCATCTTACACATATAGCTCTTTGTTCGTGTACTGACATTATTGATTAATCATGTTCAAATTATATAATTTCTATTATTCTCGCTAACATTGGCACCATACCTCGTGGGTGATTAACTCGCAGCTATCAGATGGTTAATATTATGTAGGTATACTTTGCACACAATTTCTTGTGTCAGGATATTATATTAATACTCTCTTCTAATAGTGATACTTCGTCGATGTGTTGGAGTGAATTTTACCTCATATGTTTTTATATAGTAAAATATTAAGATGTAACAACTTCCTGCTCAAAATATAATTTATATTTATGTATGTGTTATTTATTTTGTATAGGTATATATTATTAGTTATTTTCTTTATCTATCTCAATTATGAAATAACGCGTTCGTGATTCCCTGTTCATCTCAAAGATTGACTGATAGAGAATGCTACTAGTATTAAGTTCGCCTTTTGTATCGTGTTTTATATTTATTGATATTGACTTTTTATCCAATATATGTATTTCATCTATGTTATTTGAGATAGATAGAAATATTTGAGTTTCAATGGCTTCTATTTTCACATATACCTCTAGTTTAATACACTTTAATACCTATAACCCGGGGGAAAAGGGATAGTAATGGAGACTAAGAATCCCATTGCTAGCAATATACCTAACCAGGTCGACCTCATCGCGGTTCCCCCTGGAAACTTTAGTCTCTCTAATTTAGAATTATTTTTTTGTGAATGAATTATATGAACTAAATCAAGGGACCTATATTACAACTCAAAACCTATTTTGTATATTTTGTATTTTAGGTCATTGTCCCTGGACAATTGTTACTTTTCATGAAGCCATACAAATGCAACGATGCATTTAACTAAATCTTTAATCTATCTCTAGGAATAATGTAAAAATAAAGATCAATATTATAATTAAATAAAAGTAAATAGAAACTAGACTATTTATGTCATAAACATAGAATATTTATTTATTTATATAAATTAAACGTAAAGGAGACAATTTTTGTCTTTACTGGTATTTATTATTCTGAATCATAATAAACTATCACATCAGGGCCAATATATCAATTTAGGTATTATGCTTTTTCTAAGCATTTCCAATAATGTCATCATTTCTCCTTTAACGACACCTACCGGAAAGTCAGAGATCATTTATTCTACGCCGAGACCACACGGCATACTTCCAATATATAAGGTTTTAATAAAATATTTTGTATGCACACGATTTTTATCCCTGATGGGTAGCCAGATTTATTTCATGATCAATTACTGTTCTGGCTTTTTGTGTCACAAAGGATTGTTAGAATCTACTCGTAATATGCTAGCGAGCGAGCCTAACTGCTCGCCTCGTGACTCTTTTTACTTTAAGTTTAGCACTGTTTTCCATCGTAGACGTATTGATCGCAAATTGCTATTATTAGAAGATTTTAGCGTCGGCCAAATTCGGATTCACTAATTTTAGGGTCTATAAGATAAGACTGCTATTCGGCAGACTAGACCTTTAATATTGTTTTTTTTTTCAACAGTCGCCACACTTAGCAGGCGGATTAGTAGTCGAAATTAAGCTTTGGTGACGTTTTTAAGAGAGATGCTGCTGTCCACCCTTCAACCAATAAATTCCCTTCCATAGTCCCCTCTTACGACTCCCACGGGAAAGAAAAGGATGGACAATCCTACATCATCAGAGCCTAACTATGTTTGTTTTATTTTTCAACAGTCGCCACACTTAGCAGGTGGATTAGCAGCCGAAATTAATCTTTGGTGACGTTTTTAAGAGAGACGCTGCTGCTCATCCTTCAACCAATAAATTCCCTTCCTTAGTCACCTCTTACGACACCCACGGGAAAGGAAAGGATGGACAATCTTACATCATCAGAGCCTAACTATGGTTGCCAACGCATCTGCCAGGGGGAAAAGGGATTGTTAATGATGGAGACTGAGAATCCCATTGCTAGCAATATACCTAACCAGGTCGACCTCGCGGTTCCCCCTGGAAACTATCATGGTTAATTCCTGATGAATTCATCATGATGAGCTAACTGGCCTGTTTTCATTCTCATCTATAACCCTTCACTGGTGTTCTGCCAGCATATACCGTCAGCGCAGGCAGAGTTAACATTCCATTTTCACCCATCAAAAAAAAACCGTCTACTAAGTGTGAAAATTACTGGCAAAATCGTCTAATATGTGGAGGCTTATATTCAGCAGTGGACAGATAATGGCTGATATGATGAATGTTATGTATTTAATGGTTTAATACAAACCTAATAAAGAAAAAGCGATAATTAGCGAAATATTAAGGGAGAATAATGCACGAGAAGCAATCGAGAATGTGACTGTAACGACACAATAAGACATTAAATAAGTCGCTAAGATTGTGAACACGCCTCAAAGGCAGTTAACCCGTGGCCATCATACAGTAAATATCATACGCTTTGTTATCTACCCCGGCTGTAAGGGTTCATGTAATTGCGTTAGCTTCTGAACAGCAAACATTCGTTATATTAATGTCTTAATTACGTCATTAAGTAGGTCTAATTAAGGCACTGCGGCCGAGAGATAGAAAGTTTTATTTTTATAGTGTCTTTGTCTTCGAAATTTAAAGTTCTTTTATCCTATAGCCACTTTTTAGTACCATTGTTTTTTAATGAATATTAATGGTAACAGTGCAAGCGTTGGATAAGGTTTTACAGCGATCCGGGATTTTCAAGATAGAATTTCAGCTCTAAACCTTTGAATTGTCAAAATTCATTTTTTTTCGAGCAGTACTTGTTTTACAGCTACACCGGGCGCGTACAGAGGCGAATTCAGAAGGTACTCCAAGCCGTCGAGAAGGAAGCGATGTAATACCGACTCTTACCGATGATTGTACAAGCCCAAGAGCGCCAGAGTGGCTCGGACCTCGGCTTAGGTCGCTACAATCCGTACTCCGTCGAGGTACTAAAAGTCGGTTGGGTATTGAGGGGAGAAGTGTAGGCGAGTTGTGCTCAGATGCGTACCTGATTATGCATGAACGGTGTGATAGGTGTCTTCGTCCCCTCCGGCAGGGACGATGTAAATTTTGCGAGTGTGCACGCATGTGTGACGAAGTTCCGCGAAAGGGGGAAAGGGAAGAAAGTATTTGCTAATATGGTTGGATCATCTGGGTCCAAGAGAACGTGCCTCGGGTGATGAAATCGGGAACAAAATGCATATTTTACATGAAGTACTTTCGAAAAGCGGACCGATCGATAAGCTACATCTAGAAGAGAAATTCTTAATAAAAGATGTCGGCACCATCACACAATATTATCAATGGTATCATAATACATAAATAATTATTTTTCTAAAAGCAACTTCAAAGAGGCAATATGCATTTGACGCGCGAGAATTTATTTGTTTGCTACGTTTTCTCCGAGATTTCTAAGTATATTTTTATGATTTATTTTTAATTCGGTACAAAAAGCTCATGAATTGATTCGCCAAATTGTTATATACTATACTGGATTTTTTATGATATTATGGCTTATTTAAAAATTTCTGGTTCTTTTAAACTTGAGGATAATTCTGAAATCATTATAATCTTTTTAAATGAGTATTAAACTAGTTAAACAGAATTTTTTTTTCAAAAAAAAAGAAGACAAAAAAAAATGTTTGGATGCGTAAAGCACAGGGCCGTACAAAGTGACGCACTTTGGGAGGGACCTATGTTCAGAAAACGATTGCAGTAGGTTGATGATGATGGTGAAAAAAAATTTAGAGCTCCCATATTAATTTGACAACTGGAAACGCCATGTCAGTATGGGAGATACGAGATATTTCGAGTCACGTTTCGGCAAAAAAATATTTAATAACACTCAACTGAATACTCTAAACATATGCTAATAAATTTGATTTCTTTCTGTATATGTGTAGCAACGTGAATTTATTTCTTCTTAATTGCTTCTAAACAGTTTTCTAATGTAAGTCTATTTGGCAGCGATTTTGTCTTCGGGGCTCTAGGTTTGCCAAATGGGACTGTTTAATTGCTATTTGGGTCAACGCAAAGATACTTCAAAACGCTTGATTTTTCGAAGCACGAAACATAAAATCTTTTCTCTTTAAACTTAAGAATAATGAGATTTTTCTTACATGCTCGTATCAGTTTGATTTCATTGATTTTTAACGCTATTTATTATGTCTGGGTTTCTTTATATTATATTTAAATTTGATAGTGATAACGTCGTTTACATTTAAATTTTTATCCATATCAACCGTTGTCTACTGTTGAACGTTGTAAGCTTCCCACTATTAGGGAATTTTGCTAAAAGTTGCCACGTTTGGCAGGCGAATTGGCAACCGTAGTTAAGCTTTGGTGATATTTTAAGAGGAACTCTGCAGCTCATCTCTTGATCATTTAGTTTCCCTAGTTACCCCTTACGGTACCTACGAGAAACGAAGAGGTAGTCTATACTATGCCGGGACGCCATAAAAAGATCATAAAGTATTTTTAATTATAAATATATAATTTATGTTTACCTGCAAATGACTCGTAAGTGTCAGATGATCTGTCTCCACTAGTACACCGCCTCTGACTTCGTCGAGTGACACGGTACTGTTTCCTCTATACCAATGCATTTCAGGCACGATGTCTCCAGGATGCAAATGGAGTATTGAACACTTCAACGACAAGGTTTCACCGCTCTCTAAGAAAGCCTCTTTGCTCATTCTTATTTCCGGCGCTGTGAACATACGTTATACAGATATTATGAATGCCTTCGCTGAAGATTGTTTCGGGGAAATCGTTCTATGAAGCGGAATCTTGAAGACTCTTTAAGCGAGATACGTTTGGGACGCCATCCGGAAATAATGTACTAATAGTGGAATGCGGTTAAGAAAATTTAATATTGTACGGGAAATACAAGTAGTATGAAACAAGTTACTATGCAATTCCTATGCTACTATCTAGTGTCACCAAAATGAAGATAATTTTATTAATATTTTGATATTTTATTACAGTTAAGAAGGCTATTTTGTATTGCAATCATAAAAGACAAAGACAAAACACTTCGTATAGATAAACTAAGATCATTATTGACTTAAATATAAAGTTTTATATACATACTAATATGTTTTGATATAGTTTAACATTTATATGAATTTTGTGATATAGTTTTATGTACTTACGATGTACAATTAATTTAAAACGTCTTATCATAGGCGGATGTGTAGATACATGGCAGCAGTATATACCAGAGTCCTGAACTTTGGCATCTGATAATGATAATCTCCAATTGTCACCTGCTACATCCATTCTGTATCTGTGAATATAGAATATTAGTAAGTAAAGTAACTAATAAACAATAAGAGTATGGGCTAAGTGATGTAACCGTGAAGCAGCTGTGTTTGCATGGCTGTGTTTCGGTTTGAAGGGTGGGATATGGCGTGAATTTACTGGGTACAGAGGAATAACACCTGAGTCCTCAGGAATGGCAACGCATGGGGGTATCATGGGTGAAACAGTATACTCTGTTATGTCCATGCTACTGCTCATGTCTATAGGCGACGGTTACCACTTTCCATCAGGTGGGCCGTCAGTTTGTTTGCCATTCTAAGTTGTATAAAAAAAAAAATGTAACTCAGAAGGTATGACTTATCGTTGATACGATTCTGATGGACATGAACATTTTATTTGTTAATGTACATTTACAATATGGAGTACATTTATTAAAATCAAATATATATAATTTAAATAAACTTAGTTTTATCACGTCTTCAAATATGCTAAATATAATTTAGGATTTTGTTTTAGAAATTGACAAAATTAATATGGGATTGACACAAGAACATATAAAGTACATTACGTAAAATATTTATCAAAGTCACTTCAGAATTGCATAAAGTATGGTGTAACTTCCCATACAAAAACATCATTGACATTAAAATCGAACACTTTTTGAGGTAAATTAACAATGTAATCAACTCGAGCCTTATACTCGTATTGTTCGATCTTAGTAAATAAATTATCCTTTACTAATATATTGTAGGTAATAAGATCCTAAGCTCGATTTTAATCAATATTATCCACAATTTCCTTATTTCAGTATTTGTTATCCACTATTGAACATAAACTACCATATGGAACGGTTCAGTCTTTCCTGCATCTATTAATTCCTTGTATGTATCTTAAATATATTTGAGGCTATTTCTTGCAATGTCTATGTACAGTATAGGCTGTTTATAGGAGAGCTTCTATGATCTTCAAATACTATTATTAATTCAACTTTTTCATACCTATAATCCGCAGTGTGTGTATCTAGATCTAAAGTAAGTAATTCTAAATTTTCCTCATCAGACACTCTAAGCCATGAAACCTGTAACAAGAAACAATTATATTTATTATAGGCAGTAAAAATATATTTAACAATATATGACATTAAGCTCGTCCTTGTACAAAGTTTTATTGCGCAATAAAGAATAAAAATAAATTATATTATCAATTTTAAAAAAATATGTCTTATGTAACACTGTGTAGGAGAATTTATCAAATGTATTATTATAGTTTTCTAAGCATCTGTTATCAATATTTGGAACAATTAAAATTTCTATGCCTTAAACGATTTCAAAAAGGATTAAATTCTTAAACAACATCTTTGCATTTCTTTTTTTGTGTACTTTTATTTTATTAATTTTAATAATAAATTTCGCATATGATGCAGTTTGATTTCTTGTTAATACCATCAGTTTTATTATGAATGAAGTCGTTGTTATTTTACTGCGTAGATTCTTATATTATTTTAAAATTTTCTTTGAGTTTAGTGTCTATAGTTTTTATTACCATTTTATCTCTTAGCGACGTTACTTTACAGTCGAATATGACTGTTGAGCCAGTATCTGCATCGAGTATCGTGTCATCAGACTCCTCTCCTTCAAATGACGGTGGTTTGAATCTGAAACAATAAATATTTTTTACTGACTTCATCATTTCTTTATTCAAGGTTTTAATAAGGTTGACGATCAGAAAGCATACTTGGTATTCTCAGAATTATTGGAATTTTCTATCAATCAACTGTTAAGATGTAATTTGGATTATGGATAAATATTTATTAGTATTATAAATGTAAAAGTGAGTTTTTTTTTTTTGTTACCGTAATTACTTAATTAATCACAATGAAATTTGGTATATACGTGCTATATAGAATAGAGAAGTATACTAGAATAGAGAGAGAAGAGGCTACTTTTGTCCTGTTCTGTAAACATATCCCGGTCACGCCATGCTGTCGCGTGTGAAAGTTTATAATTTATATTTTTTTACAATACAGATAATTTATATATTAACCATTATCTGTTTATTAAGAGTTCTTCAATTGGATATGACTGTATTTAGAGTTTATTCGTCTTTATTGCATTAACATCAATGCAAATTATTTTGATGTGTTTTATTTATTCTATTATCTCTGTTTTTAGTACTTATCTTTCTTATTTGCTTTTTAAGACATGTTACATTATGTAGTAAATATTTTATTGATTGGTATTTGATCTCCAATTTATTATAGTTCAATACAGGCGTATTATGGTTTTGTTCCGCTAATCGTCTCTTACGATATCATGGAGATGAAGAGGAATGGCCTCTTTTCTGTTGTTAATCCTTACCGCATTGATAGCGGATAAGAATATAGACAACTTTTGTAGAAATAAGATATTTTTCTGAAGTATATATTATGTAATATACTATACAGATTAATACAGAAAACATAGAAGCCGCAAAACAATTAGCAGTTTATCTAAAATATTATACTAATGATACTGAATATTTTTTCTGAATTTTTCAAAACATAGGTCGATGAATGACGAAATATTTAAAAAAATATAGTCTTCTAATTTATCTCTGAAAGGGGAATTAATAATTTAAATTTCAGTTTCATTTAACTAAAAAAAACTTTTGGAATTATTACTGTTTTTATGTGATACAAAGACAAATTAGCACTTTTGCCTTTAAAATGTTAAAATAACAGTAAAAATAAGAGATAAGAATTAATGCAATCATTTAGGTCTTCATCATCATATCAGCTTTGAACTGTCCAATGTTGAACGTAAGCCTCCCCCAAGGAGGGTTTTGCTAGTAGTTACCACGCTTGGCAGAAGAATTAGCAACCGCAGTTAGACTTTGGAGATATTTTAAGAGATACGCTGCTGCCCATCCCTCGCCCTCTCTTACAACACCCACGGGAAAGGAAAAGGTTGGCCTATTCCATACCGGGACTAAACGGAAAGACCATACTAATTTACCTGACAAAAAAATACAGTGCTAAAATGTATAAGTTAATAGTAAATGTAACTTGAATACGATTATAAATATAAATATTTTTATTTTAAACATTTCCTCAGCCAAATTCAGCCACCATCTTTGATTACCTTTGTAAACGGTGAAGATAATGCTTTGTTTGTCTTATATAGCCACGCGCGTACCCCTTCAAACAATCTCAGATACCCTTGGGGGTACGCGTACCGCTAATTAGGAGCCATTGCAGTAGAAGGCAATTAAAATTAAGTAAGAGGGTAATTGAACGGAGAATTTTATAATTAGATTATGTTATGGAGTAGAATAGAAATGCCTAATCCAACTCGAATATACACGTATTATAGATGTATTATAATGTAAAAATCTTTTATATTTGTTTATTTATTATTTGATTTATTTCCTAATTCATCGTTTTGTGTATAGGTATTTAATTTAAATTGAGACTAATCTAAAATAAGCATATTAGATATCATTATAATCTAGTTTAGGAGTTATATACAGCAAATTTAGTTTTTTTTTTATTTTGCATGTCTAATTATGACGAAATATGTGGACTTATACCTATTGTTTATTGATAAATGTTTCTTATAAATATTTATTGATTAACTTAATAAATACAAGGAAGGAGGGGAAGAGGGAGACTGAGGCATAGTTACCATCAAGCAGATTAAGGAAGGAGTTGATGTCGTGTCGTATTAATAGGTGAAGAGACTCGTTGAAAATCGTAGTGAGTGGCAAGAGCTCCGCCGACAAGAGCGCAGCTCTTAAATAGGATAGATAACTTAATCAATAGTGATAAGAATAGAAACAAAAAAAAATAGAAATAATTTTAAAATGAAGACATTAAATCCATATTAATACTATAAATGTGGAAGTATTTTTAATTGTATGTTACCTCTTTACTGCTTAACGGCTTAACCAATCACTATGGAATTTGGTACACACATATCACCAGAGGAAGAATTTCTACAAAAGTCGATTGCTTGGGTACCTCTGTCGCATTCGTGTTTCTACCGTGAAGCAGTTGTGTTTGCATGACTGTGTTTCGGTTTGAAGGGTGGGATATGGCGTAAATTTACAGGGTACAGAGGAATAACACCTGAGTCCTCAGGAACGGCAACGCATGGGGGGTATCATGGGCGAAACAGTATACTCTGTTATGTCCATGTTACTTCTAATGTCTATAGGCGACGGTTACCACTTTCCATCAGGTGGGCCGTCAGCTTGTTTGCCATTCTAAGTTGCATAAAAAAACATACAATATGAGATGGAGAAGAATATAGGCTATTCTTTTCCCAATCGGTGAACATATCTTATTCATACGGATGAAAAAAAGTACAAACTGGTATTATATAAATTATATAAAAGAAAGAAATTCAAGTAATCAAGTAAAAAATGTTTGCAAATCTTGGTTATATTAGATTAAGCTAAGAGAGATAAGAGAGATAAAGATAGTGTAATTATGAATATGTCTGTAATATATGAATAATTTCTTTATATCTTCCAAAGACATGAAAAAAAGAATAAGTATAATAAATAATCTGGGTTACTAAGCGTTTAAGATCTATTTTATTGAATTATATACCTACCTTAGATGTACAGATCCAAAATACTCAATAACCACTAAGAATAATGACCTATTTTTTCTTTGAAAAGACTTTCTAGAGAAAGGTCATACTCTTGTAATCCTAACCCATTCAGAGGACTCAAGAAAGAGGTAAACAATTCTATGCCTAAACAAGTTTACGCTTCTGACTTATTCAAGGAAAACGGCCTTTATTCTTTATAATTAGGACACAAAATCCGTCACATTTTGCATTAGAGAGACTGAGATATGTCTTTTTATATAGAAACGGCGAAGTGATTGTTCTCTAGTCACTGAAATAAATCCTATATATAAATTGAAGTGTAAATAAATTTAGACACCAGTTGTACTGCAGATGTCGTTTGCGTAGCGTGTAATTGAATCTTTTCGTGGAATAGAAATAATTTCCCGATGTCTTTTTTTTAATTAAATTATATAAGAAATCGACCTTTTATTTTTTTTTTATTTTTACCTTTTCAATCAGTATTTCTAAATTTAAACTTGGAATTTATAATCAACTTTAAAAAGGTAGAGATGCTCAATTCGTTTATTGCTTAATGTTCGTTGCCTCATAACTCCTTCAGTTAAAAATCTATTTGGAAAATTTTGTTTTTTTTCTATCTGAAAGGATAACAGATTGGTTCTAAAGAAATTGAATCAAAATCGTTTCAATAGTTTAGCTCGAAAATCAAATAACTAGGTTTTTCCATAATTAAAGATTTTTTTGTGGACACGATCTTAATATCTTACTTATTTCAGCCACCAAACAGTATATTTGTATACTGAGTTACAGATGATTGGTAAAATGACAATATAATAGTGAAATTACTGGATATTTAGTAGAGGGAGACTTTGTACAAAAGTCGTTTGCTTGGGTACCTCTGTCGGATTTGTGTTTCTACCGTGAAGAAGCTAGTTTGCATGGCTGTTTCAGTTTAAAGGTTGGGATATGGCAGTGAATTTACAAGGTACAGAGGAATAACACCTGAGCCCTCAAGAATGGCAATGGCAAATGCAAGGGGGGTATCATGGGCGAAACAGTATACTCTGTTATGTCCATGCTACTGCTCATGTCTATAGGCGACGGTTACCATTTTCCATCAGGTGAGTCGTCAGATTGCTTGCCATTCTAAGTTGCATAAAAAAAGTTACTGGATATAAGAGAATGTTGAAGTCTCAGTTTAGGACTATTAATACATAACACTATGCACATATTTGGATATACACTCCTATATATTATTATATTTTTTTTAAATTTCTAGAAAATTCACATCTCCCCTCTTAAGGAGAGGAGATGGCAAACTAACCCCCGGCAGAAGCACAGTCGGCCGGGGTTCAGGGCCCCAGGGAGAGAAACCGGCGTACAATGCGGGCAGAATCTAAGAGCACCGCTTTCTGCATCTTTCCCGAGAGTGAGCCATATTATTATTATTATTTATATGTTATTATTTACAATTTCTGTATGTTTATTTTCTTAGTATACAATGTATTTGGCATTTATGCTCAATTCGATTTTATCTTTTACACAACTTTTGTGCACTATCATCGTGAACAATTCTTGTTGAATTCGTCACGATGGGCCAACTGACCTGCTTCGTCCTCACCTATCATCCTTCACTGGTGCCCCGCCGATGTATACCGATAGCGCGGGCGGGGATACCATTCCATTATCACCCATTAAAAAAAAAACTTTTGTGCACTAGATTACCCGTTATTCGGCTGAATTTCTTTCGGAAATGTCCCTTATATTGTAGGCATTCATAAGCTAGGGTAACCGCTTATAATCAGGTAGACTGTACAACTGTTTGCCACCTCAGTGTTATAAAAAAAAATGAAAAATTAAAAAAGCAATATTTCTTTATTATAAAACGTAAATATCCAAGGTTGTTTATTCCTATATTTAAATTTAAATAAAAATTAAATATCTAAATATGTGTTCTGAATAAAAACTAATAATGCTATTGATTCAATATGATTTTAATTTGTCCTCAATGAACTCCAGCTCCGAGGCTTGGATTATGTTATTTATAAATACATTACACATTTTTATACCATTAAAAAATCACTCAGAAAGAACAAATTTGTAAACTTTATTATAACAACTTATAATTTTGCTATTATAATTTCGTTTGATATTACTTTTACACGAAAGTAAACCTAAAGAATAATAGCGGTATAGCTGAAAATACATATTACTATTCACTGTTATTTCTATTATAAATATATGGAAAAGAGGGCATGAAATATTCAGAATAATACCGTGGAAGCTGATATTTCCCAGATCTCGAGGAATGGATGAGATGCGGGCAGAAATCGACATTCAAGTGAAATCGTTAGGAACGAATATTTTGAGCATTTGTGAAAATAACTAACGCGAAATGTGAGAATCTTGGATCATAATATTTCTAGATAGAGTGTCGAATATCGGAAATCTTATCATAAACAGTCAACCAATAGTAATGATTGGACGAAGTGCAATTATTTTTATTTTGTTTTTTTTTAGAACACTTGGTAAACGAGTGTGTGGATTATCTAATAGTAAATAATGAACATAATTTTGTTTATAAAAATTTCCGTGCCTTTTCAAAATTATTATGATTTCGAGAATGTCTTATCTTTATACAAAAAAAATACATAAATAAATATATATATATATATATATATATATATATATATATATATATATATATATATATATATATATATATATATATATATATATATATATATATATATATATATATATTATAAAACATTTAATAAAAGTGAATCAGAACCGTTACTTAGTCTATGGGAAGCTATTATTAGGCTCCTATTTTTAGCAGTGAACAGATAATGGCTGAGATGTGGATGATGATAATAATAATAAAACATTTTAAAAGAAGAACTAACATAATTAAAAATATTTTTAATTATATTATTTATTCTAATGATTAAATCCGGATCTTTTTACACACATTGTCTTAGCAGTATACCAATTTATTGTAGCCTTAATGGTGTATATATATATATATATATATATATATATATATATATATATATATAGTACATATATATACCAAAGCACTATGAAGACGGCGCCAGAGTATTATATTATAGTATAAGTAACAGCAAATATTTACTAGAAGTCTACTAAGAAAATATATAAAACAAAAAATGTTTAAAACAAGAGAAAAAAGTTCTTAATAGATTACTTCAGATTGTGTCTGAGATTAAGTTTCTTTACGTTATAACATAATGGCGCCCCTATCGGATAAAATTGGCACTAAATTACTGAAGCTAAGCCCTACTGTAGTCAATGTTTTTTGTTGTATTTTTGGCTCAAATGCCTTTATTTACACAATACCTAGAAGCAGATTTATCTTGAGAATTCTTTGAATACTTATGTTGAACAAGAAGTCTTATTGGTAACAAAAAATACGGTTGAATGAAACTGTTTTATTCAAATGGGGTGAGTTGTAGCAGACGTGTCTTGACTGCAAACAACATGGCTGTCTATTACACCGTAACGGGGTACTTTTGATTCAAGACGCACTTTTAGAGTTTAATCTCACTTATGCAGGTAATAGATTGCTGTAAATTATCCATTTAAAAAGCAAGAAGGAATTTGCAACATCTCGTCTATACGAGATATAATCTAAGGTCCTTTGTCCTTTACTGGATTCATATTAATTTTAAATTTCCATATTTAAAATTTTAAACATCCAAATCACTATTTACCTTCACAGAATATATACACAATTCCACGTTCTAAAATCAAATATTTAAAATATAGCATAGATAGAGAAAGAGTAGGATATTTATGAAAGAAGTCATTTTACAGTATTTACGAAACAACTTGTGTGTGTAATTCACGATTGAAATAGATTTTTTTTTGCGGGACAAAAACAAAAAATTAAGTAAAGTAACTACATAATTATTGTTATTATTTATGTGTAAATATTTTAATCTAATTAATATATATAATATTTTCTTTTCAAGACTGTGATATTGGTTGTTAAAATGCTTAAATTCAAATTCATTTGTTTAAGAAACTTTAATTAATAAAATTAAATTAAAGTTTCTTAAATCTATAATTAATATTGTATTTAATAATTTTTATGAACATTGCAGTGTCCAAACATCTCTAAAGTCTAACTGCGATTGCCAACCCACCTGCCAAGTATGGCAACTACTGGCAAAACTCCCCAATGAGGAGTTATATATTCAGCAGTGGACAGTTAAAGGCTGATATAATGATGATGATGACCCAATAGAATGAAATGAAAAATAAAATTCTGTAAAAATTATATTATTCATTTTTTAAGTAAATTATATGATTCCTTTTTTAATTTAGATATTATCTTATTCATTATTATACATGGCACGATATCATACAAAATTACAATCACGATATCATAAAATAGCAAATGCAAATGCAATTGTTTGAAAACTTTAAATTTCTATGCACGTTCCATATCATGTGTCGCTTAAAAAACCTAACGGGGAAAAAGCATGGTTATAAGCAAATAAATCATACTATTTGAATAATTTTATTAAAACATACATCTCATTTGTATGGACTAAAGGACCACAGGTCATGAATTGTTTTTTCTATATATTCAATAATATATGTTTTTCCAAATTTAAAATAAAATTTAATTTCCAGAGGTAGACTTTGTACAAAAATCGATTGCTTGGGTACCTCTGTCCCATTCGTGTTTCTACCGTGAAGCAGTTGTGTTTGCATGGCTGTGTTTCGGTTTGAAGGATGGGATATGGCGTGAATTTACAGGGTACACAGGAATAACACCTGAGTCCTCAGGAATGGCAACACATGGGGGGTATCAAGGGCGAAACAGTATACTCTGTTGTGTCCATGGTACTGCTCATATCTATAGGCGACGGTGACCACTTTTCATCAGGTAGCTTGTTTGCCATTCTAAGTTGTATAAAAAAAAATGTTAAATAATTCCATTTTTGTGATTTTCTCTGAAATCTGGATGATGATCTCTGAGAAATGAGGGCTATATTTTTTTTTAATACTTCTTATTTTTTTTTAATTCTTCCACTAGTCTTTTTTGAAATATTCGATGGATATATAATATATTCTTGTAAATTTATTTCATGAACTTATAATGTAGAGCCTCAGTGTGCACACATATATTTACAACTAGTGACACGCCCTGGCTTCGCATGGTTAGTTACAAAGATAAATTATTATTTTATATTGTATATAATGTCCATGGTACTGCTTATGTCTATAGGCAACGGTTACCACTTTCCATCAGGTGGGCCGTCAGCTTGTTTGCCATTCTAATTTTCATAAAAAAAATATTTAGCTTTAATAAGCCAAAATCTTTATACTTTGGATTACGTTATTGTAATTTTTGTGGTGTTTTTATTGTTTTTTTTTTTTTAATAATATATAGCCTATATTATTCACTGGTAATGTTGCTTTCAACAACCATATTTTCAACTCTTTAATATTAGAATAAATAAAGATATTATTGTAGCAAATTGAAAGTGTCCAATATACAATTCCATACGTTTTATACTTTTTTTTTTGTTATAATAAAAAAATCATACAAACTCACTTTACAACCCTTTGGGATATTCATAATGCAAGAAAACGAAGGCACTTCGAGTGAAAAAATGGAATATCCATATGATATAAAGGCTATTATTTTCTGCCCGTCTTATAGGCTGATGAAAAACAGTTGATGGAAAAACCAAGTCGTGAAGTTCCTGATCAAAGCTCCAAAATGTATGCTGTAGGATACAGGGGGGAAACACAATTTTGCAGTGATCCATAAGTTATCGACTTTTGAAATCTTCAGAATTTGTAAAGAACCAAAGCAGGTACTGCTTTGATTCTTTAAGCTAAGTCTCTTTTTCATAAAAAATAAAAGCTCCTACAAACCGATTTTTATTGCAGTGTTTAGACACTGTCTTTTAAATAGAGAGTTTAGTACAAAAGAAAAAAAAAAAAAACAGAACACTCAATAGCTAAAACAGGTTTATGACATGTACTAAATTTTTAGGAATAAAGTGATTAGTCTTTAGGCATTTTGTGTTGTCAGTCTATGAGGAATTGAGAAGCAGGCGCGGATCCAGCCCTCAAAAAAGGCTGGGCGATAAACCATTCGAAAGTCGGCCAAGTGCGAGTCAGATTGTGAACTCGCCCTTGATCGATATAGTGTATTCAATCGTTCATTCATATTATCATACAAGGTAAATGGTAAATATAATTGTAAATCTACGTTATCTTTCAAGGTCACATAGTTTAAACCGACAACCGACGGGGAAGAAAGAATCTTGAGTTGTAAACACTTTGTAGTAAGAAAGCAACGTTAGCAAGCAACAGCAAGTAAGTAGACTTCCTTGCTATTACCAATAAGAATAAAAAGCATCGCTAGCTCTTTGCTATGGATATAAACACACGAAAACTTTATAAAATATTAAGAACATTTAATGGTTGAACCCATATCCATCCTATCCCATGCCCATCAAGCGTAGCTATAAACAGTTCGGGTTAACCGGGTTTCCAATAAAAATAATGAATCAGTTCACTTATTCAGGAGTTAGAATGTACAGATACACACACTAAGTATATGTGCTGGAATTGGTATTATTAATATCTTTTTTAAATATTTTATTTTACTAACAAAACACAAGTTGTTGACAAAGAAAATTAGTCGAAAACGTGAAATTAGACTATATATCAGAGTTTTTACTAACATGGTATCTCTCTAATGCGTCCTGTTAGAATGGGTCACTCAAAATTTTTTTGTCATTCGACTTATAATTATTTTGCAAAAATATTAAATTTCTCTAGTGAATAAGATATTAATGCTTTCAATTTCACTGTATATTAAATGAATAAATAAATAAGTAAATATATTGTTTTTTTATGGGTGGAAATGGAATGGTGACCTCGCCTGCGTTATCAGTATACGCTGGTGGGGCACCGGTAAAAGATGATAGGCGAGGATGAAAGCAGATAGGTTAGTCGATCGTAATAAATTCAACAAGAATTAACCACGATGGTTTTCAAGCGGAACACACACATAGTAATACTATACTTACTGGAATAGTAAGTATATGTAGTAATTGCTAATAAATGTTCAAGTCCATTACTAGTAATTCTGTTTCCCCCTCTGTATTATAATTAGGTGCATAAAAGCTATAGTGGAGATACAAAGTAACAAACATTTCGAATCTTCTCAGGAATAGTGATCCCATGAAGAACACCAGTATTCTGAGATATTTTTGTATGCAACTTAGAATGACAAGCTGACGGCCTATCTGATGGAAAGTGGTAACCATCGCCTATAGATATGAACAGTACCGTGAATATAAGAGTATACTGTTTCGCCCATGACACCTCCCATGCATTGCCATTCCTGAGGACTCAGGTTATAGATATCATATATATATGATGTCTACAAGTCATGTCTACAAGTAACAGTTCCCACATGTTGTCAGGTGAATTATTAGCTTATTTGCCAGTTTAAGTGTTATAAAGAAAAGATATACTTTATACTGTTTTTAAATGCGACCATTTTCTTTTTATATTACACAGCTATACATTTTGAGTACTTAGTTTATAGCAGTAGCTTTTTACATTTTATGATCTTGAGTAGAATCCCTTTTATGTTTATAGCGTGTACAAAATGTTTTTGTTTTTACATTTATACTAAAACAGCAATTTGATAAAGTTTCACAATTTTATTTTAATATCAGTGTATGTTAACGGAGCTTATGGCGGAGGGATAGGCAGTAGCGCTCCACTTAAAACAACATTAATAGGCAAACCGTGATTGCCAACCAGCCTGCCAAGCGTAGTAACTACAGGCAAAACCTCTTTTATGGGGGAGGCTATGTTCAGCAGCAGACAGTTAACGGCTGGTACATACAGCAAGCTGTTCGTGTAGTGCTGTTCGTACCCCAGCCTTGAAATACGCTTATGAATAAGACCTCCTATCAAATTTAAAACTATTCGGACATCGCCCAATTTAAAGTGTGAGTAAAGTCGACATTTGGGTATGTGGTCCCAGCATAGTACTATGTATAGACCCCTTCTCTTCAAGTAAGTGCCCTAAGAGGTAACTAAGGAAACTTAATGGTAGAGGGATGGACAGCAGCGTTCCGTTTTAAACATCACTAAAAACTCAACTGCTGTTGCCAACCCGCCTGCCAACCATGACAACTATTGGCAACACTTATGGAGTAGGTTTATGTTTAGCAGTGGCTAGTTAAATGCTATTATGTTTAAAGCCGATATAAATAATTACAATACAAAAAATATATGTTTTGAAATAAAAACTGATGTATATGTAATAGCCAATTTACTTGAGATGCCAGTTAAAGATGGCTGTTTTCTGTGTAACTAAGATGAAGCCGCGACGTCGTCGTGACGCAGCCACGTAACAAGCTCAAAACAAGAATTGTATATTCAAATTTTTTGCGATAAATACTGTTGTAATATTTCTATTCCAAGGACTTCAATTGTGGCAATACTAGTTATTTTGATGTCAAAATTGAACTAGTGAACCAATTTTTATAAAATTTCTTAGGGCCTAATTTGTAAGTATATCCTTTCAGATAAAAAAAACATTTTTCAAATTGGTTTAGAACTGACGGAGTTATGAAGTAACAAACAAAAAAATACATCCGAATTGAGAAACTCCTTATTTTTGATGTCGGTTGAAAATAAGAAATAATATTATTATTGTAGGTAAGTCCACATTCATTTTCAACCATATTGGTTCGCTATCTCGCTCATATTTAGTTCGCTATCCTGTTTTGGCAACAAGAACATTCCTAATTTAAGAATGTCACACACATGTGACATTGCCCGTAAATTAGTCACAACTTTACTTTCTAACTCACACATAAACACAATTCAAATATATTCTCAATTGTACGCCATATTTCTCTTCAACTTCATGAAACAAACTAAGTTCGTCCATATACCACCACTTGACCGACACGAACATATCTCACACTACCAAACCGCAAAATAAAATTTGTCTAAAACCATATTTTTTTTTTAATGTATAAAAATGCAATCGTGACCTCGCCTGCGTTATCGGTATACAATAGCGGTATACAAGTAAAGGATTGTAGGTGAGGATGAAGCAGGTTTCTTATTTCCAGGGGAAACTGCATAAAGGTCGGCCAGATAGGGTATATTGCTGGTAATGGAGATATAGACCTAATTATTGATAATGCCTATCCCCTCACCACATTAAATTTGTAAATTAGCGATTGTTTTTGAATCCTAAAAGCACATAAAAATATTAAATTTAACTTGGAGAAGAAGCAGCACTTACTTACATCGATCTTACAGGTTACTTCGAGAAGGGGTTCTCGAAGAACCTGTAAGATCCTATGTAAAAAGTTTTTTATTATGCAAATTTGAATGGTAAACAAGCTGACGGCCCACTTGATGGAAAATGGTAACCGTCATCTATAGACACGAGCAGTACCATGGACATAACAGAGTATACTGTTTCGCCCATGTGTTGCTATTCCTGAGGACTCAGATGTTATTCCTCTGTACCCTGTAAATTCACTACCATATCCCACCCTTTAAATCGAAACACAGCCGTGCAAACACAACTGCTTCACGGTAGAAACACGAATGGAACAGAGGTGCACAAGCAAACGACTTTTATACAAAGTCTCCCTTTGGTAACTAACAACAACAACAACTTTGTCGAGGTAACGTCTTTTAATTCTACGTACCACCATAAATAAAATTTGTTTTATTAGATTTAAATTGTTAACTCGCATATTATACAATTACATCGCCAATTCTAAAAATAATTAATAATATCCTTGTTTCAAAAGTCGCTTAACAAAATACAGCGAACTGCCGTACCTTTGTGCATTACCCAATTACACAAGTTTTGGGTTGAAACTCCGCGGTACGTAATAAAAGTTGCCTTTCTGCGAATCCATGTGAAATTTCAAAGTGTTATATGATCTACGAGTAACATCATGTTTTATACCCGACTGCTGAAGAAAGGTAATGTTTTTAAGCGAAAACGAATTTGTTCTTAATTTGATTATATTTTTACCTGACTATTTATTATATTTTTTTTTTGTGTTTGTTAGTTCAGAACTCCATTTTTATGAGCCGATTTTGAAAGTGCTTTTTTCACTTGAAAGGATATATATTTTCAGACTGGTTTAATAGAAATTTTATCTAAATCGGGCCAATAGTGTTGTTTTTGAATTAAAATAACTTACATTAAAATATAATGTATGCTTACGTTAGTTTCGTATATATGTAATAACTACCATTTTAACCTATGTGTAATTAGACCGAGAAATCTCGACTAGTTTCGTGACCAATTCGGGACCCTTAACCATAAGCGGGTATGACGCGAGCACGAGCCTGACTAACTTATTTTACCACGATTAAAACTGGTATTTTTTTTATGATGCAACAACATCTATTACTGTATTTTACGCAACCTCTTCGTCAATTCTGAACATTTAAAATTTAACTTTTCAATCCATATATTCATTGTGATTGATTTATCGTTGAATTCGTCACGATGGGCCAACTGACCTGCTTCATCCTCATTTTAAATCCTTCACTAGTGCTCCGTTAGTGTATACCAATACCTCAGGCGAGGCATCCATTCTATTATCAATTATTAAAAAAAAAATACAGACAGCGGGGGGAAAAGGATCGTTAGTAATGGAGACTAGCGGCCCCATTGCTAGCAATATACCCTAACAGGTCGATCTTCATGTATTTCTCCTTGGAAAACATCGTGATTGATTTATCGTTGAATTCGTCACGATGGGCTAGCTGACCTGCTTCATCCTTACCTTACATCCCTCAATGGTGCTTTGCCAGCGTATACCAGTAACGTAAGTAGAGTTACCATCCCATTATCACACCATAACAAAGTACAAACAGTATTTAAGTAGGACGGTACACAAAGAGCCGATGCGCCTTCACTCAAACTCTTTATTCCGCTAATTTTACTTTTACATTATAATTTCGAATACAATGTTGGCATTACCCATTACGATGATGAATCGTAAAAAACACAAAGGAGCTAGCTTTTAAGATCCCTTAGTATCTATAAAATTGATGCATAGTAATAACTGTTATCATGCTAATTTCGTTCTTATTGCCTTATTTCATTACTGGAGTCCATTTAGCAAGGATTCGCAAATTGAATGATGTTCTTAAAATGTTTTTTGCGTTGTTGTTGTTGTATAACCGACTTCAAAAAAGTAGGCTTTCGTTACGACTATACTTTCATATACCAATCGGATGGTAAAATAAAAAGGGTGACGTTAGAGTGTCTGTGTTGTATATATGTCCGGAACGTTACAGTTTAATGGATTCAACTTAATTTTTTTTTTATATTTAATGATAATATTAATTCTATATGAAAACTAGCTTCTACTCGCGACTTCGCATGCATGACCGTTTGACGAATTAAAAGTAGGCTATGACCTTTTCTGTCTCTTTTAATAGTAATATAATGCGTTCTATAATAAATTTAATAAAAAATGGTTGAGTCATTAAAGCGCTAAGAGGTGGCAAACAAATAAAGACTCACTTTCACATTTACAGGTAAAGCTTATTGAAGATGTTAGTTTAAAATTATATAGGTAAAGGTAGTTTGTACGAAAGGTTAAATCTTTTTTGTCGTTTATGACCTATCTATCTAATAAAGAAATGATTGAATGATTTTCCTCGAAAAGAACCTAATGATTTCAGTAACACCCTGTATAAAGTATCTACTCTATCTAAATGTTATAGATCTATGGCAAACTTACTTGTCATGAAAATGTTTGTTACTAGTTGCGTATGAATCGAAAATGTAATTCAACATAGGCGAGTCTCCTTTCCCATGTTTCATTTGTCGCCGAGGTTTGCTTGTTATTCTTGTATTGCGGAAGACAGTCGGAGGAGGCATGGTGAGCGATGTCGGCGGGGTCGCAAGTTCAGTGCCGTGGACTTCTGAAAAAGATAGATGGATTGTTACTTTAAGATGTTGATGGATGGTTGAATTCGATAGTTCGATAGTTCTCGTATAATATTTGGAATCGAGTATTCAATTTCGTTATTGGTAGGTACAAAACCTGAACTAAACTGAGAGTCAACGATACCAAAAACTATTTAATATCAAAGGGATTAGTAGTTACTGAGATGTAGTGCTGCGGTAGGAGACAGATGAATGTACAAAAGTAAATTGCTTGGGTACCTCTGTCCCATTCGTGTTTCAAATGTAAAGCAGTTGTGTTTGCATGGCTGTGTTTCGGTTTGAAGGGTGGGATATGGCGTGAATTTACTGGGTACGGAGGAATAACATCAGAGTCCTCAGGAACGGCAACACATAGGGGGTATCATGTGCGAAACAGTATACTGTGTTATGTCCATGGTACTGCTTATGTCTATAGGCAACGGATACCACTTTCCATCAGGTGGGCCGTCAGTTTGTTTGCTATTTTAAGTTGTATAAAAAAATAAACAATGACTCTTTTACAGTCTCCCTGCATGTGTATTTCTAGTCTACCCGTGTTTATTCTATTTTGCTTTGAAGAGAGGGAATTAGTGGTCAATTTATAACGTTGGTGTATTAGCCGTTAACTGTCCACTGCTGAACATAGCTTTCGTCATACGGGGGGTTTTGCCAATAGTTGCTAGGTTTAGCAGATGGGTTGGCAACCGCTGTTGCTTGCTCTTACGATACCCACGGAAAGGGAAAGGTTAGCCTATTCTATGCCAGAACTTACGCCACTTGGAATTTACGCGGTACAGAGGCATACTACCATAGGATTCAGGAGCACACGAGGAGTATCACCGCCATCACAGTGCTTTTTCTGATATCCATGGTGCAAGCCGTATCTATAAGCGAAGGTTACCATTTTACATTAAATGGGCCATCAGCTTATTCGCCTTTTTTTAATTTCGTATTATTATAAAAAAACTCATTTACCTGTTACGTTTTGGGGGCGATGGCCCTTGTGAGCATCGCCATCAGCAGTACGAAGCGGATCATGCCGCCGCATCCTACCCGCTGAGCAGGCTCTGCCGACAATGAAATAATCATAATAAATAGCCGTGAACATTTTTCACAGAGTCGTCTAGCCCTAAATTAAGCAGACCTTGAAGCGTGGGTACTAGATCACAGATGGTCATGCTGAAATAAATATTATACATTGTAAATATCTTAGATTAGGAAGTTAAGTACATTGTTTTATATTTTATCTCTCTATGATAAATATATAAAAAAGAAAATACCACTTTTTTCCTGTGGATATCATAAAAGGTAATTAAAAGAACTCAATGGTCGAGAGATGGGTAGCAGCGTCCCTCCTAAAACATACCAAAATCTAACTATGGTTGCCAACCCGCCCGCCAAGCGTAGCAACTACTAGCAAAACTGAATAGAGCAAGGCCTATGATCAGCAGTAAACAAAAATGTCTGATATCATCATAAAAAGAAAAAAATTACACCACCTGACTGGTTGTTAGTATTGGGGCTGCTAGTCTTCGTTACTAATGATAATGGTAATTTCTCTCTTCTCCCACGCTTTGTTTTAAAGGATTAAAAGTACAATGGTAACACTACGCTATCGATGTATGCTAGTAAAGTACTAGTGAGGGATAGCAGATGAGTATTAATTCAGGTCATCGCAAAGGATCACGTGGAAATCATTCTGAGTCATCATATTGCTAGCAATGTGGTTGTTAGGCCTTGTTACTGACAACCTTCTGTTCCACCACAGTCTTGTGTTAAGATAAACTATACAGCGAATATCTGAGGGAATAAACTAGAACAGCTTCTCTAGATAAAGGGCAAACGAATGTATCGATAAATAATATATAGCGCATCCATGAGAAAAAACTATAGTAGCCGACAAAGTCCGAATGATAAGCAAACAGAAGTGGCAATAGACTGGTTACATAGCTCGAAGAACAGACAACCGACGGGGAAGCAAGGTTCTTGAGTGGCGATCCCCTACGGGCAAACGTAATGTAGGATGATCCTCTACTAAATGGAGTGACGACCTCAAATGAATTGCAGGGAGTCAGTGGCTGCAAGTGGCTCCGTTCTTATGGCAGTCTATGGGAGAGGCCTATGTTCAGCAGTAAACGGATAATGACTGAAATGATGATGATGATGAGAAAAAACAAATAGTAGACTTTGTTTTCTCATTCTATCATAAAGTTATTTATTGATAACTTTATTTGCCATTTATCTAGGGGGATATTTATTTATTTATTTTAGTTTGGTTGGCCACCTGGTAGAAAGTGATAACCATCGCCTGAAGAACAGCAATATAGACTTAACAGAATAAAATATTATATCTGTGATAGGCTTCATTTGTTACCATTCCTGAAGACTACAAGAATATGCCTCTGCACCTTATAATTTCACCGTTATATCCCAAATCGAGCCCACAAAAAAATTCAATTAACTCGACCGAGAATCGAACCAGGGGCCTCATTTGCATAGCAATATCTTGCAAAATAATGATTTAGCTTTGTGTAACCCCATGAGACTATAATATAGGTATGCGCGGCTTACCGTGGCAAATATTTATTATGTTATATAAAATAAACATGGAGCCACACAAGCCCCTGGGTTTTGGTTACCCCTAAAATGAGATTATGTAAATAAATACGAAATTAAAACGGGTTGTGCTTGTTTTATTAGCCTAAAGGAACATAATGAAAACAATGGTTGCATTAAAACTTTCAAATTTATAAATAGCGATTTTGTTTTTTTTTTTCTAAATTATAGATTAATTATTTAAATGTACGCATATTAATAGTTTCGCTATACCGGTCCCGGCATTGAACAGGCCACCGTTTACTTTCCCGTGGGTATCGTAAGAGGCGACTAAGGAAATTTAACAGTTGAGAGATGAACAGCAGTGTCCCTTTTAAAACATCACCAAAGCTTAGGTTCCCAACCCGTCTCCCAAGCGTAGCGACTAGTAAAGTAGCGATTAGTAAAACCCCTCTTATGGGTGAATCTTATGTTCAAGTTATATTCTTTATACATTTGTTATCTCAGAACTCCATTATTTATATTTGAATTTGAAAATATGCACTTTTATATTGTTGAATAAAAAATTTCATCAAAATTGATTTAGTTGATTGACTAATGAAAATAACTATTTCAAAGTTGTGATGATTCTTAATTCAAATTTGAAAAGATTTAAGTCTTGTTGAAGCAAAATCTATTTATAAATTAATAATATTGTGTTGTTAATAATTTAGCAACAAAATATCAAATATCATAAAATATAATACAAGTAGTAATAGTGTTTATTTGTCAAACATATATTCGTCATAATAAAGACTGGCTACAAAATTATGTTTAAGTGGTTTATATTTCGTTCATTGGCTTTGGCATCCCTCTCGGCGTGGCTAAGCGTGGCGGGACAGGGAAGGGTTAACTTGGCAGGCTCAATGGCTGGTCCCGACATCTGGCGACGTAGCGTTAAAATTATTCAGGCATATTTTTGAACTGGTAAATTAGTGATCGTCGATTAAATTACGAGTACTTAAATACTAATATTACTTTTAGATTTTTGCATCGTTGCATGTTTTATATTTTTTTAAGATACAGGAATTAACGCGATCATTTGTCACGAGTAGATTACTAGTAGTGTACTACTAGTGCTTTGCTCACATACTGTGTTTCCGACGCCGTGTAGTCCCGGCATAGGATAAATCTCTTCCTTTCCATTGGGTGTCGTAAGAATCGACTAACGAACGGCGAGGAATGGGCAGCAGCGTCATTCTTAAAATATCTACTAAGTCTAACTGCGGTTGCCAATTCGACTGTCAAGCATGACAACTGCTGGAACTCCCCCCTCACCCCTTGGGGAGGCTTATCTTCAGCAGTGGACATATGATGACGATGAAGATGTGTTTCCGACAAACACATTAAGTTCATAGAATTGCATGGTTTCGTTGTACATGTGTATAGACATCGTTGAAAACATACCATAATTTTTAAAAACAACTTTATTGTTTTATCTTCAAACCATGAAGCAGGATTTAAGTGTACAATATTAATATGGTTTATCATTTCTTACCATTAATTCTTTATTAAAACAATGCCATTCCAGGTTTTATCTAACGCGATAACATAAATTTATAATAGAATATACATTTATGAATCAAAATTATACACATCATTTACATAATATGGTTATGATAAAATTAATAATTTGGTAAAAAACTAAATAAATTAAAATTAACTTTATATCCAGAGCTTTAAAAGTCGCATGTGGAAAAGATTAAAAGAACAAATATTCCACTTTGCTATGTTTGTACGTATCTTTGATAGTGACACCTGCACATTATTATTCCTTGCAAGTTGAATTTAAGTTGGAAAAAGTTAAATATTCTTTCCTTTGACTATAATAGTTTTTGTTTAATGCAAAAGTAATATCTATTTGTAAAGAGACAAGGTTGAAAACCATTCTAGTTATACTATTGCTGTTACATTTGCATTTTGAATTTTATTATTATAATGTAAATATAAATTTTAAAGAAAAGTTGATTATGAACGTGTATTGGTATAAGCTAAAGAAGTGTATGAGACTAGTGGTGAGAGAGAAAAACTTTTAGGCAATAAAAAATAGTTTAAAATTAACATGAAACAAAATTTTATCTGGACAGAAAAGAAAATCAACAGTATAAAAAATTTAATGTTATTTAATACATACAATATACTCTAAATATAAAAGATAAATATGAAAAAAATCAATTCGTGGATCTATAAAGAGAAAAGATGACCAAAAAGGTCAAAAAGGTACATTATAAGTAAAATGCATGACGTTAATTTTTCAGGGTAAATAATTATCGAAATGAGTATATGTACATATATTCAGAAGGTATTTACAATAGAAGATATAGAGAAAGTATAGTATAGTTAGAACAAATACAGAAAAATGATCTAAGGATATTATAGAGTGGTGTCCGAGACAATATAAGAGAAAAAAAGGGAGAAAGTCTCGTAGATGGGAAGACGATATCAAAAAAATAGCGGACACACCTGGAAAAGACAAACGCAGAATCGCATTCAGTGGCGAACTCTAGGGGCCTACGCTGGACAGCAAGACAATCTTTATGTACCGGTGTCAAACAAATAATTAAATTATTATTATTATATTGTAATATTGTTAATAAAGGCTATTATTATTATTATTATATGTACATATATTCAGAAGGTATTTACAATAAAAGATATAGAGAAAGTAAATTAGAAAAATAGAAATTATGTAACAAGGAGCGTCAAAACAAGCAATCGAGATAGAGAGCATGACATCGAAAATGTATACGAAAAGAAACATAGTTGTCGAGTCTGTGTGGCCAGTTCGAATGAAAGAGGTGAAATAATTATATATACCACTACGATTTAATTTACCCACTTAAAAGAATCAAAATTATGTTTTTTTTTTTTTACAACTGAATGGCAAACAAGCTAACGGAACCACCTTATGGAAAGTGGTAACCGTCGCCTATAGATATGAGCAGTACCATGGACATAACAGAGTATACTGTTTCGTCCATGATATTTTTCATTACAAGAATTCTTGATATATATATATATATATATATATATATATATATATATATATATATATATATATATATACAAATTACAAATGTAATCAAGACAAAACTTTAAATGACGAACATAACGTTATTGCAGTAATAATCAACATATCTTCATTAAAACTTTACATCAATTGGAGACTTGATAACAAATATTAATATTCATAATTGAATTTCCCTCGGGACCCTCTTGCGAGATATTCAGCAAGTTGAAAACTATATAGTACTTAAAGGCGAGATGGAATAGAGACCTTTGATTTTACTAGAAATTTATATATATTTGCATAGTGTTATTATTATTATTTCAGCCGTCAACTGTTCACTGCTGGATATAAGTCTTCCCCATAAGGGGAGTTTTGCTAGTAGTTGTTACGTTTGGCAGGCGGGTTGGCAACCGCAGTTAGACTTTTAGACATGTTTTAAGAAGGACGCTGCTGTCTATCCTTCCTCTATAAGCTCCCTCAATCGTCCCTTACGTTACTACTCTTACCCCTGTCATAAGAGGCAACTTAGGGAACTTAGTGGTCGAGGAATTAGCAGCAGCGTCTTACGGCGTCTACATGCAAACCATACACCTACGTATACCCAAACTTACGTGAATGGAGAAGAGATTGTTAGTAATGGGGAGGTTAGTTCCCATCACTATCAATATACCTTATCAGGTTGACCTCCACGCGTTTCCCCCTGGAAACCATCGTGACTAATTTATTGTTGAATTCGTCACGATGAGCTAACTGACCTGCCTTTTCATCCTCACCTATCATCTTTCACTGGTGCCCGGCCAGTGTATACCGATGACGCGAGCGGGATTGGTAAATCCGCTCGCTTCCATTATCATCCATAAAAAAAAACTCACGTGAAACGTTGTATATTTAGATTAACCCTGTTCTTACTTTGATTTCTACGATACAGGGTTCATTTAGTTTGGGGTCATAGCTGTATTGTACCATAGGCTAATTTTGTTTAAGGAAATAAGGTTATTCTTATTGTCGCTTCTAGTGTTGCCAGGTGTACCTGATGGGGCGCTAAATGTGCCGATTAATCAAATAATGAAAAAGATTTTTCATAAAAAAATTTACATTTACGCTACATATATTTTTTTTTATACAACTTAGAATGGTAAACAAGCTGATGGCCCACCTAATGGAAAGTGGTAACCGTCGCCTATAGACATGAGCAGTACCATGGACATAACAGAGTATACTGTTTCGCCCATGATACCCCCCATGCGTTGCCATTCCTGAGGACTCAGATGTTATTCCTCTATACCCAGTAAATTCACGCGATATCCCACCCTTCAAACCGAAACACAGCTATGCAAACACAACTGCTTCACGATTAAAATACGAATGGAGCAGAGGTACCCAAACAATCGACTTTTGTACAAAGTCTCCTCTGGTAGACCTCTGGTTATTACTATGTATTATGTATATTTACACTTAGAGTACGATTTTATTTTATACTATATTTTAATACTTATACTTATTTACTTTACTTATACTTATATTTTAATTTCTACTAGTCCAGCAAGACTTGTTATGTTAGATTAAATACATATTTAATTTAGATAATTAATATAATTCTATACTTGTACTAGTAGTTTAAAATGCAATAAATTGAACTCAGAGTTAAAAACCCCTTGTTTATTTTTTAGTGTCTCGATCTGCAACCTTAAATCCCGATTTTTTTGACCTTATGTACCGACTTAAAACAAATCGGACCTGGCGACACTAGTCACTTCTAACCTCGTCGTAACAAATTCCAGAACAGTGAACATTTAGTATTTGAAATAATAATGATGCTGACGCTGATGACGATGATGGTGACAATGATGGTAATGATAAAACCGCTACGACAATAAATTCATAGCATTTTTTTAAACCGCTGCAGTAAACTTAATACTTACCTTGCAAAATTACTGGAGCCAGACATAATTTGATTTATCGTGGAAACTGGCTGACGCATTAGCCGATAATACGGACAAGCCCAAGGGATGTGTGCAGTAATAACAGAGTTGCGAGATAGAGGTATTTTCAGTAAGCACCTGCACTGCAATATGCATTCGAAAATCATTTCTATTTCCAATACTTATACGGATGAATTTGCACTGTATCTAGTCAATGTAGGTAATTATATCAGTCTTCTGTAATTAGGTACGTGCATTTTTATTTATACAGGATCAAATTTAAATCAATATAATATTTTTAATGGAAAATTCTGTTAATAATTATAGTTTATAAATATAGTCAATAAATAAACTTTTTTTTCATTGTGATTATTTTTTGTAATTATTTATATTTATAATAAGTTTACTATTGTAATCTTTTGGAAGAAACAATAATGAGTATCTATCTATCTATCTAAAATTGTAATTAGATAATGTCTGTAAATGGAAGATATTTAAGAAAAAATTACATGACAGGTGATAATACCATTAGATACTAAAACAATATTCTTTAAAAGTTTTGTCTGTATGTTTATTTAAACACTACTAAAACAAACTAGATGTAGATATCACAATTGTGTTCCTGAAGGACTAACTTAAAATCTGGTATATGTTTTATCTTGATACACCATCTAGAGGTGATCCTTTTCATTGATTTCCCTACTTTTGAAATCTAGTTATGAAAGTACAGGAAGCCAAAAATTTACATGCGGATAGAGATCTTTAGCACTCGGCTTTTTCTGTTACCCCATAAGCGACTTGACGTGATGATACATAGATATATTATAATGATATTAATATTTTTCGTCTCTTTCTCTCACAATAAATATGGATCATAATTAGTTTCCGTGTTTCATTCTCTATAACCAATATAGGCGTTCAACTAACCAAATTTTTATTTACTGAATAAGGTGAAGAATAAAAAAACAATATATTAAATAATAATACGATATTATACAAAAACGACCATCTTTTGTACTTCAAAGTGTAATAATAAAAATAAATAAAAATATAAAAGCCCTTTATTTCCTTATCCTTAAGATTACTGTATCAAAATATTGGTATTTATTTGTTAGTGTTAAATAGTTATTAATTAATGTTTCGCCTTCAAAGTGTAATATATTTATATATTTGTATTATTATTTAAATGGTGCAATAAATAAATAAAAAAGGTTTCTAACTAAAAATTCCACAGTCTACGGCAACTCCCTGCGCAATATATTTTCACGATCTTATTCGAAAACTTTAATAACAAAGACTTCCTGCAAAATAAAGATCGTGCAAAAATACTAGTAAGTGCAGATGTGCATAGAATTTGCATAATTCTTTGTTGGCAGCTCTAAATGCTTCTCAAAAAGAATTTTAATTTCACCAACACGTCTGTTATTTAAATTTCACTATTTCGGAACGGGAGAAAATGTATGAGCTCAGACAAAAACAAATGTTTTTGGAGAAAAATCTTTAAAATAATTTTAAAATGTATAGACGAGTAGATTTTGTGATAAGGTTTCGTGTTATAATTAAAAATTTGTGTCCCACCAAAAAACAAAAAAGATTTTAATTGTGATAAAACCAACCAATCAAAAAAAACTAAAGTACTGACTCAATTTTAATAAAATTTCTATGGAACCAATTTGTAAGTATATCCTTTCAGATAAAAAAAAAGAATTTTCCAAAACAGTTCAGAACTGACGAAGTTATGAGGTAACAGACATAAAAAATACCACCGAACTGAAAACCTCCTTTTTTGAAGTTGGTTGAACAGCTTCAAGTTACTCAGCCAGCTATCGCGAGCTATGCTCGGAGTTTCCTTACGTGACAGCATTCGAAATAAAGATATCCGCCGAAAAACCAAAGTAAACATAGCTGGAAGGATAAATAATCTAAAGTGGTAGTAGACTGGCCACATAGCTCGAAGAACCAATAACCGATGGAGAAGAAAGGTTCTTGAGTGGCAACTCCGTACAGGGTAATCACAGTAAAAGACGACCCCTCACTAAATAACGAAGTGACAACCTCAAATGCATTGCAGGTAAAATGAATATACAATAATAATATATATCCGACTGTTATACACGATATCGAAAGTAGTGATAACATTTTTCCGCCGTCAATACAAGAAGAACCAATACATAGATACCGGAACAGTATCTATATGACCCATCTCAACCTTTTTCAGGATCTCATGTATCTCTGTACCAAAACTCATCATAATCAATTCAGCGGTTTAGATGTAAAAGCATAATAAACAAACTCACTTTCTCATTTATAATATTAGTTAAGGATTGGCTATTATATATTACAATATATCATAGTTTATATGACTTTAGTGACAACTTACATTGAGATTAAACTTCGAAACAACAATTTGCATAAACTTAACATCAATACATAATATGTATATATATTGTTATATATTAAATTATACAACACGTGTAGGTGGCCATCTTAATAAATCCAATAACTTAGTCGATATTCGCATCAGCAACGCCTAAGGCTTATCTGTTTACGTGAATTAACTTGCGTTCCAAAGAGAGAAAGGGATTGTTAGTAATGCGGTCTATCTTATTGCTAGCAATATATCTTGCCAGGTCGACTTCCACGTGGTCTCCCCGGAAACCATCGTGCTGAATTCCAGGTGTATTCATCACGGTGGGCTAACTGACTTCCTTTTGCATCCTTACCTATCATCTTTCACTGGCACCCCGCCAGCGTATACTGTTACCATTCTATTATCAATCTTTAACCCAACTTAGGTTCCATAATAATTTATTGTATATATTATAAATGAAAAAGTTTTTGAGAATAGATAGATGGATGGATGAATATTCGTTACTCGTTTCCGCAAAAACTACTGAACAAATGTGAATGAAATTTGGCACACGAGTAGGTTTATTTATTTATTTAAAGAAAACATCTGTAACCACACATATGATAATTACACAATTAAATAATAACTTGTCAGCCAATAAAGTTTGCACAAATGCACAATACTTAGTTACTTGTACAACAATTTGTCTATTACCCTAATAAGATAATAATAAGGCAATAAGATCGCCTTACTGTACTTATACAATTGTACCGTTATATTTGTTAATTGTCTTGCTTATTTCCTATATTGTATAATGCAAATAAAGTGTACTCATTCATTCATTCATTCAATACATGTGAAGAAAACACACAAAAATACTATTGAAAACTATAGTAACATTGTTAATAACAAAAATCTGTTTACATCTTAATTTTGCATATAGGCTAATTTTTAGGTTGTACTAATTCACATGGGCAAAGCTGGGAGATATAACTAATACATAAATAATGTAGTCGTTGATTTACTGTTTAGTAGTGAGTTAATATACATTATAATTAAGTTAATTAGTTAATAAAACACCTTTCTAAAAAATGGCTAATTTTGTTATTGGAAACAGGGGAGACCTGCTTAAGTTCTGATTATGATCTAAATATTTTTTTGTGAAATGAAATATGCTTTACGACCCATTCTTATACCAATACTATATACATAATTTTATACATAAAAAAATCATAGAAATCGGTCGAGCCTATCTTTTCCAGTCTACCGAATACATTGGCATAAAAGTCTTGTTTGAGCATCAGTAGTGCAAGTGGGTATTTAAAATACCAGAGCGAGACTGTACAAAAGTCGTTTCTTTGGGCACTTCTGTTTCATTCGTGTTTTTACCGTGAAGCAATTGTGTTTGCATGGCTGTGTTTCGGTTTGAAGGGTGGGATATGGCAGTGAATTTACAGAGTACAGAGGAATAACACGTGAGTCCTCAGGAATGGCAACGCATAGAAGATACGATTATCATGGGCGAAACAGTATACACTGTTATGTTCGTGTTACTGCTCATGTCTATATGCGACGGTTACCACTTTTCATCAGGTGTGCCTTCAGCTTGTTTGCCATTCTAAGTTGTATAAAAAAAACGTAATATATAATATAATATGTCTAATTATTAAATGTATAAAAATTCAATTCAATTTAATAATTCATGTATGTGAACACAATGATGACAATTTTTAATCATGTTACAGTAGACATATAATGTGATTGTAATCTTATTTTGAAAGAGTCAATAGAGAGACTATTATTAATTATTATTCTTAATTAATTTCTAATTAAAATTTATATTATGTTACTATTATAATAATAGCAAATTAATAGTAATTGCTTTTTAGTAGTGTTAATTTTAAATAATTTGAATTTAACGTTAAAGTTAATTAAATACGTTTTGTTGTAACATATACATAGGAAAAATAAGCTTTGCAATTATAATTTGTCGTCACCTCAATTTTTACGTAGCTTTGTGGCAATGTATTCTGACATTATTAATAATTTTCTAGCATTAACACTTTCACCCCATCAGATATCGTGCACACCATAGAAATATACTTTTTATTGCCTCTATTAGCAAAATACTTTTTTTTATACATACATACTAATCTGTCACGCTTATCTCTCATTGGGGTAGGCAGAAAGATTGGAATGCCAATTGCTTCGATTCAAACAGATCTCTTTGGCTTCCTTTACATTCATCGATCTTTTTATACAGATTTGTCGGTTACAGATATTTTTAATTCGGGCTTTTTAGTACGTCGTCAATGTACAGCTATCTAAGGCGGCCCCTACCGACTTCTCCATTCGTTCTCCAAATGATTAAGCCAACGTAACATTCACTTTCCGATTGTTGACAATGTAGACATCGTCTTTCAGTCCATATTTCTCTCTAATCGCATTATTTTTCACTCTGTCTCTCTTTTACATACACGCACACACACACTTACACAATTATAATATTAATAAGTACGCCAAGTATAAAAAATATTATATATTACACTTCCAACACAAAGTACAGTAGATTACAAAATACAAATATACGTTGAGGAACCGTAAGCTTCTTAAATCCTATGCTAACAGTTATGAGGACACAAAGGGATATGCGTAATGCACGGGAATGTACAAACATACAAATGATACAGAAGGGTAAACAGTGGCCTTATAAAGTACCTTAAAATATTACCATAACATTCAGTCTTGAGGGATAATAAAAATTGCACATTACATATGTAATTGTTCGGTAAATCGTGATGTTTACTCGTTTTACCAGTTCATATCTTTTATTTAATTTCATCTCTTTTGCCCTGTGTTTTTATGAAACCTCCTGAACTCGATTGATGGATTGGGGAAAAAGATTTTAAACAACGATTAGAATAAGCCTCAATATTAATTGTATGTTCTTTGTAACTGTTAAATATATATTTTTTTTTATTACTAAGATTGGTAAACAAGCTGACCACCTGATGGAAAGTGGTAACCGTCGCCTATAGACATGAGCAATACCATGGACATAACAGAGTATACTGTTTCGCCCATGATACCCCCCATGCGTTGCCATTCCTGAGTGCTCAGGTGTTATTCCTCTGTACCCAGTAAATTCACGCCATATCCCACCCTTCAAATCGAAACACAGCCATGCAAACACAATTGCTTTATAGTTATAATATAAATATAATATTTCAACCATTTAATATTATTAATACTGAAGATAGTAGAATTTTCTTCTCGCATACAAATATATTATTTATTTTGACTATTCATACTGTTTTCCTTAAAATTAATAAAAAAATTAATTGGAATACATTCATAAAATGATGTGTTAATAAAAGCTACTACGTATGTCTATCTAAGACTTGAATCCGGACTAGTTTTGTAAAGTTAATTATCTAAATTGATCCCGCGTAGAATCCAATCTGAGACCTGTTTTACAAAAATCAATCTATCATGACGCCATAAAGGTATTATTTTAATATTTTGAATTCTAAGTTACGGAAAATTATAAAATATTTAGTACTCCGTTTCATATAGGTTTATCGTAAAGAAACAAACAAAAAAGACTAACTTTGGTCATTCATTGTTCATATTAATATTTAAACAATTTTAGAACAAATTGGAATGATCGTTCGATATTTATACGTATAGTTCCTTGCCATCTTTTAAAATTAACGCGTTAGAAGATTCGAATCTGAAATTTTAGGGACTAAGTTTCACGATAGACCCCATAGTAGTTTCATGGAAGGTAGATTTCTGTAGAATTCTATTTATGTGAACGATGTCTGTCTCCTTGTCACGAGCCCTAAACGAAATGAGATAGGAATTTGAAATTCTCACATAATACGTTCCTACTATTGTCGTTCAAGCAGGCCGAAGCCGGAGATATTAACAAAAGCCTAATAAGGGTTTACAGGAATGCGTAGGTGCCCCTCTTTTGTATGTACGGACATACAAACGAAGGGGGAGGGGATGTTTCTATTTAGGAAACGTACGCAAACCCTTTGCAACTAAACTAAATTATTTTTTATACACGTTGAATACATAATCAGTCGAGTGTGTTCACAATAATGTTATGTACCTGTTGACGAGATAACATATTGCGAGTATCTATGTTGATTCATCAACATTATATATATATATATATATATATATATATATATATATATATATATATATATATATATATATATATATATATATATATATATATAAATAAGCAACAGCTGTGTTTTTGAAATAAGTTCTTCTCAGCTGAAATGTTTCTGAACAGTTTTATAAAGTGACTGTTTTAAAATGCTTATTATTAAGTTTACTTGAATAAAAATTATTTATTATTATTTATTTATTATCTAGAGTTTTATTTTTACTTGTATAGTGTAATATTTATTTTCTTATTAATCGCAAATTGACTTGTAGCTATTGTCGAGTCTTTTAATACTTAATTGATACTGGTAATTTTAAATTCTTATCTTTCTTTAATATTTCTAACTATAAAACTTAATTTGAAAATAGAATTAACGCTTCTAAAATTGTTTAACAAAGAATTTTTCACATGAAAAACTGAACAGTTTAAATTAACCGTTCGATAAGTCGAAACGACTTCCTACATATGCAAAAATTAATGAAAAAAACGACCCAAAAATCGTAACGTATATAAGGAAAACAATATTTTCTTTATTTATATGATAATACGCGAATGTAACAAGGGCAATGGGACTGTGACACGAATTAATAGTCCTCGTTATACGCGTTTCATATTATTTGTTAATGTAATATTTTCGCAGCTATGAAACCCGTACATGAACCTCGTATTTTATGTAATAAAATATTATACCTGCGCCTTTAATATACAGATTATTATTTCGTTACCCCAGATGACGTGTATTTTTAGAGAATTTCCAAAGAAAAAGGCATAACGGGGTATACAAGGTGGAATAGTAAAGAAATATAGGTAGGTTATGTATGGAATCTTAACTTACTAATATTATATATTACTAATATATAATACATATAATACTATATATATGTAACTAACGTTTGTACGTAGGAGATGTTTAAGAAAAAAATATATGAAAGGTATTACTAGAAATAATAGGTACTACAAGTGAAGTTGTTAGAATTTTCGTCTGTCTCTCTCTCTCTCTCTGTATGTTGGTTTCGGCATCACGCAATTACTACTAGACCAAATTGAATGCGGTTTTCACAGCTATATTACTGATAGTGAACCTTAAAAACTGGTGTATGTTTTAGATGCCGTATCATCTAGAAGTAATTACCTAATTCCAATATACATGTATACGAACTACTTACTATCAGGTGGGCCGTATACTTGTTTACCACTCATTGAGGTGGAGAAAATAGCTATCCCTTTTCTTTGCAGAGCAAAAGAGCTTGTTGTGAAGCAAAATTTAACAAAATCAGTCAATGTAGGATATTTAGAAAAAATGCGATGTGTTTCTTATATCGATATACTCGTATGTATACGATTGAAGTCGCTTTTTACAATTGACTTCAAAAAGAATGTTCTTCATTGTGTTGTATTTTTTTATGTTTTATCTCAGACCTCCATTATTTATAAACCGATTAGGAAAATTATTTTTTAATAACATATTTGGAAAATTTTATCTGAAAGGATATACTTTCAGATTGTTCTAATGAAAATTTTATCAAATTCGGTTCAGAAGTTGAGTTTCTAAATCAAAATAGTTGATTTTTGAAACGATTAAAATCAGTATTTTTTGTAAAACAATATCTTAAATTACGTGGAAAAGAAGTTATTTATTTGCGAGGCAATATACACTTGTTCTACGATATACATAGGAAAAACTACTTTTTGGATGTTGGTTAAATGGGATGTTAATTTACAAAATTGAACAGTGGCAAGTATATATACTTACATGCCGAAACATTCGAACTTTGCACTTTGTATTTCCATATGAACATAAAGTATAAAGTTTGATGGTTCAAATAAAGCTCATAAAGCTTACTCATTCGCTATTCACATACGTTGCTAATGGGAAAAAATTACTCAGACCAAAATGGCATTTGATTATCTATATGTATACTAATCTTATAAAAAGGGGATGTTTGTTTGTTTATAATATATAAACTCAAAACCCAGACATTATTTCACCTGTAAACTACATTACCAGAATGTAATTTAGGCTATATACTCGTATGTATTTTATTATCAGAGGGAGACTTTGTACAAAAGTCGATTGCTTGGGTACCTCTGTCCCATTCGTGTTTCAACCGTAAAGCAGTTGTGTCTGCATGGCTGTGTTTCGGTTTGAAGGGTGGGATATGGCGTGAATTTACAGGGTGCAGAGGAATAACACCTGAGTACTCAGGAATGGCAACGCATGGAGGGTCCATGGTACTGCTCATGTCTATAGGCGACGGTTACCAATTTCCATTAGGTGGGTCGTCAGCTTGTTTGCCATTCTAAGTAGTATAAAAAAAAATCTATCTACTTATACACACATACATATAAACATATATACATTGCCGTGTCGGTCCCGGTATAGAATTAGCCACCCCTTCCTTTTCCGTGGGTGTCCTAAGAAACGAATAAGGGAGCTTATGGTGGAGGGATGGGCAGTAGCGTTCCTCTTAAAACATCTGTAAATGCCTAATTGCGGTTGCAAATCCGCCTGCCAAGCGTGGTAACTACTGGCAACACACCTCTTATGAAGAAGGCTTGTGTTCAGCAATGAACCATTAACGGCTGATATTGAGAGAAATTTTAAATATAAACGACGTCATATATAGACATAATAAACGTAAAAATAGTATAGGCTATCTCTTCCTTTCTCGTAGGTACTGTAGCAATTAAACAGGGCAAACCTAAAGCCCCGAAGACAAAATCGCTGCCAAATAGACTTACATTAGAAAACTGACTAGGGAAACTAAATGGTCAAGAGATGAGCTGCAGAGTTCCTCTTAAAATATGACCAAAACTTAACTATGGTTGCCAATCCGCCTGCCAAACGTGGCAACTAAGAACAAAATTCACATGCTACATATATAGGAGGCAAATTTATTAGCATACGTTTAGACAGTAGACACACGTTTATATATTCAATATGGATAAAAATTTAAATGTAAACCGAATGCGACGTTATTACTATCAAATTTAAATATAATATAAAGAAACCCAGACAATAAATAGCATTAAAAATCAATGAAATCAAACTGATACGAGTATATAAGAGAAATCTTATTATTCTTAAGTTTAAAGAGAAAAGATTTTATGTTTCGTGCTTTGAAAAATCAAAGATACTACAGTATTTTTACGTTGACCCAAATAGCAATTAAACAGTCCCATTTGGCAAACCTAGAGCCCCGAAGACAAAATCGCTGCCAAATAGACTTACATTAGAACTAACTGACCTGCTTTTTTCATTATTCACCTATCATCCCTCACTGGTGCCCCGCCAGCGTATACCGTTAGCGCAGGCGGGGTTACCACTCCATTATCATCCATTAAAAAAAAATACGTCTATATATATTAAATTATGACTAATATAGATCTATTACAAAGAAAATGGTGTTAAAAACGTTAATAAATGGGTGGTCCATTAGTCATAAATAATATTTCGTTCAGTATATATCTATGCCTATTCGTTTTATAGTGGATCACGGCCACTAAACTCATTATAGAGGTGTGTGTAATTTACACACGAGGTTAGGAGTTGTTTATAATAATAATATAAAATAATAGTTAATATTAACCTGTCAATATAATTTGTTTATTTTTCTAGTTCTATCATACCTCTTTATTGTGTATTATGTATGTATGTATGTATGTATGTATTATTCCTTTAGAGGTACAAATTATCCTAAATGTTATTTATTTACTATTACTATAAAAACAAAATATTTCATCTGGTTTTAGTACATTACAAAAAGCAATTACTGCACAACAGTATCGTACGATTTCAAATTAATTAGCCCCTCTAATTTCGGCATAATTGGCAGTCACATTCTGTCACTCCGGCCGTCACGAAACGTATGCGATGGGCGTGCCGTCCCCAAAGGTCATTAGACTAATGTGTTTTGTACCTCGCTTTTAAATAGACAAAGCTTTTCCGTTTGTTTTTCCATCTTATCCCACAACTGGTAGCAATTCCGTTGATTACCTTGTTCCCGTCTAGGCGTACTTAATTAAAATTGAATTCAAATTGTTCCTTTGAACTCCAGTTTCGGTTGAACGGATCCGTGAGATCATTGATTACAATTTCTTTGATTGTATATAAGAAATCTTTTGAACGAATCTTTTACTTGAGATTTTATAAACTAATAATGAAAAGAAAAACTAAATCTTACCAGAGGAAGACTTTGTATAAAAGTCGATTGTTTGGGTACCTCTGTCCCATTCGTGTTTCTACCGTGAAGCAGCTGTGTTTGCATGGCTGTGTTTCGGTTTGAAGGTTGGGATATGGCGTGAATTTACTGGGTACAGAGGAATAACACCTGAGTTCTCAGGAATGGCAACGCATGGGGGGTATCATGGGCGAAACAGTATGTGTGTGTACTGTTATGTCCATGGTACTGTTCATGTCTATCGGCGACAGGTACCACTTTCCATCAGGTGGACCGTCAACTTGTTTGCCATTCTAAGTTGTATAAAAAAAAATCTACTAAACCAATTTTAAACAATTTTTTACGAGATCAGTCTGTAAGTATATTCTTTCAGAAAAAAAAAACGCCAAATCGGTTTAGAGCTAACAGAGTTATGAAGTAACAGACATAAAAAAAAATACAACCGAATTGTAAACTTTTTTCTTATTGAAGTCGGTTAAAAACATCAATTTTTACTGTTGTGAGTTCTAACATGATCAATGAAAACCTAATGTTTAAGTTTCTTACTAACCAACTAATATATAACAGTCTAGATTTTTTTTACTTAATTTTATTTAAAACATTCTTGAAAAGTATTTATTATTAAAAGTACTGCCCAATTCGAAATGCAATTTCAGCTCTAGTGTAATAGAATATATTATATACAAATCTTCTTTAAAACGGTCTAAATAACTACCGTCAACAAAACTGACAAATCCATTGCGTGGTTTAGATGAAGTATGCGATAAAGTAATTACGTGACGTGGACGGAATGTCGTTTCCTACTATAAAAAACTTGAAAGCTCGGATATTACAGAAAGACCATGTCCAAGATTAACATGTTAAATAAGATATTTTATAATAGATTACGTGAGTAAGGCTATAGCTAGACAATCCACAAATAAAAAAAAAACAGATTCCAAATCAGACAGATTTATTTATCTAGGACTAGGAAATCAAGAACGTGATGCTATTTAAATGAATACTATATGATTTTACACATTACTCTTTAAATCCTCCAAAATTCTACCAGAAGATATTGCATCTACAATCATATCATACTCGGACAGGAAATAAATCAAACAGCGCGATAGTTTATTTCTAATACAAGTTCATTCTATATGCACTTGATGTTCGCAGTTGGGTGCACATTCAATGTAGCGAAGTTGAAACGCACATGGACAGAATAACCAAACGTATTGCTCGAATTTCACATGTCCGCAATCCTATTGGTCGGTGTTTGCTTGTTCCGATTCAGTGAACAACAGAGTTGACAGCATCTAAATGGGAATAGTAAGATTTTCAATGCATACGGCGTTTTCATTTCTGTAGACGTATTAGGTTTGTTTATTTAATATTTTCATATATATATAAATTCTGTGTCACTACGGTTGTTAGAAAAATACTGTAATTTTTCTAAACTGTTCAATCTTGAAGAATAGGATAATTATGTCATTATACTTTATTGTACACACTTATAATACATAAAACAAATATACATATATATATACAGGTAAGCAAATGTACAAAGGCGAGTTTAACTGTAAAAGAGTTCTCTTCCAGCAAATCCAAAGTTAAAAGGAGCAAGTTAAAAGGATAGTTCTTATTTGATAAGAAGAAATGGGCCTTGTAGGTGTAATTGTGGGAGGAAAACAACGTTACAGGTATAAGAGTATATTGTGTACATACCTAGTTTGAAAGACTAACTCAAAAAGATTTGTAAGTACATATGCTTATGCTTGACTATAAACAAACGAGAACTAGTGGAAGTATATTATTTTTAACCAAATCCAAAAAAAGGAGGTATATTTGTAACCTCATAACTTCGTTAGTTGTATATCTATATGAATAACACTTTTTTTTGTCTTAAAGAATATTCTTACAGATTATTCCTATAGAAATTTTATCAAAATCGGTTTAATAGTCTAGTTTTAGAGCAAAATTATTGGTTTTGTCCCAATTGAAAGCCAAGATTTTTTGTAGAACACCATGTTAAATTATTCTTTTACATATTTATTTCATTATGGATCTATTTCCAAGGAATAGCTATTTATGTATTAATTTGATCGTTGTTTAATAAGTTCTAAAAATTGCTTTGACGTCAAAGCCTTATGAAATAATATACACTCTATAATAGCGTTTATTGACATACAATTACTGTAAAATCTAAAAAGAGCATTATTTATAATTTACAATTAATTACAATTACAAATTTACGATATAGGACATATAGTATATACGTACGATATAATGTACCCCAGAATTCAGTGTTTTTGTTTATAATATAAAATGTAATTATGATCAGACCTCTGTTTAATAAATGTCATTAATCTCATTATCTAATCTCATACTCAATCCACATTATTTGTAATCTTGTTTTACAAAAAATACAAATAGGTGCAGTACCTCAACTTTACAGACGTTTCTTAAATGTACTTTAATTGGAAAAAAAAACTAGTATTTAGTTAGCAGTAGTATAGGATGAACTTTTGAGGTGGACTGTTCTGTTTTTGATCAGAAAGATTATATATTAGTCATATCAAAATCCGTATAGTTATTACTATATATGCTATTGCATGGAAGTAAACACTGCCGTCGCAAAAGGACATGGAAATCGGTGCAAAATTTACAAAGATTTCGGTTTATATATATGTATGTGTGTGTAAAACTAACGCGGAATTGCGAGCTTATTGTTTTGAAGTTGATTGACAAAATAAGTCTTCATGCCAATCATGCTTTTCTTTTTGAAAGAAAGACATTTCTTAAAAAAAAACAAAATAGTTTCAAGTTTTAATTGAACTGTATATATAACGTAATATATTCATCAATTCTAAAATGAATCTAATGATTCATTTTATCAATAAAAAAATGTGGAATTGTTCGAATAATATCACGAAAAAGGGCTAGTAAATATAAGAAAGTTAGCCCGTAATCCGATTTAAGCAGTCTCACGTCTCTTCAAGCCACTATCAAAGAGCATAAAGTATTTTAATTTAGATAACATTCATGAAAAAGGTTGTCCACCAATGCCTTCGATGTTTGCTACCAACTTAACGCCCCCGGGATCAACCCAACCCTTTTAGCTTTATTTATCAGAAATGGAACGAGAGTCCATTGGGAAAACTTCGTTTTGCATGACAGCTCGTTTTTTACATTTTCGTGTTGTAACAGCGATGTTTAAAATGCTATGTGAGGACGCAAACTGCAGATTTTTATTGTTACAACTTTATAATACGTTTTATAATATCTGATTTATGATTTTTATGAAGTTATAATATGTAGTTTTCACTTGGAATTAGAAATAGAAATTGCGCTTGTGACAGAATTTATATGACTGGTAAAGTAATCGCTATTTTTTTAACTTAATAAATTAAAAAAAATATAGTAAATAATAGTACGGTGCATGATAGTACTTTGTTCATTTTAAAATAAGAATTGTTGTGATTTTGACAAGTAAACCATTAGTTTAGGAAGTTACATTTTACTTTATTTGTCAATTTTTAAGACAATTAACATTTTTCAATATTTCCGATTCAAAATTTAAAAAGTTTTCTGTTAGCAAAGTTAAACGTTAATCGTAGAATACTGCTTCATATTTTTTCAATTCGTTTGTATTTTATATGTGTTACCTAATAATTCCATCTAATATAAACTGTTAATTAATTGGTCGTTGATAATTTAATTATGCAGTAGTTTTATGAGATTAGTTTTCTTTATCTTTCATTTAATGTTATAAAGTTTAACTCTTGTATTGTCAATTTTTGTAGTTGTTGCTAAAATTTATTGTACTTTTTGTTTACATCAGAATATAAGATTGAAAACAATATCCCTTGATAATCGAATGAAATATCCCGAACTTGGGTAATAAGATGAGGCGGGAGGCCTATTGCACGAAACAACTTTCTGACTTTGAATTCATCATTCTTTCATCTACGAATCTTTTCGAAAGTAAATACTAAATTTGCTTCGTCTATATTTCGAAGGTAGAAGTCTAAATTTATCTTGCAAATAACATCGAATGAATTATTTATGAAGTCTTCAAATATCTATTTAAATGTTTTTTTTTTATACAGCTTAGAATGGCAAACGAGCTGACGGCCCAACTGATGGAAAATGGTAACCGTCGCCTATAGACATGAGCAGTACCATGGACATAACAGAGTATACTATTTCGCCCATAATACCTCCCATGCGTTGCTATTTCTGAGGACTCAGGTGTTATTCCTCTGTACCCTGTAAATTCACGCCATATCCCACCCTTCAAACCGAAACACAGCCATGCAAACACAACTGCTTCACGGCTGAAACACGAATGGGACAGAGGTACCCAAGCAATCGACTTTTGTACAAAGTCTCCCTCTGGCTTTATACCATCCCTGCTAAATAACTACTTTCTTCTTTCAAAACAGATGAGGAATCTATTAATAACAACCCATAAATGTCCCACTACTGAGCACTGATAGACACGAAGAAAGACTATTAAGAGGACGTTATCATAATGAAAAAGTTTTTTTTTTAATAATAGACCATATAACCACGTCGTCCTGAACAAACACAGGACAATATGGTCCATGAACGTAATCTATCGAAAAAATAATGTTCCACTGGTAATTTCATTAGAATTATTTTGTTTAACTCCGCAACCATTAGTACGTGAGTGACTAGCAACACTCAAAGATCGATTACTATTATTATTAAAAGAAGTTCTACAACCTTCCATGTTAATTTTTTTATATATTACGATAATAATATTCCCTATAGACGTTCTATATGGTCTTCAACATTCTCTATCACTATTCTTACCACATCTTAATTAGTCCCTCATTCCTGAAGATTGGAATCCCATCCTACATCTTTTATTGTCTTCCTTCATTTGCCACGATGTTGTTAGATGGATAGCTGTATTCACTGGCATCGCCATCACTTGAGTAATTCAGCGCGTTGGTCTTGGCGCTCTTTGTCTTTTCCTTACCACCTTTCACTATGAGCTTTTCCAGGTTGTCATTACTTCTTCGAGCTATGTATCCGAAGTATTATTATGGATATTTCATGTGAGCAGATAAATGAGAGCCATTGTTGGTATGTAACTTTCATTCATTCATCATTCATTTAACTTTGAACTGTGTTAAGACAGAAGCGTTTGGTCTTCAAGCAGTTCTGGGTATACGGGATATTTTTCTCCAATACCACATTTAAAATACGTCCATTTTGCTCCTACCTGTGGCTTTTAGTGTCCAAATCTTGGCACTGTACAAGTAAACATAGAAACTCAGCGATCGCATGACATGAATTTTAGTTCGCATTGTTAAGTTGGTAACCCATTAAATTTAACACATTTTAATTTCGAACAGTCCACATGGAAAGCGATAACATTCTGAGCAATCAACTAATCGAAATGGTGACATTGCAACACTGATATCGTAGAATTAAAGTACACGCGCGTTTATGTGTATGTGGGTGTAAAATACTTCTTTATAATTTTATACTTAATGCTACAGGGAATAGCAAAGTTCACGGCCCACCTGATGGAAAGCAGTAATAGCAGTTTCATTATAAATATATGGACATAAGTAATAACAGACTTCACAGTACATATCGTGTCGTTTATAACCAATGGCAGCTTTTAAGTAATGCTACTACAATATGTGATTTTATAATTTAGGATATTTTAATAAATCAAGGTGATAAAATGTATGTTCAAAATTAAAAAAAAAACATAGTTGTCAAATGTTTTTTTTTTTTTGCAATGAACATTAAAAATGTATCCAGACACGATCAACTTAAAGTGAACTTGTGATCTTTAATATAATTTTTGGACATTCAATGTTATGATGGAAATTTCCACCATTATACAAAGAAGGGTTAAGAAGCTCAACATTTTTTGCCGATCACATCACCAATCAATATACAACATTGAAACACTTTTCTAAAACCCTATAGGCTACTCTTACATACGCACACATTAGAAAATTATTATTTTAAATAATTATATAAAACACAAACACATAATATATATTTATCATATAAATAAATAAATGTCACATAAATAATCATCAAGGCGCGGCTTACCAACGCAGCCATACCATCTACACGCACCTCACATCAAGATCGATATTCTTTTATCTCCTTTATTTGGAATTTGGCAATTTAAAATTTTGTGTACGGTACTGTGTCAGCCGTTAGAAGTGATATGCTGGACGGAGGCCTCCCTCATATGGAAAATATTGCCGGTAGTTGCCACGCTTGGCAGACTAGTTGATAACTACAGTTAGGCTTTGGTGTTTTAAGAGGGAAACTGCTGCCCATCCCTTGCACATTAAATTTTCTTAGTCGCCCTTTACGACACCCACGGAAAAGTAAGGGATGGTCTATTCTATGCCGGGAGCATGCGAGAAAATTTTGTGTAAATACCAATTATTAGATAACATAAAATCACACGTTGGCGTGAATTTACTGGGTACAGAGGAATAACATCTGAGTCCTCAGGAATGGCAACGCATGGGAGGTATCATGGGCGAAACAGTATACTCTGTTATGTCCATGGTATTACTCATGTCTATAGGCGACGTTTACCACTTTCCATCAGGTGGACCGTCAGCTTGTTTGCCATTCTAAGTTATATAAAATAAAAAAAAACAACACAAGAGAAAAGAAAAACAATTTCTATAAAGTAAGAACACTAAAAAGCATCCGTTTACGAATATGACGAATGAGTCAACTATTGTCTCGTTCAAGCATTCGGCCCGCCACACCGCCAATCAGGGAACATACGGACTAACAAAATTACAGCACGGCGAGAGGGAAAAAAGTTCCAAATCTCTTTATCTATTTTACGAGAGCAACGTAATTTTGCCAATTTCTTATAGCAACAACGAATTCGTCTGAAGAAATATTGGCTTTGACATTTAAGTCCAATTCGATTGGTTCCCCGGCAGATCTGATTTCCCGTATACTGCCTCTGAAATTGTACTCGCGTTTTTATATCTATCCGTGACACTATAAAAACCTCCGTAGGCGAAGACTTTTATTCGCGGACAAAAGTTCCTTATGTAAAAGCCGTGTATTTACGTAACAAGTATGCGTTGTATGCAATTTTAGAAATTATCAGATTTTTCCGCTACTTCGTAACCGTGGATTTTAAAAATAGAAAAACCATTGAAAGTGACTACTTTTAGATGGCGCGATCAAGTTAAAATGTATATCAGACTAGCTGTTGCTCATGACTTCATCCGCGTCAATTTCTGTTACTATGATAAGGATTATTATGTTGATAAAACTCTTTGGTTAAAAAAAAAAAATACATTAATTTCGACCAAATTTGATTACCATAATAATATTACAATGAGTCGATCTCAAAAGATAGACATATACTCTCGCGAGCATTTTTTTACATCATTTAAAGGGGAATAATTCTTTCATACTTATTTTTTGGGTAATTTGAATCGTTCACGCAGCGCACGCAACGGAAGCCCTCGAATATGAATAATTTTCCCCGTTTTTGCAACATTTTTCACTGATGCTTTGCTTCTATTGGTCGCAGCGTAATGTTATAGATGCCTGAAACCTTCCTCGATAAATGGTCTATCCAATACAAAAAGAATTTTTCAATTTGAACAAATAGTTCCTGAGATTAGCGCGTTCAAACAAACAAACTCTTCAGCTTTATAATATTAGTACAGATTTTATGTGAAACGTTCAGATCATAGCATTGGTAGTTATTTATTATAATTGAAAGACGGGCCTTTTCAGGCAGAAAAACCTGTGACACTGCGACCTTCCATTGTCTTTTATGTTCGCCCTTTTTTAAAGTTCGCTGCTAATTTCTATCAATGATAGGAATTTGAAGATGTTCTTTGTAGCAATGTTTTTATCTCCTCAGGATACAGAGTGTTTTCCAAAGAGATATATCGTTTATGTACGAATGGGCTACAGCCACACGCTCAGTGCTGCGGCGTTTCTTCCTCATGGTGACAAAATCTGCAGACACTTTTTGGGTAAAGGCCTAGTTGGACTATATGCTTGTTTAGTCTGCAGTGTCCAGTGAGGGCCCTTGTTAATGCACACATATTATTTTTACTCAAAAGAATTGATTTTTTAGAGTAAGCATTGGTAGTTGTTGTGATATAATGCTATGACAGACAGACGGGCAAAGAAAGTCACACATTACGGGTTCCTATATATCTTTGTGGTACGGAATCCAAAAAACGAAAAAACCAAAGTAATAAGGTGTCACGTGACATGCACAAAAAAAAACGAATTGAGAATAACATCCACTTTTCAAAATTGTGCTTTTAGAAACGGCAAATATCATAAGGACAGTCAGTACATTAAACTAATTGTGTATTTGATTCAAATGAATTAAATTACTCAGCATTTTCATAACACTAGTATCGTGATGTCACATACAAAACAACAAAACCTTCTCCTATTGAAATCGGTTAAAATATCAGTGTATTTTTTTTAAATTTGTGTTCATTTATTATCCGATGTCTATATACATATGTAACTGGAAATTAATGACATCACTGTGTTTTTTTTTAATGGGTGATAATGGAATGAAACCCACCCGCGCTATCAGTATACACCGGCGGGGCACCAGTGAAGGATGATAGGTGAGGATGAAGCAGGTCAGTTAGCCCATCGTAACGAGTTCAACAAGAATTGTTCACGATGGTTTCCAAGAGGAACCACGTGAAGGTCGACACGTCAAACTCCATTGCTAACAATCCCGTTCCCCCCCTAACATCAGTGTATTTGTCTTTATGTACCATACAGTACTATAGGCATAACAGAGCATATCGTGACGCCCATGATACCTCTTAAGCGTTGTCATTCCTGAGGACTAAGGTGTTATACCTCAGTACTCTGTAATTTCTTATAATCGATTCTACTTGATCTATATAATATTCATAAGAATGGTAGCGAGTCGATTTATAAATAATAAACAATATGGAAAAACGAAGTTTTCATCAAAGTAGGTTAAATATCTATTATTGAGTTTTATTTCTATGTTATTTCAGGTTGTTTATATGGGTATGGGTTACGGTGTTATAATACTTTCGGCCACATCGCCCGGATATAGCCCGGCAACCTAAAAAAACCAATAATCATTGGGAAAGTTGAAGAGAAAAGTTCAAGGGAATAACGTCCAATATGATAGTCTAAGTTATAAAGCATTCCCTGCTTATATTATTTATTATTAGTTTTTTTTCTTGCTACTTCGTAATCGTAGATTTTAGAAGTAAGAAATCTAATGTAATAGATCACTTATCAAGCACGTATCAAGTTAAAAATATAGCAGTTTTAAAGTTAATCCATCAGCAATACAATTGTGAAAATCGCATCCAATTTTGTGTAGTAGTTTTTACTTGATGCTGGAACAAATGTATAAACAGACAAAGTTCCTAGAAATTGTCGTTATAGCTTCTACAGCTCCTAAAAATACTCCTCAAGTTGTAACTAGACGATCTAGTACATACATAGGAGATATTTAAAAAAAAATGTTGCAAGTGATTTTAATAGCAGCGATAGAAGTCATAAAAATAATAATTTTTAGAATTTTTGTATGTTTGTTCCGGTATCTCACAAAAAGTACTGTGCCAAATTAAATGCTGTTTTTACAATTATATTCTTGAAGACACAATTATAAACTTAAAATTTTATTAATTCAAATAGAATAAATAAATTAATTAATTAAATAAATAAAATAAAATACGCCACCTAGAAGTAGTTTATTTCATTCTTTTTTTTTTTATTTCCGAAATCCACGCGTACGAAGTAGTGTGCAAACAGATAGTCACTAATATAGAGTGATAGCAAATCAAATTGACTGAAACGAGCTTGCCCGTACCATGTCCGATTCTATTATGTATTTATTCTATCAAGTTACTACAATAGTAGAAACCTGTGAATTATCCCATTTGGGATGGTATTACGAACTTTTTTTTTTACAAAATAATGGTGAATTCTTGTAATCGGTACTATGAAATTTATGTTACAAGGACAGTAAGATACCGATTTGGGGCTTATAAATAATAAATAAGAAGGAACATCGAAGTTCTAGTCGTTTCGTACAAGTCAAAGGTAAGTGTTGGGTATTTACGTATTATTTATTTCTGGTATGTGAGCTATTTCAGACTATTCAAAATTTTAGTACTTTAGAGATTTGAAATATATTTAAAAATTGTTACTTGTTTTATATATTGTATTTTATTCTTTATTTTACTCTTCCACTTTCCATCAGGTGGGCCGTCAGCTTGTTTGCCATTCTAAGTTGTATAATAAAAAAAAAAAACATGCATTCTTTTATCTTTTTTTTACTGTCTATATCTGTTGTTACTTATGCGCTATAAGTAATACAAATAAATTATATATCTATCTATCTATTTAATATTGGAGTAACTTGAGAGCGTCCATAAGCTTAGTTTGACAAAATGTGTCTTTATCAGCCAATTAAAAAAAAAAAGTCATTTTTCATAATTATCAATTTCCGATTGATTATGTTTATGTAATTTTAATTAATATGTGTAAAAATTACTCGCTCGTTTGTCTAAAGACTAATATTGAACAGCTGAATGTATTTAAGTTTTACTTTCGTACGTCACCACGTCACTTCTATTTGAGCTGTACTAGGATGCAGACGTTCATTGGCTTCCTAGTTTTTTTTTTTATACAACCTAGAATGGCAAACAAGCTGACGGCCCACCTGATGGAAAGTGGTAACCGTCGCCTATAGACATGAGCAGTATTATGGACATAACAGAGTATACTGTTTCGCCCATGATACCCCCCCATGCGTTGCCATCTGAGAACTCAGATGTTATTCCTCTGTACCCTGTAAATTCACGCCATATCCCACCCTTCGAATCGAAACACAGCCATGCAAACAACTGCTTCATGGTAGAAACACGAATGGGACAGAGGTACCCAAGCAATCGACTTTTGTACAAAGTCTCCCTCTGGTATGGTTCGTTAACTGTCACAAGGGGTGTTTTATAGTAGTCGCCATACCTGGCAGGCGGGTTGTCAACCGCAGTTAAGTCTTTGGTGATGTTTTAAAAGGGACGCTGTTAGCCATCAGTCGACAATTAAATTTTGACACCTAAAGAAGGGGTAGCTCATTCCATGTTGTGACCAAACGAGAAATTTTTGAGTATATCACACTATTTCAAAGATTGAACCCCTCGTATTAGTATGGGAGGCTAAAAATATCCTATCATTTTCCGGTCCAAGTTTTAAAATATTCAATTTTATAACGGCTAAACTTGTATATTTTAGTTATTTCCATAGCATAATGTCTTATGGCATACTGCTGTGGGGTAAAGCAGCCGATATAAATACTATATTTGTTTTACAAAAGAGAGCCATACGTTCTATTTATGGTATGGGTTCAAATGGGAGTCATTACGTCAGTGCTTTAAAGACTCAAATATCCTCACTGTTACTTCACAATACATTTATGAAAATATTATGTATACACGGAAGAACTTAGAGAGTTTTAAAAAACTCAAAGACTGTACAAGTAGAAACTTACGCAATATAAATAAGCTTATTTTACCTAAATGCCGTCTGCACAAAATCAGTAATTCATTCTATGGTAACTGCATAAGATTTTATAATAAACTGCTAGAATCTGCATTAAATCTGACAGAGAGGCAATTCAAATCTTATATTAAACAATTTTTATGTAAGAAAGCCTATTACAGGATAGACGAATTCATAGATGACAACATATCAAGTAAATAATTAGTTTATTAGCATACAACGTTATGATTTTATTTTCTCATTGCTTTCTTGATTTAATTGATTGATTTTAGAAATATGAAAGCGTAGCGGTTTTTTGTATTAATTGCCGCATGCATTCTTATGTAAAATGTGAATACTATAACTATCAGATGGCAATTGTGAGTAGCTTTGACGTGGTCTAGTGTTTTGAGTAGTCATGCTCACTAAAATGTCCAGACTTGTGGCGGCGTGGTGGGCAGGGTCATTGGGCTCCCTAAAACATGGTCGAGCGCAGTGATGGCTGGCTCATCCGTCATACTCGTGAACGGGTGCTGCTTGTAGGGACTGGTCTGCTCTAATCACTATGACTGATTTCCTCTTATTAATTGTTTAACCAGTTGGTTATGTATTCAATATTTTTTTTCTTTTTGAGTATTTAATTGAATTAGTGCTAATTGGTGGTGTATTCACACACTTAAACTTAAAAATGTAAAGTAATAATAAAATTATTTAAAAGAGCAACACGCAAGTTTCTTGCTCGTTCTTCTTGTGATGAGACAGCTTTCCGAACGAGCGGTAGATTAAAAAAAATGTAATGACTATTCAAAAGTGCTTCAATGTAAGTTTATTTGAATAAATGATTTTCTATTCTATTCTATTCTATAAAAATATTCTGTTTTACTGCTAGAAAATCTCCTCAAAAGGATGCGAAGGATTACAGTCTCATCGTGTATAGATATTTAAGTGATACCAATGTTACACATGCCTAGTTGCGTGTACAAATGTAGCACGCCCTACGTAACCTCACCCTCTGGGGAGTCTTTATGGCTTTAATTTCTGAACATCATTCGGACACTCCGTCAACATAGGACTTTAGGTCATTTGTCGGGTCATTGTAATTATTTATATATGAAAATATATGCGTGTAGCACTTTGTTAATTGAATGACATTTATATTGTACAAGTTGTTTGCTACGGTTTCGTCTATTGTCACCGGTAGTTATAGAAGTTTGATTTTGATGCATTCCCACATCGTAAAAGGCACTTTGAATATTTAAAATATTTACTGAGGAAGTTGTTGGTATAGAATAGACTTCCTTCTCACCCTTCCTTTCCCGTGGATATCGTAAGAAGCAACTAAGGAATGGCGAGGGATGGGCATCCTTCTTAAAAGATCTTCAAAGCCTAACTGCGGTTTCCAATCCGCCTGCCAAGCGTGGCAACTACTAGCAAAACTCTCCTAAGGGGAGGCTTATGTTCAGCTGTGGACAGTTAATGGCTGATATAACATAAGAACTACGAATACTATTGTTTTTTGTTAGATCAAGCATGTGGAAAAAATATCAGATGTAAAGTTGACCAAAACGGATATCCTCTGCAAAAGTGGATGGATCCAGATATAGTAAGAGATCTAGACTAATCTAATATGATAAAAGAAAGTGTCTTTCATCTGAAGGATTCAAGAGTTTCTGAAATCGGCATCTGTTTATGAGACTAGATATAAAAGTTGATAATGTAAAAAAATGTATGTAATAATGGACAGAGCCTTTCGCCACTCAATTCTCCATGCATGCCTTGCAAAGGACTTGACGTAAAAATAGATAGGTAGGCTGGATCGTACAATATTTATTTTGATATAATTTTCAGTGCGAAAAAAGAACTTCCATAAAACGATTGATGAATATAAAGCTTTTCAGAAGCAGAAGAACTCTGTGTGTTATTTACAAAAATCCCTGACCATTCTTACCTGATTACAGTGACATAAAAAGGAGGATTATAATTTTGACTGCTATGTATGTATTTATTAATAAAAATTGCGAAAATAAACATAATATTTTACTGAAGAAACGAGAACCGGATTCACTTACGTGTATTTTTATTAAGAATATTCAACTAGATTATTTTAGGGACTGTTAATGATCAAGACCCGGATGTTCCCGAAAGTAGTCGAATATTGTCAACAAAAACCTATGTAAATCAACCCGATAATTATCTTTGCTATAAAATTATTCTAACCAGTTACAAAACCTGAAAGGGAAGTCAATTTGGCAGCTGAAATGCCTTTACTTGTTTCAACTGTCTCTCCAATTAAGTCTTCACAATCGAAATGCCAAGTTACAAAAACAATATTTTCTACAATTCAAACATTTCAAATATAATCATTTCCTCTTTTTTTTTTTAGGAGATTAATATGTTATTCTGGCACAAGACGCTTTAAGATAAATTTAACAAAATTTGTTTTAAAAAAAAAAAATATTTCATATTCCATATAATTATCAATTAGTACTAATATTTTTGGTCGATAGATGGACAGTGGCGTCCCTCTTAAAAGGTTACTAAATCCTAACTGCGATTGTCAACCCACCTGCTAAGCGTAGTTTACCTCACTACCAATAAAACCCTTAGAGAGGGGAGGCCTATGTTCAATAAATATAATATTGAATCTATATCTTTGTTTATTATATAAATCATCTAGATGAGAATAATTATTAAACAATAATAAAAAATATAAAAAAATATACAATTAAAGTAACCATATACAATATCATTTTCAAGTTCAATATTATAATAACTATTATTCTAACCTTATTTTGAATCCATCTATTTACTATATTTGTCATCTATACAAACAGCTTCAGTTACTATAACACTGAACATAAAAAGTATCTCAAAAGCTTTAATATCTTAAGCATAGCACTCATATATGTTATTTGTCATCATAACAAATTCGTTGCTCTTACATTGTATTTACTTAATCCATGAATATGTTTTGATTATCATATATTATCAATTTGTTCAAAAGTGCATAAATATTTAATAAATTTTTTTATACACATTTATTGCGCCAATATTACTTGAAATATGAACGGATATTAATTAGGTATAAAATAGTATAAGAGGCTGTCCTATTGCTGAGCAATCTCTGTCAGATTCTGATACCAGGAATTTGGGATGATTTAATTTAAGTACGATAAATTACTGTATAGATGGATAGGTGATGCATTAAAATGAAATAAAAATTTAACATACTTAATGTACAAATACATGTATGTAATGTTATAAATATAAAAGTTGATAAGAACACTCATATTGTCACGGAAATAACAATAAAATTTAATTAATCGAAACGCACGCAAGAGGTTACTTTTATATTCATGAGTATTCTACTTTTCTATTCCATATTAATTTAATTAACTGTGTGCTAATTTATATGCAGTGTTACATTCATATACACCGATTAATTTATTAAGTTTGTGAAAATTGTCACTATGACAAACGTCAGCCGTGTGTTCTTACCCTAATAGTAGGAATTGGCATTATAAAATTATAAAATTCCGAAATGTCCAAAAGTACATATTTCTGTAAGGTTATTTTGTTTCATGTTTCCATTTATTTCTCTTTGTTTTAAATAGTAATTTACCGCATTTCCAAGAAGCGGCCTTAATACAATTCGGGCGCTTCAAGGTTTTCCCAATTAAAACCTTTGTAAGAACTTTATTATTATTTGTATCTGATGGGATACCGAGCATTGTTGACTTATTTCTATAATAATCTCTTAATGATTTTCTGTTTGTTTTGAAAATATACTTTGACTTCAAATGAAAACAATTGAGTATTCACAGCTGACTGACTTTTACGATTACATTTGATGTTTTCATTATTACTCATTTACTTGTGATATTTGAGTATTTCTGACCTTATCTAACCACAGGGTCAGACGTCTATCTAAATTCATGCCGAGTTCCTTACATGTAGGCAAAATAAGCACTAATAATTTATTTTCTTACATATTCTATTACTTCATCTAATACATAAAAAATTTTATATATAAAAGAAAGTTTCAGAAAATCTCGATTCTTTCCTCAGATAGAACATTGTCTATAATAATAAGGCGTTGTAAATTATTTATAAAATACATCCTTTGTCATAAATTATAATAGTTATAATGGTCCTTTTTATTAAATATAAAAATATACCATTACCCATTTGGTCCTTTTGCGGATATCCACATTTCAGACCCTGTTATGCAAAGAATAAGAAAAAATATGCATGGAAATGATGCTAAAAATTTCGAATTCACCGTGTATTTTTATATTTTAGACGTCTACTAACACCATTATCTTGGACACATTTTGTTTCGATTTCATTACGTTTCCCTCAAGTTAATTTATATCGAATTCCTTACAATAAAGTTGCAAGCACAACCGTAAAATTGTCCCCTCCTAAGAAGTAATCTAAAAGTGAACTGCGACCAGCGGTCTCGGCAGCAGAGAACGATGTGATTTTTTATTTGTGGCCCACAATTTCGTATTCAGATGGCGAGAAACGAGTTAAAGTCAAACGACGGTAGTAAGACTGTAATCTACGACCCCCAATACTTCTAGCCTTCTTCCTGAGTTAGTTGTTTGTTGCGTTGTCACAAACATTTATTTACTTCACGAGTGTTTATCGTATTGGAAAATGCATTTCGTGAGTTTGCAAAATATATAGAAGATTATTAGCTTCCAATACAAAAGACTGCCACTAGAAGGTTCTGTGTGGCAAGCTATGGAGGAGACCTATTTTCAGCAATGGACAGATAACAGCCGATTTGACGAATACAAAATAGTTTCGCTCGAACTGCAGTAGAACTAGAAGAAATAAATGTCTTTTCCTTTGTCTTTTTCGCAATGTCCTCTACTTATCTAAAATATACCTGTAAGAGATTGCTTAACGATAGGGCCGCCTTTCATTCTTTCATTCAACGTCATTTCTCAATAAAATTAACTGTATTTATTATTTTTATAAATAGTGCAATAAAGTGTAAATAAAAAAACTTCGCTGTGTCGGCCCGGGCATAGACTGGACGATCCCTTCCATTCCCGTGGGTGATGTAAAAGGCGACTAAGGGAGGCTGAACGAAGGGCAGTACTGTCCCTCTTAAAATATCCCCAAAGGCCTAACTGTGGTTGCCAATCCGCCTACTAAGCGTGGCAACTAATGGAAAAAGTCTCTTTATGAGACAGGCTAATGTCCAGCGGAGGACAGTTAACGGCTGAAAATAGGCCATAAATAAAATGTCAATTTTTTTTAAGGACTTCATTAAATTTAAATTCGTAGCAAAATATGGACAATACTCAGTACTCGTATAGCTTTAAGTTATTTTTAAGATGCTTAATAACTTAATTAATGGTTATGAAATTTGGTATATAGTTAGTACTCGTATTTGGAATAAAGATTATAGACTAATTTTATGCTGATCTATCAATTATTTCTTTCATGAAAATAATTTTTTGAACAAAGACACGTTAGCAACTACGTGGTAAAATATGACAGTGATACCTATCGTACAGGAGCTCATAATTTCAGCCGTGACTAGGTAAACCATAAACGAAATATTACCGCAAATATGAAGAAACTTTTCAATTTATGAAAACGTACTTTGGCGTAGTTAAGCGGCTTCTATAAACAATGATAATAAGCTGCGGTCGTTTCGCTTGATACCAGTATTCGTTTCATATTCTTTTATAGTATTCAATATTAATATTGTATTAAGATGAGAAATTTATTCTTTTTTGTAGTCTAATACACATATTTCATATTATAAATAATGTACAAAAGAGAGTTTGTATCTAAAAAGATTATTTAAGGAACTTCATTACTTTCAAAAGGAAATAGGATTTACACTACATGTTTACGAAATGACAAGTAAATTATGTTCAAAAAACAAAAAAACGTTCTAAAAAAAGCTATCTCAGAAATAAAGTTAATTTCAATTTTTATAAGATATAAATTCGTAGGTAATGTACTCGGTAATCGATTTTATAGTTAACTAGCGACCCGCCCTTGCTTTGCACGGGTGCAATTCTGATACTAAATATACTACAGAGTGGTTTAAAAGTTCACCTTTATACTAACTAAAGTACGAACATAAGATTTTAAAAAAATTGTCGCGCTAAAAAGCACCATACTATATTATGCATGTATTATACATATAAACCTTTTTCTTGAATCATTCTATCTACAAAAAAAAACCGCATCAAAATTCGTTGCGTAGTTTTAAAGATCTAAGCATACATATAAACAGACAGAGGGAAGAGATTTTGTTTTATACTAAGCAGTGAAGAGATTTAAATTGAAATTGTTATTGCGCTTTCAATAAATTATAAATAAAATATATCTGCAGATAAAATTGGATTAAAATTCAACTAAAACGTTTAGATGTTTGTATTGATTTTCAGATATTGTCCTAAACAAATTTTCTATTTGTGACAGCTGTAGATAGGTGTCATAAGTTTTTATGCGCAAATACTTGCAGTAAAATTTTATAGTTGGTACTTTCATGCGCCGTTTGAGACAATCTTTAAAGTAATGTCACATTATATTACATTACATTGGCATGTTACAATAGTGCAATGTTACATTTGAAAATATTCTGATGTAATGCTCGTTTCTAAACTATTAACGTAAGTTTATTTTAAAGTTAAACAAACTATTCTGTGTTTTCTCCCTACTCCATCACCGATACCAATTAAAAATTTTCTAAGAGCATTCTTTCTTTGCTTGATTGGATTTGCGAACATTTTCTACTTTCTTCTAGTTTTTACATTGTTATTTTAGACTGAAGCTAACTGCTTGTAGTTCGCATTTCTAGTTTCAATAAATTCATTACGAATATACGTACAGACAGAAACTTTTGGTAAAATAGCCTTCAAATAGTTCCGGGTTAGAGATTTTCTAGCTCCATTCCATGAAATGTAGCATAAGGGGAAAAATTTTATAGTGTGCCCTGGTCATCAGTACATGTTGTATAGTTCCATGTTTAATGACCCTGAGCATGCTCTGATGTATAAACGTGCCGTAAAAGCCAAATTAATGAGGCCCCATTGCTATCAAAATACCCTATTAAGTCCACTTCCACGCGGAGCTAGAAAACCATTGCAGTTAATTTCTCATGATGTCTCAACTAACCCGACTTTATTCTCTTCTACTATAAATTATATAGGCCACGCTTTAACAAATTTCTTATTACAAGTGTTCATGAAAAGAGATTATTAGTAATACGATCAAACAGCCCCATTACGACAATACCAGGTCGACCTTCACACAATTCCCCTTAAAAACCATCGTGGTTAATTTTAATTAAATTCATCAGGATGGGCTAACTGATCTGTATTCAACGTCACCTATCCTTTACAGATGTCCTATCAACTTATACTGGTAGCGCAGATGGAGTTACCATTCCCATTATCACCCATTAAAAAAGCCACTGCATCAAAAAGATCAAAGTTCGTTTAACTCTCTATCAATGAAAAAATACCCTCTATAAGTAATCCAGTTGGCGTTCTCTTTCTATTTTTATTAGCTAAAACTATATTTAGAAGAGAATACAAAAGAGTTGCTAAAATGTAGGGATTTTGATTTCATGGTATTCTGAACCTCAACAAGTCGGATTTCGACAGCTTCATTCAGAGCCATATTAATGGTGTTCCCTTTCATTCAGGAGTTCTCATTATTTGGATATTTAGGGTTGACATATTCAGTTATAAAAATATAAGATTCCTTAAAATAAAATACGTATACACACACGCGAGTTGTTTCTTAACAAGCCATGTCAACTACATTCGCTCCGTTTTTCGCGGTCTTTGATTTGCTTCCAAAAAACTATATCCGGGTCGAGTTCACGGTATGTAAATCAAATGCCCTAGTGAATAACGAGCGGACAGCTCAAATATGAGTATTCATGCTTGGATTAGTCAATTTCAATTCGGTCATAACACACGTGTACCTGACTTGATATATAAAAATCCCATGTCACGGTATTCATTCACGATAATCTCCGAAATCGCACAATCGATTTTAATGAAATTTTGTACACCTAAAGTAATCGTTCGGTGATCAAACCAAATTCAGACTTCAGTGTGCATTAATGAAAAAAGATGGTGATTGCAGGATGTGCTATTAATTATAAGTACCACTGATCCATGTTCATATATATTAGAGAAAACGGTAACAGCATATTTTGGTATTTTAAAGGACAACGTCGTGAATTTGAGATGTTTCCGATTTGTTGGTGTTACATGAAGTCTTCTTCGTATTTTTAAGATGCTACCACATGTTCTACCGCCCCACTCCAAGCTGCATTATTTCTGCTTTGTGGCCATCTACAAAGGTGTTAATAGCTGTTAATTAGCCGTGTAGGTTCCACCATAGAATTGGCAACCCTTACCTTTCCCGAGGGTATCGTAAAAGCGACTAAGCTTATGGTAGAGGAATGAATAACTGCGTTCCTCTTAAAACATTACCAAAAGGCAAACGGCCTGTCAAGCGTGGCAACTACTGGGACCCCCCCCCCCTTTATAGGAAAGGACTATGTTAATGGTTGATATAACAACAAAGGTATTAAGCATCTCTTAAGCTATTAAGCTCTTTCATCGTAAAAGGTGGCTAATAGCAAATTATTATTTTTTAAATATCATCGATTCACATTAGCAATGCCCGTTTACTAGTATCACAATTTAATCCTGACAGCATAACAATTTTGTATCAAATTGTAAAATATTTACCACTATCGTTATCAGAACATGACAGAGTACCTACTGGCAATTTGATATTGTAATAATAGGTACGATTAAACCTTAGCCTCGTTGAAAGTTTTTCACAAAGCGAGGGTTTTATCGACGGTGGCTACGTGGAAAACAGTCTAGATTCAAATCAAGGCTTTATTTCTAACAATTATTTCTGGATTAATATTTAATACTGTATAATTTGAATAGGAGAGATTACTGCCAATTTATCCAGATAGGATGCCCTTTTGTTTAAACTTTAGTATGTACGGATAGGTAGGTAAATAAATTACTAAATACTTTATTTTCCCGCTTTTATATAATTATTTGTGTAGACTTTCTTAAAGACTACTTATAATTGTTTACATTGAAACACAGTGGTGTCACCTTCGCAGTTTTACGTAAGTTTCCTTTTTCAATAAATATTAAAGGTTTTAAAAATAAAGTTCTTATTATATTATTATCCACAAACTAATCTAAATTAACATAACAGAAATAAAAAAATATACATACATACATACATATCTGTCACGCCTGTCTCCCATTAGGGTAGGCAGAAACAATGGAACGCCAAATGCTTCGAAAAAAAATATATATATAAAATATATATATATATATATATATATGTGTGTGTGTGTGTGTTATATACATTATATAACTACTCTAGTTATAAGAGTCGACAAAACAAGAGATGTAATTACACAGGAAAATGAACTATAGACATAGCTTAAAGTTTATTATGAAATTGTTCAATTCTACAAAAGATTAATGTAACAAATATATACTACGAAATTACAATGATGTAGGTACCTGTGAAGGCCCAGACTGACTTATTATGATCATATCAAATAAACTATATATTATGAGGGAGAAGTCAAGTCTCCGTAAACGGCATGAATGTATGAGACGAGTCGTGTAAGTCAATGATAGTGATGTGCTTAATCAAGCTGACTCGAATACCTAATAGGTTATTTGTATACTCGAGTACTCGATATATGGTATTCGAATCAGGTTCCGAGTGCATATAGTACTCGCGTACAACTTATGTGTTTATCATAAGTTTTTCTTATTCTGTTTCAGTATTATATTAACGATGTTTTTTTTTATTAGCAAAGGAAGAAATATTCATTTAATAATAATTTTTTATATTACTTTACGCAAACTTGAAAATTAATTGAGAAATACTCGAGTTTGGTAATTTACTCGAATGTCTGTTCAAATGTTTGAGTACTTCTCTGAGTCCTTTGACTCGAGTCAGATCCGATTTTATTTTTAACAAGTACAAAAATACTCGAATATCAAAAATGCCGACTTGGTACCACACTGGTCATTGAACCAAGATCAATATAAACGCCTTTGACATTTAGTTCTCTTTGTATACCCTTCAAGAAACTTGGCATGAGAATAGAATACTCATCTACATTTGATATGTGAAAAATAGTTTATATACAAATTGAATTTATTTCAACATTCCAGAATATTTTTTTATATTCTATTGCAACTCTTTATAGTACATTGCAAGAAATGTATGAAGGAATAAAGACCGTTAGTATGACCTGAAAGGTTTGGAAAAGCTGTACTACGATCGAAATATTATTGTAATATGTTATTACGTATAACCCGCCGAGATAAATAGGTACCCCGCACTGAAGGCATGACATTAATGGACTAGTATGATTTCATCGGTGGGTTATTCTTATATTATAAATGTATTTTTTTTTTTAAAAGACCAGAGTCAGACTTTGTACAAAAGTCGTTTGCTTGTGTACCTCTGTCCCATTCGTGTTTCAACCGTAAAGCAGTTGTGTTCGCATGGCTGTGTTTCGGTTTGAAGGGTAGGATATGGCGTGAATTTACAGGGTACAGAGGAATAACACCTGAGTCCTCAGGAATGGCAACGCATGGGGGGTATCATGGGCGAAACAGTATACTCTGTTATGTCCATGGTACTACTTATGTCTATAGGCGACGATTATTACTATCCATCAAGTGGGCCGTCAGCTTGTTTGTCATTCTAAGTTATATAAAAAAATTATATCTGTTAATCAATCACACTAAAACGGCTAAATGTATATGAAGGGGGAGAAGGAATTGTTACAAATGAAAATTGGTAATCCCATTGCTAGCCAGGACACCATCGTGATTGATTTATTCTTGAATTCGCCGCGATGAACCAACTAACCTACTTCTTCATCATCTATCGTTCCTCACTGTCATCCCACTACTGTATACCCTCACTGAATATCTATAGTGTAGGCAGGATAAAACCCATTCCAGGGGGGAAATGGATTGTTAGTAATGGGGTCTAATGAATCCATTGCTAGCAATATACTCTATCAGGTCGACCTGCACGTGGTTCCCCTGGGAACCATCGTGAACAATTCTTGTTGAATTCATCACGATGGGCTAACTGACCTGCTTCATCCTCACCTATCATCCTTCACTGGTGCCCCGCCGGTGTATACCGATAGCACGGACGGGGTTACCATTCCATTATCACCTATTAAAAAAAAATACTCAGTCCATTATCATCCATTAAAAAAACTGATATGAATGAAATTTGGTACACGGTTAACATATATGATACTGTAAAAGGTTAATAAATTGTATTATAATTCGTATAAAGCCTACAGAGATTACAAAATATGTTTACATGGCTAATTCGAGTAATTAAGTTTTTAAAGAAACCCATTGAAAATTATCATATGTTACGTTTCCTAATTTTCATATTTTCACTGAAACAAAATATTCTGTACATCTATTGTCCGTCAATTTAAAAAAAAATTAACAAGTGAATAAATTTTTAAATTTTCTTAAATAGACCACTGTAACTTCATAAAGTATTCATGGAACTCAGTCACAATACTTTACTCGTCATCGCCTTGTTACATAAGTATAACACATATAGTGACAATCCAATCTAAACACAGTTAAGAGAACTCAATTTAAATGTATGTGTTTGTTATTTTAATGAATACACGATCTGAGTAACGTGAAGCGATGGTGGAAACTTCAATATTGTTCCTCTTTTAGTCTATCAAAGGGAGACTTTGTACAAGTCGTCGAATTTGCATCACTCCCGTTTTTACCGTAATGTAACTCTGATTGCGTAACTGAATTTAAGGGATATGGCAGTTAAATTATAAGATACATAGAGCATAATACGATAGTTCTCAGATTTTTTTTTCTGAGTTCTTTATTTGTTTTTCTCAGCTGTAATTTTAAATTGTATTCCGAAATGGATAGTAAATTAAAAAAACATGACTATTCAAAAATGCTTATAATTAGTTTAACTTCAAAAAAAGATTTTTTTTATATATATTTATTGAAATTATAATATACAGTGAAACTGTGTACATATGGCGGATTTAATACCGGGCGGCGTTCTCTACCAGTCAACCATTGGGCAAACCGAGAAATAAGTAAGCGGTGCATTATTAAATTGAGGAAATACTTAAATACTTAATATATTCATATATTATAAACATATAATTAGACACATAATATATTAAACCAATAAATATATACGCAGTATTATTATTATTATTATATTAAAAGATCAAATAAAACAATCTATTACTAAAACAGAGTAACTAACAAAGTTTAAAGGGAAAGAAAGATAGAAAAAAATATTTATTATTTATTTATTGGTAATGCGAAAAATCATGGGATTCTATTTTTTACTACTTACTTAATAAATAAAATTTAATTTTTTCATTTGCATAATTTAGGTACCATAAAAAATAGATAAACCAAGCCCAGGCAGACTTAAAATTAATATAGATATCATAAAAATAAGTAATTCAGCAACAAATACAATAAATCTATAAACACCGACGTTCGCTTCGACAGTTTAATTTAAGGTGAAAGTTCAAAACCTCTCGAGACATGTCTGCTGGGTTTAGTTAGAAACTTTTGGTACTGAAATATAAAACCGAAACGAGGCCTTCTTAAGTGTTCATGAAATATTACAACTCGAGGCCATTATCCCTCCGCACGTACGATTAAGACTCGCGAAACGTATAAAAAAGAAAACTTTTTTTTTAAGATGTTTTTATTAAGCATTTCGGTTTATTATTTGACTAACACTCCCTTGGTGGTCGTAGTGACTCGTATGAATTTTAATAAATATCATAAAGAACTATATTTTTACTGTAATAATAAATTTGAAATGAACTATTCATTTGCTTTAAACAGACATTTAATATGATAAAGTCCATATGACAGAACTTTTTTGGCACGTGTTAAATTGCCTTAAAATTGTACGCATGCAAATTAAGTGTATTAATTAAATAAGGATATAAGACTAATGTTGGTCATTATTAAGATTAAAGAAAAAATAAATTAAAATTAAACTAATGTGAAAATGAGTCTGTATGTTTGTCACCTTTTAGCACTTTAATATATAATATAATAGATAATATAGAGATGAAGAAGTACAAAGGCTACTTTTTATAGATGATATCTCTGGTGTTACAGGCGTTCATAGGCTACAGTAACTGCGTTTACCATCAGATAGGCCGTATGCTTGTTTGCCACCATAGTAGTATCACAAAATCTTGGTTACGATTGGAATGTTTGAAATTCAACTAAAAGAGATTATATTATACAAATATTAAATTTAAATAGATTAGATATAGGTATATCCCAGAGTAAATTAGTAGAACCAATCTCGGATGCAGTTAAAATGTGATACTGTCTAACATTTATTTATTTATTTAAAGAAATTTTATTTATATAAATTATAACATATATAACAAATATTAAATGTAATACAATATTAATGCACATGCCTGTTATAGGTATTCACAGCATTTACTTTAACATAGTTATACAGTACGAGAAAATGAAATAACATTAAATTTAATATTGTACAAAAAATATTCTGTCCATAAAACTAGTATAGATACGATGGGATTGTCATCACTTTCAATGTGCAATGATTCTTAAAAAAAAAATGAGAGAAAATATTGGTTACACAGACGAAGTTGCGGGTACAACTTAGTAATTATATAAAAAATAAAATATACTTTTTAATCTAAACTTGAAAATTGAAGAGCAGAATTATTTTGCAGTAATAATTTTATTTTTTGAAATCAATTTCAAAACGTGCTACAACAAATGCAAGAGTATTAAAGTTTTCTGAACGAAATTCAACTCGATGTGGCACCACAATTATAGTTTAAAACTTTATTTCTATTGGACATTAAATCGACTGTTTGACGACTGGTTTTACTTATTTTAAAATTAACAGTAATATTTTTGTTTGAAAAAAAAAAGAAGTACTAATGTATAAAACAATTTTTAAAGTACTTAAGAGAGATATTTCTATCCTACTTGTGTTTTGTCAATAAGCAGCTGTACTTGCATGGCTGTATTTCGATTTGAAGAATGACATATGAAATCGATAGTGATGTTACTAAATACAGAGAAATACCACTTTAGTTATAGAGATAGTAATGCATCAGAGATCACAATATATTGCATGTTATTTATATCTCCGGTTGGCCGACAACTTGCGACTTCAAATTATATACAAGAAAAGCAAACAACAGAAACCTCTTCCTAATTTTCTTCTTTCTACCCTTATTCCAATTATTATATGGAGTAGGCGTAATATGTTTTTATCTGTATTAAAAAAAATTGGCTTAGTTTTACGGCCACCTACCTAACGTGTACCCTCTTTGAGAATGCATTTGTTGGTGGTTTCCGCCACCTACGGTATGGAGGAAAGGATTGAGGAAAAAGGAAGGGAACGTTGGAAATGCGTAAAGGAAATTGGTAAATAAGACATATAAGGGACTTATGTGGAAAAGAAAAGGAAGGGGATACTAAAGCGGCTCGGGAGGCTGGGGTCGCATACCCGTATGTCCTTATTCTAGAATCGGACAGATTTCTGGAGAAGATCACCCCTGGGAAACCTCTTCCTAATGTTTTTCTAATAACATACTTATGAAAACAAACTTTTTTTTTATTAATATTATATCAGCCGTTAACTGTCCACTATTGAACAAATGCCTCCTCCAGTAAAGGGGTTTTGCCAATAGTTGCCACGTTCAGCAGCCGGATTGATAACTGCTGGTAGGTGATGTTTTAAGAAGGACACTGCTTCACCCATTCATCGATCATCGAGTTTCTCTAGTTGCCTCTTAAAACACCTAAATTTTTGTGCATCAATTTATAATTTCGATTCACTGTTAATCATCAATAAAAAATTTATCTAAAAGATAGTAGTAGAATCGCCTCCTGAACTGGATGTGCGATATCGTTCTGTGATGTTGTATTCACCGTAAGTAGTAATACTCGAAAACTGCGTTTGACTACATCATAAGGGATTCCAATCGAAAAAAATGTTACTGGCCAGTATGAATACTGGGTAGTATTAAGTTAGTAACTAAATAATAATACATATATGGTCTCATATCAACTCTCACAAATTATGGCAGGATAAACAATCACACATTCTATTCCGAAATCCTTAATGACACACGCATACAAAAAGAATTTATTTTTATGTAAGTTACAATGACAAATAAGTTGACGGCCCAGCTGACGGAAACTCACAATCAATTGAATAAAAAATAAAATACTAGATGTATTTTTCTTTTTAATTTTTAATATTTAAATTACTTGTTTTTTTTTTAACATATAATTCATATGTAGAATAAAAAATACAAAAAGATGTTACAATTCGAATGAAGAATGGCATACACATAAAACGTATATAGAATGGATAAAGCCATATCGATAATATGTCAAGAATAATGGAGTGCTTTTCGGTTAAAATTCAATTTAAAATTACGTCGAACGCTGTCAGATCTTTGCGTTTTCAATTAGTGGTATAAGACTGGGGCCTTGGTATAAATCGCTTAAGGCAATCTCTAGTGTTGTACCGAGTCAGGCTGACTCGAATACCTACTCGGTACTCAGGACCTTGATTATAGAATGTATTATTATTCAGTATATAGATTCGGTAATATGATATTCGAATACAGGTTTCGTTTCGAGTACTTACCGTACTCGAATTCTATCGCATATTTATTACAAGTTTTTTTTTTTTTATATTTATCGTTTCATTATTATAATTTTCTTTCTTAAGTACAAAAAGTTAAATTATTGAATAATTGAACATTTGTTATTATTAAAAATAACCTTCAATGATCAATTGAAACATTATTCGAGTATTACTAAGTATTCGAACACTCATACTAGAATTCGAGTACTTGTCTGAGTCGACATTTGAGTCAAAAATCGTCTTTTTTTAACGATTTAAAAAATATTAGAATAGCAAAATGGCCGACATGATATGTCACCACAATCAACTACTCTCAACTTTATATTGATTGTTTAGATTTCTCGCTGATTACATATAATAATTACAACTTGTGAAACAGATGGTAACGTTCCCAAGACACCAAGTTCTGCTGTGTCAATACCGTCTACTGAGTTAGTAGTGGACTATCTATTATTGTGCTTAATACATATATTTACTAATACGTATATTATATATCTGTAAGTGGGTTCGTTTATTGACTATGACGCCTTATGACATAACCAATCGTCATGAAATTTAATACACACGTAGTAGTATACATTTTCTTTTCTTTTCCCAATTTTTTTTTAAATACTAAGATAATTTCAGTCCGTGTGGTCCTGGCATAGAATAGTCCATCTCTTCCTTTCACGTGGGTGTCGTAAGAGGCGACTAGGGGAGGGCGAGAGTTAGGCAGCGGTGTCCCTCTTAAAACATTTTTAAAGCCTAACTGCGGTTACCAATCTGCCTGCCAAGCATAGCAACTACTGGCAAAACCCTCCAAGTGGGAGGCTTATGTTCAGCAGTGGACCGTTAAGGGCTGATACAATGACGATGATGAAGAGAATTTAAGAAGATATACTATCTACAAGATCTGTATTTGTATGTTTACCAAATTATCAGTTGTCCTTTTAATCTTTACTAATATTAAAAATGTGAAAGTGAGTTTGTTTGTTTGTTATCCTTTAGCACCTTAACGGCTTGATCAATCATTATGAAATTTGAAATACATTTACTATATAAGATAATGAATGACATCGCTACTTTTTATCCTGATCAGCAAATATATCCCGGTCAAGCGGACGAAGTCGCGGGTAAAAGCTAGTATATTATATTAGTATTTTTCAAATTCGTTTTGTGTTTTGGTTTGAAAGGATGGTAATGAAGTCTCCAGGAATGGCAACGCATATGGGATGTAATTGGCTACACAATATACTCTGTTATGTTTATTGTATTGTTCATGTCTATAGACGATGGTTACCACTTCTCATTAGGTGAGCTGTCAGCTTGTTTGTCATTTTAAGTTTTTTTTATACCACAAAGTTGGCAAACAAGCATATAGCCTGTCTGATGGCAAACGATCACTGCAGCCTATGGACGCCTGCAACACTAAAAGTTGCATTAAAGAAAAGATATATAAAGAAGATAGTCTTCAAATGTCGTCTTTGTAAAACATTTTCAGTTTCTATATGGCAAACTAATCAAATTTCAATCTAAATGGTTCTAAATTAGGGAATCTCACATTTCCCGCCCTAAAAGCCAGTCTAAGTAAGATGAATGTTTTTTTTTCCACGAGACATATAAAAAGATGCCTTTTTGCACACAAGTCTTGTCCTCGAACGAGTGACGAATTCAATTTCAACGACCTTCCAGTCTGAAAGTCCAAATTACCCTTTGGGTCGGGAGAATTTACTGAACATCTTAAGTAGGACAGTAAGTGGGAAGTTTAAAATGCTTTTAATCTATTACGTATAAAGAGTGGACACTTTTGTACATTTTGGGTAAAAGTATAAAAAATTTAGATATCAATCAATACGACATAGATCCCATCAAATACAAAATATTTATCACAGACATAATATTAATAATTTAAGATTTTAGAATCTACAAAAAAAAATCTTCGATTGTGACAAAATCAGTTATTTTGATGTAAAAATTAATCTAATTAAATGATTTTAATAAAATTTCCGTCGTACCAATCATAAATTATTTCCATTTAGATTTAAAAGCAAAAGAAATCCGTTTATAACTGACGGAGATATGAGGTAACAAACATAAACAAATACCACCGAATTGAGAATCTTCACCTTTTCCAAAGTCGGTAGAAATAAAAAAAATAAAACATTACTCCTTTTGAAGCCATACAAATATATACATGCATAAGATTTTATCTCTTGTTTGTCTGTCTTTTGTGAAAATCGCAATCAATTAGGTGCATTAATTTTTCCATTATGCCAGAGCTACAGTTAAGGGAGAAAAATCTTCTATAAATTATTGCACTGTATGTAAATAAAATTTGTGTAATGTGTTCAGGTATATTTATATGATCACAATATCTAATAGTTCTTCATTCTATATATTATATAATTTGCGAGTCAATACAGATATATCTGTAACTATTTATCCACAAAATCTTCCATATTTTCACCGTATATTTACATTTCTGTTTTTCCAAAGGTTGACTGGAAGACAAACAAGTAGATTTATAAAACGTTTTTTTTTCTTATTCATAAAGAATATATATTTGTAAATATCTTCCGTGTACCTACAAACATCGTCTAATTACAATTTTATTAAAAAAGGAAAAAGTGTACGAATGGAAAAATTATGCTACTTCCTTTATGTATTTTCCTTTTTTTGTTTATATATTATTTTATCCCTTTATTTTTGTGTATGTTTACCCATTTTCTATTATTATATGCGTGCTGTAAGTAATGCAAATATTTATCTATAAATTTTATTAGTAAGTAATAATTAGTAGTTATTTACATAAATATAAAATTGGAATCAGTGTCAACGTCTGAATCCGTCATTCTAATATTGAAGTGATACGAAAACAGTGTCATGAACAAAACACGAGGTTTCAGTGTGATTAAAATAATTATATATATATATATATATATATATATATATATATATATATATATATATATATATATATATATATATATATATATATATATATATTACATTTCTTAATATTTAAATGCTACAAAAAAATTTAAAATTAAATTAAGTAGATTTTGTAAGCTACTTTTAAATTATAAGATAAAATGTTTTATAATCCAAAATCATAGCAAATAAAATTATTATTATTATTATTATTACTATACGCAAACCTTATTACAATTACGATACTTATTACTCAGACCGACTTAAAATTTTGGGAATATATGCTTAAAATGTTTAACAATAAGATAAGACAAAAAAAAATGGCTTACTCACAAGTGCATTCATAAGTTACGTTTGACGAAGCGTGATAACGTCGATTTTGAGAAACAACTTAATAATTTTCAATGTTTCTGATCGATTATTAAATAAGAGCTCTTAGAGCAAACTAAACTGTTAATCATAAAATACATTGTATATAAATTTACCACAAAAACTTTTCATCTATTTCGTATTTTGCTTTGCAATTTTTTAAATAATTTTTTGCCATCAAAATCCAAATTTTCACCATCAGCTTAATAAATATATTAATGCACGTTTAACGTTTTAGTCCGTTATTAAAGCATTTTTGAATTAATTTATCAGTAATATAGCAAATTAAAAAATTGATTTGAAAATTGACAAATGCAACGTTATCATATTTTATTATAAATGCTCTTAAACTAGGCTCTAAATCTACGCATCTCAAAAATCTTTTAAGTATTGTTCTTTTAAAATTGTAGCAAAATAAATTGTAAGAAAAATTCTAAGAAACAAATCACTCGAAGTAAACAATGGTCGCAAAACCTTATGTTTGCAAGTGATCTCTTCCGAGCAAGTTTTTCACGTTATGTAAAATTAACCGTCAGTTCTATTATATTATGTCTCTTGTCTAGTTATACTACCAACCTGTATATTTTATTTTACGAATTGAATTTTTATTTTTTGTTAAAGGACGACAAACGAGCGTGCCTTTTACTTTACATTACTTGCTATCAACTGATTCATTCGATAGCAAGTAACTATCACAACCCGTGGATATTTTACCGACCTCTAAAAAAGTATAAATTCCAATAGTCATACAAACACAGCTACTTAGTAGCAGTCACATTGGTAAATTAGAGATGTTTACGCAGATGACTTTGTAAAAACATCGTCTCCGATAACAAATTGGTCGCATTATGTATTTTAAAAATAAAAATTAAAGCTCTATGAAAAGTATGAATAAAAAAATTTAAAACCGATGAAAAATTAAAGTCTTTTATGCAACTTAGAATTGCAAACAGGTTGATGGCCAACCTGATAAAAAGTGGTAACCGTCGCCTATAGACATAAGCAGTACCATGGACATAACAGAGTATACTGTTTCACCCATGATACTCCCCATGCATAACCATTCCTGAGGACTTAAGTGTTATTCCTCTGTACCCAGTAAATTTACTGTCATATGCCTTCAAACCAAAATACAGCCATGGAAACAAAACTGCTTCACGGTAAAGTTTTCGAATAAAATTAAACCACATAAAACATCATTTGAAACTGTGAACATATTTACTGGTTGATTCATTTTTAATTTATTTCATGATTATTATAATATTTTATAGCAATAGAAATCAAACTTCTGAATATTTCTCAAAAAGAAGAGGTTCCCTATTCGCTTGAATTTTTGTGTTTAATATTTCGCTTTTTCGTTACTTATTGTAAACCAGTTTGATAATTATTTTTACATTTGGTAGTATCTACTTTACCTATTTGTTTAATATTAATTTTGTTAGAGTTTGATAGTAAGACACCATCAGGACGAGGACAAACAGCTACCGAACAACAAACAACTACCCAATACAAACCTAGGTAAGAGTATTATAAAAGAAATATAACAGACTAGTAATTTAAAAAGTACTCAAAATTAGTACTGATTTATTGTAGCAGATTTTACTGTCTAAAAAACACTGCAATTTGTTTATACCAGGAATATGGTTACTATAATATACTCAAAATATTAATTAGCTTATACTCGTAAATACAAAGATTTTAATAAAAATAAAACCACGGACAGCATCATCCCAAGTTTATAGATAGCTATATCTATAAATTTGGGATGACATACGTATCATTGTATTTCGGTTTTAAGCCAACTTTGAAAAGAAATGGGATCTCAATTCGATTTTATGTCTTTTTTGTTTATTACTTCATTACTCTAGTAATTTGTAAAATCTATCTGAAAGGCTAGATTACAGATTGATCCTAGAGAAATTTTATCAAAATCGGTTCAGTTGCTTAGAATTTATTAAATTGAAATAACTCGTTTTGTTACAATTGAATTTGATTTTTTTTTGTGGAACACGATGCATAGTTGTTTAAAATTTATTAAACTACTAACTGATCCGACAGACTATGCTTTTTTATTTCTACCGCCAGTTACTACATATTTTTTATCGGAATAAAAATTGTGTTGTCTCTCTAGTTGGAGCGATCTTAATAATTATAAAAAAAATTCATTAAAAAATATTAAGCGGTTTCAGAGATTAGAGTGTATGAATATTGTGATATGGGATTTTTTTATATTTAGATTAAATATTACATATTTTTTTTAATATACACATTAAAATATAAAATAAATGTTTATAAAAATAGAAACTGCTTTATAATAATATTTACCTGATCCAGGAAACTCCTCTTTGGTGTCCCTGGATTTATAAAAATAGGGAAGAATTTTTATTATTATTTAAAAAAAAATCACATAATTAATTAATATTTTTCCCTTATAAGCACTTTATTTTCACATCGTCACAATTCAGAAACATATTTTACTGTCAAGAGTCCACTAAAACGAATTTATTTTAATTATTTTCAATGAAAATACCATCGCGTGTTTTAAATTGTAAACTTTGAAGCGAAAAATCGCCTACTCACTATATACATCCGCTCAGCACGAAGGCTGAAGCCGTACTGAAATTGTCCCTTGCTGTACTAATGTAATACACCTATGTACTGAAGGTAACTTCGCTATGTATAAAGTAGATCGCTGCCTTTGGTAAATCAAAATACAACTATTTGAGTAAAAAGAGTAATGAATGAAATAAATAATGCATTTTCTCACTTACTAAGCAATGCAAGTTAGCATACGCAGTGACTAATAAATATGATGAATTTATGTTAATTTCATTTGTTAATATGTTATAGCTTGTTAACAATTTGTAGGGATAACTTAAATAATATTGTTGCAGATTTAAATGCATGAAAGCTGTAGATGTTAATTGTAATTACAGATATGGATTTAAATAAATACGTGTTTTTTAAACAAGCTGGCGGCCCACCTGAAGGAAAGTGGTAACCGTCACCTATAGACATGAGCAGTACCATGGACATAACAGAGTATACTGTTTCGCCCATGATACCCCCCATGCGTTGCCATTCCTGTGGACTAGGTGTTATTCCTCCGTACCCAGTAAATTCACACCATATCTCATCCTTCAAACCGAAACACAGCCATACAAACACAACTGCTTCACGGTTGAAACACGAATGGGACAGAGGTACCCAAGCAATCGATTTTTGTACAAGAATTGAACTGTTAAATGTTATTAAATGAATAAAGATATTAATAATATTAACAAATGATGAGAATTATGATTAAATTATTACAAATGAAATAAAATTTAAATCGATTGCAAAGATGCCGCAGCACTTCTTATCTGTTATCTTGGGTGGCAATATCTTATATCCTAACTTAACACAAGATATTTTGTGTCCTACTCCTCGGGAGCGGAGCCGCAGGATACAAAGAACCTTTCATATCTATTAATTGTTAGTGATAGCAATGGGGCTATTAGTCCCCGTTAATAAACACTTCGCCTTCCCAGTAACTCACATTGCCCGTAACAATATTTAACGTATTATAATTATTTGAAAATTTTCTCCATTCTGTCAAGCGGACCATTCTTTATGCGAAGCATTGCTACATAATTTATGCTGGCACATTTTATGCTACACATAAACACTAAATAACAAAGTGCCTAATTAGGAACGCTTGTAAAACCCCGCTGGATACGTGTATAAAAAGATGTAAAATAAGCTCCTTCGAATATTACGCGACAAAATGTATTGGACACTCACGAAATTTCTTAAATGAAATTAAATGATCAATTAATAAAAAAAAAATACTTAAAATACTGTGCAGTCTCCTTTTGAAATTTAGACTGGAAATATTTTTCAGTCAGTCAGTCAGTCAGTAAGGTTTCAATCTTTTTCAGCAGTTTTTCTTGTATAAACTCCTTTTCCATTTTCATTTTAAGATTTTATGATTCTTAAATTTCCTTTTATGAAATTTTAGAAAATTTAATGTTTACGGTTAATCTATGTTTTTTTTTGTATAAGTTTTATGATGAATTCATGTTAATTTCATTTGTTAATATGTTATAGCTTGTTAACAATTTGTAGGGATAACTTAAATAATATTGTTGCAGATTTAAATGCATGAAAGCTATAGCTGTTAATTGTAATCACAGATATGGATTTAAATAAATACATGTTTTTTCTTTATACAACTTAGAATGGCAAACAAGCTGACGACCCACCTGATGAAAAGTGGTAACCGTTGCCTATAGACATGAGCAGTACCATGGACATAACAGTACACACACACACACACTGTTTCGCCCATGATACCCCCATGCGTTGCCATTCCCGAGGATTAGGGTGTTATTCCTCTGTACCCTGTAAATTCACGTATATATATGTATGAAAATTCAATCTTGTACATTATAAATTACATTATAATTGTACATTATAACGAATGGATTATAAATACAATTACTAATCCATTCGTTTAACCTCGTGAGGGCTATGTATCATACATATATATTACAATATTTCATATAATCTATAGTGATCTCACTTTAAGGCTTTTATTTATAATTAATTTATTTATGGTGCAATAAAGAGTTAAATAAATTAATTAATTTATATCTATCGCGAAAACATTTTGCGTATACTCTGCTTATGTCGCCTAATGTGAGTCGGCCCTTATAATGTAGGGAATACGAACCAAGTACCAATTCCCTATTTCCCCTTATCTGTACATGTTTTGTCTTCAACAGCTTCTCTTGTTATGGTGATGTAATGGTTAAAATACTGCCTCGCATTTCGATGGTTACAGGCTCGATTCCCCCACAGTGAAGGTATTTGTATTCATGAGTATACAGTATAAGTGCAATTGGTATTGATCTGAGATTTTTTTGTATGTATAATATAATATTGGTTTAAAAATATATGTATATTTTTAATAACTGCGCGTGTGCGTGTATTTATATGAAAATTTGTATGACTAATTGGATATTTATTACACAATTATGCTTAAACGGACGAACAAATAAAAAAAAATAGTATATTTATCCTGAGATTGTGTCCTGAATTAAAGAAGCAAGCAAAGCCACGGGAAACCGCTAGTTATCAATAGTATTATCAGTGTCACGTAGTCCAAATTTGACCTAATAATTACCTTGATTAATTAATGCTATATTAAAATACATTACCTTTTGTATATTTATCGCTTTCACAATTATCATTCGAGACAAATCCCTGTGGGTTTTTACTGACAAATATATTGTATTTAATAAATGAAATACAATAAATATACTTCCGTATAGTCCTGGCATACAATAGACCACACCTCTTTTCTTGTGGATGTCGTAAGAGGCGACTAAGGTAGCTTATGGTGGAAGGATGGGTAACTGCGTACCTCTTAAAATATCTTCAAAGCCTAATTGCTGTTGCCAATCCACCTGTTAAACGTGTCAAATACTGACAAAACCACCCAAGGGGGAGGTTTATATTCAGCAGTGGAAAGTTAGAAGCTGATACGATGATGAATAAATAAAAAAATAAACTTAAATAATAATTCGAAAATACAGTAAAATTAAAAAATAAAATACATGGTTTGAAAATCCGATAATCAATAACCTCAAAGAAAACCTCACCTAGACAATTGAACTAATAGTCTAAGCATCTTTAACCTAAAGAGCTTCATTTTTAATATTTTAAAACCAATTTTCAAGGCACTTTCTTCCACGCACAACCATTCTTTGGAATCAACTTCCAGCAGCAGTATTTCCGAACCGATACGACAACATAACTTTCAAGAAAAGAGTATATTCCTTTTTAAAAGGCCGGCAGCACACCTGCAATGCCGTTGGTGTTGTGGGTGATCATGGGCGGCGGTAGTCATTTACCATCAGGTGAGCCGTATGCTCGTTTGCCCCCTGTGTTGTAAAAAAAAATGTAGTTTTTTTACTTACGGAAAATGTGTGAATAAAAAATATACCAAAAACAAACTTAGTTTTACGGTACAGTTTTTAACTACAGTTATGACTCAACATAAGATATTACGGAGTCTCTTTGCATGATAGAATCCTAAACAAGGATATCCGCAAAAGAACCAACATAACCGACAGAGCCCGAAGGATAAACAAGCTGAAGTGACAATGGGCTGGTCACAGTTTATGGGTGAGGCTGATGTGCAACAGTGGACGGATAATGACTGAAATGATGATGATGATGATGATAAGATATTACGAATGATAATCACAATAATTATTAGTTCAATTCGCACCTGAGTTTTTTAGTCCATAATCGGCTACTTTTAGTTGAAAAACAATAGTCCCTCTATTATTTTTCAAGCCGATCTTAGTTTAACTCCTAGAGCTGAGTTAAACTAATGTCTGACCTAGCGAGTATCGTAAATCACCAAATACAAAGCAAAATTCACAGTCCCGATTAGGTACATGGGTTGGAGGTATAGTTACCCTACTTTGCATAAACAGGCCCATTGGCGACTCCTTTTATTTGACCCAATAATGTTTAAGTCAGATAGGGACCCGAAAGACATATGTTTTTCCATTGTAAAGGAATCTTTTTATTGGCATTTCAACTTTATCTAATGTTACGTATGCATTAAATTTGCTTACTGCTGAAAAAAAAAGATTAATGTTAGTGGTAGTTGGCTAGATTTTTTTTTATACCACTGAGGTGGCAAATAAGCATACGGCCCACCTGATGGTAAGTGGTTACCGTAGCCTATGAACAACTGAAATACAAGAGGTATTACGCGTGCGTTGTCGACCCTGAAGAAACCTCTTTACCCCCCTTTTGAAGAAACCCATGCATAGATATTATGCAATAGTTAAAGTGAGAAAAAATATGATTCAAAACTTGTTATAGATTGCAAACTGTTTTAAAACTTTCTTATTCTAAAGTAATAAAATATTCTATAAAAAAAAAGGTAATAAAAAAAAGTGTCACTTGAAGCTGGCACCAGCAGTTGATACCACCACCCTCTGCCTCAACCTTTTCAAATTCACCCTATCGAAAGATAATTTAAAACAACAAAAAATTATTAAAAATAAAAAATCCAACACAAAAAAGGCCTTGATCTTTATCTAATACTCTATCGTTAATAATCTATCATTTCGATACTATTCTAATGAGTTAAAATACGCAATATCTGCTGTAAGTTGTTGAGGAGTTGGATATCCTGTAAATTACTTGATGCTGCAGCATCTGGTCAAGATTACCATATCATGAGTGAGTACAAAAATCGTTTGCTTGGGTACCTCTGTCCCATTTGTGTTTTTACCGTGAAGCAGTTGTATTTGCATGGCTGTGTTTAGGTTTAAAGGGTAAATAAACTTTGTAAATTTAATGTCATATTTCAACATTAAATTTACAAGGTACATAGACATAACACCTTCGTCTTCGGAAATGGCAATGCATGGGGGGGGGGGGGGGTATTACGGATGAAACGGTATACTCTGTTGTCTATGATACTGTTCATGTCTATAGGCGACGGTTACAACTTTCCATCAGATAGGCCGTCAGCTTATTTCCCGTTATAAGTTGAAAAAAGTAAATAAATACAAAGAAAGTAAATACAATCGAATTACAAATTACTAAAATTATTTATTATCGGGACACTTTGGAACTCGACAGAAACTCATATTCTGACCAAATTTAATGACTATGTTGTAAAATTAAACTGAAATAACCGTGGTCCGTAGCTAGCAGTTATTTAATTTCCAATAAAACCTTAGAAATAGCAACGTATGAAAATTATATGGACGTATGGAATATGTATGGTTTCACAGTGTATTCTGTAATCTGAAATGTGATTCTTTGTCTGAAGCTATAGAATGACGCGGTTAAAGAAGACTCCCAACTAAATTGTTTGTAATAATTATCTATATTATATAATTAGTTTTTTTTTAAATTACATTATTGGCTGTATGACCCCGGTATAGAATAGGCCACCCCTTCCTTTCCCGTAAGTTTTGTAAAAGCCGACTGATGCAGACCGAGGGATGGCGAGGTATGGGCAGCAGCGTCCCTTTTAAAACATCTGTAAAGCCTGACTGCAGTTGCCAATCTGCCTGCCAAGCATGGCAACTGGCAAAACCCCCCAAGGGGAGGCTTATGTTCAGCAATAGACAGTTAAAAGCTAATATTATGATAATAATAGTTATACATATTGAATATAGACTTAGTTGCTAAATTGTACTAAATAAATAAAAATAACAAATAAATTATATAGTTTGGTTCAATCACATTTCTATTAGAAAGAGGGAATGTATTTTATTTATTTATTACTGAATATTATTAAGTTATTTCAATCATAAATAAATTATATTTACAATTTGAATTGTAAATAATTTTATACAAATTCATTTATCAATACGATTTCAATTTACATGTGCCAATATATTTTTTCGTGGGTATGGTAATCTTATAAATTTCTAATATATTGGAAATATAAATATTCCCCTCTTAATATATAATTTAGATAATAATTTAGACTTTGATTAAAAAAATCGTTTAACGTAAATCTTAGATGCAAAATATGTGAGTATGTTATACTACTATTAAATTATCTGTAGTTATACTAAATTTATAATGTTAACTAAACATCAGTGATACCAATAGAGAAAAAGTTCAGATGATTATTTATAGATATACTCACTAGCTCTAGGAAAAAACTAGTTCGAAAAAAAAAATTAAATCGACATTAATAATATATATATATATATATATATATATATATATATATATATATGTATATATATATATTTACTCAAAAATATTGTCTGTTATTTGTAATAAAACGTTATTTGAGGTGATATTCCATTATAAAGAACTATAAATACTCTTTGATGTAGACTCAACGTATTGAATTTAGTACTGGCCAGTTCTCCCATTTTCTTAGAATTTTCTGTAACATTCTGTGACAGATTCTTAAACGCATTTTATTGAAATCTAAAATTAAAATGTGCATTTTAAATTCCATTTTATATTTCAAATATTGATATTTATTTATTGGTACATTTTTTTTTGTATTTTGGTTTGAATCGTAGTGATTACTTGCTCTGCGGTTATTAATTTTTATTAAACGGAATATGATTTATTTAGTTAAGTGTTTAATAGGAAAATTTTCTGAAAATATTAATATAATATAATTAGGTAGTACAATAAAAAAATACCAATAGTGATTTTTGTTCTTAAATTAAATCAAGGAAAGATTGAAGATTTTCCTTAATGGTTGAACTGTTACGTTTGAATTGAATTTATAAAATTTGCTCTTGCTTGGTTTTGTCATTCAATTCTGAATAACAATAATATAATTAATAAAAACTATTGGAAGACATATCATCGTTGTGTTATATATAAAATCTTTGTTTCTTATCTGAATCTTTTTTATATTTAATACACATTAGGTGTATATATTTGTTACCTTAATAACCAATTCTTAATTTCCTGATGGGCATAGATCTCTATGATATACACAGTTCCTATAGTGTTATAACGTTGTATAGCGAAGGATAGCCTTTTTATCTAAAATAATCCATTTATTTATGTTTCTTATAATTCATTACCATATTAAAGAAATTAATGAAAAAGTGAAATTAATAATTTTAGTGTAAATACAAAAAATAAATTTATACTTTTTAATTATGATACATACTTTAATACTTATAAAGATATATTATTGTTTATAAATACGGTCAGTCAACATAATACGTGACAAAACCATAAAGAAAAAAGGAAATGACCTCTATCTCGAAATAAAAATTGAATTATTTCGTTTACCATCAATGCGGATGATTTTTTTGGTATTTTTAAACAATATCCATTTATTCCTGTCACCATAAAAGCCGCAGTCAACACAGTATCTGTTGAAAAACGGCTTTGCAATCATGTATAAATGCTTCCGTGCAATCCAGGCTGCCTCTAGGATTTGCTATTATTGTCGTTTTTAATCTCGTAAATTGAGTTTTATTGTCTTTGTTTGCTATGGCTTCTCTATCATAAGGCTAATAGGTACTTTGTTAGAAAACAATATTAGTTGAACATCTTTATTAATATTAACTATAAAGGAGAAATATTTTATGTTTGTAATTAATTAATTTAAATAAACTTATCCGTTTTTAAAAATTCTTTCATCTATCAAAGACAGCATTATCAGCAAGTAATAAATTTTTCTATTTTTTAAGTCGGTTAAAAAGCAGTTTATTGCTGCTTTTTTAACCGACTTGAAAATGGAGAAGGTATATAGCTCGTTTGTATATTTAACTATATCAATTGTGAACTGATTTCAAAACTTCTTTCTTTATTCGAAAGATACTCTTGAGGTGGTTATTGTTGCATTGTCACCAAGTTGGGATCTGATGTTTAAATATTTTTTAAGGGTTAAAGAGCAACCCTTAAATAACTAATTAACCGTCAAATTACAGCAATCTTAAATTAACAACAACATAACGTATCAATTGGTATCGACTTTAAACACATATTGCCCTTTAAATCGAAAGTTTAATATCTGTTTATTTTCGCTTTTTGGTCATTGTTTCATCTTTTTTTTGTTTATTTTTTTATACTTCGAAAAACCGTGCGAAGCAGGGGCGTGCCACTAGTATATGATATAGACATCAGATTATTATATTTCTACTATTTAATAACACTACCACAGATAATATAATACTATGACACTACACTATAAAAACAGGGAGCTAGTACTCTACAGAATATTGAAATAAGTTAGACTTCGGAAATAAATTTGGAAATAGCGACAGTCGAGTACTCTTTTTCTTTGTCTTCTGTGCTGTTTCGGTTTGAAGGATAATAATAATGCACTATAATAAGGAATAGACTGAGTTTTAAAACATAATATTATTGTAATAACACAGTACGAGTATAGCCTATGAATGAGGGATAGCATAGACGACCGTCAGATCCATTGTTGAGTTTTAATTCTAAGCGATTCTAAAAAAAGAGTTTCTCAACAGAAACGTGAAACGGAATGAAATTAAATTAATTTATTTTGCTTTGCCATGAATGTAGGTAATTTTTAGATGAAAGAGGTTTATATTTCCCATATACATTCTGTCTCTATGTCGGCGTGCAAATGTTTTACAATATAAGAAATTTGCATACATATTTTACATTATATTTCCTTTCATTCGTCATATAACCTGTTATCATAATTTATTACAATAAACAGATAATAAAATCCTGTACAATATTTATCAAAATTTATAAATTATTTTAACAAACGATGAGAGCGTATTGAGTGGTGTATAAAAGAAAAAGCACCAAATGCATCTGTAATATAGGTTGTCAAATACATTTTTTTTTTTTTTTAATGAAATATTCATGAATGATATAAGAACCATTATATATTAGCCAATTGTTAAGTCTACATAAGTTGGTATATATATATATATTAGAATAATTTGGTATACCATGTTATGGAGAGCGTTTACTCGGAGTTCCTTTGCGTGATAGAACCCGAAACGAGAATATATGCAAAAGAGCCAAAGTACGACATAGCCTAAAGCAAGCTGAAATGGCAATGGGCTGGTCACATAGCTCAAGCGATGAAGAAGAAACGTTCTTGAGTGGCGACCTTGTACAGGCAAATGTAGTGTAGGATAAACCCCCACTAGATAGATTGACGAAATGTATTGCAGGGAATCAGTAAATGCAGGTGGCTCAGGACCGTTCCTTATGGCGGTCTATGGGTAAGGCCTATGTCCAGCAGTGGACAGATAATGGCTGAAATGATGATGAATAAAGTAGATAAACCGCGCATAGACCAACAATTCTACTATATTTTTAAATTATTTATATGTTTCACATCACTGTTAGTTCTCAACCGACTTTGGTAAATCTTTTTCCAATCGATAATATCCATTATCGTCTTGTCTCGTCCAATACAAGACTTAATAACGAAATTAGGTTTTAAACTTCTTTTTCTTTTTGTGGAACGCACCTAGTTTTAAATTATTGCATTAGATAAAGATAAAGATAAATTTATTTGCAAACATGTGTACATGTGTACACAGTAAGTGCAAAGACATACTTGTTGTTTATTGTAGCATTAGGTTTTGTTTTGTGTAGTTGTTTGGGCTAGTTAAATGACGATAATCCGATACCGGTTGCATCGCGCGGCTTGAAGGTCATTTTACCACATAAGAGAGTGCTGTTGCATCGCACCTGAGCGCAACTATGTTCAGATTGATAAAAAAAAAAAAACTAATATGGCGTTGGCGCGAAAAGCGATGATGGGTTGTTAGCAGCATACGCTCTATTTTGTGTATTTATTTTATAATAAAGGACATATTAGTGAATTTTATAGTTTGCTACGACGTGGTTTTGTGTGCAACTTGTTATTATTTCATAATAAGACTAAGTTTCTATTAATGGAAAAACTGATATGTGTGTCATGGATATGTGAAGTACCCGACATCACGCCACCCTATTCAAATACAACATTTGTGCGTGCTCCGGAGCCCGTGAGGATCCTTAGCTGCGCCGTGGAGAAAGACAGCAAACCCAGGAGGCAGGTGAACCAGCACATCAAAGAGGTACGATTAATTTAAGTTGTTGTGAATGGCATACCGGTCTAGGAAAGTCATTGTTAATCGCCGCCGCGCCTCTGCCGATTCTTGAACTTTTAGTTTTTTGCCCATACAGTAGTTGTTTTCAAGTTTTATTCCTATTAAAGCCGTAAGATGTCATTAATTAAATACAATTACATTATAAATTATATATATAACTATTAAAACTAACTTAAACAAAAAATAAATTGAATTAACGTTTAGTTGAAGTAATATTCACGTTCCGTACCCGATCTAATGGTCGTCATATCACTTGCAGCATTTCTGTGTTGAATTGCCAGAGATAATAAATACATATTAAGATTATATTCATTTTAATAAAATATCATTTAAAAAACTAAAATAAATTAATATAAATTTTTAAAATAATTAAATTTTATTGCTACAAAGTTTAATCACCAATAAACTGATGTTTTACCCAACCAATGTAATTAGTAATACAAAAGTTAACAAGATGTTACTTCCTAAAATCAAATCCAATTTTCAGTATGATCTACCTTTATCTTCCGGTCATTTGGTGTCATATAGATTCCTTTTGAGTCTTTCTTGTTACAAGCGAGTTCGATTTTAAGTCTTCTAACACAAGTTAGGTCTGGCGAGGTAAATTATCCCGGCAAAACTCGGCGACTTAATTAAAACTTTACTACGAAGGTGCCTAAAGTGAACTGAAATTAATATATAGAGTACTCGTTTGCATACATAGTGCCAAGGAAACCTGAAGTTTTGGTTCGCTAAGAAATAAACTGGTCGTATATTTACCCTTCGAAGTATATGCGATAAACAGGGTTTTGATGAAATGATATCGTTTGATGTAGCGGTCGAAATATGGGCACGTGAATGTTTTAAAGCTTTTTAATTAATCTTTAAAGGAGAAATAATTGTTTTTATTATATTATATAAAAATAAAAAATACTAATTCCATAACCATTTTTACTATATCATTATTTCCTCTTTTTTTCCGTGAGTAATGGAAAGAACCGACAGTGGGAATTTAATAGTCGACTAATAGGCAATAGCGTCCTCTTAAAACATTACTAAAGCCTAACTATAGTCGTCAGGGGGGAAAGGGATTGTTAGTAATGGAGACTGAGAATCCCATTGCTAGCAATATACCCAACCAGGTCGACCTCCTCGCGGTTCCCCCTGGAAATTATCATGGTTAATTTCTGATGAATTCATCGTGATGGGCCAACTGGCCTGTTTTCATTCTCATCTATCACCCTTCACTGGTGCTCCGCCAGTGTATACCGTTAACGCTGGCGGGATTACCATACCATTTTCACTCGTCAAAAAAAAACTATAGTCGTCAACCTACCTGCCATGCGTGACAACTACAGACAAAATCTCGCAGTAAGGGAAAGCCTCTATTTAGCAGTTAATGATGATGATGATATTATTTGATGAAATCCGCGGCATATTGATAAACATGCTGCTTGCGTGTTTACAGATTTGAGTTCGATTTCCCGTCGGATCAATTTAAAAAAAGAACTTTTCAGAATCATTTCAAGTCTGTTGTAGCTTTTTTTCTTGTATTGGTGATTAGTGCTTTTTCCTGGTAATGAATTTGAATATTTATTTGCCAAAAACACTTTTACATTGATGCTTAACTACGAATTACATACTAGGTATGTAAGCCCATATCTTATAATTTAGAAATGTGGTCCATGGTGGTATATTAAGTAATGAAAGAGATTTCGCATGGGGGGTATCACGGGCGAAACAGTAAGTATACTCTGTTATATCCATGGTACTGCTCATGTCTAGAGGCGACGGTTACCACTTTTCGCCAGGTGGGCCGTCAGCTTATTTACCATTCTAAGTTGCATTAAAAAAATTCTTAACAGAATACGTGACTAATTCGTATTGTTTGCAATTAAATAGTATTTTATTTAAACTCTATCTGCGAAGAGACATTTAATTCAAATACAAATATGGACACTCAATTATCCATAGTATTTACTTATACAATAAGCCGTATATAAATAGCTGGAAATCCTCTGATGGTTATATTCTGAATTGATCCTTAATCTTCCAACTAAATGATATTGATAGTACTGAACTATGCTAGTACTATAAAATTTTACTAATATTATAAATCTGATAGTTTGCAAAGATGTTTGGATGCTTAGATTGTTACTCATCATCATCATCATCATCTCAGCCATTATCCGTCCACTGCTGAACCTAGGCCTTCCCCATAGACTGTCATAAAGAACGGTCCTGAGCCACTGTATCCACCGACTCCCTGCAATGCATTTGAGCTTGTCACTCCATCTAGTGGGGGGTTGTCCTAGACTGTGTTTGCCCATACACATTTGTTTTTGTTATTTTATTATGTTTAAATAAGTGAACAGATATGAATGAAATTCGTGTTTCAACCGTGAAGCAGTTGTGTTTGCATGGCTGTGTTTCGGTTTGAAGGGTGGGATATGGCGTGAATTTACAGGGTACAGAGGAATAACACCTGAGTCCTCAGGAATGGCAACGCATGGGAGGTGTCATGGGTGAAACAGTATACTTTGTTATGTCCATGGTACTGCTCATGTCTATAGGCGACGGTTACCACTTTCCATCAGGTGGGCCGTCAGCTTGTTTGCCATTCTATTATTAAAGTATTGCATCAGCCGGTAACTGTCCACTGCATAACAAGCAAATGACTTTTATACAAAGTCTCCCTCTGGTTGCAGTTGCTAATCCGCCTACTAAGCATAGCGACTACTAATAAAACCTCCCCTTATGGGGGAGGCTATGTTTAGCAGTGGACAGTTAACGGCTGATGCAATACAGTCTTCTTACAACTCTGTAGGTGTTTATAATTAAATTACTTCTTAATTGTTTATAATTAGAGTAGATAATTAATTTACTAAGTTTTCAAATTACACCTATCTCTACGAAGTCTTTAATTATTCCATTTAGAGGCTACGTTGTGAAATTGTCGAGCGAAGGTCTTTCCTGTTTCCATCGTATTTCTGTACAAGTTTTCTTCAGTCGCTTTGTGTAAGTAAATGAAGGGTTCTGTTCACGGTCGGACCAATAATAGGAAATGAAGTTTTCTAAATTGGCCCGGATCTCACGAGTTTTGGATTGTGTTCCCGGATTGTTACCTTTTTTAAGGAACTTTCCAAAGAAGATTGTGAGTTTATATGTGTATGTGTGCGTGCATGCAAATATGTATATACTCGTATGCGTAATAATATGTTGTCTTTGCCAATCAATGTTGTTAATATTTGACTAAGATTATATAGAATTTTCTCTCTCTCTCCCTCTATCTCTCTCTCTCGCTCTCTTCTCTCTCTTCAATTGTACAATCTTGACAGAGTGGTCGTGGTTTTTATGATTATAAAGGATTGTCGATGAGGCTCTCCTTCGTGATTGAAGTCCTCGTAAAGTGTCGTATAGGGATAATAGAAACAAATTATTAAACGACAGAGAGCTCCTTGACAGGCATAATGCATAATACGACCATTTTTTTTGTCTTAATTTTAATATTTTTTAAGAAACAGATCTTAGGTATACATTGTACAGGCAAAAGAACACACCATATTTAAAAATATGTTTTAATGCCAGTGCACATGGGGCCTGATTAAGGGATAAAGTTAAAATGAAAACCTTATTTAATAAAAAAATATATCGCATAACATATAAATAATTTAAAAATACAGATGAACTGAAAATCTACTTTAATAGGCAAAAATATCGTATCTTAACATGCAACTACATGCAAAAATATAGCTGTAATGTAGAAAAACTCATTTAATAGGTGAAAATATCAACTTTATGGAAAAATACAGTCAATTTGACAACCTTTTTTTCTTCAAGTCCATTAAAAATCGCCAGGATATGATAGCTTAAGTGTAATATTCAATTTCATAATCAAAATCAGCAATTACAATGAAATTATCCATTTGGCGGATTAATGTGACCTTAATTTAAGTAACAAACAAATCTGAATTCTCAAATAGACCTTCCTGATTGGTGGTTACTAAGTGGTTATCTTGTCGCTAACTTAGAGCTCCCATTTAACAATGTTAGAGCTTAGAGACTCGTGTAACTTGCTGAGGACAAACTACATACTAATGTGTTTAACAAATTTGCGTCACTTTATATTCTGGAGCGTCGGCGGGATGTTCTGGCAGTTTTTAATCAACTTCGGTAAGTGGAATATTTATTCGAGAGCTTGTTTGTTTGTTTGTTTGTAACACATTATTGTACAGTAAAGTCTTAAATTATATGATACCGAGTTCTTAAGAAAAGATATAGTATTTTTGTGTATGACCTATCTTTTTGCTAATATAAATAATTTGCTATACAATCACATGACTTGCTGAGTCCTCAAACTAGGATACCGTAATGAGAATCAAGGCAACGCACATCTAGAAGTACAACCCAAAACAGTTCGTTTCCAAAACGGCTCGAAGGTGAATGTAGCCTAGAAACTTATTTACGTAACCACTGAAACGTTGTAGGAATCTAAGTTAATCTCGAAAATGTAATTGTTTTGTTTAAATTTAAGTAATTAAGATGATTATTAGCTACTAAATTTAATTGAACTCTTTGAAATGATGGAAATAGCAATCTCCTGCGCAGATGCACTTCTTTTTTTGTATAAACAACTTAGAATGGCAAACAAGATGACGGTCCACCTGATGGAAAGTGGTAACCGTCGCCTATAGACATGAGTAGTACCATGGACATAACAGAATATACTGTTTCGCCCATGATACCCCCCATGCATTGCCATCCCTGAGGACTCAGGTGTTATTCCTTTGTACCCAGTAAATTAACGCCATATCCCATCCTTCAAACCGAAACATAGCCATGCAAACACTATTAGGAAGGTGAGGTAAAGATAAGCGTAGATCTATTGTATTTGTATAGTACATGTAGATCTTAATTCACAATACATGTAGATTTGCCAGTGAATTTACAGGGTACAGTGGAATAACACCTAAGTCCTCACGAATGGCAACGCATGGGGAGTATCATGTACGAAACAATATACTCTGTTATGTCCATGATACTGCTCATATCTATAAGCGACGCTTACCACTTTCCATCTGGCGCGCCGTCAGCTTGTTTGCCATTCTATGTTGCATAAAAAAAAAAGATTTTAAATACATATATATGTAGATTTTAAATACAACGGATCTATACATGGATCATCATACAGATAAACCTGTATGGTGATCCAATCAAACTTGAAATATCGACTCTCTGAGAAAAAAAAATTAAAGACATTTTTCCCAATAGTGGGATGCGAATTTTTATTATTATTTTTGAATAAAAATCCTTTATATTTAACCGAGTTTGTCATCAATTAAATCGGTATCCATTTGAAATACTACGCTGTTTGTATTAACTCAGATTAATTAATGAAGCTTTCACGTCTCTCATTTATTACATCACGAGCCACCAACAATTTAAACATTCGATAGTTTATAAAAATAGTTGCAGTAGGATAAATGTAACTTTTTTTTTAGTAAAATGTTTTTTTTTTTGGCATACCACTGAGGGCCCAAACAAGTGGTTACGTAGCCCACCTGATGGTAAGTGGTTCGATCCGAAGCCTATGAATATGCTGCTATACCTCGGAGGTTCTCATTCCACAACGAGTGTTCGTTCGATCCTGAAGAAAACAAACTTTACCCCAATCATTAGAAGAACCTTCCATGCTGTATCAGACTCTTGGGAATCAACCTCGGCAGGATGCTCATTCCACAACCTGAGCGTTCATGGGAGGAAACATCTCTGAAACCGCGCAGTACGCGACCATTGAGGCTGTAGGACATGAGGATGAACTCCCTGTCGATGGCGAGCCATACGTTGGTAGAAAGTGGCTGTGGGCATCATATTGAACAATTCCTCTGAGCACAATCCATTGTACAAGCGGTAGAACACGCAGAATTGAAATGTCATTTATTCAATTCAATTATTACATAAATACATTACATTAAAAATGTTTTAATCTAGAAAGTAGAATCGTGTACAAAATAATACAGGTATAATCTTTACACACCAAAATCTAACGATATTAAATAATTATCAATATCGATTGAAAATTTGTGTAAAAAATGTCAAAGCCATTGCGAAACGTACGTAAAAAATGAAACTGCTCACTGATTCTACCCTTTAGAAATAGTGGTGAGTTGATTGATCTAGCTATTAGTATAATGGACATTCTTATTACCTCCTGTGACCTTCTTGAATGGTTCATCAGTAAGGACAAACTAATTCCAATTTTGTTATCTGACCCCTTGAGTAACATTAATTAAATAATGAAATTAGGTTATCTGCTTCGTAATCGTGTTTTGGGTTAAAGATTCATTACTGTTATAGGGTTTTTTCATTCCCATTAAATAAGCACCATATTATTGTTTATTTCTCTCTTTTATAAAATATATAAGAGAGAAATAACATATATGTTAGAGCGAGATAGATGAACAATATCTACATTATATAAGCTCGAAGCTGATTTGGCGGAAGTATGAACAAAACAAGTTCTAATTATTTTCTTAAATTGTATGTAGTTTATGTGAATATAGTATGTTAGAATTAAGTATGTCAAAATATAACATAAATTAGAAAAAAGAAACGCAAAATTGTACATTATTCAAGTAATTAAGCTTTAAACATTTATCTCTTTATATGCAGTATTATAGAACAATATAAAAACATACGCTCATAAATCGAAATTACAAAATGTGATTTTTTGCTGTCTTCATTTCAATATAAATTCAGATCGTTACCTGCACACATTTATAAAACATGCACACTAGTGTTTCCATTTTCTTGACCCGTTTTTTTGATTGCATTGCCAGTCAGCCAATACGTAGTACAATATGGCGAGGTATCACTCAATGATGGTAAATTAAGATGATATCGAGTTCATTGCCTCATCGTGACGAATTCAATAGGAGTTAATCATGATATTTGGGGGGGAAAGGGATTGTTAGTAATGGAGTTTGACAGCCCCATTGCTAGCAATATGCATTATTAGGTCGACCTCCACGTGATTCCCCCTGGAAACCATCGTGAACAATTCTTGTTGAATTCGTCACGACGGGCTAACTGACCTACATCACTGGTGCCCCGCCGGTGTATACCGATAGCGCGGGTGGGGATACCATTCCATTATCATCTATTAAAAAAAAGTCATGATATTTTCCAGATGCAACCACGTGAAAGTCGATTTGTATATATATATATATATATATATATATATATATATATATATATATATATATATATATATATATATATATATATATATATATATATATATATATATATATATATATATATATCTCTTCTCCTCCACCACTCGTACGAACAGTACATGTACTTGTATATCTCTTTAGTAATATTTGTGTCACCGTAAGGGGGGTTAAGTCATCTAAAGAAGGGGGCAGGGGTGGATATACTGTTACGGTAGTAGAATTACTTTATTCTGTGGTTAAACGGTGGTTGTTACAAATGGAATTGCAATTCTGTAGAATGCATATTGTTATTTTGCACTAAACATACATTTTGTATTGGTATTAACGTATGACATTTTAAATTGGTTTTACTATACATTTTATGTTTGAAGACTTTGATGGTATAGAGTTTATATGCACTGTCTCATCTTCCCATGGTCGTAGGTTCTTGCACAATTCAATCATGAATTATAAAATAGAAAAATCATGAATTTTAAAACGCTGACAGGACACCTGCAATGCATCTGATATTGCTTCATGTTGATCATAGGTGGTAGTCATTTACCATCAGGTGAGTCGCATGCTCGTTTGCCTCCTATGTTATAAAAAATATATATCAATTTGTATTATATTTTATACTTGATAATATGAATTAACTAGATGAACAGGAAATGATTTTGTATCGAATAAGATGTTATTACAGAAACATGTTGGCTTCGTGACAAACTTTACCAAATAAGGATTATACAATTATAAAGCCCTAACAATATTAACATACCTACATATGTAATTCTTTTATCAATACTGTAATTAGTTGGTTGGTATTTATTATTCTTTTAATTGAACTTATTACTTTATTTCATACTTAGCTACTTGTCATATGTATACAGAATCGATATGAATTAATAATTAAATATCAATTGATAAGTGATTGGTATTTAAGAACAGATTACCCCATTTTGGTAATTTTTTGTTTTTAAATATTTCTTTTACACCACCGAGGTGGTAACAAGCATGCAGCCCACCCAATACTAAGCGGTTACCGTAGCCTATGAACGCCTGCAATAGCTGGAAAATTACTCGCGCATTGCTGACTTCTTTGAGCGTTTGTGGGTGGTAATATCTCTAAAATCTCGCTTTACGCGGCCATCTAGGTTCTAAGGTATGGTGGTGAACTCCCAGTCGATGACGAGCTATACTATGGTAAAAAGTAGCCGTGGACATCATATTGAACATTTGATCTGGGAACAGTCCGTTCTACGAGCGATACAACAAGCAGTTTGTGGCAAAATCTCGCCTAAAACTTAAAGGTTCGATACCGCTTTTAAGTCTGAGATCATCAACAATTTTCATAGTTCGTCATTACATTTAGTCGAAGAGTTTAAGCTGGTATATATGTTTATTAAGAATCTGCAATCAGAAATTGCAATCAATCTTAGTCAGTAGCATTGATCATCTTTGTGAACATCACACTCGGACCACTTTTCACCAAGCACATTTTAAACCGACACAACAAAAGGCGAGCCTGCCATCGTTCAACCAATTGGTTGATCTGCACTGTACATATTTAGTTAAAATTCTAAACAAATTAAGCAACATGTAGTTAGTAAATCATGCATGGATATTGGGGTTTATTCGCAATCAGCAATTCAAACATCTGTTTAACAATGTAAATCCCTTGTTATCTCTATTCGCTTAAAGCTAGTTTGAAAATGCCGACTACATTTTGATTGCAAAACAAATTACGATTAAACATTAAATTGATATTATACATCTTTACAACGTGACTTATTTTATTATTGGTTTTAAATAACTTCGAAAAAGAGAAATTTTACAAATTGTCTATTTTTTTTAAAGAGCTGTAATATTTTGTCATTGACGGAAAGGGTTGTATTGTATGGTAATATCTTATTGTACATGCCATATGGTCCTAGCATAGAATGGGCCAAATGGGTCTTCTTTTCCCGTAGGTGTCGTAAAAGCCGACTAAGGGAACTTAAGGGCCAAAGTATGGGCAGCAGCGTCCCTCTTGAAACATTATCAAAGTCTAACTGCGGTTGCTAAGCCGCCTGCCAAGCGTGGCAATTACTGGCAAACCCCCTTATAGAGAAGGCATTTCAGCAGTGGACAGTCCATGGCTGATATGATGACATGATGATCAATTCAATTCAATTCAATTTATTTTATTCGTTACAATATTGCATTGTGTTGAATGTTTTTGCAAGTGACAAGAAGATATCGTAAAATATAACAAAACAAAAAAAAAACATGAAACAACAAAATAACCAATAATAATTGTCAAAAAATAACATTACAATCAATTTAAAAGTCATCAGTAAGGCATAAAATAATGAAAGAGTATTTTAAAATTCATCAATTGAGTAGATGCACCTTTCCAACAAAAGAGTATAAAGTTTTATTTTAAAAATTCTCCAATCTTTAATAGTTTTTAATGCAGTGGGTAATTTATTATACAATTTAACCGCTTGAAATTTTGCGCCATGTTTCACTATATTTAGTTTTGGTTGGACATCATATGCAACATTTTTTCGTCTAGAAATCATGCGTATATTTCTCTCTTCTCTCGTTTCATTTGGCAGACGATTCTTAACATAGTCTGTAACCACAATCAATACATACAAACTGGGTACAGTAAGAATACTATATTTTGTGAAAAAAGTCCTGCAAGACTGCCACTGCGGAATCCGAGCGATAGTTCTAATTGCTCTTTTTTGCAACCTGAAAGCCCTTTCCACATTGTAATTATAGCTGTTTCCCCACAGTTTAATGCTGTATCTAAATTTTGATTCAACCAATGATAAACTGGTTTGAGTTGATTAACAGTTAACACATCCCTCAAACATCTCAAAGCATAGCATGATGCACTAACTGATTTAGTTATAGAGTCTAACTCAGATTTCCAATTCAGTACAGAATCTATCTTCACACCTAGAAATTTTACTTCATTAACAACTTTAATATTATTACCATTCAGGTACACTTCCAAAGTATCCTTATTTTTAGAAGTTGACCTAAATAGTAAGGCACATGTTTTGTCTATCTTGGACATACTAAGATTTAACATAATAACAGTAAATTTTTAATAATGTTTACTAGGTCCCATTGCCAGTAATAATATTATTAGGGATATATCCCTCACTATTTTACTTAATACAATTAAAAAATCTCACTTTTTTGCTACGGAGCAAAATGTACTAAAGTACGATTAAGTATTATGTAGTTAAATACCAAGATCACTACTCAGTTATTGATAACAAATAAGCGAAAAATATTTTAAACATAAATAAATGAAACATGTTGAAGACGTTGTTAGAAACTTAATTAGATAAGTACATTATATAATTTTCTATACAAATCTACTTGCAATTAAACATTTAACAAAATAAGTGGTTCCTCTAAACCTTGAAAAGTTGTTTACAAAGGGAATGTTCCCAAAGTGTTGGTTGTACTTCTAAGAATTTGTAAAACGATGAAAAAGTCAGTTTGCCGAGGGAATAACTTCTTTGTTTATAACGAAGATCCTTAACGATATTTTTAAAGGACTCCATAGGCCAATTGTTTCAATAGAAAATGGCACAAAAATACACGTATTACCGCGAACTCCTTGTTTGCGTCAATTTGCTATTTCGAGAATTTTGTACACGCTTTTACACTTAATGCAGTATGTAGTAATGTAGGCAACATTGACCTTATTATAAGGTCAAACAAGTTCCAATTTTAGGTACGAATATCTTTTCTTAGGAGGAGCTATAATAGCTTTGTATTTCTAGCGATCAAAACTTTTGTTTATCTAAATGTGGCGACAAAATAATTTCAAAAACAATTTAACAATAATAAATGTTTTTGATTGACTATATATAAAGTTCTTGGCTAGCTAAGTAAAACGTTATTTTTACAATAATATTCTTATTAAGAAGTCATTAGATATTTGGATAAAAATGGCAAAAATATTTGAAAAATTCTGAAGCAAAATGCGGTGTATGTAGGTACAAACATTTTAGTGCAATGTAACAATTATATTACGACGTAGGTATTCTATCTAAAATTAATATTTCAGTACACTAACAGAGCATTTTTCAAATAATCAATTAGAAACTTTGAAAAAAGTTTAAATATATTTGAAAACTAATAACTGATAATTGGTTGCGGGTCACCATCAGGTGAGCCGCATGCTTGTTTGTCCTCTGTGGTGTAAAAAAAAAATTGTTTTACTTTATGCACTAATGAACCTTTTTCCTATAATCACCTATATTATAATATTTAGAATGAGAAACAAGCTGACGATCCATCAAATGAAAAACAGTAATCATGGCTTTAGTAACGAACAGCGCTATAGATATCTCAGAATATATGTGAGGTCCACACGTTGCCATTCCTGAGGAATACGGTATTAAATTTCGTACAGACCATAATCTGGCCTGAATTTTTTCTATCGTGATTATGTGCAATAGATTGGACAAACTGTTAGAGAAGGTATTCGTGGACGAACAGGTGTTTTTTTTCTGAGGTGTGTCACTGAGGTGGCAAACAAGTATACGGCCCACCTGATAGTAAGTGGTTACCGTAGCCTATGAACACCTGCAATATCAGAGGTATTATGCGGTTTCAGAGATGTTTTCTCCCACGAACACTCAGGTTATGGAATGAGCTCCCTGCCGAGGTTTTCCCAAGAGACAAGAGAGACGTTCTTCAAAAGAGAGGTAAAGAGGTTTCCTCAGGGTCGGCAACGCGCGCGTAATACCTCTGGTATTGCAGGCGTTCATAGGCTACGGTAACCGCTTACCATCAGGTGGGTATGCTTGTTTGCCACCTCACCTCAGTGTTATAAAAAAAAATATTATAACAAAAACGGCAGCAGGCGTTCTATACACGTTGTAACATACGTGACTTAGATTTAATAGTATTAAATACATATATATATATATATATATATATATATATATATATATATATATATATATATATATATATATATATATATATATATATATATATATATATATATATATATATATATATATATATAGAAAAGAATAGAAGAGGCAAAATGCTGGGCCACCTTATACGACATGACGAAGAGGAAATGACCGAGGATTAACTACATGGGACAAATAAAGGAAACACTAGGCTGGAGGAAGATGCATGAATTAGTTGCACCGAGAGAGGAAACTCTTAAATGAATATATATATATATCTATATATATACATATATATATATACATATATATATATATATATACATATACATATACATATATACATATATATATATATATATGTATAAGTAGAGAAATGTCTAGTTATACTCTGAATATATATTACTGGATATTTTCTGTGAACGTGGAATAATCAACTCTCGTATCAAACTAGTATCTAAGTTAGATAATTCATTACTCCAACTACAGTGACGTAAACGCTACACTTAGCTCATGTTGTTAGTATGTGGGTGCATTGCATAAGCAATTTGTTACTAAACTGCTTCGCTAGTCGAATATTCTGTACAAGGGATCAACTTTTCCTTGCCTGATCCTGTCTTCCTTCATATATTTATCGTCACCATCACAGTTAGGCTTTAACTATGACAAATATTTGATTATCTATTAATCATAATCCAATAGCTGGGGGGGGGGGAGAAAAGGGATTGTTAGTAATGGAGACTAAGAATCCCATTGCTAACAATATATCCAACCAGGTGGACCCCCTCGCGGTTTCCCCTGGAAACTATAATGATTAATTCCTGATGAATTCATCATGATGGGCTAATTGGCCTGTTTTCATCCTCATCGATCACCCTTCACTGGTGCCCCGCCAGCATATCCCATTAGCGCACGCGGGGTTACCACTCCATTTTCATCCAATAAAAAAAATCCAATAGCTGAACGCCGTGTTTGCCCTGGCATAGAATGGGCCATTGCCGTGAGTGACATAAGAGGTGACTAAGGGAAGACGAGGGACGGACAGCAGTGTCTCTTTTAAAGCATCTCTAAAAGCCTAACTGCGGTTGCCAACCAGTCTCAAAATGTAGCAACTATTGGCGAAACTTCCCTTATGGGGAATGCTTAAGTCCAGCAGTGGACAGTTAAAGACTAAAATAATAATGGACACGTGGTTTTCTTTTAGAGATGGAAAATCAGAGGACATTACTACTTCTTATTACATTATCATAAACATAATTGAATAATATCCGATTGACTCGATGAAACAAGTTTCAGAATAAAATTTGATAATCGGGTATTATTACAGTAGTATTAAAAGGATTCAAACGTACTCATACGTCTACGTCTAATCGAGTCATCCGAACTTACTTGTGTATGTATCGAAATTATGAAAATAAATAGATGAATTAAGAAATCACAAATACTACAGAAAACTATTAATATTTATTCAGTATTTTCTTCAATTAATCCTAATAGAAAACGATCCGATCAGTCTTAGTGCTAACCTCGACCGCGAGTTAATTGGAAAAATGATCTATTTGTCGTCATAAACAAAGAGTTATTTTCTATTATATTTATTTATTGACGATTTACGAATTTTATTTTCTTTTATAATACGTACCACTTTTCATTTGTTAGAGTCAATTGGACCGGTCTTTATTTTGCTTTTTTTGCTTTTCTTTTTTTACTAACATAGTTTGTAAGAAAATTGTTACTAACAAAATGGACCACATTGTAGTCTGAATAATAAAGTATATTATTTATTTATTTTCTCTTCTTATAATCGAAATATAGTATTATAGGTGTTATAAAGAAGTAACTCTTCGAATATGTAGATTGTGACAAAGAAAAAATAATAGATAGAAAATATTATAATAGTTTTGAAATGAAAATAACTTTTGCCTCAATTGAAATTGGCTTTTTTTTGTGGAATATAAACATGAATCTTTTATAAGCATCTAATAGGATTAAATGCTTAATATAATTGTACTATGCAGGGGGGAAGGGATTGTTAGTAATGGGAACTATAGTCCCCATTGCTATCAATATACCCTATCAGGTCGACCTCCACGCGGTTCCTCCTGGAAACTATCGAGACCAATTTATCATTGAATTCGTCACAATTAGCCTATTGTACTGACCTGCCTTTACATCCTTACCTATCACCGCTCATTGGTACCCCGCTAGTGTATACCAATAGCGCAGGCGGGGTAACCACGCTATTTTCACGCATAAAAAAAATTCTATTACGCACAACATGGTTTGTTGGCAAATTATGTCCCATACCCCAACTGTCCTTATTGCGTAAACTTTTTATCTAAGATTCTGTAGTCCGTTAGTGTTGTTCTCATTCGTAACTTAACAATTGCACAAATAAATTACACAAAAGTTGGCAATAAAAATAATGATGAGTATAATCCTAAATAACATTATACTCAGCAAACAAACAAGCATACGGCCCACCTGATGGTCAGCGGTTACCGTAGCATATGAACGCCTGCAATACCAGAGGTATTACGCGCGCGTTGCCGACCCTGAAGAAACCTCTTTACCCCCCACCGCCCCTTTAAAGAACCCCATGGATCATAGGAATGTATCTTAGGAGATTGAACTTAATCACAGAGAAAAAATAAATATAATAGACATTCAAATTTATAATTCTCATCTTTTTGAAGTTTCTTAAAAATTGGCAATAAATACCATTTTTTTATCTATGAAGCAAATTATATGTCCTATCAATTAATATAACTGTCAAGTGTGGAAGAATTTGTTAACTGAGACTGGAACAATCACAGAAATATTATTGTTGTTATAAATTATGTTATATTTGTAAAATAACTAAAACACAGTTTTCTCAGCATCAAGTATGAAAACAAGCAAATAAATATTTTACAAAATAATCTATATTTTTTTTTTACATTTAAACTAAAGCCTTGTAAAAAATATTACATCACGATTTCATCTCATCGTGAAATTACCAAATGTATTGGTACCATACGGGACTACACCTAACGCAAGGTGACCTTTATAGAACTCCAAAACTTCACTTAATAAAGGGTACCTAACTGTGTTTCTTTGTAAATTCGTTGTATAAGTAAAACGAGCTTAGAACTTGGTAAACTATTAATTTAGTTGATGTTTTATTATTAGATTGCATTGTTAGTACTTAAAGTTAAGAAAAAGGAACGAGAATATTAAAATTATAGTTGAAAATTTAGCATAAAAACAATATTAGCGACTGTAAATTGTAGATAAGTACAATAACACAATTAGCATGCAACTATTCTGAAACTAAACTGTTTCAATTCAACAGTGTGCTATGTAAAGGATCTGAGAAATTAAGGTATATACTCATATGAATATATCTAAACAACTAAATTGTACAGATGAACGTCAAGAAAGAAATGTATATTTTTATTCATTTTAACTTTTTTTTTATATACAACTAAGAATGGCAAACAAGCTGACGGCTCACCTGATGGAAAGTGGTAATCGTCGCCTATAGACATGAGCAGTACCATGGTCATGACAGAGTATACTGTTTCGCCCATGATACCCCCCATGCGTTGCCATTCCTGAAGACTCCGATGTTATTCCTCTGTACCCAATAAATTCACGCCATATCCCACCCTTCAAACCGAAACACAGTCATGCAAACACAGCTGCTTTACGGTCGAAATACGAATGGAACAGAGGTACCCAAGCAATCGACTTTTGTACAAAGTCTCCCTCTAGTAAAATTATACAAAATACTTTATTTGCATCGCAATGTCCTGCCGTTATTAGAAATACTAATATTAAAAAAATCCTATCACCAATAAATCCTAAATATAATATTATATTAATCATCAATTTAATATAACACAGTTGTGATGCAATTATTTATTGATTTTTTTTTAACAATACTTTTTTTTAGTAATGGAAGTAAAAAGTTTAAATAACAAGTAACATTAAATTAAAATATAAGGCGAGCACAAAAGATTATGGGAAAGTAGCAGTGTTACAGGTTTTTCTGCCCGAATAAGTCCGCCTTTCAATAATGATAATAACTAAAAATAAATTTGTCAACTTATTAAATACAAATTAAATTTACGCACACATACATAACAATACATACATATAACACAAAACATTATCACATTAATATATAGAATTTTTCCGTTACGTTATCATAATGCTTTTTATATAAAAGTGGCAAAGTGACAATGATGTCATACACATAACAATACATACACATAACATAAAACATTATCACATTAATATATGTACATAGTTTTTCTGTTACGCTATCATAATGCTTTGTATATAAAAGTGGCAGAGTGATAATGGTGTCATACAAATAACAATGCATGCACATAACATACAACATTATTATAATAGGAACATTATGTCCCCTCAAGCCAAGGTGCATTAAGGGAACAGTCAGCTTGTCAGCAGTAATTGTATATCAAAGCAACTGTGATTTCACACGGCGATTGTCCTCTGACACTGTCGTAGTTCAGAATAATTTGAGCAGGAACTTGGAATGTAATGGGAGCATTATGTACTCGGAATATTTTTTAAGGGAAACGCTTTTTATTTATACGAAGTTGAAAAATTGTTTTGAAGTTTTCTTAGTTATTTAAAATTATTTTTAAACGTATAATTTATATTTAGAATGTTAATTTCCTACCTTTATTTTAAGGAGTTTTCCTATATTTACAACTGAAATAAGAATAATTATTTTTAGAAAATGTATTATTAATTCTTAAAAAAAAATATTATTTCTTAGATTTCAATAACTAAAATGCTGTATTTAATGCTTTTATGCTATATAATTAATGCTTTTACCAAGGTATCATTTTAGTGTTCCATTAATCCTATTTTGTTCAATTGTATATTTTGCACTGTTATTTATATTACAAAAAAATTATGTCAGTTTTTGATATAATATTTTTAACTAGTTGGGATTAAAATAATTTCGTTTAATTTTTAATCTGTTCTACTCTACTAACCAATTTTTAGATTTCCATAAAATAACACCTAATTCAGTAAGATATACCATCATTTTAGCCATCTACAGTCTACTGCTAAACATACCATACCCCATAGGCCTTTGAAGTCATCTGTTCGTTTAGCTGGAGGTCATCAGCTGTTAACTGTTGCTAAATACAGGCCTCCCCCATAAATTGGCAGTATTTGTCACGGTTGGCAGGCGGGTTAGCAACCGCAGTTAGATTTCGGTGATGTTTTAAGTGGGACGCTGCTGCCCGTTCCTCAACTATAAAGTTTGTATACCAAAAATATAAATATTAGCAAATACACTAAAGTCATGCATATTATGCCTACGGTACTACTCATGTCTATAGGTGACGGTTACTGCTTTCCATCAGGTGAGCCTTTAGCTTGTTTGGCATTCTAAGTTGCATAAAAAAAAAATACAAAGTTAAAAACTATTAGTGCTTTATATAAATTTTTGGTGTTTAAAAATTTTAAGAACTCCGATTCGATTTTCAGTCATAATATTTACTGAACTGAAATGCCCCGTTGACTACCAACGACGTAGCAGCGGGTAAATACAATTAATTAAATCAACATTAAGAATATTGCGTAGCTTATATCGTAACTGTATGCCTGATATTGTACATTTATTTGCTTGTACTTATTTAAGAACACTTCCAGTCTATTTCAATTTTGTACCCGTAATGTTGAGGCACATCTCAAGGATATATGTTGCTCCTTTGTCTGTCTACAAGAGGTATATTAATATTTCGAAAGCAAAGGAAATATGTTATACAGTTTAGGTTTGTCGAAGATGTAACACACGTAGCTATATTTGAGTGTGGTCTCCTCTGAAGTAGAGGTTTATTATCAGTTGGCTGAGTCCAGTTTTGTAACTGGGAATCTCGTTCTATCCTTATCCGAATATAGCTACCCGTCCTGGGTGCGGATGGTTTCATAGGGAGAAGATCTAATTTCTTTTAATAAAATATATGCTTATGTTACGTACTTATAATATAGCTTACTCTATATGCATGAATTTTTAAAATCGGCTCAGTATTATATATATAATATAATAATGGATAATCCTTAAAAAATACTGAGCCGATTTTAAATATATAATATATTATAAAGTATATAAATAATATATATGTGTGTGTGTGTGTATGTGTGCGTGCGTGTTTACGAGTGTCCAAGCGAACATGCGTGCGTGTTTGCGAGCGTCCGATCGTGTGTACGTGCGTGTGTGCGTACGTGCGTCCGAGCGTGCGTGCGAGCGTGCGTGCGTGCGTGCGTGCGTGCGTACGTGCGTGCGTGCATGCGTACGTACGTGTGTGTGTGTGTGTGTGTACATATTTTTCCTCCTTTATTTAGGACTAGCTATCCACGACTGCCGTGTGGTCCCGGTATATAATAGGTCATCCTTACCTTTCCTGTGGGTATCGTAGGAAGCGACTAAGGAAAGGCCGGTTGCCAATCCGCCTGCCAAACGTTACAATTACTGGTAAGACCCTTCAAAAGGGAGGCTTATGTTCAGCAATGGAGAATTAAAGGCTGATAATGATGATGATCCACGACTGCGTCCGTGTATTCAGAATATCTTTATAAACCGGGATCAAATTTCACAGATATTAGTTACGGTGTGAAGGCGCTAATCGGTAAAATCAAATACATTTTCATATTTATAATATTAGTAAGAATAAGGATTTAATAATAATTGAATAAGACGTTAAGAAGTAACAAACGAGATAGCAAATAAATTCACTTGCACATTAATATTAGAAAGGATTTCATTTGTCTAAATGAGTGCAACTAAATCGTGCACTTTGTTCAGAAAATACCTTGCATGGCATGTGTGAAACTAGTAATTTCCGCCTTATATTGATTAGAGATTCAGCTAATTGCCTGAGTTGCTGCATGTGATTTAGCAGCGAGGAAGAAGTGCACTCAGATGTCACTAATCCAGCCTTTAATCAAGCTAAGCTCTTGCAATCTGTTTCTTAGTGTCATTAAATTGGATTAGTTAGTAGTGACACATAAGGAGAGTTAATATTATGATAATATGACTTTTAATAATAATTTACCAGAGGGAGACTTTGTACAAAAGTCGTTTGCTTGGGCACCTCTGTCCCATTCGTGTTTCAACCGTAAAGCAGTTGTGTTTGCATGGCTGTGTTTCGGTTTGAAGGATGGGATATGGCGTGAATTTACAGGGTACAAAGGAATAACATCGGAGTCCTCAGGAATAGCAACGCATGGGGGGTACATGGGCGAAACAGTATACTCTGTGTTATGTCCATACCACTGCTCATGTTTAAAGGCGAGGGTTACCACTTTCCATCAGGTAGACCGTCAGCATGTTTGCTATTTCAAGTTGTATAATATATATATAATTAAATTAAATATCACCAAAAGCCTAAATGCGGTCACCAACCCACCTGCTAAGTCTCATATCATCCCAATTCAATCCCATCGCATCTTATGGAGGAGGCCTATGTTCTGCAGTGGACAGTTAATGGCTGATATGATGATGGTGGAAAGCTACATTATCAGAGAGTATATTTTATTTTTGTCATAGGCTATATTTTATTTTTGTAAATTTTATCTATCCATGCGAAGCCAAGGTAGATCGCTAATAATATTATATAGTCGATATAATAAAGCTCAATCAAGAAGTCAGAATAAAGAAGAAGTTTTATTTCTCAGAAACGACAACGCACAATACAAGAAAAAGTAACATGGGGATGGCAGTATATTATGTGAAGTTAATGGTACGTAGTATATAGGCAATAGTTCCTGTACAAATATAGGTGACTGTTATGTCCAATTACGTGAACACATCAGCTTAATAAGAAATAATTCCGTGTTCGAAATAGTTCACCTAAGATAAGTTGTCAAAGTAGATAAAAATAGAAGATTGTAGATTTGCAAAACCATAAATTGGATATTACTAAAAGACTACACAATTTTATGCATAAATTTTGTGGTTATATAGATATGAGTTAAAATTACTGACTTGTTTATTTATTCAACGTTATACGTACAATATACACAACTAAATAAAGTCAAGACGTTACAATCATTTAAATACTTACTATAAATATCACTATAAAAATTAAAAAATCATTTTTTTTTATTAAAGACGCCAAAGAATCTGAGAAAGCTGCAGTATCCAAAGAGTCTGAGAAAGCTGCAGCGTCCTATATACTCGTATTGCGTGTTTTTAGACAAACTACCTAATTAAAAATTGAGAGTGAAGATCAAGAATTAGGTGAAAGAAAGTGGAGGGATAATCCATGGTGTAAGCTGATAACATTAATAAATTTGTAGAATTAAGGATCAGATCAAATGGATCAAATTAATGGATCAATGGAATTCATGTAAGGACCTTATAACCAAAAATGTGCAATCGCAACCTAAGAAAGACAAAGAACATATTCGTAAAACTACAAACACATAATATGCAGTTCATCATAATCGCCTCTCGTCGTGTACTCAATTTATCATAATCGTAGCATGTCATAATATTTATTTCGCTGCGAAAACCAATAATGATTAATCTTGATTGTATTGTTTGTGCTTCCTTCGATTTTATCGGACATTCTTGTCATACATATTCATTAATATTGTCAATGTTCCGTAACATGTCCAGTGTGTCTAATTGGACGTTTTCCTAGAACTATTAAAGTGTCCTGCAATTATTACTTGTTCTTGTATAGGCCTTATCAATGCCCCTCATTCGCACGATCTTTTCACTACATTCATAATTTTGGTCACATATTTTCGGTATTTATCGTTTCTAATAATAGTACCTATATAGATATCTGGCAGGATTATTATTATTGGTAATTTTTGCTTTTTTAATCCATAAATAAATTAAAATCTTGATCTTAATTGTTTATTATTGTATAATACATTGAAAATTTTCAAATAAAAAGTATTACTATTTTTTCATTTAAAATATTCTTCTAAATTATCCATCCCGTTTGTTATAAAATCCCGAAAAAATCCCGTTTGTTATAAAATTCTTAACTATATAGTATATATATAAAATATTAACACTTCTATAACGGAACGATATAGTAATACTATATCGTCCGCCTTTTGTACTAGACATTATTTTTGTAATGTGGTCAATAAAGAATAAATAAATTAAAAAAAAAAATAAAAAAAAAAACGATGGATTATGATGGTAGTAAATGATGAAGACATGAATTTAAAGACAGTAATTGCACAGTGACCGAGAAAACAAAAAGACTGTCAAAAATACAAGATATATCTAAATTATTAATTAAAATGTAAAACGTAAAAATAAATCTATAAAGAAGTATATAAAAAAAGTGTATAAGACTGCATCAGTCGGTCGCTAAGGACTACTTTGAGACAATAACGTCAAAAGATACAAAATCAAAATTATAAATTAAAACATTCTAAAAGTAAATATATATATATAAAAAAATGTAAAATAGTGGTAAAAGTCATTGTTGTTTACACAGTTTTAAGAATAGTAACAATATAATAAATAATGTGCAATTAAAAGTTTTATTGGTGCACTATATCTATAGATTATATAAAATTTCTCTTGCAACTGCAATCCTTACTGTACTCGTATTTTCATTACGGGTGAATTTTGTCTGTATTTTTGTCTACTCTTTTGACCAGACACTTAATTCCCCTGATTTCATTAAGAGAACACGAACTGGAATGTGTTGGTTAGTACCAGTTTCAACTGGTTTCGTATTCTGTGCTAGGCCGCCATGTTAGTGGGCACTAACGAGTCTCACATTCAGACGTATTCAAATTAAGCTTTTAACTGCAAATTTTTCGTCGCATTTAGGCTCTCTATACATTTCTTGTATGCTATGAATAGAATTTTGGCGCTATTCAATGGATAGCAATTTAAAAATCAAGTAAATTATACCTGCTATATTTTTATTTATTAAATATGATATTTTACATGATATTTCTATTAACATTATTAAAAAAACATTTATTGGCAGTGTTTGTAGATCAATCGTTTGAAATACTGTTTGAAGACTTATGGAGATGGATTTTTATAAATATATAAAACTTTTTACTTTTTAATCATGTTCGTTCATATTCAGCAGGATTTTTAAATTTATCTCCTCTTATAGTATTCGAAGAAGCTGTCTATTCAAGAAACCAAAGAGATCACCGATAAATTGATCAGAAATATTTTTTATACTACTAAAGTGGCAAACAAGTATACGATATGCTCTGCATATAACGCTTGCAATATCAGGGCATTACGCGGCGTTACTGACCCTGAAAAAACCTCTTTATCTCTTTTTTGATGAACCCCATACTGTAGTCTCTTGGATTCTGAGCATTTTGATCAAGAGCTTGAGGATTGTTTATCAAACTAGTTGTCTTTTGAGAATCTGCTCGAATACATAGAATATAGTTGATATCTATGGGATAAAAGTTGTCATTTTTTGCTTGGACCTCTTCTTTTATCTAGGAGAGAAGACTAAGTCTAAGTGTCTTCTCTCCTAGATAAAAGAAGAGGTCCAAAGAATTAGATAAAAGAAGTAATTGAAGTTCTCGCAATGTGTCTCTATCTATGTCTGTTCACAGCTGAGCTAGAGGATTCCACAATTGACTGTTCTGTGGCTGTTTTTATTAGATAAATCCATTTTCTTCTCCGTTTCTTTTTCTTTCCCTCGGGTATAATATCGGGTAAGAGGCGACTAAGGGAACTTAATTGTCAAAAGATGGACAGCAGTATTCCTTTTAAAACATCACTACAGACCGCCAGTTGCCAATCCGCCTGCCAAGCGTGACAACTACTGGCAAACTTTATGGGAGAGACTTATGATCAGTAGTGTGGCCACTAATGGTTATTGATTGATATGATGATGTAAACGGTTAACGGTTGAAATGATGACGATGTGAACCCATTATAAGATTATTTCTTTAAATTTTATTAGCAATTTATATAATAATTCTGATTCTAAGTCTAATCTGGCTCCTTCAAGCTCAATTTATACGTCAGTCAATTCATAAATTGCATTTTAAAATGTGATTATAAAAAGCGTCTAAAAACAACAGTAACAAATCCAATTCTGTAACTATTCTGTAACTGACTCATTAATATTAACTTGCCCAGTCTCATATCTTATTCATTCAAGTAGAATTTACGTAGTTCTTGCTTTAGTAGCGTATGCAAGTACGGATTTTGTGGACTCGTTGAAACCACTTAGCTAAACAGATCAGGTCAAACTATGCAACTTTCTTTGATTAAATTTAACAGAGAGATGCAATGAAAACAAAATCTAAACCTACAGGAAATTACACGGTTATCTAAATAAATAGTCACATTATAGCATGGTTATAATTTTAATAATTATTTTTAGCTAAGTAAGCTAAGGTCTGTGAGATTTGTCGTACATTAAATTTGGTGCATTATAAGAAAGTTACTATGCGTATTTATAATTGTTTTATTTTGGATAAATTCAACTAAAACTTTATTGCTTAATAAAAAATAACAACCAAAAGAGAAACAAATTTATAAATATAGTTGGGAAATATAATATGTAAAAATATTCAAACATTCACTAATTCTTTTATTTGAAGCCATTACTATGAATATTTAATACCTAGGTCGGCAACATTAGATTTTTTTGCCTTTTAAAAAGTCGATTTAATAAACAATTCTGCTTTAAAATTCAATATTTAATATCTTCAATATACGTAGCTAAAAATATACGTATGGTAAGTAACTTGATTAGAATTATTTTGTTTAATTCCGCTACTATTAGTATATTGGCAACTGCCAACACTTGAGAATTGACTACTATTATTATTACCAGAAGTTCTACAATCTTTCATATTAGCCGTTAGTTTCCGACCACTGTTCCGTCCACGCATGTTTTGCGGCACATGTTTCACCTCTACACGAGGTATCTTTAGGCAAATTATTAGATTACTGCTTGGAACCTAATGTTAACAATTAGGTAGCCAAACTACGAATAATGCATACTAATGGTAGCGGTATTAAACAAAATAATTCTAATCCGCTAATCAGTGATATGGATTTTCAGGTTTGCTTTTAGGAATGCAGTATTGATTCAAATTCAGATCATCTGTATACAATTAAACTTGTACAAACACTTTTAAAAAGTAATTTTTTTTTAATCTACTACAGGATTCGGAAAGTTATTATCTCCTGAGAAGAACCCGCAAGAAACTCAATGATATGTTATATTACTTGATGGCATTCTCTACCAACCTTAGCTCCGAATATACGTTTTTTTCGAACCGAAGCCAAAACATGATAATGACGCCTTCTGTCTCCAGTGTTTGAGATTAATTGCTAAAAATGCTTATATATATAATCATCATCATCATTATTTGTCCACTGTTGAATATGGAGGAGGCCATAAACTAACACAAAGAACGGTCGTAAGCCACCTTCATCCATTGCCTCCCTGCATATAAATTTAATTATTATATTATGTAAATATAATGCCACCTATTATATTTACAAAATATAATGAGTGGCATTATTTTAATGTGAATTTAACTCTCTTCCTCCTGAAAATGTTGCCTGGGGCAGGTGCTCGGTTTAATCTTCCCCCTTCTAGTTCCATGGTGCAGTCGATCGTTACGCTAAACAAAGAGAGTGAAAGCTGATGTACAAATTTAATACTGACATGTTTGCACATGCCAATTTATAATTTCCAGTAAGTTGAACTTGATTCGAAATATTATTATTGAATTTTCTAAAAGAAAATTACGTTTTTTAATGCTTGTCTACTTTTTTATCTATTGTCTATTATATATATATATATATATATATATATATAATACATAAATACTTTCTGTTCTAATGTATAAGAGATCTTAGCATTTTTTTTCTATTTTTATCGATACAAAGAATTGTAAATGGATATTTTGAGGCTTTCACTTTTTAAGATTTATTTTGTAACTTAGACCTCTTGAGACTTACATTCCGGGAGTTATGGAAGTTTTTACTACGTATTTTATGTTATTTTAAGATTTATATGTTCCGAGAAACGAACATATCTTGCTGTTCTTGAACTCCCTACTATATAAGACAGTTTTAGTCCATTATTATCACGATCCACCAGTAGATGGAGAGACGACCCCAAATGCATTGTAGTGAATGTAGATGGCTCGGGATCCTTATGCCAATCTATGAAGGAAATCTATTTTCGGCAATAGATAACGGCTGATATGATGATGATGATGATTATTACAGCAGTCAGATGATTTGGTTAAAGATTTTAAGTTTTTAAATGTAACTAAATTTTTTTTTATACAACTTAGATTGGCAAACAATTTTTTTTATTACAGCACGACATGTGACCACTTCATTCTGAGCAAGCACAGAGATATTCATGAATAAGATCAACCGAAAAGAGAATTATTTACGCTCAATGGCTGACTGCACTATGCTGGCTCATTAAGTACTTTTCACGCTACGTTTCAAGGATCTGAGGTTATAGGATGAAGGAAATATATTAAGGGAAAGGCCAATGTCAAAATTATTATATTATTGTAGGTGTACCATCATTAGGCTAAGTTTGTGTTATTAACAAATTGTAGTTTGTAATAAGGATTTTTTTATACCACTGAGGTGGCAAACAAGCATACGGCCCACCTGATGGTAAGTGGTTACCGTAGCCTATGAACACCATCACTACCACCATCATCATCACCAATATATCAGCCATTAACTGTCCACTGCTGAACATAAATATCCCCCATAGACTGCCACAGGAAATAGTCCTGAGTCACTTGTATACACTGATTTCCCGCAATGTATTTAAAATCGTCATTTCATCAAATAGAGGGTCGTCCTACACTGCATGTAAAGGGTCGCCATTCAAGAAATTCTTCTTCCGCGTCGATTGTCGAGGCTTATTATATTATATATGAGAATTTAACTATTTTTCTGAATTAAATTTATCCTAACAATATATCTTAATACATAATATGTTAGAGTATATAAAATTTATTACTTCAAACTGGAGCTTGTATTGAACAACGCGTGTGGTATCATTAATTTGCCATATGTCATTTTCAAGGAAACCCTAATTAAATATGAATTCCCGGTTTCCAGGAAAAGCTCTCAGATGATTTTCTAGTCGATACCTACGAGATTGGAAATTGTCTTGCCTTTATGTAAAGTCGATGGAAAATTACAGGTAAGTTGAAACAATTAATTTTAGATTTCACCGCATTCAGGCAATTTATTAGATACGCAGTACAAAAGACTTGTGTATTGGGAAATTTATTAACGTTATTAATCTTTGGTTAAGACTTTGGATTAACTGTTACACGTACACCGTTATAATCTGTATTAATATTATGAATGTAAAAGTTAGTTTGGTTGTTTGTAATCTCTTGGCGCTTTCGTAATAGCTCAACAATTTATTATAAAATTTGGTATACACGTAGATATATGTGCTGGACAGATAGACGATATAAATTATGGAAAGTGGTAACCGTCGCCCATGCGTTGGTATTCCTGAGGACTCAGGTGTTATTTCTCTGTACCATGTAAATTCACTGCCATATCCCACCCTTCAAACCGAAACAGCCATGCAAACACAATTGCTTCACGGTAGAAACACGAATGGTACAGAGGTGCAAACGACTTTTGTACAAAGTCTCTCTCTGGTAATTTTAGCATGTGTGAAAGTACTAAACTAATAATCTCTAAAATTTTAAAATGAACGATCTATTTAGAAATTTTATGTACGCGCGTTTATATACTCCTGCGCATCTTACCTACGTGCCTCGTCTACTATTCTCGCACGGGCAACGCCTGCGATTACGCAATAATTTTACCGGCCTATTGTTTTTATTTCGCGATATCTTTTGACCAACTGTATCAATTAATATGATGTTAACAGTAAACTTTATTTCTATAAAATTTCCATTTTGATTTTGCTATTTATTTTTATAAGAATTTGTAATGTATACGACAAACCTGTATCCAAAACTTAATCTTGTAAAATTTATTTCAATTTTAAAAACCTTTTTTTCGGCTGAGATATTAGACTTAGATATATGATGTCGCGAACTTTTGTGTAAAGCTAAATATAATGAATATTTTTGCTATAGATTTTATTCCTTTATTTAAACCGTTAAAGTATTGTACGCCAAATTATAGAATTTTTTAATATAATTAAGGGGTTTATAATTAAGGGGTAATAATATAATAGTAAATATTAGTACAGATATAAATAAAACATAATATGCCACATACGTCCGTCATTATATTTATTAGAACGAGACAGCGTATCTCACGTTACTCTCTACGTGGGCGATAAGCGAATTCTATTACATCTGTAAAAAATAAAGGTCATCTATTTACTTTGCTATGGTAGGAAGATGTAGGTACTCAGAAATCGAATTGACTGCCTCCCACACATGTTATTAATTTACACGAGGTCTTTTCGGCGGACATTGCCCGTTCAGTTCATAGAGCAAATATTCACCATTTTATTTAAGAGTCGACATTCTCTTTGTATTGTCGACACGAAAAAATGAATCTATGCAACCGTCCAAAAGTCATACCATCGTAAAATAAAATAATATTTTTACGATTTTATGACCATGTTTCTGTGTAAAATATCGATATTGACAACTATTTTTAATGATCAAGCTAACTTATAGTGTAAAATTCTGAAATTTAGTAAACTGGTTACATAGATATCATACAAACTTTTATTTTTCGAAGTGACGAGGCCTGGTAAGATCTTTATAGTGGGCATTGTTTGTTCTTCCCGCCATTTTGTTACGCACTCTATTACTGTGATACCTATTATTTATTATTATATCAGCCCTTAACTGTCTACTGCTGAACATAGGCCTTCCCATAAAGAGGGATTTTGCCAGTAGTTGTCACGTTTGGCAAAAGGGTTGGCAACTGCAGTTAGATTTTTGGTAATGTTTTAAGAAAGATGTGATAACTAGATAATATCTAAATCTCAATAATCTTAATTGAAATATTTTTATTTTTATTTTGGTATTCTTCGTCTTCTTGTGAAAAGAAGGATAGACCAAGGGAATATAATAACCTATAAATTCTACTGATACTTATCTTTCGTCCATAGTTTTTCTGTTTAATTAATAAAATATTTAAATATTTATATCTTTTTTTTTTAAATGTATTCTTGTTTATTCTAGATTCGATATTATTTATTTCATTTTTTTTAATTTCCAACCACACTTACTAAATTATTTTTTTAATTATTTTAAATGTTGTATAAATACAACATTTATATTTGCTACCTCAATTTGACGCCTACATTTAAATTAAAAGGCGCAATTTTTCAGTGTTGCAAGTAATTAAACTAAACATTTTCTGGACTAAATCAATTTCCTAAATTAGAATTCAGAATTATTTCTTCTGATATTATATAAACATAAATATGATCGTATTATATACAAATAAATATAAATGTATTAATTAAAATGGCAGCCAGTTTCAATTATTTTAAAACGGAAACATATTATAAGTTTTTAGTTGGATATAAATCAAAATAATCGGTAAAGATAAGCATCACCTTAAATTTATTATGGACTGTTTATCTTGTTTGTAGTTCTAATTTCTTATCGTTTTTATTTTACGATTTAACTTTTTTTCGTACAATTTAGAATGGCATACAAGCTAACGGCCTACTTGATGGAAAGTGGTAACCGTCGCCCAGAGGCATGAGCATAACAGAGTATACTGTTTCGCCCATGATACTCCCAATGCGTTGCCATTCCTGAGGACTCAGATGTTATTCCTCTGTACCCTGTAAATTCACGCCATATCCCACCCTTCAAACCGAAACACAGCCATGCAAACACAACCGCTTCACGGTAGAAACAAGAATGGGACAGAGGTACCCAAGCAATCGACTTTTGTACAAAGTCTCTACTGAGTACTAAATGCACATTATAGTAACCCTGTTGACGCACACGCATATGGATATACGGAGACACTATATAATCTAAGGTGCCACACAATCACACCTATTGCCTGATCTTCAAATATGTATATCAAATAATTGCTTCTGTATATATTATACTAATTTTATTAAGATTGAAGTAGCATTATGTTTAAACCGACTTTAAAAAAAGGAAGTTATCAATTTGATTGTATTTTTTTGATATTTGTTACTTCATAACTTCGTCAGTTATGAATCAATTTGAAAAATCCTTTTTATCTAAAAGTATATACTTACAGATTAGTCCTGTAGAAATTTTATCAGAATAAGTTTAGTAGTTTCGTTTTGAAATAAAAAGAAACAGTTTTTGCGACAATTAAAGTCTTTTTTTTTTGTGGAACACTATCTTTAATTATTCTCATAAGCCTAAGTATCTTATTTTTACAATTTTTCGCATTTTTAGTGATAAGTACAGTTCACTAAGTTAATCAAATTCCTTTTTAAAGTGCTATATTATATTGAACACTATTAATTCCAGTATTGTATGAATATTCAATAACAGACGGTGAATAGTTGTTTATAACGATGATGATGTAGTTATTGTATCCCTTTATTCGAGTTTCGACTTCAACATTTGACGGATTTGTAGCAAGCCGGGTTCGTTGCCTTTTTTGCAAATGTCTTCATTGGAGCAACGCTCCAGCCATGCCAGTAGATTGGGGTACCTGTAATTTTAGGTTTAATGTATAGTATATAAGATATATTTAATAATAATAATAATTAATCCGCCACGTGGTCCCAGCATAGAATAGACCAGCCCTGCCATTCCTGTGAGCGTCGTTAGAGGCGACTAAGAGAACTTAATAGTCGAGGGATGGGCAGCGACGTTCTTTGAACTTGTCTTTGTCTGATGTTTTTTGAACCATTTTTCCTTTAATTTTGAACATGAATTATATCACCTTGATTTATTTCACCAATAAAAAAAATCATGCAAAGAAGGGTAAAGGTACGTCCCGTTTAGACCTCTAAATATTATTTTTTTTTTTACATTTTTCGCTAAGATCATTTGCATGTTTATTCCGCAAAATCGCTTATCTAATTATAATAAATGAAGGGATGTTCATTCATTGTAAAAAGTATGTATACATAAATTAATAGTAATACGGTCCAGCTTTACAGGTGAATAGAATTTTAAAAAATAATGTATAGCCACAAAATTTTATCGCGTGACCGGGATATGTTTATTGACTGGAATAAAAAGTAGCCTATAACCTTCTCCATCCCAGATAGTATATGTATAACAAATTTTATAATAATTGGTTAAGCCATTAAGGCGTTATAATCTAACAAACAAACTCACATTTACATTAATAATATTAGTAGGAATGTAATTCACTGATAACGTAGCTTTTTACAGGTGAAATATATTTTAATATTGATGGAGTAATTTATGAGCTTGTCCATTACGAACAATCAGAGGTTTCCTCTTTATAATATTAGGATAGATATATATTATTTATTTAATTTAATTGGTGATTAATGCTTCTTACCACTCAAGGTTTGCTGAAAGAGAACTCTTGTGGAGTTAAGCACACCTGTTATACATCTTTATTCAAAATAAATTATAACAATATATTTTTTTGTAAAATAAAGTATAAATAAATAAATATATGTAAGACAACTATTAGTATTGTTAATTACAATGTATAAGCCGAGGTATACAATACAAATTACATAAGGCATTAAAGGAAGGCATGTTAAGTATTACGTCCGCCACAACGTGAACAGTCAATAAATCGATGGTTAACCGCAAATATTTCGTCAACAAAACTTTATAAGAGACATAGAAAAGATCCCAATTTTAACTCTACTCTTAATATGATGGAACCGAATAGTAATTTAGTTTATTTTAATATCAGTTCTGAAAATAATGATGTACAAATTAATATCATAGATAAAATAATATTACTTCGTACCTGCTTTTTTTTTCTATGGCAATTTATTTATTTATTTGTCTTGAGGGAAGATTACAGTTATAATAACCTAATAATTAAATATATATAACAACAGTAAGCCGTTTAAAAGTTACCAAATATACTCGTATGTACATACAATACAATATTAGCCATGAACTGTCCACTGCTGAATATAGACTTCCCCCTAATAGGGGATTATGCCGGTAGTTGTCAGGCTTGGCAGGCAAATTGGCAACTGCAGTTAGGTTTTGGTGTTATTTTAAGAAAGATCCTGCTGCCGACCTCTCGACGGTTAACTTCTCTAAGTCACCTCTTACGACACCCACGGGAAAGGAAGGGGTGGCCCATTCTATGCCGGAACCTAAATTAATGAGTGCGCAAATATAATATAGGAAAGGAAGTAAAAAAGTTAAAAGGAATGTTTAATAAATATTTTATAAATATCAGTTACGAAATGTTGGTTATCAACCGTTGAAATACCGTTTAGATAAGCGTCATTATGATCATTTGGTATAGTCGTGAGCTTATTTCTTTTACAATAACGAGAAGGCTTTTTTACGAGATTAAAATTAAATGGTAACTCCGCTTTCGCTATCATTATACACTGGCATGGAACCAGTGAGTGATAATACGTGTGGATGAAAGCAGGTCAGTTGGCCCATCGTCAACAATTGAATGAGTATTAACTACGATGGCTTCCAGAACCGTATGGAGAGATCTCCACTTATAAAGGTATATTACTAGCAATGGGGCTTTTAGAACTACTCATTTCCCTCCCTTTTTTATTTTAGAGTTTCATCTTCTTGAGGCAACTAATTCGTGTATTCTCTTCCAGCCAGCTCTATTCCAGGCTATATATTTGACCGTCATGTTGACATGACACCTAGTTTTTCCTTAACGAGAGAATTTAAACCTAACAACTTACAAGCTTCCGTTGATCGGTACGATTTCATTTAAAGTACTGATACTAGAAACGCAGCAGATGTCAGCTAGCGTCAACTCATCACCAGCCAGCCACGGTGCGGTAAAGAATTTCTCTATCAGAGTGTATGCAGAGTTTATTTTCACAATGTCTTCATCCTTGATGTACTTCTGTCCATGGAAAAGTATAGGCTCCTGAAATAGAATTAAGGTACAATTTTTCATGAGATAGAATAAGACTTTTGGCTCAAAGGTATCAAAACAAATGCTTTCACGAAATGATAATATAAAATACATCGCTTGCCACCTTTTGGCGCCTTAACAGCTTAATTAATCGCTTTAAAAATTGATATAGACATAGTTAATATAGGCTTAATATAAGGTTGCCGAAGATCTGGAAGATGCCGAATCTCCTGGTCAAAAAATCTAAGTCAGTGGTTCGGAATGAGCACCAGATCTTTTTCCAGGATCGCGGTGGACAAAATAAAGATTTCCATGATGAAAGCTAACCTTCGATAGGATATGGGTGCCATATCCTACCGAAGAAATAGACGTAGTTACTACATAAAATGGAGAAAGATATGAGCTACTTTTTATCTTGGCCAATGAACGTAATATCTCGGTTACGCGGACGAAGTCGCGATTAAAAGCTAAATATAAATCTTTATTTAGTACTCACAAGAAATACTGTACTGCTAATTCAATTAGGTTCTTATCTTAATAAGTCCTTGCGAAAGTTTAGAGATAACTAATCTGTATTAAGCCTGAACCTGTGTGTACTACAGAATTCTCTCGGGAATCTTACGATATATTGTTCTACACGTCTTTAAAAAATATTATTATGTGCATGAAGTGTTTAATGGATGATAATGGAATGGTAACCCCATTTGCGCTAACGGTATACGCCGGTAAGGTACCGTAAGGTGAAAGATGATAAGAGAGGATTGACAGGTAAAAAAGAAAGCAGATCAGTTAAACCAACGTGAAGAATTTCACAAGAACTAACCACAGTAGTTTCCAGGAGAACTGCGAGAGATCGATCTAAAAGGATATATTGTTATCTCACTGTGATCACTTCTTGTAATTGCTTGAATTTATAATAAGTTTACTACTGGATAATAATCTTTAAGAGGAAACAATAAACAGTATCTATCTATCTATATTGCTAGCAACGGGATTTTTTTTTATTGGATGAAAATGGAGTGGTAACCCCGCCTGCGCTAATGGGATACGCTGGCGGGGCACCAGTGAAGGATGATCGATGAGGATAAAAACAGGCCAGTTAGCCCATCATGATGAATTCATCAGGAATTAATCATGATAGTTTCCAGGGGGAACCGCGAGGAGGTCGACCTGGTTGGATATATTGCTAGCAATGGGATTCTTAGTCTCCATTACTAACAATCCCTTTCCCTCCCGCAACGGGATTGTTAGACCCCATTACTAACAATACCTATCTCCCCAACTTTAGTTAGTAGTTTTACCCGTAATACAAGCTACGCTATGTTCAATTAGTGCTATATGCTATGTCTAGGACCTATAAAAAGTATACAGATAAAAAAAAAAATACAAAAATACTCACTAAAGTTCCACGAATGGCTGGGAATAATACGCCGCTATCGAAATGCAATCTCTGGTCGATAATTGCTCTCTGCTTAGGCTCGGTCGGATAAAGTGAGTCGTCTTTGCCGTACTTCGCTATCAGATATCCGCAGATCGCGTGGCTTAATATTGAATAAAAAAAATATTAATGTTTTAGTAATAAAGTTATTAACAAACTGGCCCTCAATTTTGCTATATTTCCAACTGACATTAAAAAGAAAAAGCTTCTCAATTCGATTGTATTTTTTATGTTTGTTACCTCATAACTCTATCAGTGGTAAACCAATTTGAAAAAATTCATTCCTTATCTAAATTATATAAAGCATATGATTACAGGTCCTTTAGATATTTTATCAAAATCGATTAAATACTTTAGTTTTTAAATTAAAATAACTGATTCAATTGTGGTAAACAATTGAAGTTGGATTTTTTTTTGTGAAACAAAAAACACAAATTAATTTCTTTTTTATTTTATTTCCGGTTTTGATGATTATTTTTAATCGAAAGAATTTATTCCCGTATTATGTTTTCACACAAATTTTATTAAAATTAAATTCGTTTCCTATGGAAGCATATCTTCGTTTATTGCATCTATATAAAATAAATGTGAATCACTAAATATGTTGCTAAGCACAAAACTGGGGAATGACTAGTTAAAGAACAATTAAGGTAATTTTTTTTCAAATATGTTGTAATGTTCGCGGAATATTCTTATGAAGAGAAAATTAAAAAAAAAATGCCCGTGTAAATATAAAAACCTTATTTTTCTCTCTCCCATTCAAACAGCTTTTGGAAAAATGTCTGCAACTGTGATATAGTAAGTACTACACTTGTATTATTTACCTGTCCCATATAACGAAGTCGTCCTCTTTTAGCGTAGGAATAGTATGTTGAGGATTCATCTGAAAAAAAAAATAGATTTCAATATTTACAACGATTTTAAATCGATTTAGCTGCTTTGATGATATATCTTGAAATATCAATTATAGAGTTATCCTTAAATCAAAATAAATATAAAAATGTTTATTATAATTTTTGTCAATTATTTATTGATGGCGAATAAAATTTTAATATTTTTAAATTTATAATAAAAAAATCATAGTTTATTAAAAGAGAAAGAATTTCAAAAGTTTTAGTTCCCTTATAGATATTCTCTTCTATTTTTTGTGGCTATTTTACACAACTGCTTCGTTAATTTTGAGTAAATTTTGATAGTTCTGTATGATCTTTTTGTTTATAAATTAATTTTGAGAGCATTGAAGCTGTTTTTTTTTTGCATAGCAAAGTATGATTTAACTTTTTTTGCATGCCATAACAAGACATGTTTACCATTTACTTCAAGAATTAGAAGACAAAACTCCTCATAATTTTTCATTTTCTTAATATTTTTTATTCATTTAATAACATGTATTAGTTTAATTCAATTTTTATGTTTCTCAAACACAAAGCATGCTGTGGTTGCCTCTACATGTAAAAACAATTAAACCTAATTCACTAGTGCATTGTATTGAAATGCTTCGCTGTATCTTATATTGGTGGTTGTATAAATAAATAAATAATAAAGAGATTTAATAAACGCTCACAAATTTTTACATATAATATTTCACTCTGTTTATTTGGTAAAATACTACTAGTATAATCTAAACTAATATTAAAAGAGGAAAGATTTAATTTTTTGTTTGCAATGAATAAGCTCGAAAATACTTAACTCGTTTTTTTAAATTCTTTCACCTATAGAAACAGAAATATCATATAAAAAAAAAAACAATCGAATTAAGAATAGCCTTTTGTAGTCGATTAAAAATCTTTTAATCTATACCTCACCTGTATAAATTCTTCTGTGAGATGCTCCCCTTTGAATAAATTCGTGTCTATGTATTGTACATCAGAAAGATTTAGGGCTTCAATAGTCATATACACGGCGCGAACTGGCGGGCTTGCGTCCAATTTGTATAGGGTTAGAACCATTTTTATTTCTAAAATAAAAAGAAATACTTATTGTTTTACAATGTATACCAGAGGGAGACTTTGTACAAAAGTCCATTGCTTGGGTACCTCTGTCCCATTCGTGTTTCAACCGTGAAGCAGTTGTGTTTGCATGGCTATGTTTCGGTTTGAAGGGTGGGATATGGCGTGAATTTACTGGGTACGAAGGAAAAACACCTGAGTTCTCAGAAATGGCAACGCATGGGGGGTATCATGGGCGAAACAGTATACTCTGTTATGTCCATGGTACTGCTCATGTTTATAGGCGACGGTTACCACTTTCCATCAGGTGGGCCATCAGCTTGTTTACCATTCTAAGTTGTATAAAAAAAATGTATAAAAAAGATACATCATTATTATCATACCAGCCGTAAACTGTCCACTGCTGAACATAGGCCTCCCCCTTAAGGATATTGGCATTCGTTGTCATGCTTGGCAAGTGAGTCAGCAACCGCAGTTAGGTTTTGGTGATGTTTTAAGAAGGACGTTACTGCCCATCCCTCGATTATTAAATTCCCTTAGTCGCCTCTTACGACACCCACAGTAAAGCAAGAGCTCACCCATTTGTACTGGGACCACACGGCAAAAAATAGATGTAAAAAATGTTGTTTATTAAAATTATTATAAAATACAATTATATTAATTTTAATCGTAAATGTGTATATTTGGTTTTTATTCAATAGATAAATAATTACAGCTTCTTATTCTTATTAATTTTTCTTTTTTTTTAATGAAGATATAAATTTATTTTTTTCTTTTCTAAATATGATTATACGAATTGATCCACTCGTTCTTAAATGATACACTTTTCAACCTATTATAAGTTGATAACAACGTTGCTTACTTTTTAATCTATTTTATGCAAGAAAAGTCATAAGTTACAGTTAGTATAAATTTATTTTTCTTTGGACCTAATAATGGAAAATAGCCTTGTAGCCTAATGGAAATGAATTCACTTATTTATTCTTTGCATCTTTTTTTTTAAATATTAATAATTGTTCAAAAATTACAAAATGTCATAGTGTATACAAAACATAATTTATTGAGATTGCTTATTCATCAGTCAAAGAATTAAAAAAAAAATGTAACAAAAGACGCCCTTAGTCATAAAAACTAAAACCTGTTTTAATTACTACACTATTTTGTCACTTTCGTTCAAACTGAGAATTCAGCAAAAAAGAAAGAGATGAAATAGTTCAATACCTTATATGATAGATTTGATCATTCTTCGAATGAGGAGCTAAATCTTTAAAAATACTTACCCGGTTTTATTGATGCAAACACTGTCCCTGGTGTCTTTAACGTAACTGACGCGTGAGACTCAAAAGCTGATCTCTGACTTTCACTTATCGTAACATAAACATGCCATTTGGTGAATATTTGATTGTGAGCTCAATTAAGTGGGCGTTAAGGAGTAGAATAGCTTAATGATGTCTTGTTGATCAATTTCGGAAGCGCATTTCATATGGATGTGGCACTTGTGTTTAATTCGAGTGTTGTATTCAAAGATCAATAAGATCTTATATGCATTCGAAAATCCTTACTAATATCATAAATGTGAAAGTGAGTTTGTCTGTTACCTCTTAGCGTGTTAACCAAACGCCACGTTTGGTATACACACGGCCAGTGAACCAAGTCACGCGGACGCAGTCGTGGGCAGTAAAACTAGTATCAAATATTTTCATTATCTGTCATAGTGTCATATGAGCTCAGTATCTAAAAATTTGATTAACTTTTTAATAATGCGTATGATTTTTTTGTTTAATTAATAATTTCACAGAAAATATTTATTTTATTTTTTAACCTTTAAAATAGTAGGAGGTTCTATGCTCGACTGTATTTTTTTTACTTAAATTCAAATCCATTTATTGCCAGACAACAAGATCTATTCTGTTAGTACTAGATATAAAATTATTTTAGAAAGAAAGGTTATAATTTAATACACCATATATTTGAAAGGCATTCGGTTAGGACGGCAACGAAGGTTGACCGACAACAAACAACAAATGACGAAATGCCCTATCACAAGTACATGGCTCAGCTATAGGTTTTTGTATTTCTTGAATGGCCATCAATTTTTTCATTTATATGTGTGTGCGTGCGTGCGTGCGTGCGTGCGTGCGTGTTTGCGTGCGTGCGTGCGTGCGTGCGTGCGTGCGTGCGTGAGTGCGTGCGTGCGTGCGTGCGTGTGTGTGTATGTGTACAGTGTGTGTACAGATACACCTGTACATCATGGGTGTATCTCTTTGTTTCCTATTGCTTAAATTAATATCTCGAACTGTCCGATTTTCCTAAGTGATTGTTTATAGAGTGATGAATGAGAATTTCTGTTTACAATTCTAAAGGTTGCGTAATAGCTAATGTCATAATAGCCTCTTGTACTACACTTGTACTATTATTTATTTAATGAATACCATGTCTAACCTTGTATGGTATTACTTCTTTGAATTATTTCATGTTTGTGACAGTAATAGATGGTATGCTTAACTACTTTGAGAACCTCTGATGCGTAATGAACTTGATACTTTGTAAAATGTACGGTTCGATTCTCCGTCGAGGTAATTTCAGTTTTCGCTATCTTAACATATTGACCAGATGGCGTGGCATGGTATTTAGTTTTAAGCTGTCCTACTCTGGTGGTAATAAACTTTTACGATTTTCTAATGAAGATTATGTAATAGGTAACAGTTCACTCGATGGCAACTGTAGCTTATAGTTATGACGTGTACCATGGATATCACAAAATACACTGTGACGCCCATTGTACCACAAGTGTTGCCATTTTATATCTTTATTTCTTCTGTGGCATTGTCTCCTATAAATATGTATATTCTTTTTTATAACTTTAATAATTTCAGATGATAGTGTCAACATATCAGCTATCTACTGTCCACTGCTGAACATAGGCCTCCTCCAAAAGGGGGGGGATTGCTAATAGTTTGCTACGATTGATAACGCAGGCAGGTTGATAACCACAGTTAAGTTTTGGTGATGTTTTAAGAAGGACGCAGCTGCCTATCTCTCGACTATTAAGTTCCTTTAGTCACATCTGATGACATTCAAGTGGAATGGGTAGCCTATTCTATGCCGAGACCATATATATATATATATATATGTATATATATATATATCTTTTTGTCTAAAAGATTATAATCACAGATTGGTCCTATAGAAAATTAATCCAAAATCAAGTAGTTTATTTTTTATATAAAAATAAACGGGTTTACTACAATTAAATTCGGCTTTTTTGTAGATCACAATTTAAAAACAATATAATAAAGCCCATGTTACTCGCTGCTAATGTAGCTTTCTATAAGGTAAATAAAATTAAAAAGCGATTGAGTATTTTTTTAATTTATCTTATTACTTATTTACAAACATAAAGATAAATCTTTTCATTTCGTAAAAATATTTAGGTGATAATACAGTTTATTATAATAATAAATAGCATTTTAGATTCAGTACATGACAATAATTTTGTAAAATCCGACATAATCTAGTGTGAAACCGAATTCTGCTACCAAAAAGTAATAAATTTCCCTTTTAATCTGATATTCGACACTGAATGGTTTTTATCGACGCGATATATGTGTATAGAAATACCATTTACTGTGCTATGGTTACTTTTATTATTTATAGCTGGTTTTAAAGGGGATTATGATGTTATGAAGTCTAATATAAATGCAACATATGCAGAAAATAAATAACTCGGAATGATCTGAGGGATCAAGTTTTTTATCATTAGAAAGGATTTTTTTTATACCACTGAAGTTGCAAACAAGCATATGGCCCACCTGGTGGTGAGTGGTTACCGTAGCCTATGAACGCCTCCAATACTAGAGATATTACCCACACGTTGCCGACCCTGAAGACACCTTTTTACCCCCTTTTGAAGAACCCCATGCTGTGATCTCTTGGGAAAACCTCGGCTTATTTCATAACTTGAGTGTTCGTGGGAGAAAACATCTCTGAAACCGCGTTGTACGCGACCATCTAGGCAGTAGGGAGAGTGAACTCCCTGTCAATGGCGAGCCGAGGATTATTTTGAAGTAAATCTTCATACTCTCTCTTCATAATATAATATTGGGCTCAATCTTAAGTTTAAAGAAAAATATTATAGTACATTACTGCAGCGGCCAGCAACTCAGGCATTGATGGACGAACGTGGGCCGAGGCGTAGCCGAAGCACACATACGTAAGTCCATCAATGCCTAGTTGTGACCAAGGCTTGTATAGTACTTTTCTCAAACAATGCGTGGAAATCAAAAACACAATTTTACTTTTTAAGTTCAGTGACGAATGACGAACAATAATAATTTTTCACGCGCCATAATGTTCATTTGTTTTTTTTTTTCAATAAATAAAGCTTTCTATTTGTAAGCCTGTTCGAAATTTAAATAAAACTTTTTATTAGTTACCTCCTTGGTAGCCATGTTTCGAAGTAAAAGGTCACTCCATTTTTAAATTACAAGACAGATATGAGTTTACATTGTAATTTATCTGGCCGCAAAAAACGACAGATATGGATTTTCATACAACTTTTGCCGGCCGCTGTCCGCATGTATCTGGCCAGTACGGCAATTTTGATTTATCTCGAAGAAGATTGTCAAAATAATGCTCACATTTCCAAGCATGTTTGAGAAAAATTATAAAATATTGAGTATAAAATTTCAAATATTTTTTAACTAAAATTCATTATAAATTAATTTCTTTAAAAATATAAATAAGTATTTCTGCGTAATTTATTTATTTATTTATTCTTTATTGACCATGTTACAAAAAAATGTCTGGTATAAAAGGCGGACTTAATACATTCTCTATTAGTCAACCTTAAGATGAAATTTAAATCTTAGTATAGAGACATACAATGATCATGAGCAGTAAAATGAATAAGAAACGTTCACATTTTCTATTTTATTGCCCTCTGTTACAAACAACTGAAATCAAATATTTATCAAGGCTTTTCCTACTACTTACTACCTTGGTCGGTGAAATTATTTCACTCCAGTAATAATAGCTATCAGACGTTAGATGGCGTTAAGTATTTACTCTTTAAGATCTGTTGTCTTGCTACCGTATCACAGATGGCGATACTTTAATTATAAAACACGGTATTTTAATATTGCTGTATATTTTTGCTACAACTGCCAAAAAACTAAGTGTTTTTAATCTTTGGCATTGATTTTCTATGTTTGTTGGTTTTAACAGAAATAAAAAAAAATATAGAGGAGGAAAAAGCGAAATAAAATATACAAGTTTGTGAAATACATAGATATAACAAGTAAAACAATTTATCAGAAATATTTATGGTTAGGATTTGCGCCTCCTTTCAACAAGTTCTACAACAACAACAATTCTAAGAACAAAAAAGTCGTAAAGAAAGAGTAATTTCGTTTTACGACAAAATCTGAAACAGGAAGAAAAATATTTCCAGGCACAGGTTACCTAACTTCATAACAAATCAATAACTTTATCTCATATTTTCATCATACTAGATTCTCAGTAGAAATTTTATGAAGACAAAAATACAAGGACTATTAGATTAAAAAATGTAAAGTAGGGGTGTATAAGTGTAGGGATATATTGCAATATCTATATATTTTAGTTTAATACATATATATATCTGTCACGCCTGTCTCCCATTAGGGTAGGCAGAAACAATGGAACGCCAAATGCTTCGATTCAAACAAACCTCTTTCGCTTCTTCCACATTCATCAATCTTGTCATACACGCTCGCCGGTTACGGGTACTTATAACAAGTACTTACTTACTTACTGTACAAATAACATACTGTTTTACTGCTCTCTACTCACACAAAAAAGGAACATAAAATGGAAATAGATTTTGTTTTATTTTTATTATTTTACATGTTCTTTCACTAAATGGAACTGAACTTCAGTAATGGTATCATAAGTCAAACGGCAATAAAAAGATATGAATTTTACCTATATATTTTAATCTCAAGGTTACCAAAGAAACGTAACAAAATTCAAATAGCTATGTAACGTGTGTCAAATACTAAAGTCAGTATACGAGATTGCATTTGTGCAACGCTAATCCATACACGTGCACGTGACTGAAGTGATAAACTCAGGGAAAATTGAAATAGCTTTGAAATTTTGTAGAGAAGTAACTAGGTTTTAAAATTTCAACGCAAAATGGACTGTATGAGCGAGATCCACGTAACAATTTCATATTTACGTGGTTGACATTTCACCTATCCATACCAAATAGTTTACTACATCGTTTTTTTATTGGATTGGTGAAACAGTGTAATTCTGTGTTTACTGTTTTATTTAGCCTTCTTTTTTTTATAATATATAGAATGGAAAACAAGCTGATGGCCCACCTAATGGAAAGTGGTAATCGTCGTCTAAGGCGAGGGGAAAGAGATAGTAATGGATTTTTTTTTATACGACTTAGAATGGCAAACAAGCTGACGGCCCACCTGATGGAAAGTGGTAACCGTCGCCTATAGACATGAGCAATACCATAGACATAACAGAGTGTACTGTTTCGCCCATGATACCCTCCATGCGTTGCCATTCCTGAGGACTCAGATGTTATTCCTCTGTACCCTGTAAATTCACGCTATATCCCACCCTTCTTATTATATATTGCAATAAAGAATATATATAATTATATATATATATATTCTTTATTGCACTAAAACATACAGTAACAACAATAAGTTAATAACAATATTAGCAAAGGCGAACTTATCTCTAAAAGAGATTTCTTCCAGTCAACCTAACGCAGTGGAATAGGAAGTTAATGGCCACTTTTTAAAATGTAAAAATGTCCACCCGTGCGACGCCGGGACGGGCCGCTAGTTTTGAAATATATCTTTAGGTACGTAAGAAATAAGCATAAAGGTAGGTAGGATAGTAAATGCGTAAGCCTAAAAAATGAAGGGTCACGAATTCAATTTCCACTTCTATGCTACATTATATTCTGTATATTTTTCAAAGTGAAATTGATTGCTTCTTTTAGGTACTGTCGAACATAAAATCACGTAGAACCAATTTTTTTGCGAACTGAAATGTATAAGAAAGACGATGTATACAAAATTTGCGATAAAAATGAAAAAAGGCTAGAAAGAATGTTTTATACCTATATCATACATAACACTTTTAATTAAAAAAAATTGTACATACATATACCTATCTGTCATGCCCGTCTCCTGTTAGGGTAGGTAGAAACAATGGAACGCCAAATTCTTCGATTCAAACAATCCTCTTTCGCTTCCTCCACATTCAATCTTTTCATACACGCTCGCCGGTTATGGGTATTTGGCCTTTCTTTAGCGCGTCATCTATCTTTTGGTGGAATTTTATTTTTGGAGTTTCTGTAATGGATAAAATTTTATTATATTTTAATTATTTTATGATGGCATTACAAAATCAAATTTACTTTCATATTATCTCTTTTCTCACAAAAAGAACGATTAAAATCGGTACAGAATGATTCTAATTAAACTTATCCTTTTATAAGTAGTTAAAGGTGTTTGGTTAAAATATATATCCAAAAAGCGACCCAAAAAAGAACGATTGATTGTATAAACTCATTCGTTAATTTACGTGTGTCATTAAATGGCTCGAATAAAGTGTTTATCTATCATCTATCTACCTATCTATCTACGAGTATACATATCATATTATCATATTTCGCCATTATATTAATTATACTTAATGAATAAAAATTTGTAAATATGTATCTTCCCTCTATCTTTATGAAGGAAATTTAATGGATGAGGAATGTGCAGCAGCGTCCTTCTTAAAACATCACCAAAGTCTAACTGCGGGTGCCAATCCGCCTACCAAGCGTGGCAACTACTGACAAAACTTCCCTTTATGGGGGAGGCCTATGTTCAGCAGTGGTCAGTTAACGACTAATTGATACGATACGACACTTATATACAAGAATAGATATGTGTGTGCAAACATACAGACGGATAGACAGACAACTAAACAATATTATTTTGACATCCGTTGGGCTTATTAAGATTCCTCATATTATTTATTCTTTAAAATATAATTTATACAGTGTAATTTTATTGTACGTAATTCATACTGATAAATTAAAAGATTTAATATACAATGGCGGACTTATCCCATTAAGGGATCTCTTACAGTTAACCTACCAGAGGGAGACTTTGTACAAAAGTCGATTGCTTGGGTACCTCTGTCTCATTAGTGTTTCAACCGTGAAGCAGCTGTGTTTGCATGGCTGTGTTTCGGTTTGAATGGTGGGATATGGCGTGAATTTACTGGGTACAGAGGAATAACACCTGAGTCCTCAGGAATGGCAACGCAGGGGGTATCATGGGCGAAACAGTATACTCTGTTATGTCCATGGTACTGCTCATGTCTATAGGCGGCGGTTACTACTTTCCATCAGGTGGACCGTCAGCTTGTCTGCCATTCTAAGTTGTATATAAAAAAAACCTTTGAGAAGCTGAAAGAAAACTATAGAATGTACAAGGGTAATAACCGTCAATTTATCTGCCATGTACAGGCATCATTAAGATATAATTTTATTATATTAATAAAGTAATCACCTTTATTGTATCCTCACTTAATCTAATCGCCAAACATTATTGTTTGTAATGTCAATGGTTAATTAAAATAGTAGAATCTCAGTAGGCGCCAACAACATTTGCCTACACGCATACAGTAAGCTCTCGTGTGAATAGGCGTTTAATTAGGAGCGGTATTCGTCCAAAGGTTGCATTCCCTTTGATAACGAACCGCTTTTTAATAGTATTAAAGTGTCTCTGAAATTAATGAATGGAGAAAATTGAAAGGTCTCAAGAATACTGAAAGGTTTTTAAACAACAATGTTGAGGGTTGGGATAAACATATCTACAGTGGAGAAAGATAACAGGCAAAATTCATAATGGGCGCCTTAACTGGACATGCCAGTAACGCATATACTATACAAGATGGGTTTGCAGATGGTGCAGTGAGGAATCGAAATCCTTGCAACATCAGATGTATAACTGATTCGTTGGTATGTATGCATATGAGTCTACTGGGAACGGTTTGTCCTGAAGCAGAAGACTATAGGCATCTTAAATCATGGGATATCGCAAAGGATTTGTATCATCATGTCAGCCTTTAACTATCTACTGCTGAACATAACCTTTCACCAGAAGGGGAGTTTTTCCAGTACTTGCCATGCTTGTCAGACGAGTTGGCAACCGCAGTTAAGCGTTTAGAGATGTTTTAGGAGGAACGATGCTGCCCAATCCTCTACCATTAAGTTTCCTAGTCGCCTCTTACGACACCCACGGGACAGGAAGGGGTGGTCCATTCTATGCCTGGATTTACACAGCGAAAAGATAATGTAAAGGATCTATAAAATTTTAGTACAAGGCAGACGGAAGCACAAAAAAGGGTGGGATATGGCGTGAATTTACTGGGTACAGAGGAATAACACCTGAGTTCTCAGGAATGGCAACGTATGGGGGTATCATGGGCGAAACAGTATATTATGTCCATGGTACTGCTCATGACTATAGGCGACGGTTACCACTTTCCATCAGGTGGGCCGTCAACTTGTTTGACATTCTAAGTTGTATAAAAAAAATCCCAATGGTTCGAAATGCAACAGTTTAGCTGACCCCATACGCAAATATTAGATACAGGAGATACCTCTGTTTTTTTTTTTTTTGTATATCATAAATATCAAACAGTAAAAATACCGATGACAAGTTTGAACGATTGAGAGATGGATGTGTGGGTTAACAAAGAGTAAGTGACAATGCATCCATCTTTTCAGGTCGTCCTTTAGATTCTTCATTTCCTTAATTTGAAAGCAAAATCCTGTAAAAAAATACGTGATTCTAAGGGAAGAAACAACAAGGAGGTACGTGCCTACTTTTTATTCTGCAAACAAAAAGTGACTTTCAATCATGAAAAATATTAATGTTCGTATTGATTAATATTTTCACTGTTCTTACTTCAAAACTAACTTTTTCCTGCGACCTCGTGCGCATTGGTTTTAAAACATAATTTTATAACATAAGAATAATAGTGATTTTTTAATATGTTTGAATACACAACAAGAAATCGAATTATGAAAGATATTGTGTAACATATAATTATTAAAATTTTAATGCTGTTAGATGAATTTTTTTTATAATCCAGTGAGCATATGGCTCATCCGAAGGTAAGTGAGTACTGTTGCCTATGAGTAGTTGTAACAATGGAGGAAATACAAGTGTACTACCAGGCTTTTAAAAAAGAATATGCTCATTTCTTAAAGGTATGATATCGTATCGGTTTGGAAATACTGCTGCTGGGAGTTGGGTCCAAAGCTTGGTTAGTTGGTTGTGCGTGGAAGAAAGTGACATGAAAAATGCACTTGATGAAATGTGATGATGATAAGTTGATGAATAAATGACCGAATGAAATTTATTTAGCAGGAAAATTCTAAATATACCATCACCATCATATCAGCCATTAACTGTCCACTGCTGAACATAGGGCTCCCCATATTGATATTTGCCAGTAGTTGCCATATTAGGCAAGCCGATTGGCAGCCGCAGTTAAACTTTGGTGATGTTTTAAGAGGGATGCTGATGCTCATCCTTTGATCATTAAATTTCCTTAGTCACTTCTTACGACACCCACGGGAAAGGAAGAGGTGACCCATTCTATGCCGAAACCACACGGCAAATAATTAGTTGCTAACAATTATAATAATAAGTCCACATATATCTCCATGATCATACCATAATAGAAATGTTAATAATATAGATTTTATCCAATATTATTATTAGAAGACTCCAACTATTTATCCTTATGTTAACCTATTAGCACGTTCCGTTTCAGCCTATTCAATATTCAACTAATGCGCCAATTGTCACGATTATTGAAACGAAGATATCCCTGCAGTGGTTGGAGCTGGCTTAATTACTTCATTAGACGAGCGTTAATCGACGATGTAGCTTGAATCGACTATCAATTCGATTATTGAAATACAATTTGAAATTATTCGAAACCAAACGATCAAACTCAGCAATTCGGTAATTAGAAAATTTTTTTTTGTTATTATAGTTTAATTCTGATACTAGGTATTACTTTCATGAAAATTTCAGGGTAATACCTAAATAATACTTAAATTTTTGAACAAATTACTTTGAATAAATATCAGAGAACGATGGTCGATTCGAATAAAGAATGATCGAATTATGTTTATAAATAGTGAAGAATCGTATAATAATAGTTACATTATAATTAGAGATTGTGATTTACCAAAAAACTGACTTCTATTGTAACAATACCAAATAGATTGGTCTAAAAATTAAACTACTCAACTGATTTTGATAAAAGAAGAACAGAATTGACCAAATAAGATCCCTTCTCTTTTGCACTGAAACAAAGATTTTTCGAAAATATAACCTATATTACCCGCTGATAACGTAGCTTTCTGCATGTGAAAGTTGCAGTGAAAGTAGTTTTTTTAAATCGATTATATAGTTTTTGTGTAATAAACAAGCAAACCATGATTTTTTTTTCCTCTTTATAATATTAGTATAGATAAATAAATTCTCCGAATGATATTATCATCATCATCTCAGCCATTGTCTGTCCACTGCTTTTTTTGCAGTAGAACATAGCGAAACTCCCTCACATATCAAGAGTGAACAAGTATAGTAAACCACGTGGTCATTATATAAAATATATCACAATTATTGTTGATGGAAGTCCTAAAGAAACTAAAGTTAAATAAGTGTCAATGGATTAACAGAAGTTGAGTATTTATGTTATATTATTTGTTATATATCAAATACAAAGTAAAATAAGTAAATATATGATTTAATAGTATGATATCTAAATTAAATGAACTAAGTGAACTTGTACTTAATTTCTATTTATTGGTAAGAGGCTTACAACTTTTATATTTCTAAAGATTATATCTTATATACCATGTAAAGTTAGAATTACATAGTTAAAGTATTATATAAACATATTATATATATTAAATACAGTTTTTTAATTTTTTGATAAATGCATGCAGTGTGATATGTATTTGCCTATCAAACATAAGCCATTTCTCATTTATTATCTTTGCAAACAGTCGATTTTCTCCAACCTGCCTGTATATTTTTTTATAAATTGTATCAGATTACCTTCTTTTATAATGATGCGTGTTATGGTGAAATTGTAATATGAATCCATTTTATTTACTTTTCCTCTTATTGCTTATTTTATATACATATATTCATTCCCAAATCTGTCCTTATTTTGTAATAGGTGTATGCTGCAATAAACGATTTCTCTTCTATCATAATTATTAAGGTGAATGCCACAAAAAATTTCGAGTAATGTTTTAGTCGCGCACACTTGAACCACACCCTATTATTATAATAATACACACAGAGAGAAGAAATTTAATTAATCCAGTAAGCGCAACCGGATACGGGAAATTGCTCATTAAAAGTTTCCACGGATTAAACTGTGAGAGTGCATTATTCTCACTATCACTTATCTATTAATTTATAGATAATTGTTTAAATCGTAATATTATTTAACGGATCATAATAGGATGGTCGTTTGCGCTATCGGTTAACGTTGGCCAAGTATCACTGAAGGATATGTAACTATGAGAATTACCAAAGAGAACAGCGTAGAATATAAATAATGGGACCGCTCGTCCCCGCAGATCATAATAGTAACATCTACAAAAAAAAAACAAGCGTGGTAACCCCATATTTACCATTTAGATACCAGAGGGAGACTTTGTACAAAAGTCGATTGCTTGGGTAACTTTGTCCCATTCGTGTTTCTACCGTGAAGCAGTTGTGTTTGCATAGCTGTGTTTCGGTTTGAAGGGTGGGATATGGCGTGATTTTGGAGGAGGAATAACACCTGAGTCCTCAGGAATGAGGTTCCCTCAACGCATGGGGGGTATCATGGGCGAAACAGTATGTATCCGCCTATAGACATAGTACTGCTCATGTCTATAGGCGACGGTTACCACTTTCCATCAGGTGGGCCATCAGCTTGTTTGAAATTCTAAGTCGTATAAAAAAACTTATTAAAAAAAAACTAAACTACTTATATACTACGGTTTATAAATGACGCACTGTTTATATATATTGTCACTTGCATAAAAAAAGTTAGTAATTAGCAGAAAATAATAAAAAAAAAATGCTCGCAACTATAATTCTTAGTAATATTACACAATTAGTATTTGTCAGCAAGCTTTTGTCAACTATTGTGGTGAACATAACACTCGACATGTCCATGTTTCACGTTACGTTCTAAATTAACCCATATTGCATTCTAATATACCCGTATTAGAATCCAATGTGGCAGGAGACGAGCTTATCCTCGCTCGAGCTGTCATTCAATTCAATTTATTAGTGTAATCACACGTTAGAGATCTTCGACCTATTTATCCTTTCGAAGCCGAAACGAGATATTAGTTTTAATAATAAAATAATTGAAGTAAGTATTTATGAAGTAATAATCATCATGTCAGTCTTGATATATCCACTGCTGAATACAAGCCTTCCCTTGGGGGGTTTTGCCAGTAGTTGCCATGCTTGGCAGATCGATTGGCAACCTCAGTTAGACTTAAGAGATGTTTTAAGAGGGATGGTGCTGTCCATCTCTCGCACTCCCTTAGTCATCTCTTTCGACAACTACGGGAAAAGAAGGGGTGGCTAATTCTATGCCGGAAGCACACGGCCTCTAAAGTAATAATAATAATTATTTATTCAATAAAAAATACAAATTCGTTATACAAGATACAGTACATATAGTCTCTGGTCTCCATGCTAGGAAAATTCTGTGTTATGAAATTCAGGCTACCGTATTTTATATATTTAATTTTTTTTAATATAAGTTTAAAGAATTTTTAAATAAACAAAAACTATAGAATTAAATATTAATTACAAGGGATATTGTATCCTAGTATGAAATAATAAAATTATTGCCCTTACTTATATATTATATATTACTTATATATGTAAACTAAGCTATGTATCTATGAGTACATGTGTTATTTGTATTAAAAAAAGTAAAGTCTATGCGATGTAAAAAGTGATAAATTGTAAGCAAATGTATGAGAGTGGTCAGTAGATAAGGTTAGTGTATGTGTAATTGCAGGAAGTTACTTAAAATCATGTACATTTATATAGTATACTTAAAAAGCAAAAAGCTCGTGATGCATTAATGCTATCGTCAAGAAGTGTCATCATTATTATCCAGATATCATTAGGTGTTCTGTGTCAGCATAACCTAAATAAAGTAGGCATAAATTAATATATGGTATTATAAAATAAACAAAATTAAAATATAAATCAGTAATATTATTTATCAAACTTAATTAATTCTTTAATTAAAACAAATAAGGAATTCTCTTACAATATTATATTACACGAAACAATTTTGTTATTTTAGTAAAATAATTCCTCACTCCTGTTTATTAAATTGTAAATAGTATGGCATTATGCTTTATCTATTTGCTGTCCTGATAATAGGATCTCATAACAAAATTATACAAAGACCCTCTTATTTTTGTCACTTTGACTCGATTCTCTTAAAAGAAAGCACTCAAATATCACTGCAGCAGAGAATTCAATTGAAATATTGATACTTGTCAATTGATTTGTCAACCGAGATACAATGTTTCCAGTTATATTTTTCTGTATTGTTCTTGTTTCTGGCAGATATGTCAGCCAACATTTTTATGTAATTCTGCAGTTTTGATATTCGTCTTTTTAATGGATTTCTTGATACCTCTTTGACATCTTTTCATGTACAGTTTTCCTTTCATTGAGTATTACTTTGAAGTACTATAGTACATTAATAACGTGTTTTGTTTTATATAATAAAAAAATATTTGTACCTCGCAATTCATACGATTTATTTTAAAACAAAAGTGATTAAAAATTGAATGAAAGAAAACTCAAATTACCTTGTCACCAAAAACAAAACAAAAATATTGCAATTGAACTATCAAATAAATTTAAATTCAAATCATCTTTATTTAAATATACTTATTTACAAGCACTGTTAAATGGTAAATAAAGGATAATTAAAAAAAAAATAGTTTTAAAACTAAGAGACAGAAGGATTCGGTATCTTTAGATGAGTGGACATCGTCTGATATTAAGATCACGTACATTTTTCAAATTTTGGGCATAAAACTTTTAGAAATCTTGGATTTGAAAGTACTAGAACGCGGAACAGTCGAGAATTATATTAACATTTTAGAAACTAAATTAGCAACAGTTAGTTTATCTTTACAAAAAACACAGTATGTTTGGTAATTGACAGACATATCGTTATATGTACTATGAGTAAAATAGTGCGTTTATTGTTTGCGTCTCGCACATGGTATCCAAAATATATATAAGAATAATTTTAATGGAAAATGATAAAAGCATAACAATAATAAAGATACTGAAGAAATTATACATAAATTATAAGATGCTAATTAGATTTCTGATAGTGATTTCGATGAAGATAGTTTTGACGTTTATCAACAAGATCAGAGAGCTCTTGTTTCTAATCCAATATGTAAGGATGTAATCTGTCAAGTCAGAAAAGATGTAAAATTATATAAAAAGTCTCCAATATAATAAGAAATATTGTTTAAATATTTTAAATTATTAATAATATATATTATTAATAATTTACAATAAAATATAGAAATAAATTAAAATATAAATGGCAGTATTTGATAGAGAAGGACTCCAACAATTATTAATATTTAACCCAAGTTCATGAATCCTTATTGGCTATACTACGAACAAAATAGAATGTGTAAAAAGTTTTTTCTCAATTAAATACAAGTATATAATATGGATCCATCTTAGATATTCGTTTTAGGTCATATTACCAAATCAAAAAATAGAAATGGAAATATATATTTATAAACATTTGACAGGTGTGGGTATGAGAGTGACAAATAATGGATAAGATTAACAGGGAGTATTATTGGATGAGGTTTGGAAGTTGTACTTGTGATAGATTATTTGAAAAATATTCGCCTGTACTGGTATGGTATCGTGACACCTCTGGTGTTGCAGGCGTCCATAGGCTACAGTGGCAGTTTATCATCAGACGGGCTGCATGCTTGTTTGCCACCTTTGTGTTTTAAAAAATATGAACGGACATGTAATGCGCAGAGATTTTTTCAATCAATTTTTTCAATTGTCTCCTGTTACAGAGATGTCGAGCTACTGTAAGTATAGTGTTTGTACTTTAATTTTATTGTGATCATTATATAAGACTCTCTTATGATGACCCATCCATGTAATAAAAAAATAATTGTTTACCCAATATTATATGCCTCAACATGTCTAAATTTGATTTTTATATTCAGTTTAATTAACCATAATTTATTTCTAATAGGCAGAATCTCGAGTTCCAATATTCTATTATATAATTTAATAAATAAAAAAGCCGATCAAGTGCGAGTTGGACGCACGCAACGAGGGTTCCGTACTAAATCATCAAGTATAAAACTTTTGGTTTTTAAAGAACTACAAATTTACGGTTTTTGGATTTTTCCCTTTACTTGTGCTATGTGACATTGTTTCTTGCCAAATATCATAATTTTAAGTCAACGGGAAGTACCCTATAGGTTTTAACTCACTTTGCGAATGTCAAAATATGCCATATAAATGGATTATAAACGGCCGTATCTTTTGGTTGCGTCGATTTATAAGCTTGATTTTCTCACTGCTTTAAGAGATTGCAAACCTGAGTATATAATATTAATTTCAATTTGATACCTCCATGCGTTTTTTAAGAAAAAGGGTCTTGACAGACGGACGGACAGACAACTAAGTGATCCTATAAGGGTTCCATCTTTTCCTTTGGAGACACGGAACTCTAAAAATATAACTAGGATTGTCTATGATTAAAGCTCTTATCAGTTCCCGCTCCAGGAAGCAAGCGAGTCTCATCGATGTAATTTAGTAAATTATAAAGATAAAATGCACTTTAACATTGTAATAGTCCGTGTGTTGCAAGAAATAAATCAGGAAGTGAATTCAGTAATTTTCAGTTTAATTTACCAAGCCATCAAAACCACGTCTGCTCGCGGTCAGACATAATTTGAGTGCACAATTAATGTTAAATTATGTTGTGGTTGTTATTTTTTCGCTTTAGTTATGTAGTTTTTTTTTTATTGGATGAAAATGGAATGGTAACCCCGCCCGCGCTAACGGGATACGCCGGCGGGGCACCAGTGAATGGTGATCGATGAGGATGAAAACAGGCCAGTTAGCCCATCATGATGAATTCATCTGGAATTAATCATGATAGTTTCCAGGGGGAACCGCGAGGAGGTCGACCTGGTTGGATATATTGCCAGCAATGAGATTCTCAGTCTCCATTACTAACAATCCCTTTCCCCCCTTAGTTATATAGTTCTTACTGTATGTATCATTAATTTATTATCAGGCCTGTTAGGATGTATGTCTAATTTCTTCTTATAATTGTCATTACTTTTCTTCCATTTTTAATTACTCGTATACGCATATCCTTATGAATTATTTTATTAGGTACATATCTACAAATCTATTAAAACGTTTAATAAAGTATTTTAATAAATAAAATAATAGTATAATAAGTGTACGTTAACCAAAAATTTTAGATACTGTCCTTACATTGTAAACACCCTGTTGTATTAATATTTCTTTTAAGTGTTTTATGTACAAATCTTTAGAGAAATAAATGTCTTAAAACCGTAAACCTAATTTAAAACAGGGTACTTTATGTTACGATTCATGCAAATAGAGTCGCGGGATACGATATTACAATTTTGAAACCGAGTGATGTTTTGTGATATAAAAAAAAAAGGTTTTTTTTATAACACAAATTTGGCATACACATGTTGTTTGGTGAAGAGGTACATCATATTTCATTCTGCCATTCTGGTCACGCGAGCAAAGTCGCTTGTAAAAACTAGTAATGACGACAAATTTTAATTATTAAAATTCAGTTTCTTTGTATTAATACTACGTTTAGTGTTTCATTAAGCAAACCCGCAAGATGAGGGTACACTGGTGTTTAACGCTAAATGAACAGGATGAGAAATAAATGTTCTCATTGTTTATTTGGGCAAATGTAGGTGTCTTGATGTGGGTCGGTTTATAAATTGTGACTGTAGGTGTGTCTCGTTGAGTTGGCAGATTCATTTTTACATATAATTACGTATGTATGCTGTTGTGGTTAGGTTAGTACATTACAGTAAGCTACGTGACAGACGGACAGAACTGTCTTAATTAAATAACAAGTACGTTTAAACATTTTTAAAAAGGAGCTTCTATAGTTTTTAAGCTACATCATCAGAGTTTGGACACTACACATTAATAAGCCTAAACATCATCATCAGACCAACTTCATAACACAATATTATATTGTCACGTTACCGAACTTACATGATATGATTTCAGTACAGTTGGAAGTTAGTAAATAGTTGAAAAATTATTGCAAATTCTGAAGATTTACAGACTAAAGTAAGTATTTTCAAGCATCTTAGAATGGCAAACAATCGATGCCGAAGAAACGGCTGCTCACGTCATTCTGGAATTTAAAGCTGTGGCCCCTCAACGTTAAGAAATCCTCGTAATGGTGAGGTCACTCTGTGAGTCCTGTAAAGATCCCAGGACGCTTCTGTACCTCTGGGCGGAGCTGAGCTGGCTGTACTAGACACAACTCTGAGCACAACGGCCCAAATGTGAGGCTAAGCGCGGAAGCTGACAGCCCACCTGATGAAAAATGGTCTGCTGTCTGACAACTGTCGCCAATAGACATGAGCAGTACTATGGATAAGTTAAATAAAAGATAAAAGATAAATTAAAGATAAGATGATCATCGCAGTCTATACTAGCACCAACAGAAGAGTCTCCTAAGTCTCCGTTGCTAATCTTTTAAAATTTAAAATCTCTTTAAGGCTCCGATGTTCAATTTGTTAAGAAAGGTTGCTGCAGGTAGTTTTAATGAAAATGTTATTATAACCTTGACTGCATTAGCAGTAGGTATATACTGAAGGGACGTGACTGATGATTAGTGAAGAAATAAGTGAAGTCACGTCATTTGGTTCATCATGATATATATACATCAAGAATCAACTACGATAGTTTCTAGAAAGAACTGTATGGAAATCAACCTGATAAATTATATTGCTAGCAATGGTGTTACTAGATCCCTTTACTCACGATCCTCCTCCACAATCCTTACAATTTTTTACAGGACTTAGTAGAAAATGTCACGTAGCTTACTGTAATGAACCGCCATTCGTCAAGATTATGTTGGTAGAAATTTAATTTGAAAGGTAGAAAAATTATTTTCATGCTAGTTGTGATCATTGTTTTGCTTGAGTAAATTATAATAAAGCGTTACAGTCAAGGTTTTTATTATAGAATAAAATATAAAATTTCAATGTCGATGATCCCAGGCTTACAATCAGTATCGAAACCTTAACTCTTAGGAGAGATTTTGCCTCACTTTGCGTGTTCTACCGCTTGTATAACGGACTGTGCTGAGAGGAATTGTTCAATATGATGCCCACAGCCATTTTCTACTATCGTACAAAATCCCTATCGACTCGCCGTCGACAGGGAGTCACACCCGTACTTTAGAGCCCAGATGGTCTCATACAACGCAGTTTCAGAGATGTTTACTCCCACGAATGCTCAGGTTATTGAATGAACTAGTTATTGAGGTTTTTCAAAAAAATTACAGCATGGGGTTCTTTTTGAAACTAATTTACTTAATTATCTAAATTATTATACATGCTAATTCAATGTGATACGTTCGAGACCTCCTATCCTAACGTTAAAATAAATCTAACCAAAATAAACTTGGAAACAGGCGTATAATAAAATATAACGCGAATTGTAAATAGACTATAATAGTATTGAGCAAACGAATAATTCAGAGATAGCATGTTTATAAAATATTCATAGGCAGATTAATGTTACGATAATTCATATTAAGTAGTCAGGCATGAATAGTTTCGAGGATGAGAGTGAATTAAGAATGTTACAGATCCCTAATTGTTCCCTATACCATACTCTGACATTGAACCAGACTCAAAACAACGCATCTGTATGATAATAAGCCACTATATAAAGCAACAATCGTACCACAGATGGATTAAAGGAGTCTTGATCTCAGAGTATTACGAATCGTTTCTAATATCAAAGCAATACGATAAACTGACTTACGAAATAAGATAAATAATACACACATGCACATAACATTTAAAATGGCATAGAAATAGAATAGAGTAAACTTAAATGATAAAATAAACAACTTATACACACATGCACTTAAAATCGTATTGCTGAAATAAAATTAGTTAAAGTAAATGCTGAAAGAATAAATAGATAGTGAAAATAACATACAATCAATAATTATTCAGGTCACACAAAGCATTAGCGTTTGTGGATCATCTGCTTTCACCGCTTTTTATCATTATTCCTTTAATTATTTTATATTTTAATATCTTAAATGTTCTCCTACGCTAGCTGAAATCCCTAACAAAACCCTAGCTAGTCCTGAATTATTTAGTAACATCTATTAATGTTTAAATACCTTGTGAATTTATTATTTACAAAACTATACCTAACTATTCATTAAACCTAATGATAATTGTTCCTTTCGGTTCTAATAATCTTTGCTAGCTGAAAATCCTATTAAAACCCTAGCTATTCGTATATCTAATGCAAAATTGAATTTAAATTATTAAAATTAAAATTTGATAAAAATGAATTTAAACTACTCTAAGCTGATTGAATCCTATTCTAAATATCTTGAAAACACGAGGAAATAATATATATTAGTGCAGTCAGAAAAACAGAACGGATTCACTGGATTACGCCAATCTCGAACCTGCTACGCCAATCAGGTACCAGCAATCAGGAACCCGCATCACGCCTACCAGGAATCACTCGCGATTCACTCCCGAATTTAATTAAATTTAACACTATAAAATTTAAAATAAATGAACCAAGCGAATCGGGCAGAGTCTCGACCAGCACGGACGGGAGCCTTCCTCACGGACCCGATGAGTGTTCTTCCAATTTTTGCTGCTAGCGCGCCGAATAAGAAAAGAGACCGAGACCCTCCATTCAGGCTCTTTTATAGGGCCTCCCCTCATCATTCCTTCGTCACTCTCACCTTCGTTATTTTTTCCCTCCAATTTCCCAAAAACTTCATTCAATTCATCGCTATTAGTTATCCCCAATTTAGGTTACCTATGTGCTCTATTTCTATTGGCTCGCGCCAAAATACCACGTTTTTACATCATCCAACTACCTTCATAAGTTATAATTGTATTATTCCTAAACAAAATCATTCAGAATCAAAATATATACTAATACTATAGTTTTATCAAATTTGTTAGATATATAATATAAATTTTATTCTATGATAATATTCATTATTACTGAACCAGATAGACATGCAATCGTAGCCTATCTTCCATTATTTTCCTAGTCAGAAGATAAATTTAAATTCTTCCCGCCTACGTACATAAAATATCATTCAATTCATAGTTTATCAGTGGTAGTAAATTTAGTGTCCGATTAAATAGATTGTTCTTTTTAAACTTCATTAAGTAATTATATTTTCACAATAATGCTTTCTTATTTTATTACTAACTTTTATCCTGAAATAATACCTTATAATCAATTAATTTATATACCGCAAAGCGCCCTCTTCACGTAAAAATGTAGAATACGATTCCAACTTCCTATTCTTCTGTAAAATTTGACAGAGAAATAATTAATTTTAGGTCTTAATTGTATGCCTATAAGTTCACTAAATCCTACTCAAAATTTATTAAATATTCTAATTTATAAATTTTGTAACATATACGATTTTCATATGAAAATAGTAGTTTTATTAATTCAGTTCCATTATGACGTACAATTTTTTTTACCACTGAGGTGGCAAACAAGCATACGGCTCACCTGATGGTAAGTGGTTACCGTAGCCATTTTTAACATTATTTAACAATGCATCAATATCAAACATCTTAAATTAATATTAAATGGACGTTCATATAGTATTAATTTTGTTAAATTATTTTCTAGCTTTATACATTTTTCTGTAAACATTAAAATATTAATTTATTATTTAAATTTCTTGCAAGTTCAACACCTCTCCACGAGATGGCGTTAAATGTATTTTTACACATATGACGAACGGTAACAGTATGCTTGTCAATGGTATAAAAATCATAAACTAAATTTATAATTATTTTAACTTAAATCTATTAGAAATTGAGCTCATATTGGTTCATTCGCTGTGATATTAAAAGTTTTAAATTTACATAAATATATAGAGAAATGGCTTAGAATAGACCATATTATGAATCTCTAAAATACATGTCTATAAAATCACTGTGTAATCCGAGTTTACAATGGGACACTCCTTTCATTTTAGTGTCGTAAGAGGCGACTAAGGGAACTTAATGGTCGAAGGATAGTTAACAGGGTCCTTTTTAAAATATCATCAAAGTTTAACTGCCACCAAACCGCATGTCAAGCGTGGCAACTACTAGCAAAAGTCACACAATAGGGATAGGCTTATGTACAGCAGTAGATAGTTAACGGCTGTTACGTATGTCTATAAAATCTGCCAGTACATCAGTAACGTAAAATGTCTTTGTTTCTAACATTGAGTTTGAATACTCCAGAGAACATACGCTTCGTAAAATTTGCAATTTGCTTAAATCCTATTTTGTATAAGTATACCTAAGCAGTTAAGTACATCAAATAAAATTTAGAATACTGCCAGAGGGAGACTTTATATTAAAGTCGTTTGCATGGGTACCTTTGTCCCACCTATGAATTTATTATGAAATAACTATTCTTTAAAGACCTTTCTCCTTTCAGATAGTAAGTTTAGACATAGCAATAAAATCACATGGTACGTCCAATTTAGTTTTCAATAATAGCAATCTACCATGGGGATTACAGTGCAGTCTTTAATGGTGCTTTTCATTTTTGTAAGCGATGGTTACCACTTCCAATCGGATGGGCTGCCATCTTGTTTGCTATTCTGAACATCATAAAAATATTTGTGCATTTATTGATTTGATAAAGTGATGGGTTTCTAAAATTTCTCATTACGTATTAGTATCCAATTTTATAAATTATTTATTCATTTAATTTATTCATGTAATACATAATACATAGATTTCTTAAAAACAAATCGTCATAGTCGTAGAATACTGACGGATATATATATATGTTATATTTGTCAGATCCGTCAGTATTCTACGACTATGACGAAATAGTATACTGGATTGGTTAGCAGTATATTTTAAGAGCGCAAATTAAAAAAAATCTGAAAAACAAAACTAAATCTGTTTTCTATCTACTTCAAAACGAAGAAGGTTCTGAATTCCGTTGTATTTTTTTTATATTTGTTACCTCATAACATTGAAATTACATTTTTTTATCTAAGTATATCATATGCTTACACATTGATTCTATAGGAATTTTATCAAAATCAGTTGAGTATTTTAGATCAAAATAACTGATTTGTCATAATTGATGTCGGATTTTTTTTATGGGGCAGTAATTTTAATTATCAGCCATAATTACACTCTTTGTTATTTATTTGTGTGTTTTTGTACATTAATGTACATTTTGTAAATTATAATACATAATGCATACAGGCGGACTCATCGAATTTTTTTTTTTATTTTCAGGTCATTATATTTACATATTCCCGTTTAGTCACGGCATAGAATAAGCCACCCCCTTCCTTTCCCGTGGGTGTCGTAAGAGGCAACTAAGGTTACTAATCCGTCTGCCAAACATGGCATCTACTGGCAAAACCCTCTTATGTTCAGCAGTGGACATTTAAAAGCTGATATGATGATGACGATGATGATTACTAGAGGGAGACTTTGTACAAAAGTCGATTCCTTGGGTACCTTTGTGTTTCCCCATTCGTGTTTCAACCGTGAAGCAGTTGTGTTTGCATGGCTGTGTTTCGGTTTGAAGGGTGGGATATGGTGTGAATTTACAGGGTACAGAGGAATAACACCTGAGTCCTCAAGAATGACAACGCATGGGGGGTATCATGGCCGAAACAATATACTCTGTTATGTCCATGTTACTGCTCATGTCTATAGGCAATGGTTACCACTTTCCATCAGGCCGTCAGCTTGTTTGCCATTCTAAGTTGTATATATATATATATATATATATATATATATATATATATATATATATATATATATATATATATATATATATGCTCGGAACGCACCTCGCACCTCGTAGTACCTCAACATTGAAGTGTCAGATGACCTATGTCAGACTTTTGAGCTGTCTGCTGTCACTTGCTTTTTAGGAATTAATTACGTCCAATGATTCTGTTGTTAGTAATAATAAAAAGTAAATAGAATTACATTCTTCTTATTAAATATTACATACAATATAAGAACCCACCAAACACAACAACTAAACCATCCTGTGTAAAATAAATATAAAACATTGACACATGAGCAACGAATACAAATTAGACTATTTCTTATTCCCTTACTGTTATTTTTAACAAAATATGTTATATGAGGATATTGATTGTTGATTGAAAATAAATTTATGGAAAGGATCTCCTGTTCTGAGTAATAAAAAGGAAAAAAACACAAAAAAAAATTTCAGAAGGAACGCAATCATCATATCAATATTTTTATGACATGTCGTAAATTTTACATTACGTCCTTTTGTTTGTTTTCTGATTTTTTTTCGTGATTTCGAAGTATTTTTTCTTGCTGATATACTTTCAAGGATAATATCTTTGGTCGAAATAAATAAATTATTTTAGAGTAAATGTCGTATTAAAATTAGAATTTCGATTTATTTAATTACTGATATTGTGCATATTAATGGATGATATTGGAATGGTAACCCCGCCTGCGCTATCACTATACGTTAACGAGGAACCAATGAGAGACGACAGATGCAGATGAAAGCAGGTCAGTAAGCCCATCTTGACAAATTCGACTATAATTAATCACGACAGTTACCAGAAAGAACCGCGGATAGATCGACCTGAGGGTACCTTGCTAGTAATGGAGCTATTTGATCCCATGACTAACAATCCCTTTCCCCCTAATATTGTGCTTACGACATCGTCCGCGTAAACAGGATAAAATATAGCCTTCTCTGTGCCATGTGTGCCTCTCTCAATAGGAGCCCTTATAAGGGCTTTATACATATCATATGTATGTATATGAATAAAGGCTTATATTGAGTTTGAAACTAGTCTGCCACCCCTGAAATCAAAACGTAAGCAAAGCCGATAAATAGTTATAACTTATATTTATGATAAATTTTACAGTGACAATAATAAGAGCTAACAAACAAACAAACTCACTTCATGTTAATCCTTATTAATATAATAATATTTAATACAACTGCACTTTACAACTGACAAAATATGGGAAACTGTAAAAGAATTAACAAAATAGATTTAGAATTTGTGACGTAATAGCTTAACTGAGAATTTATTTTCCTTGCCATATTTCCAAATTCAGAATTTATTTAATTTCTGTAACTGACATAACATATGATCGACTTTTTCCACTTTCGACTTGTGAACTTCAAAGAAAGTGCGTGCGTGGGAGTTTAATAGGGTTGAAATTCAATTTATTTCTCTGTTATTTTTCGTATTTGTAATATTATAGGAAAATGTCTACTTGCTATGCAAATAAGACAATTTCTTATTGATTTGAAAGTGACAATGTTTATGTATTAGTGTTGGTGGTTATTATTATATACTCTTATTACATTTTTCCGCACTTTAACAAACTTAAATAAAATGCATATTCCTTTTTAAGAGGCCGGCAGTATACCTGTAATTTCTTTGGTGTTGCGAGTCATGAGTGACTTACGTAACCTCCCTGTCTCCTCTTACGACACCTACAGAAAAGAAAGCGGGGGCCTATCCTATGCTGGGACCCAAATGGCTATTGTAGAATATATTTTATCTTAATTCAAGAGGAAAAAGCGTTTTATTAATAATGCTGACATCAAGGCCTTTGACAATTTTATAAAGGTTACTTTTTTCCATTAAAATATGCTTTTACAATTAACATATTTATTCACTTAAAATAACCAAACCACAGCAACATGCCTCATACCACAGATCACAATTTGTTACGCTCCATCACAAAACGAACCTACCTTGTTGGATTTAGAGTAGCCTATTTATGGTTATTGTTAATTAATCATCTATAATAATGAAAATATTACAGCTTAATCGATTATAACATAATAAATAATCTTACAAAATCGATTACGGTATGCAATGATGATGTCTGCTCATATAGATTACGTTATAAAAATAAATTTAATTTGTAGTCAAAAATATGTGTTGCATATCTTGTTATTGTTGTCTTTTTGTCTGTCTATTTGTCTGTTTTTCGCTTTGTCAAATGCTTAAATAAGCGGCAAAATACTGTCGAATAAATTATAGTGGAATATATCGTACTTGATATTGATACTATCGATTACATTGATTAATTGATAGTATCTTAATCAATAAGAACATATTATCGATTAACAATCGGTTATTAGATTATTTGTTGCTATCATCTAATAATCGATATCCAACGATTTATAGGCATCAGTCGGCAACATTAACTCAACCTGTGCAAAGAATATGTTTAAATATTTAATAATCCGTTCATATTTTTTAAAATAAATTACTAAACGTACGTAAAACTTCTGAAAATTGAACGACATCTCGGCTGTAGGTGTCAAGAAGTTTTTTTATGTTCAACCAAAGTTGAACCAAACCTCCACGTTGGTGTACATAATGAAAGGAAATTGCTTGCTAAACAAAACTTATTAATTCTCAAGGGACTCGACTGGATAAATAAATAATAAACCTATTTGCTTTAATATTCTATTATTGAAATTTATAATAATGTAATCGTATGATTTTGGTTAAGAGCGTTCATAGTGGAACCAGATACCATTTCATACCATACCATACAATTTCGCAATGTTTTGTCAAACTTCAAAACATCTGGATTAATTCCAATATTTCTAATTAAAATTTGTTTGATATCGAACTGAAAAATTACAAATTTCTACATAAATTTGTAACTCCAAGAGCTAAAGATAAAAATAAAAAGTCAAATTTTAATTTTTAATATATACAAAGATAAAAATAAAATCCAGCTCGTAAAGTACGGGAGTGAATTCTGTGAAGGAATAATTATAAAGATAATAGATACTTACAAGAAGGAGTGAATTAAATATAGTATTTGCAAAGAATAATGAAGTACTTTAGAAATTATTACAATTACTGAATATTAAATAAAGAAATAAATTAACGCAACATTGCCTATGTTCCATAAGAACGTTTGTTTGTTTCTTTAAAATCCTTTATAAAAACCACAAAAAAAAAATATACTTAAAATAATCAGACTGTAGATGCATGCCTTAGTGGTAACTTCTGCCACGCAAATAATATAGTCAGGATCTACGAATGTTTTTGAAATTCGGTCTTGAAGCCATGACCTATGTGGTAGATTGCTATCTGCAATTAATACTGGGTATCCAACTTTAAAAACTGGCATTTACTCAAAGCATCTAAGAATTAAAGTAAGGAGGTATTAAAAATGGTCAGCGAACCGAAGTTCCTTTTTCTATTCGACTTGAAGATCTCGATCCTTCAATTATTTATTTGTTTTTCTATACACCGACAATGTAATGAGGTTGATTGTCTACATATCAAAATTGAGCAATTGCACTAACACCATTGTTTACTTAACCCTACAGGACTTTTTCCTATGATTTTTCTTTTTCAAGTTTGTTATTAATTCTTCTGGTGACAAAACAACACAAATAAATGTTATTAGATGAATTAAATAAAATTGTTATAGTAAGTTGGATAAAAGTACAAGAATGACAATGTTTTGGCGTCTCCCTGCAGAAGCAAATCATTGGAATACATACCTCTGGTATTCAAAGCTGCCAGCCGTCTAGATTTACTGTACGAATGAATACTGTAAGTTGCAAAGTTTCTATTAACATTGTTCTTCATTGGAAAAAAAAATAATAAAAAAAATATCGTGTATTATAAATGTGGTAAGAAGAGAAGATTATGGTTAGAATATATATTATTTATCATCAAATTAAGGTTATAATTAAATAAGGCGGAAGAAGGAATTCCCCCACTCCAAAAAAATAACGCAAGATAAGAAAACTTTGTTTTATCAAATTTTAAAAATTACTTAAGATTAATTAAAAATAAAAATCTCCAATTATCACTGGTCACCCGGAGGATGGAATAGTAGTAGGATGATAAAAAAATAAGAAGAGAAAAGGGTAAAAAAGATGAAAAGGGGTTGAAAAGTAAGTTAAGTAAAATTAGAAAGAATTAGGAAAGCTTTCCTTTATAAAGATGAATTGAAAATTTTTATAACTTTTCATATAAAGATTTATTTTTAATAAGTCTTTCTATTTCCTCTACTTTGACCCTATTTCATCTATATTAATTGGAAAGTTACCCGTTAGTATGGTAACATTTATATTTATTATTATGAAATACTCATTTTAATATGCACAAATAACTTTTAATTCGCCGGATGTGCATATCATTAATTGCAATGAATCTATTAATTGTACGAGCTTCATAATATATATCGTATCTAATATAATGTAATGATGTCTTATATTATGTACGTATATATATGTATAACGGGAAATTTAGTATCCTTACTATTTTGTTTATCCTTTCCGACAATTGTTTCGTCTTTATTTAGAAGTCTTCTTTATAGGGAATACAGCGCTTTGCGTCACAACGTCTCGTCTTAGTTATTAGGGCAATCTTCCAGTTTTGGATCACCACTCTTAGAATCAATTTTAATTTTCAAATTTTGATGTAACTATTTGGGTGAATTACCCAGTGAAATGTATCATTAGATACTTATAAGTATTATGTATATCTCTGCAATCCAAATTTTACTTCATCGATTTCAATAATACGCGAAAGTATGCGTATCATTAAATTTTTATTTTGATTTTATAATTTATAAGCAATTACTATTTTTTTTACAATGATCATTATTATCTCATTAACTCAGCCATTATTTGTCCACTGCTGAACATGGGCCTTCCCCATAGACTATGGTCCTGAGCCACCTGCATCCACTGACTCCCTGCAATGCATTAAAGGTCGTCACTCCATCTAGTGGGGGTTCGACTTACACTGCATTTGCTCGTACGGAGTTGTCACTTGGGAATCTTTCTTTAACATCGTTTGTCGGTTCTTCGATCATATCAATAATCATACGTATCTGAAATTAGTATATGGTGACAACACAGTATATCTTTTATTCTCTGTCGTTTTCCTTCTTTGTTTGCACATACATACATATAATTCAATTTGCTATTTGTGCTACCAATTGTTACAAATCAATTATTTTAATCACTATGATTAACTTTGGGATGTAAACTCTTTTATTTGTAGCATTAATCTTGCTGATCACTCGTAGAACAAACTTGTCCACTGCTGAACATAAATCTCCCCTTTGAGGGGGGGGGGGGGGGGGGGGTTACCAACAGTTCCTCCGCTTGGCAGGCGGATTGGCAACTGCAGTCAGACTTTAGAAATGTTTTAAGAAGGACGCTGCTGTCCATCTCTCGCCCTCCCTTAGCCAGCTCTTACGACGTCCACGGGAAAGGAAGGGGTGGCCTATTCTATGCCGGAACTACACGACCACATCATAACATGATTATATTAATTGTCAAATTGCGATTCTTTCATTTGGATAATGTGCCCAGGATTATCTATCGTTAAATTTTCATTTTGATATTTTTATTCGTTAATAATAGTTGTTCCAACACAGAATATTTTTCATTATTTGCAATTTTCCTTTTTTTTGTTGTTTATGCATAAAATTATGAGAAAGCATGTTCATTAACTTAAAAATAAGAAGCGAATTTGTACAAGGCTCTTAGGAGCATGTTTTCAAAGTTCCAATATAAGGTTTTCTTTGTCATTTGGGACATTTCACGACAAGCGGACAGCAAAAAATGAGACATTCTGAAATTCATTTTTATTCCGGTTAATTTTACCTCTGGCCAGAGGGTATGAATGTAAACAAATTTTTTTTTCTTTGTATGAGTTTTTGGTTTTTAAGATCAAAGTATTGATGGATTATGAGGAACAATTTTTAGAAAATGTTAATGAAATTAAACAACTTGCAATAAAATAATCTAAATAGCGTTTGATATACATACTTAACGGTCTATTCAATTTAACGGTCATCATGTCATGGAATCAAATTCGAAATTTGAATTTTTCATGTAGAAAACCGAAAGGGAACGTTTAAATTAGACTTTGAGTGACTTAAATCATTATTATTTTTGAGTTTTAAAATGTTACATTTGAGGTTTCGTAAAATGAATGAATTTAACTTCAATTAAATTAATTTTTTACATTTAAATAGATTCACAAAATTAAATAAATTTTTATTGCAAAGTATCTGTTATATACATAATTTTAATTTTTTTTTTCTAAAAAGTGTAGATATAGTTATTTTTGGAAGTTATAGTATTGTTGTATCATGTTTTAGATCATCCAAGATCATAAGAAAGAAAAAAGAAACAAATATTTTTATTCAAGTAAACTTAGATTTAAGCATTTTTGACATTTTTTTTCATTACCGCCCATTCGGAACGCAATTTCGGCCAAGACGAACGGGCAAGAAACTCAGCTGTTGCTTTTAACAAAAAGTTTAATTGTATAAATAATGAATTTGTGTGAATACAAACGACTAAGCAGTATCAGGTCATAAAATTTAAAATATATAAAGCAGACCAGTTCTCACAGGAACATGATGGATAAGTTAGCCATAATTGGGCTCAGCCATATTTTAGAGAACTCAATAACCCGATCCACCACGCCATCACCTATTTGGATAATCATGTTTTCATATCTTAATTCAGTTCCATTTTCATAATTATATACGGACGTTAAAAGATCTCAATACAATGTAATCGTCATCTCTATTTTAAATATTCAACGACCCTCAATGGGCTTTCTTTGATTACCTTTTAATCCTTAATCTTTTAATCCAAACATCGATCTGATTTACGTCAATAGACCAGAGTTGTTTATTACTTTGTTTTAATTTAGATTTTCTTATTTGAAATCAAGTATGGTTTCTTTACAATATGAAAAAATGATAACTTTATTTGCTTATAACTACAGGAACTCATAAATAAGTTACAATAGTAATTGAGTCTCTACGAATCATGTTCTCAAACTTCTATTGTAAGATTTAGTTAGACATTTAGTTTCGTGGTACCGTAATCTGCTAAGTTGTTGTAGTAGATTGCTACAGACTCATTGAAGTTTGGTAATATACATGTGTTTTCTAGTAGCTATAATCTATTTCTTCTGCAATCCATCCTATCAGAGGAAGACTTTGTACAAAAGTCGTTTGCTTGGGCACATCTGTTCCATTCGTGTTCCTACCGTGAAGAAGTTATTTATTTATTTATTACATTCACTGTTATGTTTGCATAGCTATGTTTCGGTTTGAAGAGTGGGATATGGCAGTAGTTTTACAGGGTACACAGGAATAACATTGGAGTCCTCAGAAATTGCAACGCATGGGGAGTATCATGGCTGAAACAGTATACTCTTGTGATGGTCCCCCCTTTTTGTGCACCCCTATATAAAATAACTACCCTCAAACTAACCTACACATGGAAAACCTACAAAGCCTAAGAAAAGCCTACGAAGGCTTAACATAATGGAAATTTATGAAAACCTACCCTAAAGAATGGCCTAACACCCTCAATATAACCCCATACCTATATTGCCTTATATACCCCAAACACCCTATTAATCATATAACCTTTCAATAAACACATAATATTGAACAGATCTTTAGTAGAACACTTGATCATCTGGCCAGATAAATAAATGTGTGATCGTCTAGTAATGTAGGACCCGTTGTGTGTGTAATAACCAAAAGGTTCTTTAATTGGTATATTATAGGAGTTAAATTATGAAGATAATTGATAAAGCTTTAAGGATTAAGAATAATTAATAAATTATACTCATTATTCGTGCAACTAGGAAGTTGTTAATTTAATATTAAATTACAGAATAATTGTAATAAAAAAATGGGGGAGCGGTCAGGCCCCTCACACGCCCGGACCAGTGGAAGACTTTCCAACTATCTATAACTCTTCCTCCTAAAAGGTAGGGAAGGGTATTACTATTTATTAATGCACTCTGATGGTAATAAGGGCATGAGTATTCTCAGTTCCAAACCAAACATAAGTACATTTACTTCAACATTACAGTGGCTCCACCAGCCCCACGATGCTTCCAGTATAAATTGGTGTTTGCCAGAGGCAAAAGGATCGGAACTGAAATCCCAGGATCACTCCGACACGAGAGCTTACTCATGGGCGATGACCCTTTCAGTCCTATATGGCGACATAGAGATCACCCACTAACAGTACGAAACTGTTTCCCAGCGTCACCCTGTTACGAGCTTACTCAATGGGGGTTTCCCTTCGGCTCCACAAGAGATCAGACCAAGAAGCGAGATCACCCAGACACCAGAACCTACTTTGATGGGACATAACCCTTCGGCCCTATATAATGTGACATTAGAGATCACCTGTGAAGACAGTCCGATAGAGATGAAGATTTGTGTGATAGGGGATACCTTCCACACCCCGGAATTGGCCAAGCCATATAATGTTGATAATTGCTATATCATAACATAGCATTGTCAATTTAATATTATTTACTTAATACCAAGAATACTCAAGGTTCAAGTTAAATCTGTTGATTAGGCCGGAGCCTAAGAACGAGTAGTCTAACCCATAGGTCGAGAGCTACTAAAAGTAATGAGTGCTATTGAATGAACTATAAGTCCAGTCAATTATATATAATATTATTGTTGATTAACCACATTGTGAATTAACCAATTATTTATTCAGAGAGATATATCTAAAGGAACTATAAGTCCTTTAAAAGACACTGATTAATCACAAGTTAACAACGTCTCGTGAAATAACCAGTTGGGTTTTCTAGAAGTTTGAGGACACTAAGTCCAACAAGCTATTATTGTGTTGAGAGTAATAGAGATCTTTTGTAATATTTGTAGAGGTTTGATTAATCACATTGTGAAATAATCAGATTAAATAATTATGTAGCTTTATAGAGAGGACTATAAGTCCTAATTGGTTGTTGTCATAAGTACTGATAAATTACACATTAAAGTGCCAGGTCAATTATTATATATAGGTATATAGGAAGGACAATAAGTCCTATTTGTGTATGTTGTAGTAGTAGAGGCAATATATTGCATAATTATAATGTGAAAGATATAGATTAAATATATATTTGTATAGAAAGGACAGTAAGTCCCATACAATTATTGTAGCTGTACTATAGTTATACTATATCTACTTCCTTTTAGTGTCTTAGTAAACCTATTTACTAAGAGGATTTCTCAGATAAACAAGTGTTTTAGTGTTTAAATCATCATGATTAAATCCCTAAGAAATTAGGTCTTTAAATAATTATCATATCATTTAAGTGAAATTTCTCATATAAATAATTCCAATATTTCCCCTACAGTTATTATAAAATAACAGAAAATTATATAAATTTTCTATAGACTTAGATATAGAATCATAACGTGTATAATCTCCTTTTGTTTGACATCTGTCACATTAATGACGTATTGATGTATTGAATTGAATTTTGATTATCTATCACAACTGTCAACGTAACAAATACTAGCAAGTTTGTTTATTTGTATTTGTTTAATATAATTAAATATAAAATCATCATATATCAACCGTAATATACAACTAAATTATCAGTGACATAAATAATTATGGTTTACACCAGAAATAATTAATAGTATCCAGTAATGCTGCAGCTTTATATTCATATCAGTAGCCAAGCTTACTTTCAAATTCAAGAATGAACAGAAGATTAGAAGTTTAACATTCTTATTGCAATTGTACTTGCAATAATATATACATACAGTACTAATTATCAAGAACATTCCTCAAATACATGTGTGGTGAAGATTTCCCAATATGCTATCTATTTGATTCCTAACCTCTAATGTAAATTTATTAAAGAAGTGAATAATCAGTGTTAGTGTTTGTTTTATTAATATTTAAAGTAATTGTCCTAACTTGATATTAATAGGATAATATCTCCTTGGATACAGTCCGACATAAACATATAACTCAATAATTAAATTTATAAAATACTAATATTATATTTTACTACTTGTATATCTCCATACTATTCCCATAAAATATTCAAACATGTATATTAAATATAAATCCAGTAAATATTCACTAATATTAACCCTGTCTGAATTTGTCTAGTCAATATAACATGAACAAACAACACACATACAAATCTTATCGCCAGGACAACTTCCTTTCTAAATATGAGTAAAATACATAACTCATACTTGTCATTTAGTACTAATTTTATACTGTATCTCATACCTAGTTAAGAATAACTATAGTCAGAGAATCCTTTAGTACATTTATTACCATTAGGAAATAAATCCACACCCATAATATCAATATAATTAAATATTATTAAAAGCAGTAATATACAATGAGTTGTTATTGTCAGCTTGCTCACTACAATAAAATCAATATTAAAGTTTATAATAAATCAAGACAAAATATCTATTTAAACAATACAGGCTTGTTTACCATAAACACCCCACAGTCACATGAATTTATCTAATAACACAATTAATAATGTATTAAAAGTATTACATTCACATAATATTACATGCATCAGTTAAGCTGTTTCTTTGTACATCTGGTGTAAAACAAATCCCCACATGTAATCATGGGTAATTAGAAGTATACAAAAGAATTATTAGTTCAGTCGACCGAGCAATGGTATGAAAACATTTCACCATGGGGCGTTAAGCATGCACAGAAATTCCAAACCAACACTGTAATAGTGTAATAAATACAACTATTCCATCATCATCATCGTCTCAACCATCATTAATCCACGACTGAACACAGACAATTCCCACACACTACCACAAGGAACGGCCCGAGACTCCTGCATCCACTAACTCCCTGATCAACCTATAATAACTTTGCTTGCTTGCCTGACCGTTATAAATAAATAATTTTATATTAAACAATAAGCTGTCTTTATATAGGTGTTATAATAGCTTGATAGTTAATTCCTAAAGTAATCTCCAAATCTAAACAAGTACAACAATTTTGTAATAGTGGAACCTAAGTTTACATCAGCTTCACTGAATCAAAGTGATAAAGTTCTACTAAACAAATGTCTAATTAGAGTTTTGTATATGAATAGAATAACATAGGTATATATCATCATATAGATTATTCATCATCATCGTTATATTGAAGTCAAAATTTTATCAAATGTGATAACATTTAAAGATTAAACGCATTACCTAAGCTTGTATTGACTCTAGTAAATATGTATTTCAATAGTTGGTGGAAATATTAAGTATAGACATTGCCTGCGATCACAGTCAAAAATCTAACTACGCAGTAATAAATGGAACAAGCTCACCGGATTCTCCAGTCTTCCATTGATTAATTTCACACTCTTAATCGATAGTGATACACTAAGGTCTCAAACCCCTTCATCGATCCAGTCCCTCCTAGATCTATATCCCAGTTAGTTTTTTATTTCTATTGCGCAATTCCTAAAACACGACTCCCGCGCCATTTTTTTTTTTTTTTTTTTTTTTTTTTTTTTTTGCGCAATTCCTAAAAAGCGACTCCCGCGCGCCCGCCGATCTGCCGGCTCTCCTTTTTTCTTTTTTTTTTTTCTCACCTAGTAACGTCATAGATTATGTTACCGAAGGGTAGATATTTCAATAATCGGATTTAGCCTATTATTCGAACTGAACTTTTCTTTAAATTCAATTTAATTATATGTTAACGTATTTTGGTATTTTCTATTAAATTGATTATCGAATTTATAAAACTTTAAAGGCTCTCATAAACCTTATTAAACTGTGTTATATGCATCCTTTTTACACCTGATGAGAAAAAGGTAAACTATAATTTGGTTAATATAAAATATAATATATTTTTGTTTAATTTATTTAATTTTCTTGTGACGTCCATTACACTCTGGAAACACATCAAAGGAGTTTCCCTTCTGTGTCAATATTTCATATATGGTAACGTCTTCTCTGTATACTATTGTGAACCTTGACTTTAAAGTTTGTTTATATTAAATAGCTCAGCTTTCGCAGCGGTCACCCATAGGAACCCCTGTTTCTTTTCTATGTACTTATGGTATTAAACCTATTGTACTATAGGCGAACCGTCACACTCTGTTATGTCCATGGTACTGCTCAGGTAACGGTTAGCACTTTCCATCATAAAAGTTGCATAAAAAAAAAACCAGTCGTTAGCAGTCCTCTATGCTATCAATTATAAAATAGGTTCATTTAAGTTTTTTGTTTTCGTGAATTGTGAACGAATTTATGAACGGATGACATGACAATATATCTAAAATAAACTTTTGTTTCTTAGTATTATTACTTATACAATACTTTTATATAAGCAAATCGGCTTGCGAGTCGCATGTTAATTATAAATTCTCTATTACATTAGTAGCTTTAATTTGTTACAGTTCTAATTCACTAAAACGTCACTTGTCACAGGAAACGAGTCGAGTATTTTACTAATTTCAACTGTAAATGTTAAAGCGTGACGGGAATTACTGGGTCTTTTAAAGATTAGTTCAATTGGACTTTTGTAAAAATTGTTGGAACCTTTCAGGCTTTATTTGTTACATATTAAAAAGAAAGTTTCAGTGAATAACTTTTATTTTTATTTCAGTTATAAAAACATTAGCTGTGTCCACATAACTCCTAAGCAAATTTCCCTAAAAACCATTAATTATTTTTTGTCATTTTTCAAAAAACATGGATTATGTTTTTTTGGTGAAAATGTTATATACATATGTACTTATTATATACGTATATATTATATATGTATATATTATATATAATAATCGTGTTTTGAAGAATTTTTATTTAATTTCTCTATTTTTGATAATTATTAAAAATTTGCTCTTATCAATCACGGAAAGGAATAAATTTTTGAAATTTATTTCACTCTGATTCCTCCACTACAGCTTTGAATATATTGAGATTAATGTTTAAAATGTTATTCGTCGTAATGGTTGAGAATTTTAAGTACATGGCCGAAGTTTCATAATATTTACTTTCAAAATTGTCTCCTTTTTCTACATCAGATTCTAAATCTTGTGGAGTCTCTATATATAGTCAAATTTCCATAAAATCGTCTTACAGTTTATTAAATTTTTATATCTAACTTTCTTTTAAACAAATTTTGTTTGATGTTTACTTATGAAAGTATTATAACGTGTGGCCTTTTACATTGTACGTTTATTAAGCAATCGTTCCAATTCAGCCATCTTTTTTTTATACCACTGCGGGAGCAAACATGCATTCGGCCTACCTGATGGTAAACGGTTACCTTAGCCTATGAATGCCTGTAATACCAGAGGTATTTCGCGCGCGTTGGCATAGCTGAAGGAACCCTCTTTACCTCTTTTTTGGAGAATTCCATGTTGTAGTCTTTTGGAAAAATGTCGACAGGAAGTTCGTTCCATAACCTGAGCGTTTATGGGAGAAAACATCTCTGATACCGTTGGTTATTATAATGTTATAACTATTATGTAGTCTGTATATAGTATAATGTGGGTAAATGCTTTTATTTTACTTATGATTATGTATGATCTATTAATCAGATTCTGTTTTATTCTTCTGTTGCTTTATAAAATGAAATTAGTTTCTATGCATTAAACGTTTAAAATTATTAACAAAGATCACGTAGTATTAAGTTTGGCACCTGTTTTATTGCTTTAAGCGAAGTAGTCATGCAAATATGTTTATTTTATAAAATAAGTGAAAAATTAATTATAAAAAAGTGATACAATTTTAGGTAATTTAATTACATTTATATTTTAAACATTAAATTATGTTACATCATTACGCATTATGTTACTTATACAGATTATATCTAGACTGACAATAAGGAAAAGTAATAATTAAAATGTCAACTATAACAAAAATACAATAAAATTATGAATTAAGAAAATGTAAAATAATTTAAATGTTAATATTACTCTAAAAATACTCCTTAGAATAATAAAACAGTTTGTCCAAAAGTCATTTAATTAGCTCTTTTTTAAATTTAATAAGAGACAATTCTTAAATGTCAGAAGGTAACTTGTTAAAAGTTTTTTGTGTTATAAATGTATTGTCTTGAATATTATTTTTCCAATTATATTGTCTATCGAAAGACTACTTATTATATTCATAAATATGCCAGCCTTTTGTATCACTTCTTATTAAAATTAACTGTATTTATTTATTTTGTAAATGGTGCAATAAAATGTAAATTAATATATATAAAAGTAACATGCAGAAACAGATTAAAAAGATCTCTGTACACAATACAGCATTAAACTATGGACGAGCGCCTTCTGGTATCGAAATAAAACAACCGTTAATGTCGGATCGTTGAACATGGAAGATGTTCTTGGAATTATGATATATTTATTTTAACTTGCGTAGCAAATGAAGTACTAGCGGCGTCTAAATTATTGACAGTACCATCTATTATTGACAGAAAATATTAAATTTAAATATGTAGACTGTAAATAAGATGTTATTACTTTAATATCCATTACAAACTTATGTAATCACGCTTATACAAAATATCTATAGTTTATCCAGATATTTCTGAATACTATTATATAATTTCCTAAATTATTTGATATCTAATTTGTTTCTCGATTTATAACGAAAGTACAAATTTGTTATTACAATAATTATTGTAATTAATTAATTATTATGTAAAATGATAATTAGAATAACAACTTTACCAAAGTAACAAAGATAAAGTTTATGCAAATATCTGGAAACTCTTATTAAAGTAATTGTTTTCAAACCTATTGGGACCCTTGTAATAATTTTGCCTTCTCTTATAATTAGCGTTTCTCATTTACATGGAAAGATAAATACAATTTGGTTTAATTGCTTGCTTATTCTGCAAATAAATTATGCTCCTCAGAAAAAATAGACAATTTAAATCCTAAATACACAGATCAATGAATAATGAGATCTTGAATAGAAATATTATAAAAAAAAATAGACAGTTAGAACAAGTAGGTTTTTGATCTCTTTTCTTTTATCCAGTCTCTCTTATCTCTACTAACATTTCATCTCAATCATGAATTCGAGAAAAAAATCGAATTTGAAAGTTTTTCGAGCGAAAATCAGGTTATGTTATTCTGGGTACGCCGATTTCCATGTATCTCGATTGTAAACCACTCAAATTTATTTATTTATTTATAGGATCACGAACATATAAATAAATAAATAAATTTGCAAAGTATTTCAATACAATACTCGTATATGGATAGATTAGATCTAACTGTTCTTACATTTAGAGACAACCACAACATACTTTGTATTTAATAATCATAAAAATGGAATTAAATTATTAAATGTCATTAAATGAATAAAGATATTGTCAATTTAAATAAATAATGGGAATTGTAATTAAATTATTTTAATAGTTTTTTTTCAAAAGAAGCGGAGAACTTTTTACTTTTTAACTGCGGGTCCGTTTTAACAAGTTCTACTAATAATTACTTTTGCTGTAGTGACGGATATACTTTTTTGCTTATTTTTATTTGCCTATTTCAAATTAACAATAATAATAAATTATAATAATAAAACCGGTTTTAAGCAATAATAAATTAAATGTAAAATAAAAATAATGGGTTTATAAAAAATAAGAAACTAGGTTGACATTGAGAATCCATCGTGCTGAATTCCAGGCGTATTCATGACGATGGGTTAACTGACCTGCTTTTTCATTCTCACCTATCATCCCTCACTGGTGTATATCGTTAGCGCATGCGAAGTTACCATTCTATTATCATCCATTAAAAAAAAAAATAAAGCCGAACAGTTTGCTTATTTTTGCTCTGAAACTGTCAGTCTGCTTTGAAATTATTTTTGCCTTTAATACTCGTAGCTTATTTCTTAAGGAACGTATTCAACAATACGACAAATCGCGGAATACAGCTGGTATATTACAAAAATTATAAGAATTCACACGGGCAAAGACGCAGTATACAACTAGCATCCAGTTAATCTAAACGCGTAGGTATTATATCAAAATTATTGATTTTGTCCCTTTAGATTTCATTTCTGCCTCCCAATACAGCCATTTTGAGAAGTTTGCGGCACTTCACAATTGAAATAAAGTGCAAAGTTTAAAATGTTGCTCAATAGCGACTCTGTATAAGGTCTTACTGCAAACTAAGAGACTTAAAATTGCTATTCGATCGTTCTAATCAAATTAGTTGTAATATACAAAATTTGATTAGAACGATTGTTAATTGGAAAGGGATTGTTAATTATGGAGACTGAGAATCCCATTGCTAGCAATACATCCAACCAGGTCGACCTCCTCGCGGTTCCCCCTGGAAACTATCATGGTTAATTCCCTATGAATTCATCATGATAGGCTAACTGGCCTGTTTTCATTCTCATCTATCACCCTTCACTGGTGCTCTGCCATCGTATCCCGTTAGCGCAGGCGGGGTTACCATACCATTTTCACCCATCAAAAATGCAGTTGCAGAATTAGTAATTTCTTTTCAATTTTATTAAATAAGCAATAATATATATGATAATTGTCGTTCATCATCATCATTATTATCATATCAACTGTTAATAGTCCACTGCTGAATACGAGTATAGGCTCTGCTGTATGCTGAATATACTGTCTCTATTGGGGGGATTTAGTCGGTAGTTATCATACTTGGCAGGCAGGTTAACAACCGTAGTTAAGCTTTAGTCATGTTTTAAGAAGGACGCTGCTGTCGAACTTTTTCTTGTCGCCTCTTACGACAGCCACGGGAAAGGAAGAGGTGGCCCATTTTATGACAGATAATTTTCTTTAGTACCAATTAAATTATACTATAATATTATTACTAGAATACCGATATTTGTAACTGATAAAATAGGAATTAATATTTAAAGCACTTGCATTCTTTAACAAATTGTTAAAATAAATACTTAAAAGGTAAAAACATATATAGTTTAATTCTTTGACTTCTTAAATGGTTAAAAGTTATTTTGAAAATAGAAACTGTGCGGTGTGGACTGCCGCACGGTGAGCGTGGACTGTAGGGGCGTTGGTTCAGGCTGGAGTGAAACACAGGGATTACTATTCTGAAGCCTCCGGTACCGTCTGAAGAGAGTATTTTTTCTTCTTGTCCTATTTCTTCTCGAGTGTAGTGTGTCGCTGCCCGGAAGCGAATGCCGCTCGACGAGAGGCGGCCTATCTTTATACCCGCCCGCTCGCATGATAACGTTTCCAACTCGCGTTAGCGAATCTGCGCGAGCGGGACGGGGCGAGAAAGAACGAGACGCGTGTCTCTTCAGATCGGTACTCTATAGCGTTTATTTATTGCAATTTACAAGTTCTTAATTCTATTTATTGTTACAATTTCTATTTGTATTCGTAGGTAATAATGACAACACACAAAGGAATACTTTATTTAACTTACACTATCTTAAATCTATGTAAATCTATATAAAATAACAGAATACAAAACGATTAACTAGGACTTAACAACTATAAATTACGATATATACAAATAATGTCGCGAACATAATCTCCCGCCGCAGCTCTCGTAGCTGGAGTTAACTCGTGTTCGCGTCGCTCGATGTCGATGTGGGCAGTATGATCAGCTTCTTAGTGGGTCGCCGTAGGATGCCCTTGTTCGTCCGCACGTCGACCGCTCGAACCTCGCCGTCTGGTCCAGGGTAGGTCGCCACCACCACGCCTCGCGGCCACGTGTTGCGAGGCAAGGTCCCATCAGCTATTAGGACCAGGTCGTCCATTTTGATGGCTCCGTGTGTAGCTCGGGGCTCCCGCCGGTGTTGCAACTCGGGTAGGTACTCCTTCACCCACCGGTTCCAGAAGCAATCAGCTCGCCTCTGGCTGGCACGCCACTCCTTGTGTCCCGCCGCGTCGCTCTCGGTGAAGCTGCCTGGCAGTGGGACGCGCGATGGACCGCCCAATATGAAGTGATTGGGGGTTAGGGCGCTGTCGTCGTCTGCCGATGTTGACACGTGGGTTAGCGGTCGACTATTGAGGGTGTGCTCGACCTCGACCAGCAGAGTGTGGAGGACCTCTTCCTTGGGGGCCCGCTCGTTCAACGTAGCGGCTAGTGCGGTCTTCACGCTACGCACCAGCCGTTCCCACGCACCTCCCATGAAGGGTGCGCTCGGGGGAATGTAGCGCCACCGGATGAAATGGACTGATGACTCTTCTTGGATGGCTTCCTCGGCTGCTTTCTTCAGTTCGACGTCAGCACCTTTGAGGTTGGTGCCTTTGTCGGACCATAGCTCAGTGGGACACCCTCTGCGGCTTATGAAGCGCCGCAGGGCCATTATGGCGGAGTCCGTGCTGAGGCTGCCGGCGATTTCTAGGTGGACTGCGCGCGTCGTTAGGCAGGTGAAGAGCACTCCGTACCGCTTCTGGTGAGTGCGGCCCACTGTCACGGTCATAGGCCCGAAGTAGTCTAGGCCGGTGAACGTGAACGGTCGCTGATGATGCGCCAGCCTGCTCTGTGGATGGTTGCCCGTTGACGGCTGCGCCGGTCTTGCTCTTCGTAGGCGGCACAGCTGACACCTCTTCAGTTCACTGCGGACGGCGTGTCGTAGGCGCAACACCCACAAGTGTTGTCGCACCTCGTTCGTGGTGATCTCGAAGCCGCCGTGGTGAAGTTTCCGATGCACCCATGCGATGTATAGGTGCACCCAGGCGTGGTTTCCGTCGACGATGGGGGGCTCTCGTTGCTCGGCTGACAGATCGGCGGCGGCTGCTATCCTCGATCGAAGTCGCAGAATATCGTCGTTGTCTATGACGACCGACAGCTGTATGAGTCGACTGGATGACGGCAGCTGTTTTCTATGTTTCACTGCTGCGATTTCGTTGCCGAACGCCTCTTGTTGTATCGCGCGAATCCATAGTCGTCGCGCGCGATCTAGGTAGTGTGTGTCTATGGGGATGAAACACACAGATGGACTATTGTTGTTCTTGATTTTCATCTTCGTCTTCTCTCTATCGACTTTCTTCGTGCGGGTCCAAGTGGGGTCGGCGCTCTCTTTCTTCTTGTTCCTCTTTCGGATGGCGGTACAGCGTTGACTGGTCGGTCGCAGGAGGTCGATGAACTGCAACACCCGTGCTGAACTGCGAACAAGTTTCAACCAATTAGAAAAACGTGACGGATCGGGTAATGCTATAGACAACTGCGTCGCGTTCTGTAGCTTGTGTACACGTTCTTCTCCCGTTTCCGCTTGACTATCGTCGCTCGTACTATCTTCACGCGGCCACTGCTCTTCGTTTTTGTCGAAATTCCTTTCGACCGGTTGGAGACGTCGCATTACCGATTCATAGTTGTCCGGCGGCACAGGGTCGTCCTTCTTCCATAATAACCCCGTCTCGTATCCTCCCGCCGGTAACGGACGAGTTTTCTCTTCTAAAATGCGTAGGGCGCGACGTTCCTCTTCGTTGTAGGACCTCTTCGGTGCGATCCCCAGCGATTCGAGCGCGAAATGTTGCTTCATCATTTCTTCCATCGATTGTTCCTCTTCATGTGTCGTCACTATGTGGCTGATTCTGTGCACCTGCTGTCTTGTCCTGCCGCGACTCGTACCGTGCAGTACCCATCCCAGGTCGGTGAGTGATGCGACCGGCTGCGTGTCGGATCCTCTTCTGACTTCGTGGGCCAGCAGTAGGTGCCAGTTGTCTTGCCCCAACAGTACCGTCGGTTTGCCCTCTTCATAGACCAATTCCCTCTCTATGTCCCGCAGATGTGGACAGCCCTTGATGACGCTGCGTGGTACCGACTGCGGTGATAACTGCAGTCTGTCCATCGTCCGTGCCCCCACTGTGTATTCTTGTGAATTCCGCCCGCGGATCTTGAAGTGAACACGCGTCGATTGAGCTGCGTTGATCCGTGCCCCGGCCACACCTTCCATGTATAATGGTGCGGGGGGACCCGTAGCACCGATTCGCTCCGCCACCGTCGTCTCGATGATGGTGCAAGTCGACCCGTCGTCCAGTAGCGCGTAGGTGTCGCACGTTCCCGTGGGACCGGTGACTCGTATCGGCAGGATCTTCAGGAACGCGATCTTGTCGTTTTCCCTTGCCGATGCGGTGACTGCGGCGGACTTGTCCTCGACGACGTGTGTCGTTACTTCATTCTCCGGCTGTTGTCGCGTGGTGTGCAGCAGAGGGTGATGAGTCTGCGTGCACTCATCTACTCCACATCTCTTGCTCTTGCAGGCGTGGCGAAATCTTCTTACTTTGAGGCAGCGGAAACACAGCCTATGAGTCTTCGCTAACTCCCATCTCGCCGATGTGTCTGCTTCCTTCATCGTCTTGCAGTCCGATGGAGCGTGTCCCTCTCGTCGACACATCGGGCACGGTGGTGTAGCGGGTTTCTCCTGCGTCGTGTATGTCTTCGCCGTCTTCCTAGGAGCGGACTCCCGCCGGTCTTCGGACGGTATCTCCTCGGCGGGGGCGAAGTTTCCACATCGTGCGGCGGTCCTTTGCAGGAACTGAGAGAGTGTTATGAGGTCCGGTTGTCCCTCCGGTTGGTCGTTGGCGAAATCGTAGTACTTGAAGCGTAGTACCGACGGCATCTTCTCTGTGACGTTTCTCACTATTTCTTCATTGTAGAGGTAGTGACTCTTGTTCAGCGCTCGTATCGTGGCGACGACGTTCTGCACCTTGCTTGCGAAGAGGCAGACGTCTCTTGCGTTGTCCGAGAGTCGTGGTAGCGCGCGGAGTTTGTTCAGTTCGGCTGTGACGAGTGCTCCAGGGCGGCCGAACCTCGCGGCTAACATCTTCATCACTTCTTCTGCGGTCGTAGACCCGACGAATAGGGAGCGTGCCGCGTCCTTTGCGGCCCCCTTCAAACTTCTGCGCAGTCTTGCTAGGTTCTCTTGTTCTGTGTGTTGACTTGCGCTTTCTTCATAGGCCATCTTCCATGGTAACCACTCGCTCGACGATCCATTGAAGACTGGCAACTCGGTGACTCTTGACGCTGTGGAGGGCAGTATGTTGCGAGCGGCCATCTGCATGGCGATCGCAAACTCATTGCAATCGATGCCCACCTTCAGCACCGGTTCTTCCTTCTTCATCGACTGCATCGCTGCTGCTATCGTAGGCATGGCGGCATGTGGGTCAACGTGGCGTGCGTGGTCCCGGTGAAGTGCGTCGCTGCTCGGCTGTGGCGGCGGCGCTCTCGAATCCTCTTCAACGGGTCTCGATGGGACGAACCCCTGACGCTTGCCGGTGACTTCTTCTATCTCTGGTACATGCGGCTCCATCGTGAGTGCTAGCGTGCTTCGATGAACCCAATCCGACGTTCGTTCTCTTCTGACGGTAGCGTCGTCGTCTTCTATTTCCTCGTCGTCCTCTGATTCGGCTTCCAGGGCGGCGACACGTGCAGCAGCCAATTCCACCTCCTTTCGAAGTAGCTCCTCCCGTGCCTTGGCCAGAGCCTTCTTCTTCTGCGAGGCCGTGGTGCGAACCGTGCGTGCCGTGCCGTGCTTCGGTTCCTTCTTCCTTGCTGTCTCCTCTGTCGTTCCTGTGGCTTCGGTAGTCTCCGTGGCTCCTGTGGTCGTCGTATCGCCGGACGTGTTCGTAGTCGATGTGGTGGCGGCGGTAGACGACGTGGCAGCGACAGATGACGTTCTGACAGCCGCAGACGACGTGGTGGCAGCAACGGACGGCGTGGCAGCGACGGACAGCGTTCCGGCGGTCGTAGTCGACGTGGTGGCGGCGGACGTTGTGGCTTCGGTGACGGCGATTTTTTGTTGCGACGACTTCATGTTTCTCGTAGTCGGCATTTCAGCGATCCGGCTTCAGAATGGTCTTCCTCCAGCGATCCGGCTTCTCGATGTACCAACGGTGTTCCTCCAGCAATCCGGCTTCTCGAAGGACCACGATGAACGGTGTGGACTGCCGCACGGTGAGCGTGGACTGTAGGGGCGTTGGTTCAGGCTGGAGTGAAACACAGGGATTACTATTCTGAAGCCTCCGTACCGTCTGAAGAGAGTATTTTTTCTTCTTGTCCTATTTCTTCTCGAGTGTAGTGTGTCGCTGCCCGGAAGCGAATGCCGCTCGACGAGAGGCGGCCTATCTTTATACCCGCCCGCTCGCATGATAACGTTTCCAACTCGCGTTAGCGAATCTGCGCGAGCGGGACGGGGCGAGAAAGAACGAGACGCGTGTCTCTTCAGATCGGTACTCTATAGCGTTTATTTATTGCAATTTACAAGTTCTTAATTCTATTTATTGTTACAATTTCTATTTCTATTCGTAGGTAATAATGACAACACACAAAGGAATACTTTATTTAACTTACACTATCTTAAATCTATGTAAATCTATATAAAATAACAGAATACAAAACGATTAACTAGGACTTAACAACTATAAATTACGATATATACAAATAATGTCGCGAACAGAAACTATACTTTTAATCTAATCTTATTTTTATTAGAGCTTCCTTTTGTAATGTGACTTGCTTCTAGCTCTAAAAATATTTATTTATTTATTAAACTTTAATACACGAGGAAAGTGTAAACGGCGGACTTAACACCATATGGCGTTACCTACCAATCGACCGTAGACAGGAATAATGGAAAATTTAATTGACGGTGCAACGTAATAAACATCTCTGTTCAACATATTATTTACTGTCAACTACACAATTTATTAAAAATGTTATTTTTATTATTGAAAATAATATATTATTATTATATTATTGAGATTATTACTGAGAGAATTACTTGCTTCTATTTTGGTCACAATGCAAAAAAAAAGTAAAAAGAAAAAGAAGAAATACCGCACTGCCATTGTGTTGTTTTCTCATGGCATTGCCGATTAATAAAAATCTATGGCTAAACAGTTATCCTTATTTTATTCATTGACGTAACAAAAGAGGTTTCGCATTTTGTTCTAGAACTTTTCCAATATTCGATGAAAGGGCGACAACAATCGAAAGTGAGTTTTTAAAACAAGTTTGTTATCAAAATTCTTTTACAAGTTAAACGATTAAAAACGTAAAGATTTTTGATTTTTTTATGGACGAAGATGACGCCGTCCATTCATTTAAGTCAATAATATATAATAGAAATGGCAGAAAGCCAGAAAAAATTGGTGTAAATAATACACAATTATATATTTTTTTTATTTTATTTGCTCATGTTTTTATTATTGAAAAACCAAGAGGTAAAAAATGTCATAATAAAAAAAGACAAGATAAAAAGCCAATTAAAAGTTTTAACAAATAAAAACAAGATTTAACTAATGCACATAATATCACTTAAACTTAAACTTAGAGTAACATAGTAGTAGGTAGTACGAACATTATATTTAGGCAGTTATGCAAAATAAAAGGTTGAAATCACATGTTCAAAGATGAAATATCAAAGAATAACTGACTCAATACATATCTTGCATCTGCAAGATATGTATTGAGTCTATCTTAATTTTCAAATGTACAAATTAAAAAAAAAAACTAAAATATTTGTTACAAAAAAAAACTAAAATGAAACTGCATATGGATTTGAAATTTCTACTTCCAATTCAGCAAGGGTTAAGTACTGGAGGAAAAGATTGCTGGCCTTCGTTACAAGAGGTGCTTTAGCTCGGAACAAAGCCAAGTATGGCTAAACGGGCCAATCTTGGACTTTCTATCCGTGAATTTGCTATATGGAGAGCATTTCAAGGTTTATTAAATTACAATACTTTGTTTTAATCTATGTCTCAGATTTATATTGATACTTAGATGGAGAATGTAATGAAAATAAACGTAAGTACGTAATATATACAGTTGCGTAATTTATTTTTAAAACCAAACAAAAAGGTGCGATTTTTCAATGTATCAATTTATAATGTTTTAAAATCCTTATTCACGCACACACTGACAAATTAGCGACTGCTAATAACTCAGTTTGACATTACTAAACTGAGTTATTAAAGCTGTTAAACCCTAACTAATATAAAAAGTAATATGAAATTTGGTTCGGTATTGAAGAAGATATCGCCAAACATAATATGTACACAAAAAATTTATATACGATGTGAAGTTGCAAAAAATTGTTAGTTTTCTTTAGTCTTTATGGTTTTTTTTATACAACTTAGAATGGCAAACAAGCTGACGGCCCACCTGATGGAAAGTGGTAACCGTCGCCTATAGAGATGACCATGGGCATAACAGGGTATACTGTTTCGCCCGTGATACCCCCATGCGTTGCCATTCCTGAGGACTCAGGTGTTATTCCTCTGTACCCTGTAAATTCACGCCATATCCCACCCTTCAAACCGAAACGCAGCCATGCAAACACATCTGCTTTACGGTTGAAACACGAATGGAACAGAGGTACTCAAGCAAACGACTTTTGTACAAAGTCTCCCACTGATGAAGTGGTGGTTGCGGAAAAAGTTTTATGAGATTTTATATAGCCATATTCATATATAAAAGGAATGGTCACGCTGTCTACATTATTCGTGTACATTGACGTAGCACCAGTGAAAAATGTAAGTAGAAATAAGTGGGGTTTAAGCCACACTTGTTGGTTTTTCGTGACCAATTAAAAAGATACCAACTGGAAGCCGAACTAATTAGTATTGTATTGTTAGCAAATGGAGCACATCCCTAATGTCGAAGCGACATTGTGAGTTATACAATTGTGATTTTTACCCCCTAACAATAATACTTTCTTTTCCTTAACAGTCAGGTAAAAAGTAATCAAGCCGACAACTGCCTTTTTATGAAATCCGTGATATTTTAACTTTTTTTTTAATAACAAAAACACAGTGAGATCTCATTGTTTTCGTAACCCAATTCCCACAACTGGGGCACGGCATGGTAAATCTATCCTACTGGCATATATATTTCCCTCTCAAATGTTACTGAGATAGTCTCACCTCTTGTAAATGTAATGTATATTAATCTACCCGTATCCGCAACATGACACATCTATCGTGCTAGACATTTTGCGTTTTGTGTTTACTAACATATGCAAGCAAAGCCGCGGGTAGCAGCTAGTCTATATATTTTTATCATCATCATCATGTCAACCGTTAATTGTCCACTGTTGAACATAGCCCCCCCTGGGGGGTTTTGCCAGTAGTTGCTATGCTTGACAGACGAAAGGGCAACCGCAGTTAGGCTTTGGAGATGTTTTAAGAGGAACATTACTGCTCATCCCTCGCCCTTCTTAGTCGGTTTTTGCGACACCCATAGGAAACGAAAGGGTAACCTATTCTATTCCGAGATCACACGGCCATATATATATATAAACAATAATTAATTATACTTTTCACAAATTACAATACTCATAAAACCAATACATTTCACAGTATCAAAAAAAAATTCAACAATCAGTCCCTCTCATGATCCGTACCCGGCCCAAAGGTATATATATATATATATATTAAAAAGGATTAATATCTATTTTCAAGTTATCAATTAGGTTCCAGTCCATAATGCTTAGCTAATAACCCGTCTATTGCAACGTCCGATATCGCACGCATTACGACGATAGTCGCAAATGTCATTACCGATGACAATTTTCCAATACTGGTATCTAAGCTCTGGATGTGGCAGCTCATTAACGCAGATAAAATTGTCTCGTGCAAATAAATTTATTTTGCTCCACTAAAAATGATTTCTATCCGACATACTGAGACACGACGAATTGTCCGCAAAGAAAATGCTTACATTGTCAATAAAATAATATAGAAAGATTTTTTGAGAAAAATGTGATTTCTTCAGGGTTGGCATGGCATGCGTATTGCTCCTAGTATTGCAAGCATTCATAGACTACGGTAACTGCTTACCATCAGGTGGATCGTACGCCTGTTTGCCACCTCAGTGGTATAAAAAATATACTATCTACTTATTTCTGTACAGAAGTGTTCTTTTAAACAAAAACTGCGAACTGTTTTTGTTTAAAAGTATACTTTACCAAGGGTAAGGGTTATTTCTAACAGTAACAGTAAGTAGGTGGAGTAAAATTTCACTTTTACCGCTCGATGGAGAAACATTGGTAGGGATAAGTAGAACTGGCTGATAAAAGGCCCCATAAAATTTGCCCAATTCCTTTACAATTAATAGTGATTGTAAAAAAATTGTCCTAAATCTATTTAGAATTGGCAGTATCGCGTAACATAGGTATTTGCTAATAATTCGGACGAATTGAGAAAAATGAGTCTTTTGGTAAAACAATTTAATTTTTTTAAGACGAATAATATCTCGATTTGTTCGTATTTTCAACTGAACGAAAAAGGTTTGGAACGAAAAAATTTGGTTGCATTTTTTATCTTCACTTCATAAATCCGTCAGTTGTAATCTAATTTGGAAAAAAAAGTGTCTGAAAGGATATACTTACAGACTGGTTCCGTAGAAATTTTATCAAAATCGGTTTAATAGTTTAGTTTTTAAAATAAAATAATTGGTTTCGTCACATTTGAAGTCGGTTTTTAATTACGAACACAATCTTTACTATTTGTGTATATTATATAATATCTATGCCAATCCGATTATAAACTTTTCAATTATACTACAATACATATAAAGTTCATACTGAAATGAACCGTTAGAATTATTTGTCAATTTAGTAAGACAGCTGGTGTGGGCGATATTATGGACTGTATATTGATGTATATGATGTAATCAAACAATGGGTTTTAAAGGAAAATAACTATAATACAGAAAACTACGAAAAATAGACTACGACAGCAAAGAGCAAAAGTGACAATTGTAGAAACAAAAGTATAAAAATACGATACAAATAAAAACCCTTTAAAAATAACTAAGGAGTTCGCAACAGCTGGACATTTTTCAATGTTTCTGATTAAATTAATTGAAAAGTTTCCTGATAACGAATCAAAATATTAATTATGCTATGGAATTTATGTTATTTGTGTATTACCTCTAAATATATTGTACCTACTTAATAATTTGCTTCTAAAGATTATTTTACTTTATGTATCAAAATCAAAGTTGTCAGTAATGGATCGATAAGAATTTTATTGAGTGTTTTATATTTCATTTCAATATCAAAGCATTTTTAATAACCAGTCAGGAATATTGAAAATTGATCTCTTTTTTAATTATTCGATAATTGCAACGTTAAAAGACTTCATTGTAAATAAATGTAGTATGCTTTGATTTTATAATCTAAATAATAAACCTGTGTATTTTTATTTTATAATATTTAATGACCTTTTATTTGATACAAAACTTTAACAAACAAACAGGACTATAAAGAAAACAATATATTTTACGGGTTTTTAACCCTTAAACAAGCATATACAGTAATTGGTTAAAATCCGGCTCGAAGGACGAAAATGTCCCTACATTGTATCGTTCTAGTTAGGGATATATAAGAAACATCAATTCCTTACTAATCCTTACTAATATTATGAATGTGAAAGTGAGTTTATTTGTTACTTTTTGGTACTTTAGGGCACAACCCAATAATATGTATTTGGAATAAAAGAACGTAGAACGTGTTGGTTTTTACAACTGGAATCGGAATAATTCTGTTTATTAATACCATATCAGCTGTTGTTCACTGCTGAACGTAGCCCTTCCTTTATTGGCGGGTTTTGCCAGCAATTGTCACGCTTGGCAAGCGGGTTGGCAACCGTAGTTAGGCTTTGGTGATGTTCTTAGAAGGATGCTGCTGCTAATCTCTCGACCATTAAGTTCCCTTAGTTGCTTCTTATGTCACTCATGAGATAAGAACCGATGGACTATTCAATGCAAATATTGTTATGTTGCACGTGTTGTCGGAATGTTTAACAAATGTGAATTTGACTAATTAAAATTATGATACAATGTTTATTGTACACGTCGCTAATTATCGCTGAAGCGTCCCCGAAATGTACGGTGAATGACTGCACAAAGCTTTCGAATGGCAATTTATTTTTGTTGTAGACTGTACTTTGATTTTGTATATATTATTTATTATTAACAATCCGGCCTAGTTGCACACATGTAGAGAGAAATTTCGAAAATAATACACGAGTAACATAACTCGTTCAAAATATAGCTTCCTATAATATATGAACGGAAAACTCGAAAAGAAACTCTATAGCAATATGAAGCTCCTCTTATGGGGAGAGATTCGTGTCAAGCACGGGACGTTAATAGCTTGTTAAGGTGTAGTAAGGTAACATACATATATGAGTATGTATATATGTAACTCAATAGGCCAAAAACATTAGCCAGACGGATAAAAACTAGGTCGGCTATCACTAGGCTCAGCGCACTCGTATGATAAACGATCTTACAGCGTATGGTCTAGTAGGGATAAAGAAAACGGTAGCCTAGACTGAAAGCGACGTGAATTTTGCTTTTAGGATTATCCAGCGATCGATACTGTTTTTGCATGTTTTGTTTACATAAAATTTGTAGCTTATGTAATTCACTGATAGTATATCTTTCTGTAGGAAATTTTTTTTATAACTCTTTTTTTTTTATAACTCTTTATTGCACCATAAATAAAAATATACTAAATGACAAGTGAAATACAATAACATAAATACAGATTGAAATATACACATAAAGGTACAAAAGGCGGTCTTATCGCTAGGGCAGTCTCTTGTTTTTGCAATTTTGTTTTTTGATTCGAGTATATTTTGAGTTTATCTCATGTTTATTCGTTACAAATGAAAAAAGTCAAACCTTTCCTCTTTGTAATATTAATTTGGTCTATAATTTGTCCGCGATTTCGTTCGTATGTAATTTTAACCGACTTCAAAAAGAAGAAGGTTCTCAATTCGGTTATATTTTTAATATTTGTTATTTCATAACTCCATCAGTGTTGAACCAATTTGAAAATTTATTTTGTTTATCTGAAAGGATATACTTATAGATTGGACCCATAGAAATTTTATCAAAATCGGTTCAATGGTTTAATTTTTAAATCAAAACAATTGGTTTTGCCACTCTTGAAGCCGCGTCTTTTTGAACTCAATCTTAAATTATTTGGAATTATGTTACGCGATTGGGTAACCAATTTTGTACCGATTTTCATAATTCTTTTTGCAATGGATAACACACTTCCTTTTTAGTTCTATATTAATATTGCAAATATTGAAACTGCCGTTTTTTTCCGAATAAAAATATTCGAATACGGAAATCGCTCTTTTCTTAAGTCTATTAAAATGTATGCTATCACTCCATTACAAAACACATAAGCACTCTCTTGCCGTTCTGAATATCCCCATTTTATTAGCTCAGTGTCATCGTCTGGAAGCGATAGCCCCCTTCATAAATGGCAGTCATTTATTTCACATTAAACCCCTTCCAAGCTTCATATGACACGGCTTTTTATCAAGCGCGAATCTACAAATTAAGTAGGTAATTTAATTTTTATGACGGGTTTTATTCAGTTGAAAGGGAATGGTTTAATTTAGCATTGATTTGAATTCGGTCATGGAGATTTTGTACAGAGATGTAGCATGTGATTTATTATTTTTATAAATTCTTACTAATACTAAAAATGTTAAAGTGTTTCTTTATCACTTTATATGCCTTTTTTTAATGGATGATAATGCAATGGTAACCCTTCCTGCGCTATCGGTATACACCGGCGGTATACATCAGTGAGAGATGATAAGTGAAAGAGCAGATCAGTTAGTTCATCGTGATAAATACACCTGGAATTCAACACGATAGTTTCCAGGGGGGACCACGTGGAAGTCGACCTGACTTCCACATGGAAAGTGAAAGTCCTATTTTCTCTCTCCTATTACTCTATTCTACTTCGCTACCCTCAGTATATGTGTGATATATAGTAAACACGTACTATAATAGGTGATGGAGAAGAATATAGGCTACTTTGTACTTGGGTCAGTAAACAGTTATGCGGACGAAGTCGCGGGTAAAAGTTAGTACTAAATATTATTAAAATAATATGATCTGACGAGATTAGAACTCACTCTCTCTGCTATCAGGCTTAATATGTCCAGTTACACTACAGAGTCGCTAAATTCTCAACCACCTTGTTCAAACGTCTGACGTGCGATTAAATATATTGTAAAAAGAATTATCAAAATCGGTTTAGACCTATCGAAGATACCGTGTTTTTTGATTAGTGAAAATGGAATGGTCACCCGGCCTGCGCTAACGGGATACGCTGGCGGAGCACCAGTGAAGGGTGACAGGTGAGAATGAAAACAGGACAGTTAGCCCATCATGATGAATTCATCGGGAATTAACCATGATAAATTCCAGGGGGAACCGCGAGGAGGTCGACCTGGTTGGGTATATTGCTAACAATGAGATTCTCAGTCTCCATTACTAACAATCCCTTCCCCCCCCCCAACATACCGTGTTATATCCTCATAAAACAATATACAAGAATTAAAAACCTTCCCATGTCTTAGAAGTCGCCTAAAAACAATTTTGGGTAACGCAGTATTTTTTTTTATATAATTTAACAAACAATAATATAATCATCATTTTAGCCGTAAACTGTCTATTGCAGAACATAAACCTGAACATAAGGAGAGTTTTGCTCGTAGTTGCCTCGCTCGGCGCACAGGTTGGTAACCGCAGTTCGGATTTTGGACACGTTTTAAGAGCGACGCTGCTGCCCAACCCTCTACCTTTCATCCTTCATTAAATTCCTTTAGTCGCCTCTTACAACACCCACAGGAAAGGAAGGGGTGGCCTATTCTATGCCGAGACTACCCGGACAGATTACTACATAAAATGAAAATTAATATTTTATTTTTTATAATATTTTGTGTATAATTGGAGCTGATCATTATATCTATTCATTAAATTATATTACTGTAACATTAATACAACAACTACGTCATCGTTATTAATTATTATAAAAAATAAATAGATATTTAAATATATTGTTATTTTAATATTTACCAATTATGTATGTATATTACTAAATTCGCAATGGAGAAGGTAACTAGGAAAATAGTTGAAGAGAGAACGTATCTAGATTTTATAATATCTATGTCAGTGTATCATAAATTTTCTTCGTTTTTTTTTTAATTTTACAAAAAAACATTAGGTTGGCAACAATGAAACAGATAGATAAAATTCAAAAATAGAATCGAACCCTTTGATTTACCAGTAACAGAACGCAACAGGAATTAGATTACACACACTGAGTAATTATAGCACATAATTTAGTCTGTAACGAGTCAGGTCATTATGTAGTACCCTACAGTAACTTATATGGTGGTGACTACACCGACCACAGATGTAGTTTACATGGAACCGTCAGTTAATAATAAATCATATCTTATTTTTATTTTGACTGATTATGGTTGCACGCATTGATCGTGTAATTGCTACCTTATTTTTCAGACTTTTGTATTGATGAAACTGGAAAATGAATTTATATAATCATCTAAAATAAATATAATAACCTCCTTATTCATAAAAATATTAAACCTCTTATAAACCTATCTTAGCTATTAACTGTTTTTTTCTTTCTTTTACATTAAATTCCCAATTTGAAATAAAAGTGACAAAACATAGCAAGTGTTAAAATATATTTATAGAAGATTTTAGTGTTTATGAATAAAAGGGAAGTGTTATACAACTATACAACAGTGTATTTTAAATACAGAATCGGGATTTAATGTGATGTAAAAGCCGTTACAGGTAAATAGTACCTACAAACGAGTACCTGCTTCTTTATTGCTGACGTTTCGACGTGGATTGCACCACGTCGTGGTCCCGACAGGACGTGGCAAAAAAACGAAATGTTGAGTCCCGATTGTGTATTTAAAATATGTGTAAAAAAGCGAAAGTTTAAAATTAAAATAGCGGTTGCCAACCGACTTGTCAAACGTGGCAACTATTGACAAAACTCCCCTTATGGGGCAGGTTTACGCAACAGTGGACAGTTAACGACTGAGATATTAAAAAAAACTATATATCATATCTCTGTGCAAAATATCAATATCAATAGGTATCATAAAAGATCTAGCTGCTTAATAATGTAAAGCTTTCAAACACAACTTAATGCTTAGATTTGTTTTTGAAATTATATATTTTTTTTTAAATATTTATTCCTTTTTTCGTAACAACTCGGGCCTACGTAAGTTCTTCAATTTAAGAGGATTTAACGTTTATATTGAAATTTCATTGCCATTTTGATGGAATAACTTTACAATCGGCATCATTAACAAAAGACGAGAATACGAAATGGTTTTTACTTTTTAACCAACAATATTGCTGCGGTTTTTGTTATGGAAATCGAAATACTTAGGTACACCAAAAATTATAGCTACGTACAGGTCGATGGAAGGATCGAGGGGAGAGCACCATGGCTCAATCATCGATGGAACGTATGAAATTCCACACACGATATAGGTACGTCGCTTTAATGTCTATCGTCTTTAATTTGAATTATTTAGGAACATAGAAAGCAGGTTAGGAATGTCAGCATGTATGAATGAACACTCTTTACTGTTCCTTTCAAAGACAGATAAGTATAAATCTATTTTAATAGAATATAATTAAAGTTAATCAATAACGAAAGAATCATTGGCCCGAACAGAAGACAGTCTGCTGATGTCGAGTAATTTCTAGCATAAATACAAAATTTATCGAATGTTTCTATTTGTTTTCAATTTTATTTACTTTTAATATTTTTGTAATTATTCAACAAAACAGACTATATACGAGATGAGGTATGTAATATTTGTATTTTATGCAACATTCATTTAAATTGGTACATGCTTATAATAAAATATAGTTAAAATTCAAACTTCCTCTTTTTTAAGGTTAGTTAATGGATTTATTAAATTTATTTTTTATAAGAAATAATTTAATAATTATAACATTACATTTTCAAACGCTTATTTATTTATTTATATTTTATTGTATACAAAAATCACATTGTTATATTTGATTTTGAATAATGATGTACAACAGGCGAGCTTAATTCTGTAAGATATTATATGCTTATAATATGATCACTTCCATTTCTTTAACTCCACGTTTCATATTATTCTGCAACTTGATATTTTATCTAAACAATGTGTTACAGTGTAATATATAAACCTGCTATCTAAAACGGACCAAGTATGAGTCAAAGTTTTGTATTAGAAAGAAGAAGCTGAAAATGCACTCAAGTGCGAGTTGGACTCGCGCGATGAGCGTTCCGTACAAAATTATCAAGATAAAATTTTCTTTTTTTTTTGTGAAATATCTACTAATTTGGGGTTTTCGGATTTTTACCTTTTACTTGTACTACAGGACATTGCTTCTTGCCAAATTTCATGTTTTTAGAGCAACGGTTTGACATAAAAATAGGTTTTGATTCCCTTTGCGAATGTCAAAATATGCAATAAATGGACATAAACGGTCGTATCTTTTGCAGGCGCCGATTTAGAAGCTTGATTTTTTCACTGCTTTCAGAAATTGCAGACCTGAGTATATGATATTAATTTCAAATTAATACCTCCACGCGTTCGTAAGAAAAAAGGTTTTGACAGAGGGACGGACAGACAACGAAGTGTTTCTATAAGGATCCCGTTTTTTTCTTTCGAAGATACGGAACCCTAAAAATTACAGTGTCATTGACATTACATTACAAAATTAATAAAATTAATATAGAATTAATAAAAATACGAAATCGGTTCATAATTAGTAAAATTTTATCCATATTTATACAGCAAAAATACAAAAGTTAATATATAACATATACTCGAAATATTTAAAAAACAGTTTTTTTTTTATCGGTTCATAATTAGTGAAAATTTTTTTTTAAATGGTAAACTTTTTATATGAATCGAATTCGAAAAGAACGGACAAGAAAATCAACTGTTATTTTTTCAAACAAAATTGAGTATACAAAAAAGAAGCGAAATACAATCACTATTACAAATTTCATATTTATAAAAAGCAATAGTAAATCATATCGAGTCAAATATTCTTCTATAAACCAGTTCCTACCAGAAGAGCCACTGTTCACGAGTATGACGGATTTTATATCAGTCAGTCGACATGTTTCGATTACCTGGACAAAGTCAGGGATAAAGACTAGTAGCTTTACAAACTCAACTGAAGAGCTTTTAACATCAAATTTTGCAGGGCTGCCCGATTAAATTTTCATTGAGCGTCATAGGAGGAGTAATTGGTAATTTCACGTACTGACATGGGATCGACAAATTGCCTGTTAAAACTTGGTGTAGACTCAAAATTGACGCGCCTTGGCCTGTACTGTACTGTGTTAATATTGTTAACACTAACGTAGTTAAAGGTATTCATGTTCTGTTATTTCAAGGGGTTTAAACACTAGAGATAGGAGTTCATCATCACATCGGCCATTAACTGTCCACTGCTGGACATAGGCCTCCCCGTTTTTTTTAATGGATGATAATGAAATGATAATCCCGCGTGCGCTATCGGTATACACTAGTGGGGCACCAGTGAGGGATGATTGGTGAGGATGAAAAGGCAAGGAAGTTAGGCCATCGTGACGAATACAACAATAAATAAGTCACGATATTTTCCAGGAAAAACCGTGTGGAAGTCGACCTGATAGGGTGTATTGATAGCAATGGGGACTAACCTCCTCATTACTAACAATCCCTTCCCCCAGGCTTTCCTGTTAGGAGTATTTTGGCAGTCGTTGTCACGCTTGGCAGGCGTGTTGACATTTGCATTTAGGCTTGTGGTGGTATTTTTATGAGAGACGCTACTGCCTATACCTCGACGATTAAATTCTCTTAGTCGCCTCTTACGACACCCACGGGAAAGGAAGGGGTGGCCCATTCTATGCTGGGACTGCACAGTGAGTAATAAGTGTATAATCCTGTAAAAAGAAATCACTTCAACCGTGAATACACCGATAAATGACGAGATGTTTTATAGATAGATATATACAATAAACTTGTAAGAGAAGATTGCCCTAAGAAGCCGTTTTGTAAAATTATTTGTAGGTTTTCACACTTAATCAATTTAGTCATCTCAGATGTAATGTTTGTTGGTTATTTCTTTTGCTATGGTACAGGAAAATACGAGTACTTCATTAACTATATCGTATTTTTTTTTATATAATTTCCATAATACGTGGAAACCATCTTACTATACCATGTTTGTTTACATAATGTAAAAAATAATTTCATTTTTCTCAACAATTCGTTATATATATATATTTTTTATGCAACTTAGAATGGCAAACAAGCTGACGGGCCACCTGATCGAAAGTGGTAACCGTCGCCTATAGACATGAGCAGTACCATGGACATAACAGAGTATACTGTTTCGCCCATGATATCCCCCGCCCCATGCGTCTGCCATGCCTTTCCTGAGGACTCAGATATTATTCCTCTCTACCCAGTAAATTCACTGCCATATTCCAGCCTTCAAACCGAAACTCAACCATGCAAACACTATTTTACGTAGAAACACGAATAGGACAGAGGTGTCCAAGAAAATGGCTTTTGTACAAAGTCTCCCTCTGGTTAAACTGTTTCTTCTATGAGATCATTTCTTTAGTTGCTTATCTTTATTTTTATATTCGGAAAATTATCGAAATAATTTAAGAAAAAAATATTCGTCTGTTATTCACCATTATTAGTGTATTGTAGGTGCTTGAAATTGTAGCTAAAAATTAAATATTTTCATTCAAGGTTCAAAATAATTCAGTAGACTGTAAAACTAGCTCTTGCTATATAATCTTCCGTTTCTCGGCCGATCCGTGTCTCATACATACCTAATTGGCTATTTAGCTAATTCATAGTACGTAAAATATCATACTATCTCTATCATTCCTATGGTAGTGTACAGAGACAAAGAACATATTGATAGAATTTACAATTTAAAAAATATATCGTTATTGGAATTGCTGAGCGCACACCTTTTTGCCTTCAATTATTAAAGCACGTGTAATTATTAAGGCTGTATCATGCAAAATGTATGAATTTAACTTCACAAACATTTATATTTTCATACATTTTTAAATTATCTAATATTAGACAAATAGATACCTATTGTAATTAAGATTACAGAAGATGGACTTAAGCTTTTGTGTTATTATCGAAATTTTTTTTGGGAAACATTAAGTTTTTAAATGTTTTTAATTTATTTAATAAAAATACTTGAAGGGATATTATGATAAATCCTCTTCTAGTTCCAGTGTTTCTTTCTATTTGTTTTATTATTTAATGTACATTCCAAATTTATTATGTTTAGTACGTATTTATAACTTTTGATAAATTTATATGCTTTTTATCATCATATAATTATTTGTTATAATGATAAATTAAAAATAATTTCATAACTTTAATAATTAACTTTTATTTTTAATTATTTTTTATTCTTTGTTTTCTCTAATATAATAGAAACACATTTATAGATTAATAATTTCAATTTCCTCAACTAAATATAATTAGACATTTCATAAGTTGCTTTAATGTATACTATCATCCATTTTGATAATTTATTTAAAAAGCCGTGAAAGCAGTATGAATTCACCCTACCCAAATCATTCACCAATGGTTTTCGCTAAAACAACGTCATGCTTTTACGAAAATTAATTTCGTTTACCAAAGGACTGGAAGATCCTGAACATCCTTTATTGGGTCCAAATTTAAGAGGACTTTATTGGTGTGGCTTTTGGCGGGACGCTAACAAAATTCGTAACATGTGTTCTGACGTTGCAATACTTTCTGCACAATTTTTCATTGTCAGCGAAATAATTGAGATATATTGTTTGAGAAATGATGTAAATAAGATGCTAAGTAATATATCGGTGACTATTTTAAGTATAATATCCGCATCAAAAGCTATAGACTTTGTTATCAATCAAAAGAAATGGAAAGAATTAGTAAACCTGATCTCAGCGCAAGAAATCTCAGATTTAATTGAAATGGACAACGATACACTTAGAGAAATGGCAAACTATAAAAAATATGCTAGAACAGTGACGTTCACATATTGGGTACTGGTTTTCATAACTAATCTCGGAATGATAGTAACACCACTCTTTAAATATGCATCTGCTATTTGTAATAAGGATATAGATAGTTCTGAACTGTATCCTGAAATAATCAACTCTTGGTTTCCATTTGATAAAACTAAAAGACCTGGATATATTATAGCGGGTGCTATACATATATTTATGTCTACTTACGGAGCCGCCACTGTTGGAGTTTGTGATATGTTTGCTATTACGATTCTGGCTTTTATCAAAGGTCAATTGATAATTTTAAGGAAGAGATGTATGAAAATTTTTGACCGTAATCGCTATTCGGAGGAAAAAATCTTGAAGACAATCAAAAATTGTCATTGGCGTCATGATAATTTATTAAGGTAACTACAACTAGTTGCCTATTTCATAAATTACAAGTAGAATAGATTAATCGCTTAATTTCTCTAAAGTAAATAATATAGATAGATATAAATAATAATTTTAATAATTATATATTTTAAGTATGTTATCACCTGTATGTTTTTTATTGTTTTGTTGGTATCAGTTTTGTTAATATGTGATTACATATTAACAAAACTGATACCAACCGATAAATAATAAATCGATGACTTAAGAAAATGTTGTATACATCTGTAATTGGTGTAAATGCAAGATGCAAGCCCTGTATATCAATTAAAATCAATGTCTGTATTTACACTGTTGATGTACCTTTTAAAAATAAATAAATAAATAAATGATGGGTGCTACACTACTTACACTATACTAAATATCAATTGTCTGAGCTCAATTGGATGTGTTATAAAAAATTCGATAACGAGTATATGGAGACAATCTTAAAATACCCAAACCCGTGCCAATTTTGAAAATTTTCGCTTCCTAAACGGGTTTTTGGTTCCTAAACGGGTCGAGAACCGCTATGTACTTATTATACTACGAGTACAAAGGTCTAATATTATAGTAATTATTGTTTTTCTTTTATATATTATTTTTAATTATTGAAACCATTTAAAAAAATCTTTCACTTATGAAATTAATATTCTATATTTAAAATGGAAACAAAAGATTGCAGATTAGCTAGGACAAAGCAACGAGAAATATATTTTTAAAGTTTATGTTTTATACATGTACCTCTTTCTAGCTTAATAATTTTCACCACGGTTATTTAGTCTCTTTTATTTAAAGGAGCATGGTAATTACATTTACCTATAGATCATATTGCATATACTAATTTATATGATTTTAGGATCTACAAATTATTCAATTCACTGTTGTCACCAGTCATGTACGTCTATGTATTGATTTGTTCAGTAATGATTTGCTGCAATGTGGTTCAATTCACGTCGGTAAGTGTCAATTTTAATTATAAGGATTAAGATAATTACAATTATGATAAAATTGTCATTTTATAGAAGCTTATTTGGTAAACATAGTCGTACATAAGCAAGATTTTATGAAGAACAAGTATATATGAATTAAATTTCAAAATAAAATTGTAATTTGGTCGCCACGTCGAGCTGTAAGATAGTGTTAATTTCCATTTTTATTAAATCGACGTAACCCAAAGGATAAGCAAGCTGAAATGACTATAGGCTGGTCACATACATAGCACAAAGTACCAACAACCGACGGGAAAGAAAGATTCTTCAGTAACGACCTCGTACAGACAAATGCAGTATAAGACGACTCCCTGAAAGATGGAGCAACGACCTCAAATACATTGCAGTCACATTACAGTGAGTCACTGGATGCAGGAGGCTTGGAATCGTTCCTTATGGCAACCTATAGGGGAGACCTATGTTCAGGAGTGGACAGATAATGGCTGATAGAATGATGATGAGGTTAAATCTTAAGGTTAAGAATGACGTTTTATTAGTACTGTAATATTATAATCAGTGTATTGCATTTTTTTTTCTTACTCAGAGCGACATAACAATATCTCAGAAGCTGTGGATTTTTCAATACACTTTTTATCTCGTCTCCCAATTGTTTTTATTTTGCTGGCACAGTAATGAAGTAATAATTGAAGTAAGTTAAATTTTCAGTACTTATGTCGTTTTAAACAGTTTTATTTGCATTTTTATAGGTAAGTAATAAAATATTTGTAACGTCTAAATTTTTGTGCTGATTGAAACGTAATCTTTAAGGGATTTTTTATTCTTAAAAGGGTATTATACCTGCAGGTCATTTTTCACAAAAGAAAAAAATATGTTGTGGTACGAGGTAGACTTTTATTCATTTAGCAAAACAACTTTACTTTTAACTTTGAATAGCAAAAAAGTATCATCGGCAATTAGTAGTGTGCAAAAATGTCTGCTATTTGTTTAAATTTATGATCGTATAATGATAAATCATTATTATAAGGTAATAAAAGCTTTTTAAAAAGATGTTCCCTACAGAGTAAAGACGTGGATCGAGGAGTATATACAAGTGATTGGTGGAAAAGTGATCTAAACATACGGAAGCAAATTCTACTGCTAGGTGGAAAATTAAAAAGTGAATTTATAATGAATGCTGGACCTTTCACTATATTATCAATACCTACCTTTATAGATGTAAGTTTTATTTTTAAAACGGTATTTTTTATTATTATTATTGTGATACGGACTTTTTTAGGCAGAAAATCTGTGACACTGCGACCTTTTAATGGTCTTTTGTGCTCGCCCTTTATTAAAGTTCGCTGCTAATTCCTACCAGTGATAGGAATTTTAAGATGCTCTTAATAGCGAGATAGATGTTTTCTATCACCTCAGGAAATAAGGAATATTTTCCAAAGGAGATGTATCGTTTATGTATGAGTAGGCTACAGCCACAAATTTAATATTGCAGCAAAAGTTTTGCTTCAAGAGTACATATAGGTACTAAAATTTTAAAATGGTAAAATCAAGATGTAATAGAAGTATTTTATATGTTAATATAGGATATGGTTTAACATATACTCTCTATGTTAATTCTGATATTTGAATCCTTGCAATCATTTGAGCATTTGAATGACAAATATATAACATTTTTAGAAACAGTCATATTTACTATATCAATAACATAGGCAGCAAATCGCAACTTTGCAACTTATGCTAAAAAGTATAGAAAAAATAAAAGATTCCAACATAAATATGCTTTTCTAATAATTTTGTATCTTTAATGCATTTTCACAAAATATAATGTACATGTATATACAATGTACAAATATACATTTCAACTGTAGTCAACTGACGAAGGAACATCTTCAAATATACCTACATTAAAGAGAGGAATTATTTACATAGGACCTTGGTCAAATTCAATAGCCCACGGGTCATCGAATTGTAAATAGAATGAGCTATATTCTTTTTAATCTAAAATGCCCCTTTTTTAATTTGGAGCTCATATAAATATACCTACCTATACTATCTACCCCTTCCTTTCCCATGGGTGTCGAAAGAGGCGTAATTTAATGGTAGAGGGATGAGCAGCAGTATCCATCTTGAAACATCACTAAAGACTAACTGCAGTTGCCAATCCGCCTGCCAAGCGTGGCAACTACTAACAAAACTCCCCAATAGAGGGATGCCTATGTTCAGCAGTGGACAGTTAACAGCGGATATGATGATAAATAATGCAAGGCAGTGTAAACAGAGAGTTTAGAACTTTAACAATTTTAATAAATTAATTAATACAATATCACTTCATTCGTAATGTTATCTATTTTCAACCGACCTCAAAAAAATATGGTGTTTTTTATGTTTGTTACCTCAAAACTCTGACAGTATATATATATATATATATATATATATATATATATATATATATATATATATATATATATTATTTTTATAAATTCAGCGAATCAAAGAAGATGTTATAATATTAATTTGCAATGATATAACACACTTTTTAATTATATATATATATATATATATATATATATATATATATATATATATATATATATATATATATCACATTTTACAGAAAATAAATTATTAAATGGAATTAGCAAAAAATTCTATACATAATAATATATAATAGATTTTTTTCTCTAAATACATAACATAGGTTACATAACAATAAACAATTTCATACTAACTTCATGGTTAAACACATCGTCTTAGTAGCTATTGGAAACTCAACATTTTGCGTTGTTTTGTATCCATGTTTGTCAGACACATAGAATACTCGCTTAAAAGTGATTGGTGATGTTCATTTCACTTGTATATTCATCTTTTAATATATCTTATAGTGTAGTCTCAGTCTCTTAGAGAGAATTTTTGTATTTGCTTCTATTATTCCATCCTTTCCCAAAGTGGGCGATAAAGCCCCCTTGTGGGCGCTGCAGACCTAAAGGGAGGTGGTAAGAGACCCAGAAAAAAATTATTAATTTACACAGTTTACACAATAATTGATTAATTTAATTTGAAGTAATAGTGGTTTTTAAGTAGGTGAAAAAAATGGGGGCGCTAAATAATAATTTATTCTCAAAGTGGACAATAGACAAAATAAGTTTGGTTGTTTATTCTGACACTAATAAGCAGTATACACCACTAAATAGGTTGTATATTAAAAAATGACATTTCGAAATCTAAATAACAAAAATAACGAGTTGTTATAACAAACTATTATTACACCCACACTACTAAATAATTGGGTGTTCAGTTTCTTTAGATAATAATATATCATTTTACATGACAGGCAAGGTTCTATATTACTTTTACAAACTAAATTATCCTTACTAATATTACAAATGTGACAGAGTGTTTGTTTATTTGTTACGTCCTGAGTCCTCAGGAATGGCAACGCATGAGGGGTATCGTGGGTGAAACAGTATACTCTGTTATGTCCATGGTACTGCTCATGTCTATAGGCGACGGTTACCACTTTCCATCAGGTGGCCCGTCAGCTTTTTTGCCATTCTAAGTTGTATAAAAAAAAAAAAAGTGTTGACATATAAAATTTAAAGCCGGCTCGACTAATTATCGTTAAATTTTACTATAAATTAAGATGAAGAAAGACATTAGCAAATTTTTATTTCCGTCAAATAATATAACCTGGTTAGAGTCCTCTTAAAGCTGTGTTAAAACTAGTTAACTTTAAAACCACTATAAAATTTAATGCTATATTATTTTAGTTATTTGATTATAATTATTTTGTTTAATTTCTTTACCTTTAGTGTGTAAGTGTGTAACTCCCAGTACTTGAATATTGACCACCGTTATTACTACCAGAAGTTCCTCAACCTTCTATATTGGCCAACAATCTCCGACTACCATTTTGTACGTGTACGTTTTGCGACACGTGTTTCACCTCTAAACGAGGCATTTTCAGGCAAATTATTAGATCGCTGCTTGGAATCTAGTGTTAATCGGTCAGCGCCCAAACTGAGAAAATGTGTTATTTTGTTTAATTTTAACAATGTAATATTTTTAGATTATTAAAAATAATATATGTTTAGAGAAATTAAAAGGCATAGATTTGTAAAACTGGTTTTATTTTTCATTATTAAACAGGTGCATGTAATAATGAAAGTATTTAGTAATAGACTAAATACTGGACTTTTGTTTTGAATTACATCATCATGATTATTTCAGATATCATCCGTCTATAGCTGAACATAGACTTCCCCCATAGACCGTCGTAAAGCACGACACTAAATGCGATATGTAACTCAAAATATAACTACAGATTTTCATAATTTTTGGATACACTCCTATTCTCAATAAATTGAACAGTACACAAAATAAAAAAAAATATCGATGAAGCCCCAAAGGAAAACGCTTGTACATCTAAAAATACTCATAAGAATGGCTTTATATAACTTGACTATTACACATAAAACACCATTTAATCTCATAAACAGATACAAACGTTACCAGGATATCATAATAACAAGGAATAATGTTGAAGACACTTCGAGCTCTTGAAAATCCTGACCATCCGTTACTCGGGCCGACACTTAAGGGGCTTAAGTTATGGGGTCTATGGATGGGGGCTGGATGGAATCCTGTTATATATAATACGATTCATGCTTGGGCTGTATTTTTTGTAATAAGCCAATATATTGAATTGTGGTATCAAAGATCAGATCTGCCGTCAGCTCTTCGAAATCTCTCTGTTTCAATGCTAAGTACAGTTTGCATAGTAAAATCTATAACATTCGTATATTGGCAAAACGAATGGAGAGAAGTTTTGAATTTTGTATCACGCTTAGAAAGATATCAGCTTTCAAAGAACGATAAAACAACGAATTGTATTATCAAGAAGTATACTGATTATTCTAGAAGAATTACATACGTCTATTGGTCTTTAGTAACTGCAACAGTTTTAACGTTGATCCTAGCACCGTTGGTTGACTTTTTGTGCTCACCCGAAGATAGGCTGATAATTAAAAACGGTACAAAGCCATATCCAGAAATAATGAGTTCGTGGGCGCCGTTTGATAGAACAAGAGGTTTTGGGTACTGGACTGTAACTATTGAACAATCATTGATATGCTTTTATGGAGGTGGTATTGTAGCGAATTATGATACTAATGCGTTTGTTTTGATGTCTTTTATTGCTGGGCAAATGAAGATTGTAAGAAAAAATTGTGAACGGTTGTTTGAGGGGAAAGATGCTAGATATGATGTAATTTTAAAAAGAATTACATATTGTCACTATCATCATCTTTCTTTGGTCAAGTAATTTTTTTCTTTTTTTTTATTGCTTATATTACTGATTATATTGAGCATTTCGTTGTTTTGGAATATCACGAAATTTGTATTCATGGTAACGCTTACGTGTTGCAAGTTTCTGTTTGTTTTTCTCTTTTAGGGTTCAGTACCTCCAATGGAAAAAATGGAACCCTTATAAAATCACTTCATTGTCCATCTGTCCGTCCGTCTATCAAGATCCTTTTTATTAGGAACGCTTGGAGGTATCAAATTGAAATTAATATCGTATACTCAGATCTACTTATCTCTTAAAGCATTGAAAAAATTAAGCTTCTAAATCGTTGGAATCAAAAGATATGGCTGTTTATATTCCATTTATATCGCATATTTTGACATTCCCAAAACCAATCAAAATTTATAGGATACTTTCCGTTGACTTAAAATTATAAAATTTGGCAAGAAGTAATGTTATGTAGCATAAGTAATGGAAAAAATCCGAAAACCGTAAATTTGGAGTTATTTCACAAAAAAAATCAAACTTGATTTTGTAACCTCGTTACGCGAGTCCGACTCGCACTTGACCGGTTTTTATTTTCTATTGAATTAGGTATTATTTTGCGGAACTCCACGTCACTGGCAGGAATTATTTTGTTTAAGTCCAAAAAACAAAAATAAATTATTCAAATCACGCAGCCAATTTCCACTTATTTTTCGAACGAAGCGCTCCTATATTATGACCAAACTTCATTTACACATAAGTTTGTTTGATCACTACTAGTGATTTACTAATTACTAACTTAGATTTATTTATGCAACATAGAATGGTAAACAAGCTGACGGCCCACCTGATGGAAAGTAGTAGACGGCGACTATAAACATGAACAGTACCATAGACACAACAGAATATACTATTTTGCCCATGAAACCCTTATGCATTGCCATTCTTGAAGCCTAAGGTGTTATACCTCTGTACCCTCTAAATTCACTGCCATATCCTACCCTTCAAACCGAAACACAGCTATTTAAACACAACTGCTTCACGGTAGCAACGCGAATGGAACAGAGGTACCCAAGCAAACGACTTTTGTATAAATCTCCCTCCGATGATTTAGTAACTACTACTAATTATACTAATTACTTTAATTAGATACTAAATATAATAAGTAGATCATTAAGAGTGAAAAACCTATGAAAAAAATACCACACAAGTATTTAAAGTACGTGATATTTTTTCTTACATTTTTCCTACTATTTTCAGATTTGCCAAATTGTTTAATAGTTTATTGTCACCAGTGATGTTCTTGTACGTCATTATATGTTCCCTGATGATCTGCGCCAGTGCAATCCAATTAACTACGGTATTAATACATATTTTATATTCAACACTTTAGTTGAAATATCTATATTTCGCCAGTATGTATGAGATGAGGTATTTGAAGGAGGATTGAGATGCGTGTAAAAATGAAGGCTGTAGGTACTCTGTTCAACTATATGAGAAACTTGGCGAGAAGATGTAGATATTTCTCGTTAACATTCTTATAGATATTTGTAATATATTGCTGTGTGATCCCAGGATAGAATAGGCCACCCCTTCCTTTCCAGTGGGTGTCGTAAGAGGCGACTAAGGGAATTGAATGATCGAGGGATGGGCGGCAGCGTCCCTCTTAAAATATTACCAAAATCCTAACTGCGGTTGCCAACCTGCCTGCTAAACATGACAACCCTTCTTATAGAGGAGCCTTATGTTCAGCATTGGGCAGTTATCGGCTGGTATGATGAAAATGATGATGATGATGTAATATATATTTTTGATGGCTTAATGTACTGTCCAACGGTCGTGGGTTTGACCACCGACCAATATATTTGTATTCATGAGTGTGTTTTTATTGGTTTAGACGTGGTGTTTTTATATATATTCAAAGAAATAGTAATTATAATGTACCTAATATTAAAATTTTAGAAAAGCACTACTAGTATGCAGAAGATATGGATCGCTGAATATCTACTGTCACTTATATCGCAACTGTTTTTGTATTGCTGGCATAGTAATGAAGTCTTCGTTACAGTAAGTACAGACAAACAATGCTTATAACAAAAAGTTGAAGAATAAAATATTTAAAATGTTTTAGAAAAGATTTTTTTTTCTTTTTAGAAAGTCTAATTGTCTTTTACAATATACTCATATTTTTTAAGAGGTTGCCAGTATTTCATTTCCTCATTTCATTTTATACTTATTTGCTGACCCTATATTAATTGTGTCACGTTAGAAGCAAAACTTGTTGATAATACAAATTCAAATATATCAATTCTGATATATCTATAAAACATCGTATAATTTATTCATATGTTTGTAATTTTTGGAGTTTATTGTTTTGTACAGTATAAAAAGATATTTTTGTGTCATTTTTAGGGTTCCGTACCTCCGATGAAAAAAACGGATCTCTTATAGGATCACTTCGTTGTCCATCTGTCAAGACCCTTTTTCTTAGGAATGCGTGGAAGTATCAAGTTGAAATTAATATCATATACTCAGGTCTGCAATCTCATCTATCAAACAAAAGATTTTTATGTTCCGTTTATATCGCTGTTTTGACATTCGCAAAGGGAATCAAAACCTATAGTGTACTTCCCGTTCATTAAGAATCATGAAACTTAGCAAAAACTAACACAGCACAAGTAAAGGAAATCTACGAAATTCGTAAATTTATAATTATATCACAAAAAAAAATTAAACTTGATGATTTTGTACGGAACCCTCGTTGCGCGAGTCCGACTCGCACTTAACTGGCTTTTTTCTTTTTACCAGAGCAACGAAGTCGACCGTGGGTTATACAAGAGCGATTGGTGGTCGAGCAACACACGTGTACGCCGCAGTCTACTTCTACTTGGAGGGCAGCTCCAGAAGAGGGTAGTCTTTACAGCTGGACCATTCACTACTCTCAGCTTACCAACATTTATCACTGTAGGTACAGTAAGTGTAGTTACTAATATAATTTATAAATTTGCTCCACAGAAAACGCCAATTTTAATAGTGGCAAAACTTTTGATTTAAACGCTAAATTACTGAATCGATTTTTGATGAAATGTCTATGGGTCTAATCTAGAAGTATATCCTCTGAGATAAAAAAGAAAATTCCGAATTCGATCGATTTATAAATGACGGAGTTATGACGTAACAAACAATAAAACATACCACCGATTTGTGACCTTACTCATTTTTCACAACTTAAAATCATAGCCATAAGAAGTTTTCCGTATACTTCGCCGTATACTGTGCTAATATTACACTTGTAAAACATTGTTTTGTTTGTTTCCAATGGCGCTTTATCGACTTAATCAATGATCACGTTAATGATGTGGCAATTGGGATGGTGAAGAATATTTGCTTTTCATCCCCCGTTCTCTCATCTTCCATCGTTCTTGTTACAAAGTCACCGGTGAAAATCAGTATGCAATAAAAGTTATAGAACCGAAACAGGATCCTACACGATTGCCCGTATGCAAAAGCTTCAAGTTACGTGTCTTTACGTGATAGAATCTCTTTACGAAACAAAAATATCTGCAAAAGAACCAAAGTAACAGACATAGCCCGAAAGATAAGCAAACTGAAATGACAAAGGGCTGGTCACATACCACCAAGAACCGACAACCGATGAGGAAGAAAGGTTCTTGAGTGGCGATCACGTATGTTTAAATACAATGTAGGACGACCTCCCGTTAAAAGAAGTGACGACCTGAAATATATTGCAGGGAGTCAGTGGATACAGGTGGCTTAGGACCTTATACAATAAAATTATAACTAGACGATATCTATATATGGGAGATATGTATTTAAAAAAAATAAAATGACGGGTCTTAATAATACCAATAGATCCTAAAACAATAATTGTTTGAAATTTTGTTTGCCTGTTTGTGTATTTGTGTGTTTTTGTGTGTCTGTCTATCTATTCAAGTATCACGTTATAACTACTACACTAAATTGGATGCGATTTTCACAATGAAGGTCTAACTTAGAATCTAATGAATGTTTCATTTTGGTACGTTATCCAGAATTATTATTTGTTACTTCGTCGTCTGAAATTCACGGCGAATAAAAAGCAATAAGCAATAATAATAGGCGACAGCTTATAAATTTATATAATAATTAATTAAATAATATGCTTAAACTATAATACTTAATGGGTAGTAATAGCTACGGTAATAGTTAACAAGTGCACAGTAAATTATATATCATTATATATATTAAAAAATCTTATATACATACATATATGAGCAACTGTTTGCTAATTATTATATTTTCTACCTGTCGAAATTCAAATGTTATGTCCAAATATTAATCATACTGTGTACACATATTTTTTAATTGTAACCTAGTATATAAACCATAATTACCTATATATAAACCTAATATGGTTATAATTTTTCGTTGTTATGTATGCCTCATTAAAATAAAATAAATACTTTCACCACTAAGTGAATGTAACATTTCACCGAGGATATTAGAATCCAACGTGACAGAGGGTCTCTGCCTTTGTCACCCGGATTAATTTATATAATTCTTTTATTTTCAGATATTAAAAGGATCATACAGTTATTACGCCATTTTAAGTGAGAAAGCAGATTAAGTTCTATAGACTACTTGGAGCCAATATATGTATTATAGATTCACTTAAGAATTATGATAGAATTAATTATTGTACAAGCAAGCACTTTGTTTTTGTTTTTTATACAACTTAGAATGCAAACAAGCTGACGGCCCACCTGATGGAAAGTGGTAACCGTCGCCTATAGACATGAGCAGTACCATGGACGTAACATAGTTTTTTTTTTTTTATACCACTGAGGTGGCAAACAAGCATACGGCCCACCTGATGGTAAGCGGTTACCGTAGCCTATGTACGCCTGCAATACCAGAGGTATTACGCGCGCGTTGCCGACCCTGAAGAAACCTCTTTACCCCCCTTTTGAAGAACCCCAATAGTATACTGTTTCGCCCATGATACCCCCCATGTGTTGCCATTCCTGAGGACTCAGGTGTTATTCCTCTGTACCCAGTAAATTCACGCCATATACCACCCTTCAAACCAAAACACAGCCATGCAAACACAATTGCTTCACTGTTGAAACACGAATGAGACAGAGGTATCCAAGCAATCGACTTTTGTACAAAGTCTCCCTCTGGTAACACAGCACAAGCACATTTTAAAATATTAAACAATTATAATTAAATATTAAACTTGTTATTACTTAACTTATTTTGCATTAATAATTATTTTATTATACTTATTTTTGAATAAACTTGTTTTTTTTTTTGTCGAATGAAGGTTATCATATCAGCCGTTAACTGACAGCCTACTCTGAAATATTTTCCGAAAATTCGGGATCGAACGAAATACAAATTTGATGCTAAAATAATGTATACCGTTTAAAAATATTAAAAATTTTAAAATATCGTTCCTTTGGAATTTTATGGTAGAGTTTATGACGAACGAAATATTGCGCTCCATTTACTGAACCGATTTCGATATCAACAGAAACGCAAAATTGAGTCCGAAAATTCGGAATTTCATTATAAGACCCTCTATTCGCTACTGAACTCAGACCTCCCCCATAAGGGCTTTGTAATGTAAGAAGGGAATGAAGTACTTCAAAAGGTAATGAAATAAGCTTATATGTGCATTTACACAATTGTCTAATTCTCCTTTTGTCGTCTAAAATTATCCACTAAAACAACTTTTCCACGAAATTGAACTTTTACTTAAATTGCCTTGGTACTTTTATACTTCTGAAGGTAACTCGATTCATTTCCACCGTCTTTGAAGTTATTATACGATTTTAGGTTTATATTGGCGGAAAATATTATTTATTACCTGAAAATTAAAGGAATAGCTTATAAAAGTTATATTCAACTAAAATTGGAGCTATTTTTACTAGTTGGCAGCACCAAATAATCGATAGTTATACATCAAAATAATCGTAGAGTTGGTCGATAGAATCGATTTTTTACTGATAGTTAAAAGAAGTTACGTAATTTAATTCGTTATTAGGTAATAATTTACTATAATTGATCGCAATGTGAAATACTATCAATGATATTGATTATAATAATATTGGCCGTGTAGTCCCGGCATAGAATATACTACCCCTTAATTTCCCGTTGGTGTTGTAAGAGCCAACTAAGGAAACTTAATAACATTACAATCGATTATATCGAATTATCAATTACAAAATCGATTGTTATATTATTGATGCCCCTATAAGAAATACTGATTAATGATTGATACCGAATAATTATTTAACGATTATCAGGCAACACAATTATCAACTCTTTTTGTAAATAGAGTATCTTGAAATTGCATTTAAATACTCTATTTACGAAACACAAATAAATTGCTATTTTAGCAATTAAATGAAGGATAAGAAAAGCACTTAAATAAATGAAAACTCATTAAAATATTGTCTTAAGAAATATACGTTCTATGATAAAGGATATTTTGAGAGAGAATTAATAGTATAAAATGCTTTTAAACTAAACGATACTCGTCCGTTAATGAGCGGTTTTCGCTTTATTATTTAATGATTCCTATTATACAGGTAAGGTTATCTGTAGATAAACTTGAAGATCTAGAAAATACCTAAAGTAATGAAGCCAATATTTTAACCAGAAAGCATGCAGGGTTAATTAAAAAAAAGTCCCCTGGTAGTTCGATCTAAAGTTTATGATTAGTTTTAATTCTATTCATAATTAATTGTAATTAGCGTGAAATTATATAATTAGTTGATAAATTCAAGTTCAAATCCTATCAATTTGAACTAAAATTTTATTTTATTTTACTATCACCTTCATTGTCTAATATTTATTTATTTATACTTGTATACACAATAACGACTTACAGAGCGAATTTAATGCCTGATGACATTCTCCATGAGTCAACCGTTACGCTAAACAGAGTGAGTAAATGGCGGTGCATTAGTCTAACAAAATCAATTTGTAAATAAAATAAATATTTTGATAAATAACAATACTTATACATTTTTATATAAATGAATATACATACATATAGAATAATATTACAAAAATTATACATACATAAATCACATACAATATAATACATAAAAATATAACAAATATAAAGTAATAGCTAATCATATAATAGTCACTGTTTGACATTAATTACGCATTAATTCTTATAAAACTTTATCTAAGCTGCTCTATTTGTTTAACCGTGAAATAACCAAGGATTGTTTTTTTTAAACAAGCTTAGGACATATCCAAAGTCTGTACACACTCCGTAAGTAAGATTTGTATTTACATAGGTCTGTGATAGTCTTTATTTATTAAGCTCATTCACTGAGTCAGCTGGCACATTTCACTATTTCTTATATCAACGAAGTTATATAGTTTATTACTGGAATCTGGATTACCAGACTACAACAAATTGTCTAATATTAACAATTAGGCATCTATTTTAGCTTTAAACTCGATTTTGTACAAAAGTCGTTTGCTTGGGTACCTCTATACTATTCCTGTTTCAACCGTGCAACAGTTGTGTTTGCAAGGCTGTGTTTCAGTTTGAAGGGTGGGATATGGCAATGAATTTATAGGCTACAAAGGAATAACACCTGAGTCCTCAGGAATGGCAACGCATGGAGGGTATCATGGGCGAAACAGTATATTCTGTTATTCCTATGGTACTGCTCGTGTCTATAAACGACGGTTACCACTTTCCATCAGGTGGGCTGTCAGCATGTTGCCATCCTGAGTTGCATAAAAAAAAATGTTATATTAAATTACCAATAAACCACATTGCCGTGAGGTTTCGGCATAGAATAGGCCACCCCACCCTTTCCCGTAGGTGTCATAAGAAGAGGGTTGTCGAGGGATGAGCAGCAATCCCCCTTTCAAAACATCTTTAATGTCTAACTGCGGTTGCCAACTCGTGGCAAGTACTGGTAAAACCCCCAATATAGGGAGGCCAATGTTCTGTAAAGAACAATTAACGGCTAATCTGGTATGGTATGGTAAGCTACATCTTGGGCATTATTTTATATGACCACACGATTCTGAGCAAACACAGCGAAAACAGTTTATGAATACGATCAATTGAAAGTACAAAAAGCCTAATGCCAATCCGCCTGCCAAGCATAGCAACTACTGGCAAAACCCTCTTTATGCTTATATTTATGGACGCTTATGTTCAGTAGTGGACAATTAAAAGCTATGATGATAATAATATTCAAATAAAAGAGAAGTATTAATTTGTGTTGGACAATTCTAATCCTTATAGTATAGGCTATACTTATTTAAGAACTATAAGGTTGTATAAAATGTCCATTGACATTTGCCAATCAATTGATAAGTATTAATTTTTTCACTGTTATATTAAATCATAAAAAAGGATATTATGGTATTTTAGGAACCGCCGGCATCTAGATTAATTCGGTTTGATCTGATTCAGTGACCACAATTACGCGTGCCTATTCATAAGCAGGACGTGACCTTACTCCGAAATTCGTCATTGGAAATTTCAAATTAAATTATTAACATAAAATAATAAATTACAATTTCATTTTGAAATTATTCAGAAATAATTTTAATAATTGATTATGACGAAACAATCGAAATAGCAATAACTGATTATTGCTAAATTTTAAAATGTGTATTGCAGACTTTTCATTCCAAGAATGGAAATTTCTCAAATCTATTGAAGATAAATTTAATTATATGATTTAATTTGATTTTCTCTTTACCACTAATATCTTATTATGAGCTATTCATTTTCCACTTACTACCCTTTTTTCTTTTTTCTTCGATCTCGAATTAGAACTTCTATTAGTACAGTGACTGAACGGTGAACGAACTGAGCAGCAGGTCGTTTACATCTGTAGAAAAATGGAAAGATCATACAACAATAAATAATATTATCTATTGGTCTTATATAAATCTTCGTTGCGAACACTACAATATATCATCGTGTACTACTTCTATAGGATTTATTTCAGTATTTATATGACCTGACCTGCTTCACAGTATCAAGTGTATTTTTTGTGGATAAAAATAGAACGGTAAACCCACCTGCACTATTTGTTTACACTGTCGGCGGACATGTGAGTTAGTGAGGATAGATAGTGGGGATGACAGGTCAGAATGAAGTCAGGTCAGTTGGACCGATATGATTTTAAAAACAAGGAATTGAAAAAATATATATTAACTCTGTTTCAATTCAGATTCAAATATTTTTTTTTCAAACAGAGTTGTTTACAATCGTATATTTTTTATAATTTTCTCTAAATTTACTTTTCCAAATTCACAACTTTCCAATGATTAAATACACCGTTAATAAAATAATTAATGTATAATTTATATGTATCTTTTACTCCACTCAGAAATACAGATGATTCGTGGACAGATGGGGTTTGTTAAAATTTAGATTGCAATATGCCTAGTACTATGATTTAAAAATTTTCCTTTATTTTTAAAAAACCATGTATCGATTGTGTTTTGTTTTGTTTCGATAACGATTGCGAGTTTCGAACTGCATATATACTTGTTGTGAATAATTTTATCTTATTGTTTTTGTTGTTTCTATGAAGTATGTATGTACAATGTATTCAAATATTTAATCTCATATAGAGAGATTTTAGTACGTATTTTATATACGGAACTCTTGGCGATTAACTTTAACATCCACTTAATGGTTTGTTTTATCAAATTGCAAAAAAAAAATCAATATATTCCACTCTCAGATTTATCCAATTGTGGTTACTTGTTAAGTCGGAGACAAAAAAACAGGTAATGTAGACGTTCTCTTTTTGAAAATAAAATTATTAAAAAAGAACTTGAATTCTAAATAATTCTGCGAATTCTTAATTCAAATGGCAAAAATATAATATTAAAATTGTTCGGTTTCTTTTTAATGAATTATATCAATCCCAATTAATAACGGCCAGTAATAAATTATAATAATCTATCAATTAAGCTAAATGTTCTGTCATAGGCGGAGAATTGCTTTATATTAGGTCTAATAAAAGATGTTTGGGAACTTTCAGCCTATTTCTAAATTGAATTATCTTGCGTAAAAGCTTGGCAATTTTCAGAGAAAGGAAATCGACAGTTGGAAATAAAATTTATATCCTGTTAAAAAATAGGGTAAAATTGCTACAGCTATTTATAGTAACTAGTAAAATAGCCGTTAGTTGAAGAAAAAGATTTCCGAATATATATATATATATATATATATATATAAGATTTGATGGTAAGAGGTGACTAAGGGAACTTAATGGTTGAGGGAAAGGGAAAGCAGTAGTGTCCTTTTTAAAATATCATTACAACCTAACTACAGTTAATAATCCAGCTGCCGAACATGGTAACTACTGGCAAAACTATGGGGGGGCTATGATCAGTACTGGGAAGTTAACAGTTAATTTGGTATGTTATTAAAATATCAGTTAGGTATTCACTTAAATATAACATTTTAGTTTTCAGGAATGACTACGCATATGGTACGAAGTTTGTCGCAGATTTATCTATTTTATCCTCTCTGTATTTTCCACATTAAACACATTCCTTATAAACAAAGTGTTCCCAAAGTTTTCGGTGCTTATTAAACATCACAGAATAACTTAAACAACTTTACATAATTCATTTTGCAACTTCCAGTGTTGACGGCGCAAATGTAAACTTTTTAATCTTCTACAAAAACAACACTCCAATCGTTCGTTGTTGATTTCTATTTAAGTCCAGTCATTCCATTTAATAAATAAAATTAGTTACTAACTTTTAACAGCGACTTTGTCTATGTAACCGGGATATGTACTCATTTTTTTATACAACTTAGAATGGCAAACAAGCTAACGGCCCACCTGATAGAAAGTGGTAACCGTCGCCTATAGATATGAGCAACACCATGGACATAACAGAGTATACTGTTTCGCCCATGATACCCCCCACGCATTGCTATTCCTGAGGACTCAGGTGTTATTCCTTTGTACCCAATAAATTCACGCCATATACCATCCTTCAAACCGAAACACAGCCATGCAAACACAACTGCTTCACGGTAGAAACACGAATGGGACAGAGGTATCCAAGCAATCGACTTTTGTACAATGTCTCCCGCTGGTCATTATTATTATCATTATTATTTCAGTGTGTTTCTATCCACAGATGGACATAAGCCTATCCCAATGCCTTCAACCATATGCAACCCTTCGCTTAGAGCATTGATCCTCTTCCAGTCATCTTCTTAATGTCGTCGGTTCATTTAAAATAAGAGCTCCCTACGCTCTGTCACCCTGTACGCGAACTTTAATACCAAGACTATCCTTTCTCATGTACCATCGCTGATTCGACAAATATAGTCGATCTACCACCATTAACAAACTTTGAAAGTCATATTAAATACTTTAGTTCCCCGTCAAATTTCGGATCATGTTTAATAATTATATTGACTGAGCCTTTTAAAAAGATGTCTATCTTTTGGCACAAGTAAAATTTCATAATGATTATTTACACTGTAAATACATCAAAAGGCAAAATTGTGTGTAAATCCAAAATTATCAGTCAAGATACTGCTGTTCTGTCTACTAAATGACATTTAAATACGTAGATTTTTGGTGATACAATATTAAATTATTTGGTGGTACAATATTAAATTATTTATATTCATATTATGCGATTACGTTGTCAATTCAGAATCGATTATTTGATGCGTATTCGCAAAATCAAAATGTATTTTATATCAGCTCTTAAGGTTTTTCCTTTAGATATAAAATACTCGTGACCTTGATCTAACAGAAATGGAAACGAATACGCGGGTGGGAGTTAGTAAAATAATTACTTTGTAATTATTACAATGGGGACTTGTAAATGGGAAACCGAGCTGAAAATTTGGAAAACAATTTGCAGTGGGCGTACATTTATCCAACGGTGCTCTTATATTTGATGAGGGTAGTATAACATAATGACATTTACAAACTGTTTTAGTTTTATTCCAAAACTTAAACCCTATGAATTTCAAATATATTATATCACTAGCGTTTACCCGCGACTACGTGTGCGTAGATTTTGAAAATAGGTAACCTCTTCTAGATGACGTATATGAATAAAAACACTAGATTTTAAGTTATAGATTCAGGATATATAACTGTGAAGAAAGTTTGGTGCAGTAGCTTTTACGTAGCACTGAAATAAACATTCAAACAGACAAAAATCTAATCTTTAGAATTTGCCGAATTAAAAATCATGAACGATGTGAAAAATATCATAAATGTATTTCTTTTGACCAAGAAAGAACTAATTTGACATTAATAGAAAAATAAATATTACAGTTGCCAGTATCAAAAAAGGATAACTGTAAGATGTTAAACAAGGACCAAAAAAATTTTAGGTACTGGTTGGAAATAAGGAAGAGTAAATCTAACAACACTGAAAATTTGACAAATAGGTCAACAAAAAATAAAAACATGAAATAAAAGGTTAGTTCCCAACATTCCAGATATCGTCTAGTTTGAATTTTATTAGATAAAGAATAAGGAGATATAAAATTTAATGTATCTTTCAAAATACTCCAGCTTATAGTGAAAATCTTATCTACTACTTTAGGAACAAATTGGATCCAATCAACATTACAAGTCGGAGTCACCTTCTGTCTATTGTTCGAAGTTTCTGTACTCTTGTTGATATCGATGTAATTAACAAAACTATTGTTTGCTATCAAGTTATTAGGTCGAAGAGCAATACACTGTTATATTGTATTGAAAGGGCAAATTGTATTAGTGATGTGCCCAGTCGCCCTTTTTCAGTATTCGAGTATTTTCGTACTCTTTAAAAAGGAATCGAATTCCGAATCGAGTCTGTGGACTAGGATAAGTAATCGAGTACTTGTATGATTATTCGAGTACTTCATCAGACTCGAGTATTTTTTTCAATTGATTTCTAAAGCTTACTTTTAATATAATTATGAAGATAAGAAATGTTCGGTCATTTAAAAATTTCACCTTTAGTAATTAAAGTAATTATTGAATCCATGAAATAAAAATAAAAAAATATGATAATCATGAGACTAGTAGTTTAATACAAGTATTCGAATAGTGTATTTGAGTATTGTGTATTCGATATTCATACATCTAGTAATCAAGTACCTAAATACTTAGTAGATATGAGAAATTGAGGACTAAGTATTATATTTAGTGTACATATGCGATGATTTACACAAATATAATAAAACAATGGATAAAAAGGAAAAGAATAATGATATAGCAACTAAAAAAAACTGCCAAGACAAAAAATTTAAAAATTATTAAAAAAAAAATAGAAAATGAAAGAGTTTACAATAGAAGGTATTCGAGTTAGTATTCGAGTCAGTACTCGAGTCAGCCTGACTCGGTACATCATTAAATGGTACGCTATTGTGAGTTTATGTGGCAAGTTAATATTGGTTATGCTATTAACACAATCTAAGAGACCCTATTAATTTCGACTTTCTAAGAATTTCAAAGTCGTAGATTCTGTTCAAAATTCTGTATAAAGATTCTTTAGGTATGGTTTCTTGTTATGTATTACTGTACAAAGTGTGGAAACGTCGTTCCAACCGTCGTTTGGACGACAAGGAAGTATAGCCTATATTCTTCTCCATTTAAAATATTACGAGTGCACCAAATTTCATAAGTATTAGTTGAGCCATGTGTTAAAAGTGACAAATACTTTCAAATTTATAATATTATTGTTATTTACCAGACAGAGACTTTGTACAAAAGTCGATTGCTTGGGTACCTCTGTCCCATTCGTGTTTCAACCGTGAAGCAATTGTGTTTGCATGGTTGTGTTTCGGTTTGAAGTATTATGAATTATGTTTTAATTAAATAGTTATTACAAGAAACTGAAACAGTATACTGTTATTTTCTATGGTACTGCGTCTATAGGCGACGGTTACCACTTTCCATCAGGTGGACCGTCAGCTTGTTTGCCATTCTAAGTTGTATAAAAAAAAAAACTTCTTTGTTCATGTGAGTAGGATATGTTAATTGATCGGGATCAACTATATTACTAACTTCTCCAACCCAAATAATACATACATACTAAATTTTATAATTATGTAATTAATAAACGAACAAAAATCTCATTTTCACATTTTATTTGATGCCTACAATCACCTTTCACTATAGCACTGCTCGCCATCTACAGGAAATGCATCCTCATACATTAGAATTAGTTGTCGAAAGATCTTCCTGCTGAGGCTTACTCTAGAGATTGAAGCATGTTCTTAAAAATGGGCGTATTAAGATTTCTTGAAGTTTATGACATCCCTGGTGGTATAGACGTCCATAGACTACAGTAACCGCATTTACTATCAGATGGCTCGTATCTATAGCCACCATAGTAATATAAAAAAAAACTTTTATATTTATAATATTTGTAAGTATTATTAAGAATAAAGACTGTTCGTGAGTATTATGAATTAAAAGCATATTTAATTAAATAGCTAATACAAGAGACTTAAAGTGGAGTTTAATCTGCAAAATTAAAATTGCCGAAAACATATCACCATGCTTTTTTTATAACAAATAAAATGCATTGACGAACGATAAGAAGAATTTAAAACATTTGAATTTAGAATGAGGAATTGTATGGGTGAGTGATTTTTCTCAATAAAAAAAAAAATAAAAAAATGGTTCTTGAATATGTAGATGTGTAAATAATAGAAATCTGATGCAATAAATGAGTTTTAATATATAACAGAACAATTACAATTTATAGAGAACGTGTTATACATAAAAAAGCATGTTGACAAGTGTAGACTATATAGATATTACGATGATAAAACGAGCTAAATAAAACCGTTTAAAAAAACTACTCAATCTTGACAGCGCACTATTATGTGAGGTGCGTACACGCGTTACAAATTAAAAAAATCTAAAAATTTGCGACATAGCTTATGAAGAAGCTAGAGAAGGTAAGCACGCTTTTCAAAAGGTGAGATTCGTGACCAATTGCTGGATCCTTCAACAGTATTGAAAAAATTAAGGAATGAAAGGCTTGGTTCTCTCTGCCTACCTCACAAAGGACTTGACGTGAAAATAGTTAATTACACAATTGCTATAGGTATTCCATAAATTGAGGTGTGTATTTGGAATCCTAAATAAACAAAAGTTCACCATATTGAAACTAACAGCGTAACAAGCAAATAGATTGTAGGGTTGTAAAATAAAGTTAACTCCGACAAGGGATCACTTAGCAAACATTATAACATTCAACTCTAATTACTCGTTAATTTCTGAATGCAAACAAGTTTTGTAATGTAACGTAATGCACATTTAACAATGGAATCTTATTATAATATCAGTGTTAGAAAAAAAAAAACTAGATCTATTTACATTAAGAAATTATTATTTAGATATAAAGTATGATAAATTTCCTATTTTAAGTGATGTCATGCTTAATTTTTTATATATATATATATATATATATATATATATATATATATATATATATATATATATATATATATATATATATATATATATATATATATATATATATATATATTCTTTTTGTTTTATGACTCCAAATCAAAGAATATTCCTACAGTTACGTAAAATAATAAAAAAAAAAAAGGATCAAAATACATAATTTGTTTATAAATAGCAATCTTTTTCAGGCAATCTTAGGGTTATACTTTCATGATGTAGCAATAGGAATATTAAAATTATAGAAAATAATTAGTTAATTATTTTTATATTTATTTGATGATAAACCTATTCATAGATTGTCAAGAATAAGCAAATCAAAATCACCCTATCCCATTATGGTATATGTAATAAATTAATATATATGTAATAAATTAACTTATATTTAGATATTTCGCTTCTTTTAAAATTTTTTATACGGAACCCTGGATATGCAATTCCGATCGGCACTTAGCCGATTTTTTCTAACTTTTTCAATTATAAATTTTCTTTCTTATACGTATATATGTTAACGCTATATCTCCACCGAATGAGAAATAATTATTAAAATTCATTTTTGTAATCAAAAAGGTTTTAATTCAGATTTGCCAAATATGAATTTATTATTTTTATTATTTATGAATATGTATTTTTTTATTAAAAAATATATTAAAAAAAAGGAAATGTTTTATTAATATTCTATACTGGTAATTACGCAAATAGGAACATGGTAAAGGCGGATGTGAGGTTGAATTTGATTCAGCACATTTTTACAAAACCACAAAACAAAAGCGCTTTATAACGGATTTAAGCTTTCTGGTTGTCTGCTAATGCGAAAAATATTGTTGCGTTAAAAATTGTCTTACAATTAATTAAAAATTATCTAAAAAAAATCCACTAAATGAGAACTACGAGAACAAAGCGTACTATGGCGCTAAGAGAAAGAAAATTATATATAAAACTCTATACCAAGTCATCTAGCCAGTATTATCATTTTCTTCTAAATATCAAAAACTAAATAAATCTAGAATATGGAGAGAGGAAAACAAAAAGAAATAATTGCAATTGGGTTAAAATTGTTAAAATTAATTACACATTACATAAAAATAAATAGTAAAATTAAGCATTAAAAGAGACATATTTAAATACAGTTTATTTATATTCTTTCCTTACTCCTCACTGGAATAATTAATACCTGAGTCTTTCATACGGTGGACCTAACAGTATGTTTGCCATTCTAAGTTGCATAAAAAAAAAATTATTGCCGTGTGGTTCCGGCATAGAATGGGATTTTTTTCCCGTATTTGTAAATAAATAACTAAGAGAATGGTCAAGGGATGGCCAGCAGTGTTCCTCTAAAAATAACAGCCAGTCCGCCTGCCTAGTGTAGCATTTTCTGATAAAATCACTCTTATGGTGGAGGCCCATATTCAACAGTATAAGTTAACGGCTGATACGATGATGATTTTATTCAAGTAAGAAGTGAACAGATTAAAAAAATAAATTAATTTTTATTCTACTCGTATTCTTCTTCTTTTACTTTTTTTTTTATTATTCTTATTTTATTATATATTTTTATTATCAGCAGATGGCCGTACACAATAAGTAAAAACCAAGCTGTACCTAATAAATAACTTAAAATATACTTTTTTATTCAAATAGATTTCTTTCGCAGCTCGTTTAAATCATCACTTGTTAATTTTTATGTATATATATTTTTCTGCTATTAATAGCAGATTCTAAAATTTACATAACTGTACTCAACTATAAGCTTCGTATTATACAAAATCTGTTTTTAAAAATAAAAATTGAAAATAAATAAATTAGAAACAAAGATTTGTACCTACATACAAAAGTACAATAAAGCGTTTAATATGTAGCTATCATGCACAGGTTTTTGAATGACCATATAATATTAGACATGTACATTTAAATAAATGTACAATATTAACATAGATTTAAAAGAGTAACTGTTGAATTTCTTGCGAATTCTTCTCAACATATGTATAATAACTTTCCGAACCCTGCATTCATAAAAAAATATTATTTCAATGTGCTTATAAACAAGTCTAAATAAGGTAACTGTAAATAAAAATGTTGCTTAATATTTTATTGTCAATAAATTATCAATTAACATAATGAATTTTGTAATTAAATTCAAAACAATATACTGAGTTTTCAACCTTTATTACGCAAAAGGTGCGCGCCATCTTGCATTTTTACTGCTTCGTTTATAGTCGTATATCTGTGCGGGCTTAGCACCTCGATAAAAACGGAAGAAAATAAGAAAGCGAATAACAAATCTCCACTGTTTCTAAGTAAAATGTCGGTGTCTTTTTGTCGATAGGCGTGTGTCTGTTTACAGTAGCTGGCGTGAATGGGCGTGAACAAATATTTGCATGCAAAAACTTGAATTCTGTGATCAGGTTACCAAGTGATTTTTACTTGACAACCTTAGTTTATATAGATAGTGTCTCCATACAAATGCTTCGACGAAAATGTGTCAACTTTTTATCCACGTGTACGTAAATCGTGTTACCAGTATGTATAGTTTATACTAAGTATATGGGAGAAATTTAAAAATAAAAATTATACAAATTTTTACGAATATATTTGTATTGATTCGTAATGTGCTTATCTTTATTGAATACTTTGATTTATATTTATGTATAGATATAAAATATGTTTTTATTTTGAAAGAACTGAAAATAGTAGCTATTTTTTATTAATACATGTATTATATAATTTGTAAGCAGTACGTAAATTTTTATCTTTATATCAGAAAAATAGTTCCCAATTTTAATTTAAAAATTGACTTGATCTGGGAAGTTTTTAATTAACTTACTTGCAACACGAAAAAAAAGTGTGTTTGATTAGATTAAAAAAAAAAATTATCAGCCAATTTGACGTTTCTTATGGGCACCTAGATACTAACTTAAGCCCTCAGTGCAGTAACGAGCTATGAGAAATCTCGATAAGCGGTATCAAATCCTTAAGTCTGCTTATTCTACCGCTTGTACAACGGATTGTGCTCAGAGGAATTGCTTAATAAGATGCCTACGGCCACTGCTTTCTACCGTACAGCTCGCCATCGACAGTAAATTCACCTCCATAACTTAGAGCTTAGATAATCGGGTACAGTGCAGTTTCAGAGATTTTTTTTATACAACTTAAAATAGCAAACAAGCTTACGGCCCACAGCATGACGGAAAGTGGTATTGAGGCAACGTCACCTATAGACATGAGCAGTACCATGGACATAACATAAAATCATTTAATCTGTTAATTAAATTAATAGTAAATTATATTCCTGAGGACTCAGGTGTTATTCCTCTGTACCCAGTAAATAAAGAATCACGCCATATCCCATCCTTCAAACCGAAACACAGCTATGCAAATACAACTGCTTCACGGTAGAAACACGAATGGGACAGAGGTACCCAAGCAATCGACTTTTGTAGAAAGTCTCCCTCTGTTACAACAGATTATTAATAAAGAATACCTGTACATAATACAGGTATCAAATATTCTACTTTTATATAGAAATATGAGTTTTTTTTGTTATCAAAAGTACTTAAATTCATGAAAATATTTAGGCTGTATTACCAGAGATCTGGAACACACATCAGATCGATAAGGAATAAAACACAAGCTCCTTTCCTCTTTAAACACATTTCAAGTTGATTAACTTTCCAATATTTACTAGCGATCCGATTAAACCACCTTGTCTCTTGTAATAAAAGTCGGATAAATCAGGAAAAAGGAAACGATTACTTTAATCTTTAATAAACGGTTTTAATGAAACTTGACAAAAGGTACAATCTTACTTATTACTAAGGTTATCGTGACAGTAAATTAGCAGTCTACTCAGTGTTAAACGAGAATATTTAAAATGTAGAAAGAGAATGCCATAGAATACATGCGGCATTGTGAAACAGCAATAGAATGACCTCATTGAGCAAAGAGAAAAATAATACAATACAATAATACATTCACCTTCTTATTCGTGACATAGTTATTTAATTGAAGCTTTTAATGTGGTAAATAACGGTGAGGCATCCAAAAATAAAAGCATATACAGAGCAAGACAATAAACTGTTTCTGATCTTGTTCATACTTCCGTGTTTCACTTATATTACTTATAGGATATAGATTATACTGCGTTTCATATTTATAAGATCGCAGGTATTTTCCTAATTCTATGTTTAAAAAAAGCATATCATAAATTTAAAATATTTGAATTTAGAACGTGGAATTGTGTTTAAAAGAAGTTTTTCTTTTGCAATATTTTATCCTGTAAATAAAAAACAGTACCTTCGACCTTTGCAATATTAATTTATTGTTACATTTAATTTTGGACTAATACAAATTATCCTATTGATTTCAAAAAAAATATTCTTAAAAGCGTGTTTTGATTGACGAAAATATTGCGTAAATTATAAACAAAAAATATATAGACGAATTGAGAAATAGGAGGCTCCTTTTCGAAATTCCTTAAAATATGACTCGGGCTAGCGATTTTCATTGCGATATTACTGCCCTTCGTAGAAGGTAAAATATAAAATGGCTTACACTTTAATTATAACTGTTTTAATGTAACAATTTTATATTAAAAAATGCAAATGCTCTCTCAGAGGATAGTGAATCTTCTGTATCTGTAAATACAGTTTTATATTCTGTATCCTTATTGGAGATAGAACTAAATTACTGAAGACATTTTATAATTTTACGAAGTCTCAAAAAATTCTTGTTTATTATTGGTTTTACGATGTTCTCGAAAGATCGCTGTACACAAGTGATTTTGAGTAATAGCTCTTGGAAGTTTTTAATTAAATTCTCCTTAGAGTTGACACAAACAGGCAAATAAACAGTGAATTTCATAAAGACAGATTGTTATTTTATCGTTAAAAATGTCTCTTGTAATATATATATATTTACGGTAGTTAAGTTTTCTCAAAAATTGTATTATGTTGCTTTGTGTATAAAACACTAAATAAAATTGTGACTTCGTCTGCCTGAACAGGATAAAAAGAAGTCTATATCCTTAGATTATATAGATAGAGTGTCTCCATAGAAATGTTTCGAGAAAAATGGATCAACTTTTTCATACAATTTTGCGTGATAAATAGTTATGATTTCTTTATTTAATTTGTCTTATAATTTCTGCATCTTTTTTATGCATAAACACTCATTTTTTTTATTAAATAATATATAGAACAATGTATATAGAACACTAATAAAAAAGAGTTGGCCAATTTGACAATTAGCTGACAAAAAGTTGACCCGTTTTTGAGGTTTGATACTTTATCTATATAATCTAATCTCCATCTTAAATACTAAATGCCAAACATAACGACTGATTTTTAAAGTACCATTAAGTACAGAGGAATAACATCTGAGTTCTCAGGAATAGCAACGCATGGGGGATATCATGGGTGAGACAGTATACTCTGTTATGTCCATGGTACTGCTCATGTCTATAGGCGACGGTTACCACTTTCCATCAGGTGGACCGTCAGCTTATTTGCCATTCTATGTTGCATAAAAAAAAAACTCATAAAATTTATATTCATTGTCGCAAAATATTAATATAAAATATGACTAAAACTATCGAAGGGTCAACTACTAGCAATATTTTAAAGGTTGTTGAGCCTATAAAATATGCTGACACAGCACAGATGTGAGGCCATAAGTACGTTTTTGGGACAAAGTCAACATAGGATGAAAGGCTATCTTACTAGTTTTTATCATAAAAACGAGGCAAAAAGGATAACAACTTGCATAATGGGATGAAGGTCCATTATGTTAGTAGGACAACTGTGAAAGGGCTCCAATCCCAGTAAGATATCGCGTGAAAATACATGGACAAATACATTAAAACCTATCATAAAAAAATTGTTATTTCTTTTTTATGACACTTAGTGTGTTATGGATGTCATACAATACACAATACACATATACATACACAACACAATACATATACATGTATATGGAATACAGAGTGGAGTCCTTGGAAACCTTTCCCTTACATTGAGTTAAGTCATAGAAATCAAATCTTTAATATTTTAACTTTAATTACACTAAGAAATAAATTATATATATATATATATTTTCTTTACCTGAGGGAGATTTTGTACAAAAGTCGTTTGCTTGGGCAGCTCTGTCCCATTCGTGTTTCTACCGTGAAGCAGTTGTGTTTGCATGACTGTGTTTCGGTTTGAAGAGTGGGTATGGTAGTGAATTTTACAGGGTACAGAAGAATAACACCTGAGTCTTCAAGAATGGCAACGCATGAGAGAAGGGGTATGATGAGCGAAACAGTATACTCTGTTATATCCATAGTACTGTTCATGTCTATAGGCGACGGTTACCACTTTCCATCAGGTGAGTCGTCAGCTTATTTGCCATTCTAAGTTGTATAAAAAAAATTGCCAATATTATAAATTAAATTATATTCAACTAGCTTTTTGCTAGTTACTTTTTAAGCGTAGATTTCAGAAGTAAGAAATTCAATGAAATAGTCACTTCTAAATGTCACGACAAGATAATGTATATAACAGATATTAAGTTAGACTATCAGGAACATAACTGTAATAACCGCATCTAATTTAATGCAGTAGTTTTTGCGAGATATTGGAACAGATAAAATTTCTAAAAATTAATGTTTGACTTCTATTATTCTTATTGAAACTCCTTATATAATTTTTTTAAACAACCTTAAAGTGATAGCTGAAAATGTCCATGCACCTGTGATAGGGCATTTCGTCAGGACGATACCTGAAACAAAGAATAATCATTCCCTTGTTCGTTACCGTCCTAACAGTATGCCTCTCAGGTATATGATTCATTAAATTATAGCCTTTTTACTAACACAATTTTAAGTCTAGTACGGTGTTCCCCAACGTGGGGCCCACGTCCCACAGGGGGCAATTTGATAGTTATGGAGGGGCAATTAAAAAATGGAAGCGACTTTAACCCTCTTGCTCCGGGCCATTTCAATGTAATGCTACGAGTAGATATCGGGGCCAAATTTATCAAAAAAAGTAAATTAAAAAAAAATGCTGTAAATATTTATTAGGTAAAATTTCGTTTGACCTTACCGAAATATCAACTGGGCGATTAGAGTCGTCAGTCGTATTTATGAGGGCATAAAAATTTTAGTAATATTCAAGTGGGGCATGGCACAAAAAGGTTGGGAAACACTGGTCTAGTACTAACAGAATAGATCTTGTTATCTGACATTAAATAAATTTAAATTAAACATCTCCCATTCATCTCCAGACAACATCTAGTTACAATTTTATTACATGAGTAAAATTAGCTAAATTGTGTTTACGTGAGATGCGCACTGAAGCAGACTAATAGGATAAATAGGACCATCAAAATTGTAAAAGTCATTATGCTAAATCACATCCCAGCACTCGGAATGACTTAAGAGAGTGCGACAATGTACGAACTTAATTTTGTTTATTTAAGAGATTTTGTACGAAATAACGGTAAAACATGGGTGTATAAAAATTCTAGATTCTCATTCCTCATATAAAAGTTATAAACAAAATATGCTCTATTAAAATTGAAAGAAAAAGTAGTTATCGCAAAAGAGAAAAAAGTAAAAGAAAAAGAAGAAGAGGCGAGAAGGTATGAACAGTACTTATTTATTATTTTTTTTATACAACTTAGAATGGCAAACAAGCTGACGGCCCACCTGATGGAAAGTGGTAACCGTCGCCTATAGACATGAGCAGTGCCATGTACATAACAGAGTATACTGTTTCGCCCATGATACCTCCCATGCGTTGCCATTCCTGAGGACTCAGGTGTTATCCCCCTGTACCCAGTAAATTCACGCCATACCCTTCAAACTGAAACACAACCATGCAAACAGCTGTTTCACGGTTGAAACACGAATGGGACAGAGGTACCCAAGCAATTGACTTTTGTACAAAGTCTCCCTCTGGTAAATTATAATCATCATTATTGCTTTGCCTATTCTCATGTACTTGGGATCGGCTCATTATGACTTCTTCTTCCACAAATCCCTGTCAACCATAATAATAAAGGCTTTCTCTTCTTTCATTTATATTATCTTTTACACAGTTCACCTTTTCCTCCATTTTTTATTCGGTCATCCCTTTCCTTTACATCCATAAAGACTTTATTGACTCGAGTGTGATTGCCCTGAGTAGTGCTCCCAAATGAACATTGCCTGTGTCCACGGAATATTCGAGTTTGATGACCAAGCCATTGATGTTATTTTAACACTGAATATTAATTATTATTTCAGCCGTTTATTGTCCACTGCTGAACATAAACCTTCCCCATAAGGAAAGTTTTACCAGTAGTTTCCACGCTTAGCAAGCGGTTTGGCAACCGCGGTTAGGCTTTTAGAGATGTTTTAAGAAGGACGCTGCTGCCCATCCCTCGCCCTCCCTTAGTCGGCTCCTACGACACCCACGGGAAAGGAAAAGGTGCTATTGTGCCCATTTTATGGCATTATATACACACGATATAATTTATATTATTAATGTAAATATAAAACTCTGTCTTTATACGTAACATTTTTACAATTTTTTTTATGAATATTTCATCATTTTAAACTTCAAATATCCATGAATATTTAAAAATAAGTGTATAATTAACTTGATTGTGTTCTATCTTCATTGCCATAGTTAGTGCATCTTGTGTTTTTTGTACATCAATATACTATAACAAAGCACTAAATATGTACATAAGCACTGCTTTAATAATTTCTTTGTAGCTAATATCGATGTCTTTACTAAAAACGAAGCAAGCAGACAATACTTCAGTTCACTCCACTACATTCGCTCGAACTTAATTAAAACTTTCCCGTGCTTCCGAAGTAGATTTAGAAAACACATTTTTAAACCTATTCGTAGTTTATTCAAAGCTCATTTTATTTTTTGCCTTTTAATTCTTTCTTTATGTTAACATTTTGTATGATAGATCTCTAATACAGACGTTCAATTTCGATTTAACAAATTAAAATTCTAATGAACATTGCTATATTCCACTACTAGTAGCGTTCCATCCTTCCCAAGGGAGATTATATCCTCCTACCGCTATGATTCTACCTATCTATTCTACCTACAATTTCCACGCAATCTACGCAGCATAATATAATATTGTATTTAGAAATTTGCCTTTCTAGCACTGAGTTTGATATTGTTGTTTGAATATGACAATGAAATTACAAGGTACAGGGGCCTTGGTACTCAGGAATGGCAACGCACGAATGGTATCATGGATGACACAATATACTCTGTTATGTCTATAATACTGTTCAATCGATAGGCGATGCTTACTATTTTTAATCGAGTAAACCATCAGCATGTTTGCCATTCTGAGTTGCATAAAAAATATAAGTCTCCTTCCATGAATTCTAGGAAGGAAAGAAATGTTGTATGTCTTTGTATATCTATAGAGAGCTTATTTTATCTCTTAGATGATAAATCCTCATTTCTTTTTTCTATCTAGGAAAATTTATTCAGCGTTACAGAATAAGATAATAAGGTTATAATTCTATTAGAGAGCTTATTAAAGTCATTGACTTTATGATTTAATATTTGAATTTATAATTTTATGAATAAGCTTAGACTGGCGGAGTGGCGGATAGCAAAATATTGCTGGAATAATAATTGAATTCCATTTTTATTAAAAAAAAGTGAAAAATAAAATTAACAATAATAAGCTTTTTGTAATAACTATAAATACACCCTCATAGCTCGAGTGATTGTTTTTAAGCATGGAGTCATAGAAAAACAGAGAATTTTTTTTTTCTTATTATGTCAGCTTTTAACTGTCCACTGCCTCTTTTTTGACACTAGGCAGGCGGGTTGGTTATAGCAATTAGGCTTTGGTGATGTTTTAACCCTTCTTTGCATACATTTATTTTATTTAAAAATTACTCACCACGCTTACAGTCTCCCAAAACGTGTAGTGAGCCATAGGTTTATTTTACAAACTTACAAATTTTATACAACATTTTAAAAATATGTCTATTTTGTCATTAAATATATCAACATCCGGCTGCTGAGCAATCAGAGAATTGATCAGAGAAATAGCCTGATAAGTGGGAGCAAACTGAGCAGTACAGGTGCGAATTGGCGGTGCCGATAGTAATCGACAAGCACACAATCGCATACAGCGTTGGGGTGTGTACAAAGAACAACGGCTAAGAGTTGCAGGATTGTCTATTGAATGCTTAAAACCTATATAAAAGACCAAATTCACTTTAAGTTGATTGCGTCTAGATAATTTTTTAATGTCTATTGCAGAAAAAAAAAACATTGCTGTCTTTATTGTTTGAACCACTTTTCCTTTAATTTTAAACATGAATTATATCACTTTGATTATATGACTTTGATTTCACCAATAAAAAAAAATATGCAAAGAAGGGTTAAAATGGACGCTGCTGGCCATTAAGTTCCCTTCATCACCTCTGTCAGGACTACATAGCAATTTAAAATTATACCATATATCAGGTGGGCCGTCAGCTTGTTTGACATTCTAAGTTGCATAAAAAAGATTATATATATATATATATATATATATATATATATATATATATATATATATATATATATATATATATATATATATATATATATATAATCTATATATAGTACTAAGCACATTGAAAAGAAAATGTGTGAATGCATTATTAAAATGCATTTGATTAATTGTAGCCACTCTTTGTGCATATGGAAGGCTATCGAAGTAGAAGTGTACTTGGCTCACTCTATGGGACAGGTCATCAACAAACACTTCATACACTAACTAGTTTGATAAACTTTCTGCGCGTTTAATGAATTCATTTATGCACGATTTCGCTCAAACTTTACTTTGCAATGCATATCCATGCAATCTATCATTGTTAAAAATTTTAACTCACTAATTGTTATTATTTGGGCTGTACATTGATTGAAATAACTGGAGTAAAGTTGCGTATTGAGACTTCATTGCATTCAGTTCAAAAATATGTACTGGAAAATCTTTTTGTAAAATTTCCTCTTATTCAGAAGACATTTATTACTTTATTAAATGGGTTGAAAAATTTACCTTCCGAGAACTCGATCCGATGGGATTTCACATCTGTCTGCTATCTGGGTTTATTGTGTACTCAGGTATATCACGAAAAAATATTATCACTCGGTACATTTGTATATTTTTGTTTATGGTGCAATAAAGAGTTATAAATAAAATAAATAAACCACTTTTTTCATACATTTACCCCTGATTTTTTTATGTAACTTAGAATGGCAAATAAGCTGACAGCTCAACTGATGGAAAATGATAACCGTTGCATATAGACATGAGCAGTACCATATACGTAACAGAATATACTGTGTCACCCATGATACTATTCCCGAGGACTATTACGTTATCTATTACTGCACTCATCATTGCAACTTATCTATTTTTCACTGTCGAACATAGGTCTCCCATAACTACGCCACAAAGTGCGATTCTGCGTCAGTTATATCCAGCGACACTCTGGAACATTCTTAACATCGTCACTCTGTTTAACAGGGGAGGGGCGATAGCGGTGACCGGAGACAATGGTGTTATCGGAGACTAGTAGCTGAATCTCGTGTAGATATCGTTGATTGTGAAGGACTCTCCTCTTCGCTGCTGCTCTCTTCTGAGTTGTCCAACACAGTCTGACACGCAAAGCTCTCTGTATCTTCTTTAAACAATTCATGTAGTGATCTCTAGCATCCTTGCAAACACGTTCTCGAAAACTGTGATAAAGTCCACCCTTTATCTCTATTGAAATTATGGTGACAGCTAATTTATATGGCTTCACAAACCTCGCGAGGAATAAACAGCTTTTCTCTTGCTAAGACTCGAGCCTTGTCAAAACGCATATAGTGCGTCGCCTCAAAGAACAAAGTTTGCTTTAATAACTTTAGTACTTCAGCGGATTTCCATGTTCCGGATTCTATCACAAAGTGAAACTCTGAGCGTAGCCCTATCCGTAGCTTGATGAACGACTTGTAGCATTCTCATACGACAAGCAGACTAGTTTTTACACTGTCATTTATAAATTTTATCAATACTTCATCATTCAAGACTCTAAGAATTATATGACAAAACTACATTTGCATTTGCATGCCATATTTCGATAGTTATAAATAAATTATACGGATAACTTGGGGATTAAGGAGCATCTAATATAAATGCAAATATATGTCTGAAGAGTTATAAGCCTGGTAACAGCTGATAATGGCCTTATACATAATATATATATTTACTTTATATTACACATAATAAGATGTGCGGAAATATATTATGAATATCGATTTAAAATGTCAACGTATTTGGGTAATGTTCTTTCTATATATATATATATATATATATATATATATATATATATATATATATATATATATATATATATATATATGCATTCACTATTGTGTTACGATCGGATGGGATGAAATATAATAAGAAGAGATGGATGCTATAGAGGATACAGTGGGGGAAAGAGATTGAGATCTAACAACCCCATTGCTAGTCATGCACGACGAGCTATGAGAATTGTCGATGATCCCATGCTTGCAAGCGGTATCGAACCCTTAAGTCTTAGGAGAGATTTTGCCTCATTCTGCGTGTTCTACCGCTTATACAACGGATTGTGCTCAGAGGAATTATTCAATATGATGCCTACGGCCACTTTCTATCATCGTACGGCTCGCCATCGACAGGGAGTTCGCCCTCATACCTTACAGCCTAAATGGTCGCGTACAACGCGGTTTTAGAGATGCTTTCTCCCACGAACACTCAGGTTATGGAATAAGCTCCCTGCCATGATTTTCCCAAGAGACTACAGCATGGGTTCTTCAAAAGGGGGTAAAGAGGTTTCTTCAGGGTCGGCAACGCGCGCGTAATACCTCTGGTATTGCAGGCGTTCATAGGCTACGGTAACCGCTTACCATCAGGTGGGCCGTATGCTTGTTTGCCACTTCAGTGGTATAAAAAAAATGCACCCTATCAGGTCGAGATCCATGTGGTTTCCCCTGAAAACAATCTTGATTAATTCTTTTATGAATTTTCACAATGAGCCAACTCACCTGCTTTCATCATCACATATCATCTCTCACTGGTGCCCCGTCAATATATACCGATAACGCACACTCCATTTTATTATCACCCATTTAAAAAAAGGTGATACAGTATATTCCAAGAGTGTTTTCGCAGTACTTGTAATAAATCAAGTTAACAATATCATTACATTTAAAAATAATAATAATAACATAGTAATTATTTCTTTATCTCATAAAATATTTAAGCAATAAAAACCAGCAGAGGCAAATATTACAAAAGTTATTTCTAATTTATTTGTCTGATATTTGAATACCAAATCCTCATTTGAATTTAAACTTATCTATTAAGGGTCTTCTTGAAATAATTATGGAACTTAAGATACCTAAGTTTTTATACAGGTTATTGGGATATTAATTTATTGTTGACTAGCTCTGTACGCTACTTCCTATGCGTGGGTTTCAAAAGTAGATAAATCAATGAAAAACTTTTAGATGAGAGTATTAAGAAGAAACAGGCGAGATTTTAAGTTACAAGAAATACGAGTATAATTGTTAAATGCGTATTCAATTTGGCGCAGTAATTTTTTCGTGATGCCGAAGTACACATACAGATAGACAGACAAAATTTATAAAAATATTATTTTGGCTTTTATTGCTCTTTTATTATAATTCCTCATATATTTTTTTCTTAAATATCTTCCATGTACACACACTGTCTACTTACAATTTTGTTATATTTATAAGTTAGTAAAATTAGAAGACAGACTTAATCAGAGAAAAAAACTACCCTTAATTCTTCTTTTTATTTAAAAGTTTCCTCTTATCGGCGCATCTAAATTATGTATCCTCTTCCAAATAGCTCTATCCCAGGCCATATCTTTGACCTCTCTATACGACATGACACCTAGTGTTTCCTTTATCTGTTTCCCTTAGTTTCAGACCTCAAAACAGTTCTTTGCCAGCCAAAAACACCGTAAACTTGTTCATAATTATCATGGGCGATTCAGTATACTTTGTTATATTCTCGATACTGTTCATAAATACAGGCGACAGTTATCTCTATCAGGTGGGCTGTTAGATTGTATGCCATTTTAGGTTGCATAAAAAAGATAATTATAACAAAATAAATGACTAAAAAAATGGCCCAAGTAATTAATGATGGAAAACAGATTAACATAAAATCTGAACACTCTAATTAACTATTACAGCAAGAAAAGTTATCATCGTAATAAATTAGAAATTTCCACATTAAAATTCAAAATTGTGTAATTAGGTCCGTATTCATTAAAACAATAATAATGTAGATTGCTTGGAAATTATATCGAAATCAGCATTCCATATTTTATCCCCAAGGGTCTGTGTAGACGAGTAACTTTTATAAGTGAAATTATCCTTGAAGTTTTACCACAAATATTGCTCGTGTAATCAGCCCACGTCTTATACGGTCTCGTATGCAATATGCGGTGTAATTTTTTATCATAGCCTTAACAACCTAAAATGTAAGTCTATACCTATAGGTATTTCTTCATTATAAAACCTCAAGTGACTTGCTTAGTCATATCTCTCTATAGACTTATTTACACTTACTACCTTTGACAGAGGGGTAAAAATGTTGGGACACTTGATACGACATGACGAACTTATAAACATTATAATAAAAGATAAAATACAATGAAAGAGGGAAAGAGGGAGACCAAGGTATAGTTACAGTAGGCAGATCAAGAAAGAAGTTGGTGTCGTGTCGTATCAAGAGGTGAAGAGACTCGTTGAAAATCGTAGTGAGTGGCAAGAGCTCCACCGACAGGAATGCAGCTCTTAAATAGGATAGATAGATTGACCTTTTATTCACATATCGCACATTTCTTTTTCATAGCTTTATTTTTATAATTATTAATTGCTTAACCCTATGTGGGTCGCTCGATTTTACTGAAATAAATCTTCATTCTCTCCACTTAATTAAATGCTGCAAGTAATTAAATGTCGCAGCTGCATATCACTGTTTGGTCTTAAATTAAGCTTTAATAGAGCCTAATTAAATTTTAATTTAGACTGTCAATATAAAATTGATATCAATTAAGTTAATTTAGCTTTTTCTGTGATTTATTCTTCTGATTTAAATACTGCAATATCCACTGTAAATACAAGTACAATATAAACTAAAGTGCGTCCAATTTTCTAGGTTATTCCGTATTTGCGGATTTCTGTATGTAATAGTATTAACGGTGACAATAGCCCAAATCCTTATCTTTGTAATATATAAGAAGCTTACAAGAAAAGTCTATTAGTGGTCAAGCAACTTCTATGGATATTAAGATATATTACGCCGGTGTTACAAATAAATACGAAAGAGACAAAGGTATAAATAAAACAATGGAAAATTCTCATCATTTATATTCGCTATAACGTTTTTGAAACATTTAATTTATAATTAACTACTATATAAATACAATTAAGAATACCTTTCTCTAAGATCACAACAACATTGAAAAGTTAATTATAAGTATTGTAAACACACGCTTTATCCATTTGGGGTAGGTAGAAACCATAGATCGTATTTTGCTCCTATTTTAAAATGCTTATGCTAAAATATTATTTACAATAAATAGAATACATTGCTATATTTACATCCTAGTCTCATCACTGATATAAGAACCAATAAATATTCCAATTTCTTACAATAAAACTATGTTTTATGGAACAAAAATATTTTTATATTAATTTAGTCTATAACTAATATATGGGGTAATAAAATACGAGTTGATGGAATTATTCTAGTTAATGCCGCGATCACAGAATTTTTAATACAATGAAGTTATGAAATTTGAAACTTTTGTGAAACATAAAATGCTTTGCCCTTTTAAATATTAGAAAATGATGAACTTAAATCGTTTTAGAAATAATTAATTCAATATGAAAATTTCAATAATTTATTGAGTGATTGAGTGAGTGCCAAATGTCTAATGGTAAATAAAATGTTTAATGTAGTCTGAAAGACTTTACACGTTCTCTTGTATCATATTTCGCAATTGGGAATCTATTATTGATACTTTTAAAATTAGTTTTAAAAATATTAATGCTTAACATATTACATGATTTTAATTACTTAATAAATACATTTTGTAATAATTGTAGACAATTCCAAATACTGGAACAGTGGCTTTGTTAAAGAAAATTCTTTCTTTTATTTCAATCAAAATATTTTTTTAATAGATCTCTCGAAAGAAAATAATATTTTTCTCTTTATACATAATTAAAGAATGTATCCCACAAAAAACACCGACTTCAATCGAGATAAAACGAGTTATTTTAATGTCAAATTTAAACTACTGAACCGACTTTGATAAAATCTCTATGGAACCAATCTATTAATATACTTTCAGATACAAAAAGAATCATTCAAGTCGATTTAGAACTGACGGAGTTATGAGGTAACAAACATGTAAAAATCGAACAGAATTGAGAACCTTCTACCTTTTGAAGTCGGTTGAAAATTACATGTCCACAGTCGATTACATGTTTTTACATCAATGTCGATAACAGTGATAGATGTTTAGCCAAGCAAAATGTCGCAAATAAGGCAAGGGTATTAAGTGATAGATAAATAATGAATTAAACGTGGAATTTTTCTCCACTACATACCATTTAATTTATCCTTGGAAAATTTCAAAAAAATAAATATGCTCACGACAATAATCCCTAACGAGGTAGTCAGAGACATTGTCAACTTTTGCCATTGTGGTGAACGTAATATATAGGTTGACATAAAAAATACCTTATTTAAATATATTGGATCATTCTTTTTATATTATATAAAATAATAGCACATTTTAACAAAAACACTAATTTTTTGGAATTTTTCTCTTTATGTGGAACAACCAACATAAAGAGAAAAATTCCGAAAATGGACTCAAATTTCAAGAACATAAATTAAAAAAATCTAAATGCATTAATATTGGGTTAAGTACTTATAATTTTTTTAAGTAACGTGTAAAAAAAATTCTATCTAAATAATAAATAATTGCAACCATAAATATGTTCATGGCTTACTTTCTGCACTTTGCGATTTCACAACCCTTAGTTCACCATATATAAACTATTTGGCTTAGCTTTTTAGGCAGATGTTTCTCAATACTCATCCACATAAGCCTTTAAGCTCCGTCAAAACCTCTTACAACTTATTGGTGGATGCCTAAAACTAGAGATGACTTCTTTACATTTGTTCCGTAGATCAGAATCACTCAAAAGATATCAAATTACAATTTTGATATATCAAGACGCTTTAACATACTCATTGCTTCGAATTAAAAATTTCGATGTTCAATACTTATAAAAGTATCACATTCGTAAATTGATTGATTTATAATTATAGAAGCAAAGGAATGTTGGAAGTGATGTTAATATCGTATTATATTTACTATATCAGTGAAACAGTTTGACTATTTTGTTTATCGATTAAACATCTACTGTAATTGTTAGAGTCATACATATTTTCTATACAAATTTCTAGATACAATTCTTCTAGCTAAACTTGTAATAAAATTACGATCTTACCTATTCAGCAGTATAGAATTTATACGATGTTTAAGTGAGCACACAATTTTATTAACAATTTTATCAACACCTAATAATCTAATATTGACACCAAAACATTGATAATTATTATTAAAAATTCTCTCATCTTTACCAGTTAAGTACATAGATTAATAAGTTAAACCTTGACCAGAATTATAATTCAATTATACTTAATTTAGTGAAAGGATGGCTTTTTTTTCTTATATTCTAAGTTTTAAGTTTTCATCTGCATCAATTAAACTATTTATGTAAATTTAAATTATACTTCTGATCATAATACTATCAAAGAAAAATATGCAGTCTATAATAAATTAAATAATTCAGTAACATTAGCTACTGGAAATACATTAAGTATAAAGTCACACTATTGAATCATTCAGTGTATCAGCCTTAGACAACAATGGTACACTGCTATAATCTTTCAAATGCTCATTTACTTTTTTAGAGCCATTATCAAAGGAACTAGCTGTCGGTATCTTTGCTATCCAATTATTATTACCTACCTTATTCGATTTATGATTTCCAACTGAATTCATTTGACAGTCCTTCAGTTTCACTTTTGGCTGTCCATGACTGACTGAGTTGTGATTCAACGAATTTACATTCAGTGATATGGAATTCGTTACACTTATTTTTTCTAGGTCCTCACTATTGTCTGTAATTCCATTAGCTACAGGCTCAAGTGGATCTGAATGCTGTCTCTGGATTTTAAGATTTTGCAATAGCGGTGTAGCTTCTTTTTCTAATTTCTCTAGTTTGCTAGTGTCATTTTGTTTTTGTAAGAATATGCCAGAGCCTCTTCTACTAGACGAACGGGACCCATGGTCTAATCGCTGTCTGAAAGGTGTTAAGTGTGACAGAGAACCACTCTCTGATGACTGTGTTTGGTGTTTGGTCAACGAAGGTTTTTCTTTAGGTGCATTTGGATCGACTTTTTCACCTAACAACCAATATGTGACTAGAATTCCTTTTCCCTGTAATAAATTGATTTAATTAATACATTTTAAATTACACAACCACATTGGTCTGAAATTTTGAACAAGCAAATTGATTAAAATTTCAATTACAATTAATTATGAATTCCAGTAACGGTATGAAAACATTACCATATTATTCACAAAGTTATTAAATTCATGACACGAATCAATTAATTCATCATTGTAATCGAGAACAGTCCTATTGTCAAAACAATAATCATTAGAACAGCAGTGAAATACAGTTGCAGACTCTGTAGAAACATCTCGAAAATATCTTTTCTAGCAAACACGTTTTATAAATCATGCATACCTTCATAGCTACTTCGCCCCGACACTCCAGATGGAACGTTCCGAACGTATCCAACAGAGCTTTTGTATCCGGAGATACATGAATTTTGAGAGCTTCACCATTCGACTCCATCCGAGATGCCGTGTTGACTGTGTCACCAAATAAACAGTATCGAGGCATCTTGAGACCAACGACGCCGGCAACACAGGGACCTAATGTCAAATGAATAGATGAAAAGTTAATGCAGACGTAAAAAAATCAACGTTGTCGTTTCTTTACTTGGCATGTATTTTAATCTAATGCAACATATTCATTGACATATTGAATAGGTTATGTAATAATAATATTTAACGCCTCTCTAATAACACATTCACTGTGTACGCACTATTACTTGTAGAATTTTATAGTAAATAGTTTGTTTTTTATTCTATTTGTGTTACAACTTTTTGATGAGCTATTCATATTCATGGTGCTATTCATTCTATGGTGCTACTCATGTCATAAAACAGATTTTTTTTTATATATATACAGCATCAAATGGCAAAATAGTTTACGGTCCACCTGATGGAAAATGTAACCTTTGTCTATGGACACGAACAGTATACACCAAGTGATGCCTATGATACTTCTTTTCTGTTGAGATTTCTGAGTACTAGGGTGTTATGTCTCCGTGACTATAATGTCACTGTGATATTCTCCTATTCCTCAAATCGAATACATATACATAATATAACCACGGTTCATTGGCAAGGCATACATGGTAGAAATACTATATATTTAATTAATAGTAAAGCAGAACTACCCATTCAAGTGACTTTTACAGACTCTCTCTCTCTCTCTCTGTCTCTCTCTCTGGTATACTCGTATAATAATTTTAATAATATAAACAACTTCGTTATTTAAAGTACGAGCAACTGTCAAAGTGCTGATAATGCTGTAAGTAACTATAACTTTACCAGAAAACTTTTGAAAGATTTCCCGTTAAAGTTACTTTAGCAAAACCAGAAAAGTTTGTTTGGATCCTTCTAAATGGATATTGATAGTTTCAACCCAAACAAACTTGTGTATAATCCTTTTAGCACGTTTTAGTAACATTAGAGATCCATCATGCAGTTTTAACATAGTCGTCAATTGTCCACTACCGAACATAGGTATGCCTCTATTGGGAAATTTTGCCAGTATTTGCCATGTTTGGCAATCGCAGCCAGGCCTTGGAGATGTTTTAAGAGGGACGCTGCTGCCCATCCATCGACCATCAATTTCCTTTAGTCGCTTTTTACAAAACCACGGGAAAGGAATGGGTGGCCCATTCTATGTCGGGGCCATACGGTATCATGTAGTTTTACATTAATTACTTGCCAGAACTTTGCTTACGTGAATCAGTATATATAACCTATTCAATATACTAAGTTTAATTCAAATCCCTAGTTTTTTCATAATTAAATATTCCATCTAACCATACATCCTCTAGCTTCAATACAAATATTCTCAATTATAATTTATTTTTTTATTTATTTAATAATTTATTGTACACGCTAATTATACACAAAAATATGACAGAGATAATCAAATGTATTGGTAAAAGGGATTTACAATAATAGTAGTTCTATACAAATTTAAAATCATTCGTACCTTTATTTATTTTTTTATACATAGGATCACCAACATAAGATACAGCGAAACATTTCAATACAATACACTGGTAGATTAGATCTAACTGTTCTTACATTTATAGGCAATCACAGCATGCTTTGTGTTTGATAAACATTAAAATGGAATTAAATTATTAAATGTCATTAAATAAATAAAGATATTAATAATATGAATAATAATATACTATAAATAATGAAACTTTACGTCTACTACTGCTCCTTTACTTTATGTGACTGTTCTGTCAATATAACTGAACTTTTTCCCAAAGAAATATGAGTCGAAAGACGACAAAGAACTTTAGAACTTCCCTTACTAATTTGACAGTTGGACGTGCCGTGTTAGTACAGAGACTCGTAAATAATAATAAATAATTTGTATAAATAAATGTGACTTATATGTAGACAGTTATACAAAATTTATTATATATATATATATATATATATATATATATATTATCTCAGATCTCTATTACCAAAATATATTTATAATTATTACCAAAATAATTTTCATATTTGTTCCATATAAACTTCATCAAAATAGGTCCCGTAATTTTTAAATCAAAACTGATTTTGCAACTATTTTTGTGTATTTTTTAAAATAATATCTACTTGTATTTTCAAGAAAAAATACGTATAATCATTGTAAAAAAACACTTGAGTTTCCTTACAATTTTTATTAAATACGTTTTTAAAAACTACACAAAAAAATCTTACGTGCGTCATTAATACATTTGTATTAAATATTTTATAGATCTTTGAGAATTCAAAGTCAAACCGGTCCAATATTGTATAAAAATAATAAGTCATAGGATTTTACAACGATCATATTTATACCACAAAGATGGTGAACAAGCATACAGCCCGTCTGATGGTAAACAGCCACTGTAGCCTATGGACGCTTGCATCACTAGGGGTATCACGTGTGCGTTGCTGACCCTGAAGTAACCTTAATATACCCTTTTTGAAGAACCCCATACTATAGTCTCCAGGAAAAACCTCAACAGGGGAGCTCATTCTACAGCCTGAGCGTTCGTGGAAGAAAATTTCTCTGAAACCGTACGAGACGATTTAGGCTCAAGCGTATAAGGATGAAATCCCTGTCGATGGCAAGCAGTGGGATGATAAAAGGTGGCTGTGGGCATCATTTCCGCAAGAATTCCGCAGAATACAATCCGCTATACAAGCAGCAGAACAAATAAAGAGAGTAAGTCTCACCTTAGACTTAAGGACTTGATACCGCCTGTGAATTTGATGATAAAAAACTAACGTTCACATTTATAATATTAGTGCGGATTTCTCTTATTATATAAATCCCTTCTGATAACATTTTATCTGTAGTAAAAGTCTCGAACTTATACTAACGCACTTTGACCTATAAGGCGCTTTTACGCATTGTCATGCCTTTCGCTTGGGCGATTATGGTTAAGAGCCATATGATGTCCTGGGACTAAGATAAATCTTCTATTTCTAGAAAAAAGATTCATTTAAGTCCTTACTAAATATGATGCATGCCATAAAATCTTTTCGTTCTTATCTCTGTCATATTCTTGATCTGCTAATTTTAGATAGTTTTAAGTTGTACCTATATACTATTAATATTTTATGTATATGTATATCATATTATGTTATGTATATAATACCCATAATACCACATAATACTCATACATATAAATGACGAGATGTTCCATACATATTTTAAATACACTATCGGAGTTTAATAGAACTGTCGTGACCACGACATGACACAATCCACGTCAAAACATAGGCATCCAAAAGCAGGTACCTAGGCACTACTTTAAAATATTTAAAATGTTTCATTACACACACATTATATCAAATATATTTTAATTTAGAACGAAAAGAATATAAGTCGATTTTTTTTTCAACAGTTTTTTTTTCTGTTCTACTACAAAAAGCAGTTTTTTTTTTAATCTGAAATGATGTGTATAACATGTTGAAGCATATAATATTCATTTCAAAAATTATGAAACCTGATTAAGAACTGGCGAAAACAGAATAATTCAGATGAATTGAATTGATTTTTATATTAAACTTATATACAAAGCTTTAAAAACAAACATTTAATAAAAAAATATTAGCCAAGTAAGTGCAACGAAATGTAAACGAATAAAACAAATTGACATTTTTAATTATATAGATTAATTTAATAGGGAGCCAACGCATTTTTTTTTTTAACGGTTTTTTATTTTTTTTTTTTTCACTTTTATACTTATATTTTCAAGAATAATACTTAGTGGAACACTAACGCAATGTTTTCTAAACTGTATGAACTAAATAAATACTTACCAGAATGCAAACCAATCCTCAGCTTGAGCTGATCGTGAGGTCTGTGCCTGATGCGGAACCTTCTCACAGCATCCAGCAGAGCCAGTGACATCCGCGCCACCTCACACGCGTGCCGTGTGCCGTTCCTCTCAGGAAGACCAGATACCACCATGTACGCATCACCTATTGTCTCCACCTATTGGAAAATTACAATAAAATTAATAAAAATTATTTTATGTATTATATAAAATAATAATGAATATAATGAAAAAAATACAGCTGATATACATTATGATATAAAATATTTATATGATGTGTATATATATGTATATGTATAAATAAACAGTAAAATTATAAATATTCCATTATTATACATACAGATATAATAATAATAGTGCACCTAGGGTTGCAGGCGTCAATAGGTTACAGTGTTGTATTGTATTGTATTGTATTGTAAAAAAAAAAAAATCTTTATTGTACATAATTCACATTAAATACTCATAAATGATTTAATATACAGTAATAGTTTAACGATTTTTTAAGAGCATAATAGAAGGAAAGATAGAGTATAAAAGAGGAAGAGGAAGACCGAGGATTAACTACATGGGACAGATAAAGGAGACACTAGGCGTCATGTCGTATAGGAAGATAAAGAATATGGCCTGGGATAGAGCTGGCTGGAGGAAGATGCATGAATTAGTTGCACCGACAAGAGGAAACTATTAAATGAAAAGAAAAATAGTTTATCATCAGAAATAGATATACATATACATACATATATATGTATAATCATTAAGAAAATGAGCAAAAGTTAAAAATATATTCACTCATATTTGATTAGACTCAAAATAAGGCTACAGCCTTATTAGTCTAATTTTCAGATTTAAATATAAATTTTCTGCAGTAAAATATTATAGCTTTCTATGAAATAATTATTAAAATTGATTGAGTAGTTTTTGAATTTATCCATTACAATGAAACAAATAATTCCTCTTTATATGTATAGAAGTATAGATTAATTATTTTTTTATCTATCTATCCGTATAGAGTTGGAGTCTATCGCAAGTATCTATGCAAAAAGATAGATTATTCTGTACAAAAGAAAATATTATTTTTGCTAAAATCTACATTACTCATAATAATAATAAGGAACGTATTTAAGATAAGGTAAGATGAGATACATCCGCGACAACTACAACTATCTTATTAATAAAGAATTTTCTCGTTGAAGATAGTAGCTTAATAACGCTTTGTATCATCTCGCTGCTGCAGCGATTTAGGTTTTAAGAGCTTTTAGGAAATGAAATCTTTTTGTCGCGCTAGAGACACCCTAATTCTTACTAATATTGCAAATGTGAATGTGAGTTTGTTTGTCTGTTATTTCTTAGCGACTTTGTAACTTTATCGATCGATATGAAATTCAGTGAAAATATGCCGGTCACGCAGATGAAATCAGGGGTTAAAATTAGTATTGTAATATTTATAATTACCATTTGGTAAGTTGTTTTTTTAATACTACGTTTATAGTATAAATTATGTTATACACCATCATATATTTATAAATTTAAATATATATTTTCGTAATATAATTGCATATTGTTTGCACTGCCATATTTTTAAACAAACATATGTTTGTTACTGTTTTGCTATTTTCTTTCAAATTGAAAAATTTGTGCAAAACAGAAATGACAACAATTCTACAGCTAAAATAATTTTGTAAGATATTTGAGATTTCTTATGACCAAGTAAGTAATTCTTTACTGATTACAAAACATTACTAATGGATCTAATATTAATTAAGCTAAGCTTAAAAAGAATTAAGCTAAGCTTCATATCAGATGGATTTTAATAAGCTTAGCAAATTTTGTTTAGCATTGGGCTACGTTCATCACAACACTCGTAGCAACCATCGACCAAATTTCTAAAAAGACTTTGATTACCTCAACTGGATTCGTCAAATTTATTTTAAAAAGTTTCTCATTTGAAAAGAATTTAATAACAACTGCGTTTCTTGACCGTTCTTCTTTATTAAAATTGCGCTCCGAATAGGCGGAAGAATCATAAAAAATGACTATTCAAATATGCTTAAATTTAAGTTTATTTGAATAAAAATATTAATTTATTTTTTCTTTCTACCTTATCACAAAAAAAATTTAAAAAAAACTGCTATTTAAACAGATTTTGATAAAATTCAGTCTAAGTGATTAAATATTGTTTGTTTATTTATTTATTTCCAAGAAACATAGTAAGTGTATAGATGTTAACAATAGGTATAATATATATATCCTCATATTTCGCCATAATTAAGTATGCAAAATTTAAAACTTCAGAAGTATAAATGTTATATTTAATTAACAATGTCATTAAAACAATTAGTAATATTACAGAAAATACAATATATCAAATACTTTGAACACTTGTTAACAAAAAAGTAATGTCACTGTCAAATCATGGACATAACAGCTGCATTGTAAAACGATAGGTAATTCAAACTTTAGTCGATGTAATAATGTATATTTATAAATTTATTTAATAAAATTTATTACTTTAAGTACCTTTTATTTTTAATATATCAGACTATATAATAAGAGGTATATACATGTATTGATCATCTGTCTTTATAAAGTTTTGATAAGACAGTTTGTAAACCGTCTTGTGAAATATTCAAAAAAATATTAAATGTATTTAATAATACTTACTTTGTAAACGTCATAGTTTTCAACAATCGAATCGAAACACGTGTACAAATCGTTAAGTAGATCGACAACTTGCATCGGCGTGGAGGACGCAGAGAGAGCCGTGAAGCCGACAATATCGGAGAAGTAGATGGTGACCTGTTCGAACGTCTCGGCTACAACTGAGAGGCCGTTGATCAGTTGAGATGCCACAGACCTGGATGTGACAAAATTATTATTAAAAAATATATAATTCACACAAAGTAGACGACGACAAAGTAGATGACGGAGCAACATCTTCAGGTTCCTCCGTCATTTTATTGCTTGTATGTACATATATAATAAATATAATAGCTGCGAAAAATAATAATCTGTTTCGAATTCTATCACTTATTTACTAAGTTAATCCACTACAAAAGCAACAAAATTATACTAATTAATCAATGAAGCATACTGGTTACATATTCGTTAACTTACTTTGGTAACAACTGGTACAATAACTCTTCGCATTTCTTCTTCTCTTCCAAATAGTCTTGGGTACGTTCATCTACTAAGAACTCTAAATTATTTGCATATTGTTCCATACGTGAAAGCAAATTATCCAAAATATTACTACTTTCTTGAGTCCTGTTGACAATAATATCGTTCTTTAGAATTTTCTCGTAAACTTGTTATAACACAGAAGTGTTTTTAAATATATTTTATATACTAGCAAAACATATTATGTATTTGATGACAGTAATTAATAAAGAAAAAACAAGAAAATCTAATAAGCGCCACCAGGAAAAATCTCTTAAACTTATTACTAAAAAAAATATAATAAAATGAATACGAAGAAAATAAAAGTATATATTATGCTTGTGAAATAAAAAATAACACCGTGTACTATAAAAATAAAAACTACAAAATTATGACTAGAGGAATGAATGAATTAAAACTCTTCATTTGTTCAAAGAATTATACGGATTATAAAGATTAATTTTATATATATAAAATGTATCTTTATAATCCTTATAATGTATAATTTATAATGTATAATTATATATATATATATATATATATATAAAGAAATATTAAAAAAATTATAAAAATTTCTATAAACTAATTTAATATGTATAAATAATGATTACTACTTTCAATCCAGTGGACTGTCAGTTTATTCGAAAAAAAAACGACAATATTTACCAAAGGAATGATATATAAATGGTACAATAAAAAGTTTCATTCATTCATTCACAAAACATAACGAGTTAAAGCTAATGAACATAAATTAATGAAATGTAAATAAAATAATACACTAAATAAATTGGCATGATACCTTATATATATATAAAAAATACCTACAATATAAATTTATAAAGGGATCAGATTTCAAAAGTAAATTGACCGTAAAGGTCACAAAATTTCAGGTATCTTGTCCGACAAAGTGACTGGATACACAGCAACCGCAGATTTGTGTAATTTAAAACTTTTGCGTACAATGCGGTTTCCCATAATGAAACGTATAAAGTTAGAATTTGGGTAATTTGACTCGTAAAAGGAATCGAATGAAAATAGCAAAGGTATAAAGTATTCCAATATTCGACGAGTTTTTTATTTCCAATATTCTGCGAGGTCTGATTGAGGTAATAGTTTCTGAAATAGATACCGAGGTTAATTCAAATTCATTTAACAATTACAGTCATAAAGAAACACCACTTCCATGGTAATTTTAAACGAAAAAGCTATTATATGGCCATAAATTCTGAATTCGCCATTAAGCCAGGGTGAATGTAAAGAATTTTCTTATTTATTTTAATTTATCACCCGAAGTAACTTAAGATTAATGCGTTGCAAATATTTGGAGAAATTCCTTCAGACTCTTTGATACATGGGAATTCTTAGAGTGAAATTAATATTTGAAGATAAAGATATTTAAATAAATAATATTTAGATGATATTTATGTATTTTGTAAATTGTAGAAAATTTATGTTTTTACTTAATAATTTATTTTAATTATTGATTTTAATACCTGTTAATTTTATTTTTTACTGTATAAATATTTAATTATTAAAAAATAAAATAGTGAATAGTTAGTGAATGAAAAAAAGCAAATGAATGGTCATGCTAAGTAATTGACCAAAATATAGGGGAAGAGATAAAATGTTAAATGAATAAATGTTAAAAAGCTTGAAATATTTCATTTTGTTAATTTGTTTTAAATAATTAATTATTTAATTATTAGTAATTTGACGGTTAACAATTAATACCTTCTGACATTTTAAAAATAGTTTTAAATTTTATTTTTCTTACATAAATATGTATTATGTTTTATATTTATATTTTTTATGTTTTATATAAAAGTAATTTTTAGATCAGTACCTATATACGGTAATGATATACAAATCAAGAGTATTTTACTCTTTGATTTCATCGTATTCTTACTGACATTTTAAATAAATATGTAAGTTTGTTTGTTTGTTGCGTGTTAGCGTCTTAATGGCCTAACTAGTCACAAAGAAATTTGGTATACATGTACTATATGGGATGGAGAAGGACATAGGCTACTATTATTCTGGTAAATCGAAATATCTATTTCAAAATAAAAATTGATTTGGAATAAATTTTTCAAGAAACATTTTTATAGCAGAATTAGTCGAATGCATTCCACAACCAGTATGAGCAGACATGTACATAAACATTACTTATTGAGGCGTCGGATCGCTATCTTAAGGTGAGCAAAGTCCGGTCGCTCCGCAGGGTCCTCAGCCCAACACTTCCTCATCAGTTCTGCGGCATCGTCAGCCTCGCACGATCGAAGATTGGTTACATTCGGTCGAATACCGCTTCCTATTACGGTGTCAACAATTTCTGTGGAATTAAATTATAATATATAGATATAAAATTTAATGAAGGGTAACCGAGTTTTATTGAAATCAACACAAAAACACTGTGTAAATCAAATTAGTAATAAATTAAGACATTCAATTAATTGATACATTATGATTTGTACTATTCATTAGACATAAGTACACTACCTTATTGTCTAGTCAATTATTAGTTTATTTACATTTTCATTAAGTTCTATTGAAATATAGTTCTACAATATTCAAAATTTGAAAATTAATAGTGTATTATTATTATTTATATCTACAAATACACACCCATAGCTGAATTAGGTGATTTCCTTTTACTTAATACTTATTAAATGAAATCTATTGAAACTGACTATAATATTGTAAATTTAAAAATTAATAGTGTATTATTATTTTCTTTTACCACTACCAACAAATACCTACTGCTGAAGGTGATTTTCTTTAACTTAGTACTTATTAATTGATTTCTATTGAAACTGACTAAAATATTACAAATTTAAAAATTAATAGTGTATTATTATTATTATTTATTTATTACAACAAATACACACCTACTGCTGAATGAGGTGATTTTCTTTAACTTAGTATTTATTAATTGAAATCTATTGAATCTGACTATAATATTGTAAATTTGAATATAAATAGTGTATTATTATTTTCTTTTATCACTGTAAAGACACATCTACTGCTGAATGAAGTGATTTTTTTCAACTTAGTACTTAATAATTAAAATCAATCGTAATTACATACTACATAAGTCTACTTTTCTTTTCTATTTAAATAAATCAAATGTAGTGCTATTTTCAGACACTGTCATCCCATTTTACACTACTTTACCTACATTGGATTGATACTATTATTGCCTAATATACATGTTTTTTACTTATTTTTGCATATGTATTATTTATGTTTTGTAAACAAGTTAAAATACGAAAAATCTATTAGGTATAATAGTTTAAAATTTAAGCTATGTTCTTTAAAAATGACCTTTACACAACCAACCTTTAGGGGACATTTCAATGCCTGGTCCCAACCAGAACACACCCTGTCTGTTGACAATCTCGTGCATGATTATTCCAAAGGAATACACGTCACCCTTCTGCGTACCTTCAGGCGGTGGGTCTGACATACGGAGTAGCTCCGGTGATGTCCACAACAAACCTACATTAAATATAAATACATATAAAAGACATATAAAAACATTCTTCATCATCATATATGATTTAACTGTCCACTACTGTAAATAAGTCTCTCCCATAAGTGGGGTTTTGACAGTAGTTGACACGCTTGGCAGGCGGATTGGCAACCGCAGTTTTAGATATATTTTGAAATGGACGCTGCTGCCCATCACCCGCCCGCTCTTAGTCGCCTCTTATGACACCCATATGAAAGGAAGGGATGGCCTATTATTACTTAGTATAAAAAAAGTCCCTTTATATCTGTTTTCGGCTTGCTTTTTCTAAACCACGTAATACATTTTCACTGTCATTTAAATATTATTTTAAAGATGGCGGATGTACATACATTATATGTAAATTTTTGTTTATATGGATAAATTCAATGTTTTATAATTATCATTATCATTCTTAGCATTAAATCATGCTGAGCAGGCGAGTTAATAACTGTGGATTTTTTGTATTACATTTTTATTGGCTAAACCATCATCGAATGCACTTTCTACCTGTCAAATATAGATATTATTAATTAAAGATCTTTGATGGATATTCAGTAGCGAGCAGACGATTTTTATAAAAAATCTCCCTCTGCTAAAAACATCCATCATAGCTATCGTAGATATAAATTAATTAATAATAATAAAGTAAAACAAAGTGTTCTTATAATTATCATTCTTTATCATTCTCTTTAATCCAGTTACATCATTATTTAAAAGAACGTTTTATGTTTCTTGAGAGAGCGAGTTCTTATTCCTTATAACTGACAACCTCCATTTTCCTACCCATTCTTCCTCTTTCTACTCCAAATCCTTTTCCGTTTCGTTTGTGGAACTCACTCCCTACCTCTATACGGTGCGCTCAATCGTTGCCCATTTTTAAAAACTTACATCATCCTTATAATCACTTAGTCCTACGTATTTCCAGTTTTATGTGTTATATATATGTGTATTAATATGGTATATTTGTATGTATTTATGCGTATATACGTATATGTATGTATATATATTTATATGTGTATGTGTATGTATATATATGTATATGTTTGGTTGTATGTGTTTATTTATGTATGTATATGTATATGACTATCCTGTCACAAATATTATTTTTTAAAAATCTATCTTTTTTAACGCGCCACCTACCTACTTAAATTCTTTCTAAAAGGTTGTCATTGCTTAGCAATAAGACATACACTATCGTATTGAAAATAACAAATCATGTTATGTTGGTGCAATAAAGTGTTAAATAAATAAATAAGTAAATAAATAAAACATACGAGTCCAGTAGCTATGCGCTCTTGAGTCTTTCTCGCAGCTCCTCAAAGCGTGGAGTCCAAAGTCGGTGATTTTTAAAACAAATCGGGAGTCTACAACGCAGTTGCTAGATTTCAGGGCACCGTGAGATCTGATGTCCGTCCCATGAAGGTAATGCATGCCCTGTATAAAAATCAATGGTAAAGTATACCTTTAAGAATAAGCATTCTAAGAAGTGCAAAAGTATAATGTATGTACAGGTTTGTGTGTCAATCTGCCATGCGTTCGATTAGTTGCATTGGTTTCCAATATTCTTTTCATTGAACAAAATCGACAAAATATAAAAAAAAATGTGAAATGTACAAAATTAAATATTGTGTACCACAAAGTCACAGTCGGATATTGATGGCTAATATGGAAAGTTATCGAACTTCTGGTAGTAACAGTGGTGTTCGATCTTCAAGTGTTGGCAGTCACACATGTATTAATGGTAGCGGAATTAAACAAAATAATTCTATTTAAATAATCAGTGATATAGTTTTCCGCAATATATTAACCTAGCTCAGGAAAATATATCTCTTTTGATCCTTTCTTTGTTGTAATAAAGGTAATGTTGACAATTATATATGTTTATATACTTGTTTAATAAATACCAACAAGTCTGACTAGTGTAATATAAAAATTTTGCAAACAATATTTGTCTAGTTATTTTGATCCCACGCACATTTATACGGTTTACCAAGGAACGTGCCCTGAAGCTATTATCATACCAAATTACACAAACATGTTGGAAATTTTACAAAATTACTAATAACTCTGGCCCGAGGCTTCACCCTCGTTATAACTGCCCACCTAGTTTTAAACTCACCTAGTTCGAAATAGAAATTTCGTAATAAAAAAAAATTTTCATTGCTAACTGGAACTATCCAATTACAAATATTTAATGAAAAACGAGATGTTTGTAGATACATTAGATAATAAATAGTAATTGTCTACAATTCTACGAGATAATTAACACATAAAAAAAAACTTTGGACACGAATCAAATCATGTGTCCACAAGTAGACTTTTCTTTGATCTAATTAATTTTTTGCTCCATAAAAGGGTCATAAAGTTACTTAATTTATAACTGATATGAGAACAAATTCTATTGACTTCATAAATAATTAAAATTTAATAATGAAATAGAAGTTATTTCAAAATGTTGCCACAAAAAATACAAATTTAAAATCTCGTACTTATTAAAATTCCTTTAATAATATTAAAGTAAATTAATATCAAAAAATCCTAGCAAGCTATATTTATTTATTTATTTCTTATTGCATTCCATAATGTGATTAGTAGATAACATTTCAACTTTAATTATGGACCCTGTTGGGCACTGCAAGTAGGAGAGAGAAGGACAACCCTTTTTTCACTTTAGAAATAGTTTAAGAGTTTGTTACAATATTATCCAGTCATTTAAATTTTATTACGACAGGTACGTTTTTTCTAAGTGTTATTATTATTCATTATTTAAGTATTGATATATATCTATTCATATTGTATTTAATCCATTAATAAAAATAAATTATATAATCGATTTTACTTCAATATAAAAGCGAATAACTTTGTTAGCATTACTTAAATTAACACACGTAATATCCTAAACTAGATTATTCAAAATACTATGTACATTATCAAGTTAAATACTTAACAAGAAGCTTAAAGTGGATTTAATTATAAGCGCCTTACCCTCACAATGTCATGCATCAGACTGACTTTGAACATCCAATCTAATTTTATGTTTTCATTTTCAAGTATATCTTGAAGGGATCCTTTGGGACAGTACTCTGTGAGTAGGCAACAGTGTGGCGGGTCCACACAAGCTCCGTAAAACCTGGCCAAATGGTCATGTTCTAAATCCTTCATTTTCTTCAGTTCCAGCAGTAGTGGTCTGGTGAGGTCTATGCGCTGTTTGTCCACTTTCTTAATAGCAACGCGGCAGCCTTTGTAGAAGCCACACGGGGCGAAGACTTGCCTGTCGCCCGGCAATGAAGCGGCCTCATCGGAATAACCAGTCTGGAAAAAAACAAGAAATGTGAATACATTTATATTAATAGGTGGATTTCATCATCATATCATATCAACTATTAACCGTCTATTGCTGAACATAGGTTTCCCCCTATTGGGAGGGTTTTCTAGAACTACCATGTTTGGCAGGGTTAGCAAACGCAGTTAAGCTTTGGTGATGGTTTAAGAGGGACAGCTATTAAGTTCCCTTAATCACCCCTTACGATGCCCATGAAAAAGAAAGGGGTGGCCCATTCTTTGTTGGGATCACACGATAGTTGTAATGTATGTTCGCCACCACTACCCTGAAACGCTTTTTCTGAAGAAGGGCCAAATTAAAAGTACCCATAACCGGCGAGCGTGTATGAAGATTGATAATTGTGGAAGAAGCGAAAGAGGTTTGTTTGTTTTGTAACTAACAAGCGTGTATAAAAAAATTGATAAATGTAAAGGAAGCGAAAAACCTCTACTTGAATCGAAGCATTTGGCGTTCCATTGCTTCTGCCTACCCTAATGGGAGACAGGTATGACCAATATATGTATGTATGTATGTCTCATCATAATTATTACTTAGCAATAACGAGAAAATTTTTTTATTCAAGTAAACTTAATTACACACATTTTTTCATACAAATATTTTTTTTTTATGATTCTTCCACCCATTCGGTTCCATTAAGATAAACACTTAATTGCAATTAACAACTGGTCATGACAACGCTAGGGTTCCCGCTAATTTTACCATAAACTCTTATAATAATAAACGTCCAATGCAGATTGAACCTTCAGGCGTTCGAGTGCCCTTTACCGGGAGCTATTAAATTAACAATTTAATTACTCTCGTAGCATGTAGTGGTCCGTCGGCTAGACTAGACTAGCGGCGAGATGAAAGAGATATACCGATTTTGTGATAATATCATATTCCGTAAATTATAAAACTCAGGGCTGTCAACGCACATATGACAGCCTCGTATGAGGGAAGAATATTGTTAGAAATGGGATCGTAGACCGCTGTCAGATCAACTTCCACGTGGTCCTCTTATAAAACATCGTGGTTAATTCCTGACGAATTCGTCACGATGAAGTGAAATGACATGGCATGGCATGACATGACATAATATGACATGACATGGCATGATATAACATGACATGAAATTAAATAAAATGAAACGAAACGAAATTAAACGAAATTTACTTGCCAGAAACATTGTAAATAAGATGTGGCATTTATCAAGTTTACAAGATGTCCATTATGTTTCGCGACATCAAATAACATGTAAATATTAACCATTGAACGATATGCCAACTAACCTAATTTTCATGCTCACTGGTGCATCGCTAGTGCAATGGAAAATGGATTTCGTTGTTTAAAAAAAAAATTAAAAAGTATAATTTGTTAAGCTAATAGTTTACCATTAGACTAACCGTATGCTTATCTACCACCATAGTTATCATCATTATCATCGTATCTGTCTACTGCTGGACATATCCCTCCCTCATTGACCGCCATAAGGAACAGTCCTGAGCCACCTGTATCCATTGACTACCTGCAATGCATTTGAGGTCGTCATTCCATCTAGTGGGGGGTCATCCTACACTGCGTTTCCCCATATGAGGTCGCTACTCAAGAACCTTTCTTCTACATCGGTCGTTGGTTCTTCGGGCTATATGACCAGCTAATTGCCACTTCAGCTTGCTTATCTTTCAGGCTATATCGGTTACCACTATAGTTATGTAAAAAAAAGGAAAAGCGCATCCTAATGAGGTCAATATACATATGTCGACGAAGGTAAGTAACACCAACAAAAAGAAGGTTATTATTAAAACCATTTATATTAAAGTCTGAAAATATTTACATTTTAATTAGGAGGGATTTAAGGTGCATTTTTCAATTATACAGACTTCGCCAGATTTCAATGATATTTTAATACTTTATTATCTATACTGTCGTTACATTATCGTCATCGTCATTATATCAGCCTTTAACTGGCCACTGATAAACATAAGCCTTCCCCTTAGGGGGTTTTGACAGTAGTTGCCATGCTTGGCAGGCGGATTAGTAACCACAGTCAGACTTTAGAGGTGTTTTAAGAGGAACACTGCTAACCTTCCCTTGCCCTCTCTTAGTCAGCTTTTACCACATTCACGGGATAGGAAGGGGCGGCCTATTCTATTCCGGGGCCACACAGCCAAATTTAATACTACAGTACAGGGAGGAAAGGAATTGTTAGTAATGGGGTCTAATTTGCCCATTACTAGCAATTCCATTGTTTCTGCCTACCCTAATGTGTGACAGGCGTGACAGATATGTATGTATGTATGTAGCAATACACCTTATCAGGTCGACCTCCACGCGGTTCCCCCTGGAAACTCGTGGTTAATTCTAGTGGAATTCGTCACGATGGGCTAACTGACCTGCTTTCATCATCACCTATCATCCCTCACTGGTGCCCCGCCAGGATATACCGTTAGTGCAGGTGGGGTTACCATACCATTATTATGCATCAAAAAAAATACTACAGTACATAAAAAAAAATTGTTTCTGGCTGCCGGAAGCTGGTATAATTTTTTCACGGATATATTTTCTCTACATTATCATGAATCATACATGTGTCATAATTGTTTTAAAACTGTTTACAATTCAACATAAATGAGTACAATTTAACTGAATAATTATACCACAGTATAAATTGTACTAAGCAATTAAGAGGCCCATTTCATAGGTGCGCTTCATATGATAAAAAGTACCTACTTCAGAGGGCGGTAGGTACAGATGGAAGAGGCCTCTTAAATACTTATTTATTTTATTAAGAGGCCCCTTTCTTCGGAGCACTTCACATGATAAATAGCACTTATTACGTGGAGAGGCACAGAACTCTTTACGTATCCCCCCAGTGTTGCCAGATTGGGTACTTTTTTCGCAATTTTAGAATAAAAATATTCTATTTATGAAATTTTGGGAGAAAATCGAAATGGGTTTGTAGAAATTGGGGTAAATATTTTGGCAATTTTGGTACTTGTAAATCGTATAGCAGTATGTAAGAAAGACTCTGTTTTCCGCACTTAGCCTCTCAATAGCAGTATAAAATATATAAATGAAGGTAGCAAAGCACGAAACGGAATATAACAAGAAAGCAAGAACGTAGGGACATGCAGAAGCACGGTGCTTTTTTTTTATCGTTTGCTTTGTGATTCATGGTAAAACGTATTTGAAAAAAATACTATAAATACTAAAATTTTGCATGCCATTGTTTTGGCTAAACAAGCATATTCATAACATATTATTACTAGCATCTGTATACCGTGTTTTTCAGCAAATAAATAAATTATTGTTATTATTGTTATAACGTAATGAAATTCGATAGACGTTTAAGAATGGGTAAATATAAAGAAAATCTTATTAATTTGGAGAAAATTATTTAACATTTGGGTAAAAATAAAAATCACAACTGGCAACCCCGGTATACCCTCACTGCGTTCATAAAAACTAGAATGTTTACAATATGTTATTTTAATAAAATCTAAAGAAATCTCTGTTGCTATTGTATGGGTTGCATGATTTAAGAAACTAGTGTAAACTAGTTTACGACGTAAATCAATTAAATCGAACACAATACCATTTTACTTGACAATCGGAGTTACTCATAAGATTTTGAAGACTAGAAAGCGTTTAAACTAATGAATATTGTAATTTTTGGTTTTCCAATTTTGACCTTTATTTTTTTAACATTTACTTTTTTTTATATATTTTTATTATCACATATAGAATCAACAACTTATGTCTAAATTAATTAAAATATATTATATTTACAATATACCTATTCCAATTACAAATTTCCATTTTATATACTAAATAATGTTATACTTATTTTTTATATTATAATATGTTCCTGATATGTTATTTTGTATTCTGTCACTGTATCTTAAAATGAGTATTGCAGTATACTATAATAAAATAAAAAAATCCTGTAGATTCATTTAATTAAGTATGATCATCATTATACTAGCCGTTAACTGTCCGCTGTTGAGCACGGGCCTCCCCATATTGGAGGTTTTACCAGTAGTGGTCAAACTTGGCAGGCGCCCGCCTGATAGCGGCAATTAGGCTTTGTTGATGTTTTAAGAGGGACGCTGCTGCCCATTCCACCATTTAATCATTAAATTCCCTTAGTAGCCTGTTACGAAACCCACAGAAAAGAAAAGGGTGACTCATTCTACGCCGGGGCCACAGAGAAAATATTTAAGTATATCATACTACTTCAAGACAAATGGATATTTGTTACTCTTTCACGCAAAAGCTACTGAACGGCGTGAATTGGCGTGAATTTATTGGGTACAGAGGAATAACACCTGAGTCCTCAGGAATGACAACGCATGGGGGGTATCATGGGTGAAACAGTATACTCTGTTATATCCATGGTACTGCTCATGTCTATAGGCGACGGTTACCAATTTCCATCAGGTGGGCCGTCAGCTTGTTTGCCATTCAAAGTAGTATAAAGAAAACGGATTTGAATTAAATTAGGTATACCTACGGGTAGGTTATATCCTAACTTTGCACAACAATATTTTATATATTGATTCACACGAGTGAAGACACGGGATACAGCTAGTAAACGATCATCTTGAAATTTGACACATATCTAGTATTTACAACGAAAAAGAACACCACGTTCTATAAGGTTGACTGGTACAGAATGCTACTAACATTAAGTCCGCCTTTTGGACCATATTTTATTTGGATCAATAAAGTTATTTAAATAAATAAATACTCCAGCCTTTCCAACTAATCTATATTGCGAGGCGGATAAACGCTAATAACTGTTACAATAACGTTAACTTGGCTTTATTCCAAATTTGTTCATTAAAATAATGAAAATGAATAACATTTATTGGAAATGGCTAAATGATTTAGAAATAAAAAATAAAAAAACACGGAAAAAGGCAAAAGGAATTCAACGTAATGATTATAAGTACACCTTTTATTTAAGAGGTTACAAATTTCATTTTGTCGTAAGCGTAAAAGCAATTTACAAGAACGAACGATTATAGGATTCGAATCGAAGCAGGATCTAGGGAAATACTTTTTATTGTTAAGCAAAAATTACTACACTGCGATAAGGAAATCTTGTTATTTGGTAGGGCTTAAAGAAATAATCCCTATCAATACGAGTATTAACGAGCGAGCGCTTTTCGTTCTTTTATTTATTTGCTAGCAATTCGCCCGCTACTTTGTATGCCTGAATTTTAAATAGATAGATAGATAGATACTCTTTATTGTTTCCTCCTATTTATGTATAATAAACTTAGATACAGTATTAAACTGTGAGGAAACAACTATAATTATAATGTGAAAAAGGCTTTCAGGTTGCAAAAAAAGAGCGATTAGAACTATCGCTCGGATTCCGCAGTGGCAGTCTTGTAGGACTTTTTTTTTTCAAAATATAGCATTCTTACTGTACCCAGTTTATATATATTGATTGTGGTTACAGACTATGTTAAAAATCGTCTGCCAAGAAAATGAAACCAGACAAGAGAGAAATATTCGCATGATTTCTAGACGAAAAGATGTTGCAACCAAATGATATACAACCAAAACTAAATATAGTAAAACATGGCGCAAAATTCACAAGCGGTTAAATTGTATAATACATTACCCAATGCATTAAAAACTGTTGACGATTGGAGAATTTTGAAAATAAAACTTTATACTCTTTTGTTGGAAAGGTGCATCTAGTCAATTGATGAATTTTAAAAGATTAGATCTCGAATCCTTTTAACGTAACACGCAATTTTAATATGTATTGTATACTATGATTTACTAATGACATTTGTTTATTTTGTAATTTTTGGACAATTATTATTGATTATATTGTTGCTTCATATTTTAGTTTAGTAGTTTTTTTTCTAGTTCGGTTTCGGTATATATTGGCGGGGCATCAGTGAGGGATGATAAGTGAAAATGAAACAGGTCAGTTAGCCCATCGTGACAAATTCAACAATGAATCAATCACAATGGTTTCTAGGGGGAACCGCGAGGAGGTCGACCTGATGGGGTATATTGCTAGTAATACGGTTGGTAATCCCCATTACTAACAATCCCTTTCCCCCCTGTAGTTATTGGGCTAACCCTTTACAGAGCTATGTTGCATAACTGCAACATTTCAACTAAAATGAATATAAAGTTTAGTAGTTTATATATATAATTATATCTCAATCACTTTCTAAAGTACAAAATCTACATCTTAGAAATGTGATGACTACAAACAATTGTTACTAATCTAATAAACCAACCGTGAACTGGCGATTAATCACTGGACTATATTGAATCGCAAGCAACCATTGTATAATGCCAGTCATCCGAATATGACGACAGATGTGTGACGTCACCACGAGATATATTCATCCTGTCAGTTCGGAACAATTAAACACAGACGAAAAGAGGCATTCGCTCACTCCACTTACATGCCTATGATTATTGGAATAGTTGAAAATTATTATGCTATACATTCATTTATTTCTATTTGAGTGCTGTATTCTTGTCGGTGGAGCTCTTGCCAGTTACAGTTTGTAGCGAGTCTCATCACCTCTTGATACAGTATGACACCAAATTTTTCCTTGATCTACCTGATGTAACTATGTCTTTGTCTCCCCCTTCTTCTTCCCTCTATCTTACCTTCTATTAAAACGTTTATAAGGTTGTCGTGTCGTATCAAGTGTTCCAACATTTTTCTCATTTGACCTCAATAGTTTTTATAATTTGTCTTTTTTCCTTAACCCTAAGTAGAACCTTGTCATTATTAATTCGATTTTTCGAGCAAATTTTCTCCATCCTTCTGCAGAGCCACATTATAAAGGCTTTAGGTTTTTCTATTCCTTTCTGGGTTAGTATCCACGGTTTACATCTATATAAAGCTACACTCCAGATATAGTTCTTAATTAATGGAGCACAAATGACAGTGCTATGTGAAAGATAAAAGTTAGTGTAATACCCATATAGGTATGGGGGGTATCATGGGCGAAACAGTGTACTCTGTTATGTCTATGGTACTGGTCATGTCTATAGGCGACGGTTACCACTTTCCGTCAGGTGGGCCGTCAGCTTGTTTGCCATTCTAAGTTGTATAAAAAAAAATATTTTGAAAATTGTCTCAAACCAATTAAATCAAACATATACGGTCATCATATCCGCCATTATCTGTCCACTGTTGAACATAGGTGTCTTCCATAAGAGGAGTTTTACCATTAGTTGCCACGCTTGGCAGGCAGTTTGGCAAGCGCTTACTAACTTACTAAGCAATTTATAAAACAGTTTATTAAAACAGTGTTTAACAAAACTCTAAGTTATTGTTTAGACAGTGTAATTATTTGTATCTATACGTAAGTAAATAATCTATAATATGTAGGTAAGCTATATTCCGCAACTCCACTCGCTCGAATCAGTATATAAAGTTTTGTAAGTGCTAAGTTAAGAGATAACCTATTCGTGTACGAAACTTAATACAAATTCGTTTAGTATTTTTTGCGTGAAAGAGTAACATCCATCCATCTATCCATCCACCCATCCATCGATCATTGCAAACTTTCGCATTTATTTGTTCAAGCAGTTTTTACCTTCATGTTCGCACCTACATATTACTTGCTCTTTAACTGCGTGTGAATTCCGCTAATGTAGATGTTAAAATATTTTCAGATTTTACCTTTTTATTACATTTGTCGTTTTTTTTTAACATATTGAACTAATAAAAAATATATATCATCATCATCATCACCTTCATCATCTCTGCGATTATACAAAAGAAAACACAATATAAGAAAGAGATTTAACTAGTGTTGGCAATAAGAGCGTTAAAAGCTTTATATATACCAAGAGGTATGAAGGTTATTGATGAATGATAATTAAACAGCAACCCTGCTTGCGCTGTCAGTATATGCTAATGGAAGACAAGTGATGTATGACAGGTGATGAAGGCAAGTCAGTTCGTTCATCATGAAGAATTCAGTAATAATTAATCATAATGGTGTCCAGAGGGAAGTTTATTTGACAGGAAATAATGCTAGCAATGTGGTCACTAGTCGCAGTTATCAACAATCTCTTTCCGTCACTTTACTTTGCAAAAATTTCAAACATTCAAGGATACTCACTCCAGTACTGAATCTGCGTGCTAGAGAATGCATGCTGCCACGGAATCTGCCGCTAGGGTGCAGCACGTCTGTCCAGCTGACGCGCCACGTCATCATTGCTATCTCCGCTTCCAACTTGTAATGCCTGGTGGAAAATATAGTCACGTTATTTACTACTCACTTTTTGGATGATGCAAGAACAAACATATAGACAGACACGAACAAATATGTTTTGGTTTCTTTTACTCTCTTCTTTTACTTCTTCTTCTTTTATTTTCTTTTACTCTTATTAAATCTATCGTTTAAATTTTTCTTAAATATTTTTAAATATTCTTTCATATACATGCAATGTCCAGTTGTCTAGTTACATTTTATTTATATTATTAATTATTATATATTTTTGTTTTCTCCGTATAATTGCTTAAAAATCGCAGTTAGGCTTTGCTGTTGTTTTAAAAGAAATGCTGCTACCTATCAATCGACTATTAAGTTCCCTTAGTCGCCACTTACGACACCCACGGAAAAAAAAGGGGTAGCGGTACCGGGTACAAACGGAAATAAAGGCTGATAGGTTTAAATATAAAAAAAAAATCTAATAAATTGAATAAAAACCACTTAATTATATCATAATATTTTTTTCGTGATGAGAATTGTTTACTTAAATAACATAAAATATACTTATTTTATTGTTTTATTTTATTATTTTTTTAAGGCTATTATAGCCTTACATCTGATTTGATTGTGAATTTTCCTTATGTAATAGTGGTGTAATTGCCCTTTATTTCCTTATTCCAGTTTTACACGAGGAAAAAAATGTGTCATATTGTTTCTTTATACTATTCATTAAACAGACAGACAAAACCAACTATTTCGATCATGATATAGTAATTTTATATATTTATTTAAAAGAGATGACTGTTATATGTTTCATAGATACATTAGATTTGAAAAAAAAAATAACTAGAATAAATTTAAATTTATTTTGTGAAAACAAAAGATTTAATATTTTGTTTGTAATGGATAAGCTCAAAAAATTGCTAATAGATTTTAAAAATTTATTCACTTACAGGAAGGTACATTATCAGCGAGTAACATGCCTATGTTTTATGTTCAAAAAATCGTACAAAGTCGGGACCAGCTGCTAATTTTAACTGTCATTATATAGAATAAAGATTTGATTTTTTGTATGTTTGTTTTTAATGGGTATACTCAATAACACTTAACCGATTTTAAAAATTCATATACTTGTAAAAAAAACTACATTATCAGAGAGTCATATGGAATGTATTTTATAAAAAAAAAAACAAACAAAAATAAGGCGACTCGCTAGATTTTTATATAATTCAAATTTTTAATAATACGATAAGCAGGATATTGCTGTGGTAAAGGCAATGACAACAGTACCAATACTGATAAAATTCATATGGAAACAAGAACTTTAGGATAAAATACAGGCACAAATTTACGGGTTACCATCATAACAGCCTTGGGGAGTTTTGCCAGTAATTGTCACACTTGTCCGACGTATTGACTACTGCAATACGTCTTTGAAGATGTTGTATATAGGGACACTGCTGATATATATATATATATATATATATATATATATATATATATATATATATATATATATATATATATACAGCAACTCGGGCATGCGGGCATGCATCACCCACAACACCAAAGACATTGCAGGTATGCTGCCGGCCTTTTAAAAAGGAATATGCTCTTTTTTCTTAAACGTTTTTTATATAAATAGCTAGCTCTTTTCTGATGAAATGAAAGAAAGCGCGTCATATTTATCTATCGAATGGTATCAAAATGTCAAAACTGCCAAAAAATTACTTACGCAAGATAAGAACTTTACTGACGATAAGCTACTTTGTACTCTACTCTAGTCAGTGACCATAACCTAGTCATGCAGACGATGTCGTGGGCAAAAGCCAGTAAAATTCGTAAGAATTATTAATTTTAACAATAACCGAAAATCTATTCAAAAAGAAAATATAAAACTTCTCTCTCCTGTATTGTTTCATTTTCAAAAGTTGTTTGATGATCATATTTTGGTCAGTATATAATAAATTCCAGTGATAAATAAATCTTAGTCCATAAATCGTTTGGCAAGTATTATACACTGACCTAAACATTTAAAATAGATATATATTAGACTATAATACATATATATATATATATATATATATATATATATATAGTCATTAAACACAAAATGCACATATTTGTAAATTATGCATTATAACAAAAATCATACAATTAATTTTGGGAGGGTAGTTTGAACCCAAATAGTACCAAGTTGGTAACATTCATATTAGTTATTACTATTAGCATCTCTCTTGTATTGAAATTACTCAATTATGTATCAGCCAGTATACACAATCAGACGTATTTGCCTTCAACTTGTTGGAGTTTTGTCGGATGACCACAGTTGTGTTGTTTGCCACCATTGTAGTATAAAAAAACTAATGTAGCGAATGAAGGTATGTGACCTTCTAAATACGAAACAAGTGATAATATTTTTTACATGATTTTCTATTTGATCAGATATTTTGTCCTAGGATTCGATCATTATGAAAATGGAAAGTGGTAACCATCACCTCTATATATAAAATTGATAATCTCCGTGGTGCTGTGGTATGTTGCTTTGCATAAATAAGATTCCTGGTTCGATTCCCAGTCGGTCAATTTTAAGAAACGAAATTCTTCGAATTTGGTCGAGTTTGGGTATTTTGGATTGAGCCTCAGATGTGTCGGTAGCTTAATTCCTCATAAAGTATCTCAGGTATTTTAAAGTTTGAAAATAGAATGGTTACTCCGCCCGCGCTATCGGTGTACGCTGGCGGGGCACCAGTGATAGGCGATTAGTGAGGATGAAGGCAGGTCATCCCAGTCGAAGGTCCATCGTGAAGAATGCAACAAGAATTAATCACGATGGTTTCCAGGGGAAACCGCGTGGAACCCATTACTGAAAAACTCTTTCCCCCCAGTATCTTAGGTAGACGGTCAGGTAATTAGTGTATTCATGGAAAAAAAAAATTTTTTTATACCACTGAGGTGTCAAAAAAGCATACCCGTAGCATAACCCTCCTGATGGTAAGCGGTTGGTGTTTTCATGGAAAAAATATATGAACAGCATTATTTACAATAATTTTCCTTAAGACAGTCTATGGGGATTATGTTCAGCAGTGGACAGGTAACGGCTAAAATGATCATGAAAATTTAAAATACACTTTCACGAAAACCCTGTATTACCATTCTATTCCATTTATTGCGTGTATGGACGTTTTAATTTTAGTTTCTTATTCATACATCCTTAAAATCAAAACACAGTCATGTATGCACAGCTGTTTGATGGAAGAAACACAAGTGAAACAAGGGGACCCATGCAAATAACTTACATAAACTCATTTGCATGGGTCCCCTTAAAATATAGTAGCTACTATATATGATTATAAAATACCATAAAATAATAATATTCTATTTCAGAAAAGTCATGTATAATAAATTTACTATATTTATTAAATTATTATTATTATATAACTATATAGTTAGGAAATATCATCATTAATTTAACTATTTTTCTGAACTAGCTGTTTTTCGGAATTCCTTATTTTTATTGCTTAGAATTATTTTGTTTAATTCCGCTACCATTAATACATACGCTACTGCATTAATTACTGCAAAGACTGACTACTATTATTATTACCAGAAGTTCTACAACCTTCCATGTTAGTCATCAATCACCTACTGCCATTTCGTTCACGCACGTTTAGCGATATATATTTTACCTCTAATCGAGACATGTTCAGGCAAATTTATAGATCATTGCTCAGAGCCTAGTCAAACGACTTCAAAAAGAAGGAGCTTCTCAATTCGGTTACCAGAGGGTGACTTTGTACCGTTTGCTTGAGCACCTCTGTCCCTTTCGTGTTTTTACCGTGAAGCAGTTGAGTTTTGCATGTGTTTTGGTTTGAAGGCTGGAATATGGCAGTGTATTTACAGGGTACAGAGGAATAACACCTGAGTCCTCAGAAATAGCAACGCATGGGGGGTATAATGAGCGAAACAGTACACTGTATTATGTCTATGGTACTGCTCATGTCTAAGGGGCCAGCGACCACCTTTCAAAAGGTGGGCCGTTAGCTTATTTGCCATTCTAAGCTGCATAATTTTTTTTATGTTTGTTATTTCATGCCACCATCAGTTATAAACCGATTTACAAAATTCTGAATGACAGAATCTGAATTCTGAATTCTGAATACAGATTAATCTTATGGAAATATCAAATTCGATAGAGTATTTAATTTAATTTAAAATATGGGTTTTCGCTATAAATGAAGTCGGATTTTTTTGTAAAATACAACTTATTACTCTACAAAAAAGCATTGCTATAAACAAATTATTTTCATAATAATTAATAAATGATTAAATAATTATAATTAAATAATTATTCGTGTGATAATAAATTATGCTTAAATAATTAAAATACTTTGAAAAAATATTTTAGTAGAGACAATACCTAAGTTTTAAAGCGTGAGAATAGAATGGTAGTCCACCTACACTATCGGTATACGCTGATGGGCCAGTTAGAGATAATAAGTGAAGATAAAAGCAGGTCAGTTCGCCCATCGTAACAAATTGCACAAGTATTAACTATGACGGTTTCCAGGCAGAATCGGGTGGAGGTCGAGCTGATAGGATGTATTGGCAGCAATCAGGCAATTAGATCTTATTATTAACAATGTGTCTTGTCTCCTTGTCCCCATCAAAATACCTATGTACGTATTGTATCTAAGGAGTATTCCTTTAATGATTAATCCACGTTGATGAAAGACATGTTTGGATAAAATTATTGTGGAAGGGAGAATCATTTTTCTTCCCAATGATTTTTAGAATACTGTCCAAACTGTCTTGATCATCAAAGTATATACTGTGATAACATGCTACTTTTTATGTCTGTAGGCGATGGTTACCACATTCCATCACATGAGCAGCTTGTTTGCCATTCTTTGTCGTATAAGAAAAGTCTCTGTACTTTATGCATCAATAAATGGGAGATTGTACACATTTATAAACAAAAACATAAATAAAAGAATTTTTAGAATTGCGTTTTTTTTTCTTAATCTCTTGTTTTCTTCTAGTAAATAAATTTTCTTTCCATTGACTTATTTCACAGTAAAAGTTATTGTCGACAATAATTTTTTCCGCAACATTAAACACATTTGCTTTTCCGATAACAAAATAATAGAGCACCATCCAACATGGATCTAACAGAAACTAATTCGCGAAAACGTGCGGCCAAATATATATTTTATTTGTGGAACATATGAAAAGAATTTTTGTACAAACAAAAATCAGATTTCCTGATAATGGAGAGAAAATGCAATCACGAATTGTTTGTGATAGATTGTAGGGAATTATTTTCTTGGCCCTTTTGATGTTGCCGCTATTGGAAAATAGTTTATTTGTAATATATTTAATAAAACTTATAGTGTGCATGATGTACTTTTTTGGTTTCCTTTTAAACTTTATTAAAAAAAAAGTTTTAGTTTGTGATTTGAAGTTTCGCCCACATGTATGCTGGTATGGAAACGCGGTGTTTTTAGAAAGATAATATAATTATAAAAAAATATATACAAAGCAAACTAACGGAGCAAAAGAAGTGAACAAAACAAAACTAAACTGACAGTAACTTCAAATCACAAACAAAAACTTCTTTTTAATAAACGACTAGTGGCCAGCTTCGACTTGACATGATTTTTTGGAAAACAAAATTATTCGCTGATAATGTAGCTTTCTATAGGTAAAAGAATTTTTAAAATGGGTTAATTATTTTTTCATTTTATCAATTACAAAAAAAAGTCTCTATGTAACATTACTTTAAACTAAGGTTCTTAGTGAAATTTATTAAATTTCATGAATTAAATTACTGGATTTTGGTTGTTTACCTATTACAATTAATTTTTTATATACAAAATCATACAAAATTAATTGAGGTATTTAGCCTTCATTTCTAAGTCTTAAGTAAGCATGTATTTTTTTTTATTTACTACTTTAATAAAAAAATTATTTATTTATTATAATTCATAATTTTTATTTCATAATCTCTAAAAATGCAACCTAATCTGGAATTAGCTGAAGAACTGCTAGCGGAGATTCATTCTCCATTCAAGCTAGAGATTTACTAATGGAGAATGAAATTCAAGCTAAAAACTGCTTGAAATTTTATTACTAATTAAAATTTTAAAAAGTTTGATATAAATGTACATAGATGAATAAATAAAGATAGATATACATAGTATAACCAAGAACAAATATGTACACATTCACACACATATACACCTATGTGTAGTATATATGTATATTCTCTCACTCTCTCTATGTGTACACACACACACACACATACACACACACACACACACACACACACACACACAGAGAGAGAGAGAGAGAGATGATATCTTTAATTTAAAACGCTACAATACTAAAATTTATTTATAAAAAAATATTTTCATAAATGTAAACACTTCACATACCTGTATATAAACACTGATAAAATCGCCAGAACCACCACCACAGAGCTGAGTACGATACTCAGTATCGCGTAAACTGGTAGGGCTGAAACAAAAGAACTACTTTAAAGATTTTACTTCACAAAAATCAACAACTTCAATAAATGAGTAAAATTTGTCATAAGTTTAGACTTATATAGAAACTTAAATATGATGAAATTACAGGATATGGGGGTGAAATGCCTTTTGTCCTTATGAATGATATATGTTTACTGGTACAGAATCTTAATTATTATTATTAATTAGTAAGATTAACGGTGTCCAATAAATGAAATATTTTCTCCTGAATGTGCCTCTAACCGTCGTCATTAGGTACGTGAGCCTTTTCAGATTGGCGGTTGGAATGGAAAGCATTTACGACTTATGCCTATATGGTACCTAGTGGAAATATATGGAATTTCCAAATACTCAATATTTATGCCTTTTCATACCTACACGTAATATGTACTTCATAGATTTATAGATATATCACTGCAAATACAGTTAGATTTATTGTAATACTAGCTAAACTCGTGACTTCGTATAACTGAGACAGATGAAAACAAATAAGCATAGTAACTGACATTTTTAACTGACTTCAAAAAATAGCGTCCTCAATTCACTTATATTTTTTTATCTCATAACAACATCTATAAATCGATTTGGATTATTATATTTTTTTATTTATTTACTTTTATTTTTTTTATATATATTTTTATTAAATAAAAACCAACAGCTATAAAATTTATTTTTAAAAACAATAGTAAAGATAAAAAACCAATTACAGGCTTTCACAAATAAAAACAAATTTTAACTACATACGTATAAATAACATCGGTAATACGTATAATTGAACAAATTAAACTTGAAGTAATAAGTACGAATATTGTTAAATAAAAAAAATTTGAAGAAAAAAAAATCAAAAGAACCGCTGACACGTCTTTATTTATTACAAGAATCTACAGCGGTATAAAAATTAAAGTGTTAAATTTTTTTATGCAACATAGAATAGCGAACAAGCTGACGGTCCACCTGATGGAAAATGGTAACAGTCACCTATAGACATCAGCAGTACCATAATAATAAAGTATTGTTTCGCCCATGATGTGATGATAAATATCCTATCTAAGTTAGGATATTACCTACCTGTATACCAAGTTTCATTCTAATCCATTCAAAAATTTATGCGTAAAATAGTGACAAACGTCCGTCCATTCATCTGTCATTAGAAACTTTTGCATTTATGATCTTAATTAGATAATAATAATACCTTTACCTATTAGATTTTATTAATACTATAATAATAGTTCACAATAACCCGTTATGATTAACCCGAAAATATAATCCTATTTAAATCATGACCACGCAATATTGAAGAATAATATAATATTCTATTTTCTTAAAAAAATCAACATTATGCATTGGAGCACGAAAAGGGGCTGAAGTCAAATTATCGGTATAAAGCAGATAATAAAAGTTAATTTTACGGCGAAACGAACTTGCCCCTGGGCTCATATTGCGAGTGTAAGGTAAGGAATTTCTTACAACCACTATAACATGTTACTGAGCAACTATAAACATAAAACAAGCGAATGCTCAATGTAATAGCTGTTGTGTTTGTAAAATATGAGTCAAATACAAAAGTAAAATAATCACGTACATTATTATGTTATTGTTATGTACATTGTTGTACATTATTGTTGTTTTTATTTTAGCCGTTAACTGTCTACTGCTGAACATAAGCCTTCTTCATAAGGGGAGCTTTGCTAGTAGTTGCCACGCTTAGCAAGCGGGTTGACAACAGCAGTTAGACTTTTTGAGATTTTTTAAGAAACAAACGCTGTTGCCCATCCCTCGCCCTCCCTTAGTCGTCTCTTATGTTACTCACGGGAAAGGAAGGGGTGGCTCATTCTATACCGGGACACACACGCCGAATACTGTTAACTTTGAGATTTGAAGGAGTATTTGTTCAGTTTCTTGCACGTTCTTCTCATTAGATAGCAACATTCCAAACCCAGCAGTAGAATCATAAAAAAATTATGATTTAAAAGAGTTTGTAAACGAGCATATTTAAATAAAGATTAATTGTATTCTAATTAATTATATTGTCATAATATAATTAGGTAAACATTTGTATTAAATAAGTCAATAAAAAAATTACTTTGATACTGACAAAATTAATATCTTTAATTTGTATCAGTTTTAATTTCCAAATATTTCTATCAGTATTAATTTCCAAAAATAATTAAAGAATGTCTCCTACAAAAAAAAAAAATATCGACTTCAATTGTGACAAAATCGTTCTGAAAAAAAGTTGTTCTTATTCAAAAATTAAACTATTGGACCGATTTTGATAAAATTTCTACCAGACCAAACTGGAATATCGTTTCAGATAAAAAAAAAAATTCCCAAATCGGTTTACAACTAACAAAGTTATAAGGCAAAATAAGGCAATGAACATAAAAAAATACAACCGAACTGAGAACTTCCATCATTTTGAAATTGGTTAAAAAGCAGCTATTAAACAATCGTGACTAAATTAATATGAGACTGACACATATTGACGTTTTTAAAAAAAATACACTTTAGTAAACGGTTGGCTGACCTTTTCTGGCACTCAATACTCCATTTAGAAGTATATAATCTAAGGTCGTAGCAAAACCTCGCGCAATGATGAATTAGTACGTGGGTAGAATAATGATGGACGGTTTTCTGAATGATCGCGGACATATAACCATTTCTCGTACTATATTTACCGTCGGAATCCATTTTAGTACCTTTTACTTTCATTCGGTGAGATGCAAGTGTTTTTAAAGATCTTTCACAATTGTCTGCATAAAGCAAAGAAAAAAATTTAATTTTTAGAGATACTGGTTCTAAACAATTAAAGGTTTACCTTCTGATTCCTAAATTATATAAATGGATTTATTATATGATAAATTCCTTATATTAAAGAAAGTGTTTTTGAAGGTGTTGGCGTGTGGTTCCGGCATACAATAACCCAACTCCTTCCTATCCAGTCGATGTCGTAAGAGCCGACTAAGGGAGGGCGATAGATGGGCAGCAACGTTACTCTTTGAAATATCTCTAAAGCCTGATTGCGGTTGCCAACCCGCCTACCAAGCGTGGCAACTACTGGCAAAACCCCCCCAGGTGGAGCTTATATTCAGCAATGGACGGATAAAAGCTGATATGATGATGATGATGATGAAAGAAGGTGATTTAAATTGTCACTTTGCTCATTCATCACCATCATCATATAAGCCGTTTACTGCCCATTGCTGAACGTAGATCTATACACAGTAGTTGCTACGCTTAGATAAGCAAGCCAAAGTAGCAATGGTAGACCGATGAGATGGGAAGAAAGATAGATGGGCAAACGCAGTGTAGACCGACCACCCACTAGATGGAGTGACGAACTCAACCTCTTTGTTTTTAATTTTCTTTTTCTTTTTTTGCAATTTTCTATTACAGTTTGATTCCTTAATCATCTCTTACTGTATCTTAAGGATAATGACTACTCGTACATTTTATTCCACAAAAAAGCAGCGACTTCATTCGTCGAAAATCAAATTATTTCTATTTAAAAGTAGAACTATTGAACTGATTTTATGAAATTTATATAAATAATCTGAAAGTATATTCCTACTAACAAAAAAAGAATCTTCCAAATCGGTTTATAAATGACAGAGTTCTGAGATAACAAATATAAAAAATGTAATCAAATTTAAAACCTCCTTCTTTGTTGAAGTTTATTAAAAAGGAAAGGAAACACATTGTAGTTTTATTCTACCACCAAAGTACAACCAGAGAGAGACTTTGTACAAAAGTAGTTTACTTGGGCACCTCTGTCTCATTTGAGTTTCTACCTTCACGGTACCAGTTGTGTTGGCATCGCTGTTTCGGTTTGTTGAAGGGCGGGATATGGCAGTGAATTTACATAATACAGAGGAATAACACCTGAGTCCTCAGGAATGGCAACGCATGGGGGCTAACATGGATAAAACAGTATACTTTGTTATGACCATGGTACTGCTCATGTCTATAGGCGACGGTTATCACTTTTTATGAGGTTGGGCTGTCAGCTTGTTTACCATTTTAAGTGTCATAAAAAAAAACTAAAAAAAAAACTTTCGTCTTTATAATATTAGTTTAAATATCAATAGTTCACATCAGAGATAGAATAGCTGTGCTCCATATTCTTAAAAAATAAAAATAAAAAATGAATGCCTAATAATATAAAATGGGTCGTATCTTATTTACATATTACTGAACGAAATGAAATCATCGTTACTATTTTTATTTTTATATTTCTTATTATTTCTATTTCATCTGATATCCAGAATTCCTATAACGTTTATTAATATCTATTATAGATGAAACGATACTGTCAAAGGAGTTGAATAAAAACAAACAGTTTAAGTGAGTGCTTTGATTCAGATGCTCCGTAAACACCAGGGTTATGAGGCAATGTAAATTTACATGTCAGAAATGGGAAATTACATTTTGACTGTGGTAAACACAGCGATTGGTTTACTTTAAGTTATTCCAAACTCTGTTACTATGGCAGGTATTTATTTTACTAATAATCTAGATTCCGACGCTTGCGTGAATATTGATTGGGTTTACGATAACCGACAGTCAGGGGGAAAGAGATTGTTAGTAATGGAGACTGAGAATCTCATAGCTAGCAATATATCCAACCAGGTCGATCTCCTCGCGGTTCTCCCTGGAAACTATCATGGTTAATTCCTGATGAATTCATCATGATGGGCTAACTGGCCTGTTTTCATTCTCATCTATCACCCTTCACGGGTACTCCGCCAACGTATCCCGTTAGCGCAGGCGGGGTTACCATTCCATTTTCACCCATCAAAAAAAAAATAACTGACAGTCAGGGAGAAAGGGATTGTTAGTAATGGAAATCTAACAGCTCCTTTACTAGCAATGTAACTTATCACCTTAAACTTCACAAGGTTTTCCCTGGAAACCTTTTTGGTTAATTATTTATGAATTCGTCGGTATGGGCTAATTGAACTGTTTCATTCTTACTGATGTACTACGTATTACTAACAATCCCTTATCCCCCCTGGCAATATACCCTGTCAGGTCTACCTCCACTTAGTCTCCCCCTGGAATCCATTATGCTGAATTTCAGATGTATTCATCACGATGGGCTAACTAACTGCCCTTTCATCCTCACATGTCATCCCTCACTGGTGCCCCTTCAGTGTACACTGATAGCGCAGACGGGGCTCTCATTCTATTATCATCAATTAAAAAGAAATAACCAGCGGGCCAACATTTGCATTCGAATTGGATTCTAATCGAAATGGGATTAATTTATCCTATATGATTTTGGTTTTTCACGAATTTCAGTTTTTTTTAATTTTAATTAACTTAAGATTTTCTTCTACAAAAATACGGGCTTCAATAATGGCAAAACAAGGAATCTATCATGAAATAAAATTCCGAATTTTAGGACTCAATTTCATGTTTTCATTTATACTGAAATCAACCCAGTAAATGGAGCTTAACGTTTTATTTGTCATAAATCCCACCATAAAAGTCCAAAGGAACGATATTTTAACATTTTTAATGTCTTTAAATGTATTATAAAATTTCAACGTTCAAATTTGTGTTGTGTTTGGACCTGAAATTTCGAAAAACATTTCATGGTTGATCCCCAGGTTATTTTAATTTGAAAACTAAACTGATTTTGAATGTATCTATGAAACTTCTTGACATTCTTAAATAAGACCAATACATGCCAAAACTATATTTCTTTAGAATTTTTTTCTGTCTGTCTATCTGTATGTTGATTCCAGCATCACAAAAAACTACTATACCAAATTAGATGCAGTTTTCACAATTGCATTTCAGAATTTAAGTCAGTTTAATTCTGGTATATATATTTTATCTTGATACATTATCTAGTTTATTTCATTTCTTCATCATAAAATTTGTTGGTGCGATTTAAAAGAGGTAGCAAAACAGGACACTGTTGAACATAGGCCTCTTCCATAAAGGGTGGTTTACTCCTAATTGCCAAGCTTGGCAGAAATTATCAAATAGAGGATTAATAAAACAATTAAGAAAGTTTATAAGGACGGATAGATAGATGAATGCTACTCTTTCACGCAAAAACTCCTGAACGGATTTGAATGAAATTTGGTACACTACTGGTAGGTTATATCCTAAAGCAGATAGGATACTTTATATACTGATCCACATAAGTAGAGCCGCGAGATACAGCTAGTATTGTATATATGACAGTTTGTTTAAATATATCTTTGGATTCTATTTGCTTGGATTATTGGATATTTTTAACGGCTGATCGAATTTAAATAAAATTTAGTACATGGGAAACTTAAAACATAGGCTATTAAATTTTCATTCGAATAAAACAAATCCACGTTATAGTTATTACTAATATATACTTGTAAATACATTCGGTATACTATATAACGGTATATGACTTGACTGTATATATATATAATCTTCAAAATGAGCAATATGTCACGTTCTCACTTAGCGAGGCTGTGAAAAAACATCTCTTGCATTATCTATTGTTTGTTTGTTTTTCTCCGACTTCCAAAAGTAATTGGACCAGATGGAGACTTTGTATGGAAGTCGTCTGCTTGTGTGGGTACCTCTGTCCCATTCGTATTTCTACCGTGAAGCGGTTGTGTTTAAATGGCTATATTTCAGTTTGAAGAGTTTATGGCAATGAAATTACAGAAGCATAACACATTAGTCCTCAGAAATGGCAACATATGTGTTGTAATCATGGGTGACACAGTATACTCTGTTATGTCGATGATACTGTACATGTCTATAGGTGACGGTTACTACTTTCCATCAGGTGAGCCATCAGCTTGTTTGCTATTCTAAGCTTAAAAAAAAAGTTTTTTATCAGGACATTATAATTGTTTGGAATCTTCGATATCTTCTATAATTTCATTTCATCCCTGGATTATTCAGTTTTTCTACGCCATACACTTATACGGGATGACAAAAACGCAACATAAATTATGTAATCCATCTAATTTATAAAGATGGAGGATACAATGGAGGGGTCAAGCTTTATCTCGAGATTCGGTTGACCTATTCTGATAAGGCCACGTGCGGGCACCGCTGCTTAGATAAATTTGTTTATGGTGTTTCAAACCTCGTAGAGTTAGTCAAAAATTTAAATTAACACAAAATTTTTGGTGTCGGTCAGGATTTACGACTTCATCAATCAGGGACACAATAGCAATATTTTGCTCTTTTGCGGACAAAGCAATAAACTGAGTTGTGACCATTTTGTGTTGCTATCGCTAATACACGAAAGGAAAAATTATGTTTCTTCTTTCATGTTTTTTTTTTTGTATATGTTTATTTTATATTATATATTTATTTGACTATCTATCTATATATCTACAAATTATAAACATACAATAAACAATAAAACTACAGCATAGGATTTAAAAAAAAAACCGGTAAAAAGGTTTCTTTAGGGTTGGCAACGCGCGCGTAATGCCCTCGGTATTGTAATTGTAGACGATCAGAGGTTATGGGATGCGCTGTATACTTGTTTGCTTCCTCGGTGGTATAAAGAAAACGGCTGAGCTAATAGTGATGAATTTCGACATTGCACTTATAAACTGAATAAGCTTAGTCTTCAGCTTAATACGTACTAAACAATAGATGTAGGAAAATGCCATCGATGGAATATAAAATAAAGTATGTGTAAACTAATATTATAAAGAGAAAATATTTATTTATTTATTTTGTAATGGCTAAACTCAAAAAGAAATAACCTATTTTATAAACTCTTTCTCTTTTAGAAAACTCTATTATCAGCGAGTAACATAGATTGTACATAGTTCTACCTATTTACTCAAGCGAAGCCAGGACCGGTGCTAGTTTAAATAGTAAAGGTTTTGTTTTATAATAACTATTTTATTTTATACCACTGTGGTGGCAAACAAGCATACGGCCCACCTGATGGTAAGCGGTTAACGTAGCCTATGAACGCCTGCAATACCAGAGGTATTACGCGCGCGTTGCCGACCCTGAAGAAACCTCTTTACCCCCCTTTTGAAGAACCCCATGCTGTAGTCTCTCGGGAAAACCTCGGCAGGGAGCTCATTCCATAACCTGAGTGTTCGTGGGAGAAAGCATCTCTGAAACCGCGTTGTATGCGACCATTTAGGCTTTAAGGTATGAGGGTGAACTCCCTGTCGATGGCGAGCAGTACGATGATAGAAAGTGGCCGTAGGCATCATATTGAATAATTCCTCTGAGCACAATCCGTTGTATAAGCGGTAGAACACGCAGAGTGAGGCAAAATCTCTCCTAAGACTTAAGGGTTCAATACCGCTTGCAAGCATGGGATCATCGACAATTCTCATAGCTCGTCGTTGCACTAAGTCGAAGGGTTCAAGCTGGTATCTAATCGCTGATCCGGCGTGAAGTAATGCTTCGCTCTATTGAGCACACCGAGTTTTTTGGATGCCAGCTTCACCTTATCTTCGAGGTGGCCACGAAACTGTACGTCACTAGAGATGTCGACACCAAGAGTCCCAATGCTTTTACAGATGTTAAGAGACGTGCCTTGGAACTGTGGGGCCACAGCAAATGGGGTTTTCTTAGCGGTGAACGCGCAAACTTGTGTCTTAGAGGGGTTAAATTGGACCAAGTTTTATCGTCCCCAATCAGAGACTCCAGTTAGTGTTCTCTCGATTTCAGACACAAGCTGTTCACGATTGTTCTCCACGATGGAACGGGAGACATTGGTACGACCCGTATATAACTATCATGAGTCATAGTGTATTGTAATTATTGCACGCGAGTAGTAAGAGCGCGCTGGTTTTTCAGTGCTGCTCGCCACACAGCCTTGAACCGCGCTCATGAATTAGGGCTCCTATTGACTTCGGACCTAGTCCGTTATCTTCGAATTTAAAAAATGAGTAAAGTTGACATAAATCATTATAGTAAATATTTTACTTACAATTATCAGGACACAAGGAGCCATCGAACCCACACTCGGGGGTATCAGGCGGTGGGGTGAGTCGGCCTCCAGCCCAGTGGATCGGCCGGTCCGGGATGAACTGAAGGGACGAGTTTGCAGCTACATACGTCGCTACTACCTGTTGAGTAGAACCATTTTTTTACTCAAAATAAAATATTTCCTCTAAAATACAAGCTGGTAAAATATTAATTGACATGTAAACGGGAAATTTTTCACAAAAATCACGACAGTCAGTGACCGTGTCAGCTGATACGAGGCAGCTAAAAAATATTTTTCGAACATGTATTTAGTCCGTAGGCACGGTGTATATTATGTACCCAATATTCTCTTTTAGGGCAACCACAGCCGTGCGACTCAATTCAAGTGCTTTAATACAAAAAATATTAAATTTGAATTTTAAAATGTAAAAGTAACTGTCTATCACTATTTATTATCCTTAATAAGAACAAGACAGTGTCCTTACTAATATGAATGTAAAAGTGAATTTGTTTGTTTGTTACCTTATAGCGCTTTAATTAATCACTATGAAATTTCGTATACACGTTCTACATGTGAAGGAGAAGCATATAGGCTACTTTTTATCCCGGTCAGTAAATATATACTTATTCAAAATTTTATTTTTAAGTCTATCCTCAAAATTCACTGAGTTTTCGGATTGAATCTGGTGTTTTTTTTTTTCATACCAAAATCGGCCCAGGAAATGGCGCTTAACTTTTTATTTTTAGTATGATAGGATATGGATAATAGTCGAAAGGAACGATATTTTAATATTTTTAAACGGTATATGTAATTTTAACATCGAATTTGTGTTTCGCTCGGTCTTAAAATTTCGGTTGTTTCGGTTGTCAGTCCGCCTGCCAAGCGTGGCAACTACTGATAAAACCCCCCGAGGGGGAGGCTTATGTTCAGCAGTGGACTGTTAAAGGCGGATCTGATGACAGTGTATGTTTGATTTAAGTATATAATAGTATCAAATTTAATAATTATAAAAAAAATTCTAATATTCTTTTTAATCGTAACTGTTGCGGTAAGCAATTGTTTAGCATTTTTCATTTACGAGTAAGTTACTTTGATATACCAGTTAGAATGAAACTATATAAAATTATAGAAATAAAAATCTCCCGTGTGAATTCACTATTAGGAAATGAAAGATTAATATTTGTTCTGTGACGCGATTCGGAAATACCGTGAGAGCGCGCGTTTGCTTCTGCATTTCGTTTAAAAGGATACATTGTAGCGTGAAAATGCTTTCAGATATAGCTCCACGTTCGAATCGGGTGACACACTTTAGGATATTCCATTACGTTTATTATAATTACGAGTGGAACAAGTAGACTTTGTTCCACAAAACACAACTTCAATCGCTAACACACACGGAGCACAACGAAATATTTTTTTTGATAATTTGAATTTAGAACGCGAATTCATGTTTGCCAGTGGACTATGTTTTTTTTTTTTAATTTATGTTTTATGTTTGATAATGAAATGGTAACCCCGCCCACGCGGGGGGAAAGGGATTTTTAGCAATGGAGTTCGACATTGCTAGCATATGCCCTATCAGGTCGACTTCCACGTGGTTCCCCCTGGAAACCATCGTGAACAATTCTTGTTGGATTCGTCACAATGGGCTAACTGACCTGCTTCATTCTCATCTATCATCCCTTATTGGTGCCCCGCCGGTATACCAATAGCGCGGGTGGGGCTACCATTCCATTATCACCCATTAAACAAAAGAAAACCCCGCCCACGCTGACAGTATACACTGGCGGGGCACCAGTGAGGGATGATGAGTGAGATCAAAGGGCAGGTCAGTTAGATTATCGTGATAAATACACCTGAAATTCAGCGCGATGGTTTTCGGGGGGACCACGTGGAGGTCGACCTAATTGGGTATATTGTTAGCTATGCTTGTTGAATATAACTATCGTGAGTCATACTGTATTTTAATTATTTATATTGACATTATTCACGTTTTAAATCCGGGGATGCCGGGCTAGTTACAAACTCGATAGGAGCCCTTATTCATGAGTGTGGTTTACAGCAGTGTAGTGAGTAACCACTACGATATTTTTTGCTTTGCAAAAAAATGGCTTAAATTGTTTAAAAATTATTAAGGTACTAATAAAAATAAACTGTTTTACTTTTTAAAAGAACTATCTATCAAAACTGCCGTCATAGCGTAACTTGTCTACAAAAAAACAGAATCCAAATAAAGTGAATTGAATTTGAAATCGCAAAAAAAAATACTGATGTATAAATGTGAAAATGTCTGTTTATTTGTTACCTCTTAGCACCTGAACGATTTTATCAATCACTATGACATTCAGTATACACGTACTCAATAGGATGAAGATTTAATATTATTAGGATAAATATTTGGGTGGTGCATTCATAAAATTAATGTATTCCAAATCTTGTTTGTCGAACTATGTACTTCCTCCTCCCTGTATATAGGGATCCTGTATGAGTTCTATTGGGGGGATTTCATTTATATCTATTTAAAAATAATTAAAATATAATTTAAAAACTAAACTACTGAAATGATTTTGTATATATGTATGTCCTTTCTGATGAAAAAAATACAAATCGGTATATAACTGACAGAGTTATGAGGTAACAAACATAAAAAAACAATTCCAACCGAATTCAGAACCTTCTTGTTTTAAATAACAAACATAAAAAAATACAATTCCAACCGAATTCAGAACCTTCTTGTTTTCAATAACATACATAAAAAAATACAATTCCAACCGAATTCAGAACCTTCTTGTTTTAAATAACAAACATAAAAAATACAATTCCAACCGAATTCAGAATCTTCTTGTTTTAAATAACAAACATAAAAAAAACAATTCCAACCGAATTCAGAACCTTCTAGTTTTAAAAGTCTGTTGAAAAAGATTCTTCTAATAGATTCTTCTAATTGTTTGTCTATTTTTGTAAATTTATATCTGTAATGCCCATTATTACGATGGAGGCTACAAAACACATATAGATAGACAAAATCGTTTTAATACTGAGAGAGTTTCTCAAGAAAATCCTTTCAATACATCCAAGCGATTTAGTTTACAATAGTCGATGCTGGTTTGTATTGTACTGTGGAAGTGGTGAGGAAGAAAGATTTTCTAAATAACGACTCAATGCAACTGAAAATCGGTCTGTTTACATTAAACGTATTGGAGTATATAACAGGAATTTCCTATTTCGTACAGTTTCTTACGAAAACAACAAAGTTAATTTTATATATTGGTATAAAAACCGCTGGATTTACATTTATTTATTATTATTAAAATTGCATATGACTGTTACGTTATATAAGATCTGAGGATCCACATAATGTTATTATATTTTACAATTCGTTACTTAATCAAATCTTAATGGTTCTTATATTTATTTTTAACTAGATACCCACTGCGGTTTCGCTCGGGTGGCCTAATAAAGAAAATAAGACGAAAAAGCTAAAGCTTATTGAAGCGTAGTAACGTTGGAATTATCTGTAAATTTTCAAAAACTGTTACAATATATTTATATATACATAGATATATGTATATTTTCAATATTTATAAGTCACTACCTATATCAGTGATAAAAAATTAGCCTTCTCTAATTCCTATAATGCATGTACACTAAATGACATAATAATTAATTAAGTCATTAAAATAAAGCAAACAAACAAACTCACATTCATATTAATAATATAAGTAGACCTTAGGACTATTTAAAGTGTAATCTAATAATAAACTAAATAAAAATAAATTAATTATTAAATTTGGTTGAAGCACTTTATTCCAAATCTCCGTTTTTAATCTCAAATTTTGCATCTTGTATTTTTTATAACAATACATAGTAATAATCTGAAATTTACTGCAGGAGATTTAGAAGATTACGTAGAATAAGAGGACGTAACAAAGTCACAAAATCCCGACTTTGCGTGAATTTTTGCATGTTTTTCTTGGTTTTTGTAAAGTACATAATTATGGCAGCCATTTTATTTTTATACTGTTGTTAAATAAAATTAAATGGAAGAGGTTGAATATCTGTCACTTATTGTCAAACTCCAAGGGTCATCAACATGTAGAGTGTAATAAATAATTAATTATTAGTGTATAATATATTAAATTTACCAAATATTTGCTTCTATATTAGTTCCGATTTCGCCCATATTTTCATTTATATATATTACGTGATTACATCGCCAATTTTTATTGTTGTTGTTGTATTAGTTATGAACCGTCCACTGCTGAATATAACCTTCCCCTATAAGATGGGGTTTTAGTAGCAAAACCTAGTTGCCACGCTTGGCAGGCAGGTTGGAAACTGCAATTTGGCTTTTTGTGATGTTTTAAGAGGAAAGTTGCTCCATTCCTCCTCCATCTCTCCACCATAAACTCACTTAGTCGCCTCGTATGATATCCATGGGAAAGAAAGGGATGACTTTTTCTATGCCGGGACCTACACGACCAATTCCCAATTCTTATCTGAATGATTCATCCTATTTGACAAAGATTGGGTTCCTCCCGTATTGATAGCATATGAATTTTATTACAAACAATCGTTTTTCTTTTTATCTCGAAATCTACTTATAATTTATATTGTGACAAAATTCACCGCGTGGGCCCTGGTATAGAATGGGCTACTCCTTCCTTTCATGTGGGTGTAGTAAGAGGCGACTAAGGGAGGGCGAAGGATGGCGGTAGCGTCCCACTTAAAACATCTTTAAAAGCCTAACTGCGGTTGCCAACGCGACTGCCAAGCGTGGCAACTTCCTGCAAATCTTCTCTTATAGGGAAGGCTTATGTCCAACAGTGGACAGTTTGACACACAATTCTAAGTTCCAAAATCTAATGTTTTTAATCTATCGCACTCTGATAATAATGATAATGTATATTAAAAACGAAAATAATTTCACTTATTTTTTTTTTTTTTTGCGGAGAAATTTAATTGTCTTGTTTTATTTTATATACAAATTTCGTGAATAAGTATATCCCAGTATTTTGTCAAATAACATCGTAGTTCTCAAGCTACAAAATGCTTTTTTTTTCAATCTTTTTTCAGATAAAAGATCCTGATTTAGTTATTGCTCAAAGATTTATTGAGGACAAATAAAACTAATAACATATGTGCGTCTGTCTGCGTAGAATCAAGATAGCAGTTTGGGATAAATAAACATTGGCCATTTCGATTCAAGTGATCTAATACGACAAAAAATACATGCGATTATCGTTTTCGATATCGAATAAAATGAAATGATAGGCTTTGTGGCGATGTTTCTATATATACTGCTTTATTCTGTAGTCTCTCAAAAAATCATATTAGGTTTATTATATAATATTATATAGAGAGTACTTAATACAATTTTATATCGAAACATTACCACAAAGAAATATCTTCTATGATAGATAATTGAATAAATTACTTCTGAATACCAGAGGGAGACTTTGTACTAAAGTCGATTGCTTGGGTACCTCTGTCCCATTCGTGTTTCAACCGAGAAGCAGTTGTGTTTGCATGGCTGTGTTTCGGTTTGAAGGGTGGAATATGGCGTGAATTTACTGGGTACAGAGGAATAACACCTGAGACCTCAGGAATGGCAACGCATGGGGGTATCATGGGCGAAACAGTATACTCTGTTATGTCTATGGTACTGCTCATGTCTATAGGCGACGGTTACCACTTTCCATCAAATAGGCCGTCAGCTTGTTTGCCATTCTAAGTTGTATAAAAAAAAATATGAAGAACAAATTACTTAACTAGCTACTTAGAGGGCTATGTTTGGAGTTTCTTTGCGTAAAAGAATGCGAAATGAGGATATCCGCATAAGAACTAAAGTCATCGACATAGCCCGAAGGATAAGCAAGCTAAAGTAGTATTAAGCTTGTCACATAGCTGGAAGAACCGATGGGAAAGAAAGTTTCTTGAGTGGCGATCCCATACGGGCAAACGCAATAGGACGACCCCTAACTAGATGGAGTGACGATTTTTGATGCATTGCAGGGAGTCAATGACTGCAGGTAGCTCAGGACCGTTCCTTATGGCAGTCTATGGGGGAGGCCTACGTTCAGCAGTGGACAGACAATGGCAATATATATATATATATATATATATATATATATATATATATATATATATATATATATATATATATATATATATAGCGGTAATGAGTTAATGAAACAAATAGACGAAAATATTTGGGTATTTTTTTATACATTTCTGTTTTGCCAAAGGTTGACTGGTAGAAAATGTTGTAAGTTCGCCTTTAATTTTTTAATGTGGAAAATAAAGAATAAATACATATATTTTGAATATGAATTTACTAATTCTGATTATCAGGAAGCAATATATAGCTGATATAGAATAAAAATTGAACGCTGGATATGACCAGAAACTAGAAACGTAATGAATAACGTCATTGCTGTGCCCTTCCACGGTTCATGTTGATTCTTTACTTTTAATAATTTAAGACCTATATTGTTACAACATGAAATAGCAATAAATGATTAAATTGAATTAGTATTTAAATAAATAAAAAAAAAACAAGCTACAAGCAATGATGGTTTTATAATTAAATAAAATTTTATAAAAACAAACATACAAGTCTATAGTTTTCCGTATACAGCGATAGTTCAGTGTAAAAAAGAGAACGAAATTAGAATAAATGCAGTCGAAATGGAAGAAGAATGCTTTGCAAAGTGCGGCTGGCAGATCGCATTCCCAACACGTTGAATAAACGAGATAGTATGAAAGAAAGTGACAGTGTAAATAATGAAAGAGACGAATACATATTTGAAACATTCTTCTCTGTCATAAATAATATGTTATAAGCTATTTTCACCAGACAGCCGATGAAAAGAGGGTAATTTTGAGAGGTGTGTACGTCTGTATGTATACGTGCGCATCTACGATACAGCAGCTTGATGGATTTCAATAAATGTGGTGACATTAGATTCCTCTTACTTCTAAGAGTGATATAGATTATATAAAGATATAAATATCATATTATTGTTAAAATATTCGTAAGTACACATTACATTTTAATCTAATAACTGACGATTTAATTTACGTGCTAATTGGTCTAAAATGCTCGACTAGTTTTGGGACCATTCGGGCAGTAAGTCACTCAAGACTAAAGGTTCACAATTATCTTGATACCTGTCGAGCTTTCTCGACCAAATTACATGTAATTTAAACCAATATTTAGAAGAAAGAAAGAAAGAATTTTATTACATTAAAATAAAATATTATAACCATTCATATTCATTTATTTTTATAAATCTACAGGCGAGATCTATGCTCAGAAAAGAACAATTAATTTCTAATTAATAATAATGACGATTTGTTCTAATATCCATGAGACTAAATATTATGAAAAGGCGGTGAAACAGCTAATGGATAAATAATTCAGAACAATTAATATCTTTCAATACCTACGCGAAAATATCTGACTAAAAATAGAAACTTATTGGAAGTTATCGATTAGTTCATCTCATAGTGGGAAGGTAAATGAGATAAGAACCAACTTTCCAACTCCAATATGCAAGTTTGAAATCAGTATGAGGAACTTTTTCAAGGATTGTTTCAGTTCAGAACATTTGGAAATATTACATTTTCAAGAAACTTTCTACCTTCTAAATCACGATTCAAATCACTAAGACGTTTCTTGACTTTCCTGTGAGTATTATCATTCTTAGAAGAGATTATTGTTGATATAATAGCTATACTATTACTGAGGTATATAAATAAATTTTTACAAAGGCCAACCATGTACATATGATATTTTTAATGACATATTGTATATTTAAATAATTATTTTATATTTTTTTCTCTCTTACACACATTTTTTCTTTTACTGAGGATCTTGATTATATGACTTTATTACTTTTTGCATCATCATCTTACGAACTATATAGTTTTATATGCCTAACATTTTGTGTATAAATAGAATTAAAAGAAACTTGTCCAAGGGAAAGTTAGGGGTATAAACTAGTAAAAAACAGCAACAGAAGTGAGTTCGTTATTTTTGATCTACGATTTTGGTTCTATAATGTCAGAAGAAGAGTCAGAAAAGAAAAGAACTATACATATATTACAGATTACTTCTTATATTGAGATGAAAGGAATATTTCTATTTACTTTCTTGCCAAGACTTTCCCTAGAAACTACAGTATGAGTTTATTCAATAAATGTACACTAAAATTTTTTTATGGTTGGCAACATGCACGTGACATTCTTGATATTGTAAGTGTCCATATGCTACAGTGAGCGTTTAGATTCAAATAGACTGTATACAGGTTTGCTACTTTCATGATATATAAATAAAATATATCAAGATACACCAAAGAACGACTAGTATTCCTAAAGAGGCACATTTATCTTGGACCTAATCCAGACATTTGTAAGAGACCGTTCAAGTTTGTCAGAGCACTTAAAACTTCAAACTTCTATTAATCACTGAGAATATTTAAGCTGTATTGTATTAATTCAACACTGATTACATACAATAAAATACAAAGCCCTGCAACTAATTTTCTATCTGGGGTCAATGGTACGCAATGAAAAGTATTATTTCTGAATTGCTTTAATTGCATGAATATTTATATAGGTCAAGATAAAAGAGAAAGGGTATAAAAACAAATAAAGATAATAAAGATTTAATTTGTTAGTTGATTAATTTCAGTTGCTTTTAGTTTCATTTGATTAATAAGATTATTAAACAATAGCTGTATTCCGTGACTTTGCTTTGCCCTTACCAATATTGTAAATGCGAAATTGAATTTGTTTGTTAACTCTTGACGTCTTATTAGCTAAACCAATATAAAATTTTGTATACATATATTATATGAGATGGCGGATGGCATAGACTGTATTTTATCTCAGTAATTGAAAATACTCCGGACGAAAACGCGGATAAAAGTTGGTCATTAATTTCAAAACTTGTCTGTATAGGTACTTAATTTTATTGAAATCCATTAAGTAGTTTTTGCTTGAAAGACTAATAAATACCCAATCAAATTATAATAGCACATAGTAAGATAACACTAGTTTGTTGCAATAAACTTCCTCTAGAAAACAGATTAACATGAAGAAAAGAATATTATTTTTTTATGATGAAACTAGTGTGCTAATTTTGGTAGATTAGCTTAGTTATGAAGTCTTTAAAAGAATTTTAGGACATTAACATTCAACTTTTTGTTACCAGAAAGTTAAGTCTTTCGGGATAACAAGCTACCCACATACATTCACACCATACAACTAGGCTCTATATTGACTAATATATTAACACACTAGCACGTATGCACGCACGCACGCACGCCTGCACGCAATGACACCCACACACACAATGAAGCTAAAGCTCTTGACGTAAAATACATTCATACCATACAACAAGGCTCTATATTGACTAATATATTAACACACTAACACGCATGCACGCACGCACGCACGCACGCCTGCACGCAATGACACCCACATACACAATGAAGCCAAAGCTGTTGACATAAAATACATTCATACTATACAACTAGCCTCTATATTGAGTAACACACTGACACGCACGCACGCATGCCAGCACGCAATGATACCCATACACACTGTGAAGCCAAAGTCAAGACGGAGAATACATTCTGCCGAGGTTTTCCCAAGAGACTACAGCATGGGATTCTTCAAAAGAGTGGTAAAGATGTTTCTTCAGGGTCGGCAACGCACGCATAATACCTCAGGTGTTCATAGGCTACGGTAACCACTTACAATCAAGTGGGCCGTATGCTTGTTTGCCACCTCAGTGGTATAAAAAAAACACATTCACACCATACAACTTGGCTCTAAACTGACTAACATACTGACGCGCACGCACACATGTTCTCACACACGCACACCCACACACACACACACAGAAGCCAAAGTTCAAGACGGAGATAAGTTATTCTAGAATAAAAATTATAAAAATCTTTTAATGTCGAAATGAATTCATCTCGCTACCCCTAGAGGTGTTAGCAGGAAAGTAGCAATCAATCTATCAAAAAGTTTGTTTTCTTACTACATGGTAATGGTATTGTATATGGATGATTAATATTATATACTTTTTACCACGTTTCAAGAGAAATAAAGTTATTTGTATTCGTTGCTGTGCGCATAAATTATGGTGAAATGCGAATCGTTAACACCATGTAAAAGAATGTTCCACCAAAGAAACAAAACATTTTCCCCAAAGCAACATTGGTCGAAAAATGACAAAAAAATTTGAGCTTTTTACACTAACGTGGCGTGCCTAACTGTTTAGTTAGTACGAGAAGTTCGGATTTCCTTGTCAACTTTTTTAACCTTACAATTTGATTTTACGCGGTATATCCCGCATGTAGAAACTGAACTTTTATAAAAAGAATTTTCTACATTAATATTATAAAGAGGAACAATTTGATTGTTTGTTTGTTTGTAATGGATAAACTCCAAAACTACTTAACCAATTTAAAAAAATTTTTTACTTGTAGAAAGCTAGATTTTTAACGAGTAACATATGCTATATATTATTTTCCAAAAATCTATCTACTCGTGCGAAACTGGCCCGCACCACCAGTAATTAATACTAATTACTGGTGATTACTTAACTGATTTAAAAAAAACTTTCACATATAGAAAGCTACATTATAAATGCTTATATTTTATTTAACCCGAAGCCAGAACAATATGTAGTATAGAATAAGATATAAGGTCAATCGTATGAATAAGATTAAGTAACAAATATCCAAACATCTTTAAAAACTCACATTTATAAAATTAACATATTAAAATAAAATATTAATTGAAAAAAATATGTAGATTTATTGCCATAAAAAAAACTACTTCAATTATAATAAAACCAGTTATCATGATTTAAAAAAAAAATCTAGTAAACATATATTAATGCAATTCCTACTGAACTAATCTGAAAGTAAACTTAAAAGTAATTTTCTAAATCGGTTTATTTGTAAACCGAGACAGAGTTCTGTGATAACAAACATAAAAAAAAATTCAACAGAATTAATAACCTCCTTTTTTAAAGTCGGTTAATAAGAAATAACACTCCTTCACGTGTCTATATTAATTACGCCAATTGATATAATATCATCTGTGCCGTAACTATAGTTCTCATTTGCAAAGTTCCCTTTGTGTTATGGATTCGTTTAAGGCCTTTTAGCAAATGAAATCTCTTTGTGTTGCTAATGAAACGGCCCGTTATGCAATTAGTAACAATTGTTTTGTTTCTGAAATCTTTGTTCATTCCACACCGTTCTGTTCAAGAGACCCTCGCTAAAATCATAATATTGATATTTCCTGTAAATTTTCTGCTTTTACATTATTATAAAAGATATCATTTCAAAATTTAACAGTACGTAGATGCTACTGGAATTCTATTATAACAAGTGCTTTTTATTTAGCAAAAGATACGCACACACGCTCATACACACTCACATGTGCACACAGACATTAACGCGCGCGCACGCATACACACATTCATTATTTCGTCTTATACTATGAAATTCACCTTTGTTTTTTGTACTTAAAAAAATACCTCTAGACAAAAATCCAAATAAAAAGTAACGATTGAACATCTCAGTGGCGATATCACATGTCTACTCGATTCTTTACAAGGCTAAATTTCTTTAAGTCTGATATTATACCCTGATACGATATCTATCCGACATTTTACGGTCACTTAAGTTCCCTTGCGATATTTTATTCCTTTTATTACGGTTCACCAAAAGTACTCTATATAATCGGATTAGATTTATTTGTAAATAATTCTTTTCCTCTAGTCTCCCAGTATAGTGGCAGGATAAAAATACAATGGGCCACTACACATTTTTATTTATAAAATGTCGCAAAAAGCAACTAGGGGAACAAAATCCAATATACTAAGGGAAGAGATGAAAAAATCAAAAATAAAACCGATTGTAAGAAGATTTGCATTTTGATTGTTTCTTTCTTCCTATATTATGTGATATTCTCGCCAAATCTGCACTGAGTTTTTAACTAATATAATAAAATTGCAACTAGACGAAGCCTGTACATGTCATATATTTAAGAAAAAAATATTCAAATTACGTAAAATACTAACTTTTTGGCCGCAAATTTGTACATTAAAAAAGGTTCACGTTGTGTTCAATAGTCGTAGCCATTGAAAGATTAAAAAAATTAACACAAATTTAAAGAACTTCGTTTTAAAAAAATGACAGATTGTTTTTGCCGAAACATTTGTAACGAGATCTCCTTAGTCCTTACAAAGTGCTGTATCTATAAGTTTTTGACCTAGTTCTAAATGTATCATTACAGCTACTGCTATTTTGTTTGCGAATTCGCAATCGCTATTTGATAATTCACTTTGTTTAATTCCCAGATACCTATCAGTTTCAGATCCGGCGTCCGGAATAATTTATTGGTATCGAATATCGATAAACTCTCGATGAGAGCTAATTAATTACTGCCTACTCTAACAGTTGAAAAATTATCGGTTTCTTCTAATTGATAATTCACTCAACAGTTTTTGTAGAAATAATCAAATTTTCTGCTGTGTAATCCCGGCTTTGAATGGGCCTCTTCCTTTCTCGTAGACGTCATATGAGGCGACTAAGGGAAGTTAATGGTTGAAGGATTGGCAGTGCCCCTCTTAAAACATCACGAAGACCTAATTATGGTTGTAAACCCGCCTATCAAACGTGCAACTACTGGCAAAATTCCCCAAAACGGGTAGGCCTATGTTCAACAGATCGAGAAGGCTCGACTAGTTTCGATACTTTTCGAGTCTCTTATAGCCAAATTCACACTATAATGACGGTTTCAGTTCATTCGCGATTGGATCTCGGTCTAGTAAAATATTATTTAACAATATGTGTATTTTTTATGTAACTTAGAATGGCAAACAAGCTAATGGCTCATATGATGGAAAGTGAGAATGACAGAGTATTCTATGTCACTGATTATACCCTTCATGCATTGCCGTTCCTGAGAACTAAGGTGTTATGCCTCTGTACCCTGTAATTTTACTGTAATACCCCATCTTTAAAATCGAAACATAGCCATGCAAACGCAACTGCTTTACGGCAGAAACACGAATGGAACAGAGGTATTCAAGCAGATGACTTTAGCACAAAGTCTCCTTCTGGTTGTATAATGCAAAAGCACTCATCACTTCAACGTCCTCCAAGATGAATGAAGTTATAATATGGCCTTATTGAGATTTGATTGACCATGTGTCAGGACATATCGAATTTGTACATCTTGGAGTGTTCGAGTCAACGTCATGTTAGGGTATTGGAATATTGGATAGCGTAATACCGGTGTCAGTCTTGCGTTCGCGTAACGTCTCATGATTAAAACTCTCGGATTGTCCCGGAACTAATTGAACATTCTCGACAAAAATACGCTTTTTTTATGATACTTATAATGGCAAACAAGCTGACGGCCTACCTGTTCAACAACATTGTAGACATCAAAGAATACATTTTGACGCCCTTAGTACTGCTTATTCATGCGTTGCCATTCTCATTTTTTTGCAAAACAAAATCCACTCAATATTATAAATCAAAACATGTACATACATATATATTGATATTACCACAACAAATATATACATTAATGAAATATATATATGTATCTCTATATGAAAGTGCTGAGTAACCGCAATCAGGGTCATTTATAATTCCGCTTATTCACTCAAAGCCGGAGGTCAAACCAAATAAAAAAAAAATGCTACTGACCACATACAAGTCTAATTGCCCTACGTCGTACAAAGAGGTATGATGTAATGTTCTTTATAACAGTTTAAATGTCATTGAACTTTACTTACAAGATCATCGTGGACAAAAAACTTAACATAAAAATCCATATCATAGTTTTAAATATATTGTAATCAGGGTAGTTTTTAACTTTAATTGAAAAAATACCAGTCTTATATCCTACGGTTTAAAGAGACATTGATTTGCAGTATACTGTCCTGAGAGAATTAAACCGACATAGAAAGGATATTCCGAAAGTTAGTTTTAATTATATTTATGTACATATTAATAACAAGCTGTCCTGGTTCTGTCCTTACCGCTACCTACAGGGATTAACCAGGTTATGTGGGAAAAGAAAAAGTGGAAAATTTGCGTTTTTTCAGTGATTTTCTTTTTCAATATTTCTCTTTATATTGACCTGATTTGTATTTCAACAAATATGTGAAAAAAATAGCCAATTTGGTCCAACCATTCCTTAATTTTGCGCTAAGCATCACATTTAGCGGTATATTTTGTATAAACAGAAAATAGAAAGATTTATTACCTATATGTTTAGATAAAGATAGGTATAATGTATGTCCGTGTGGGGAATGATAACGGAGTTACTCTTTTTAAAAACTTGATTTTTTCATGTTTGTTTGTATAGAATAAAATCAAAAACCATACATACATATCTGTCACGCCTGTTTCCCGTTAAAATACGCAAAAACAATGGAAGGCCAAATACTTCGATTCAAACAGATTTTTCGCTTCCTCTACATTTATAATTTTTTTCATACACGCTTGTTAATTACAGGTACTTTTAATTTGGCCCTTCTTCAGCACATTGCCGATTTCATGAATATACTGCCGTATAGGGCGACCCCTACCGACATCTCCATTCACTAGTGCTCCATAAGTCTCTCAAAAACTACTTAACTGATTTTAAACTCTTTCACCTATAAATAGCTGCATTATCAGCGAGTAACATGAGCAATATATTATTAAAAAAAAAAGTCGTGTGAAGTCGAGGCGAGTCGCTAGTGATATATCTTATGAAGTCATCGATTTAACACCTTTTTCTAGACATAAAGATGTTAGATATCTAACATCTTTATTTCTATCTATTAACAGTATATATCTATCTATCTTTCTAGATAGATAGATACTGTTTATTGTTTCCATAAGATTGCAATAGTAGACTTATTATAAATACAAAAAATTACAAGAAAAGATTAGACTGACAAAACCATGGACGGCCTTATATTATAAAAATGATCTCTTCCAGGAAATATTTGGATGGAAAAAAGTAATTATAAACAGTTTGACTGTCGGCACGAAAATCTGTTCGTGTTTTAAATAATAATGTGAATATATAAATGTACATTTTAGTTGCTGATACATACTTGAATAAATCCGCATATACATATAAATATATAAATACATATACATAGAGATACATATATATAAATAAAAATTCATACATATACGAACGATAATCCTTCCTACTAACAAATATGTTATAAATGTTTTTTAAATATAAAGATGTTTCTTACTCAGTCACGCGTAAAAACAGCTGAACGAATCTGATTAAATTTTTCTACATGGATGGATCTTGTTTACTCGGATTTTAACTCCTATGGGTAGGATGTGGCGATAAAGTTACAAGGCACTAAGGCATTACACTATAGTCCTCAAGTATGGCAAAGCATGAAGGTTACTATGGGTATCACAGAGTGTTATGTGACATTGTGAAGGGGAGGCGCTAACTTGTCTACCATTACAAGTTTCATAAAAAAATTACATGTAATAAATCATATATGTCCACCAATAAAAAATGCACCAGTCTTCGGAATTAGCGTGTTTTCATAAAACTTATAAAAGTGCAAGAAACAAGAGATGTAAATAAGGAAAGGGTCTTTGGAACTCGGTTTTCTCTGTATACCCTAAAAGAGGCTTGACGTTGAAATAGATATATTTACACTATTATGAATATTGAATAATATTGAAATATATGACGACCCCCCCACTAGATGGAGGGACGACCTGAAATGCGTTGCAGGGAGTCAGTGGATGCAGGTGGCTCAGGACCGTTCTTTATGGCAGTCTATGTATCTATATCTATAAACTTATGTCCAGCAATGGACGGATAATGGCTGAAATGATGATAATGACGATGATAAATATTGAATACTAAAATTTACAAGAAAAAGAAGATAAAAGATTACATGCAGACAAACTCGCGAAAAACTACGAGTTAGGATTAAATATAGTTGCATTTCACTTTGCATCAGGTAAGTCCCAAGGTTCTTTTGTTTGTTATTACCAATAGAATCAATACAATACCAAACGGTAAAGCGAAACAGTGTTCACTGACCTGAAATTTACTTGTTTCGGGATTCATATCCAGAAGCGAATACGAAGCAACCCTGTCCCCGTTCCCATCGATTATAACTTCGCCGGTGATACCTGAAAAACAATAAGATTATACGTACTTTATTTTAAACGGGTTCGTGTATTTTATAACCGAATTTAAAAAAGTAAAGAGTACCAAGGGTAAAAAAGAGACCTGTTTGCCATTCTGAGTTTGCATAAGAAAATTCGGTTGTATTTTTTTTTATTTTTCTTACCTCAGAAGTTCGTCATTTATAAACCGATTCATAAAGTTTTTTTTTTTTTTTATTGAATTGATATACTTTCAGATTGGTCCAATAGAAATTTCATCTCATGGAATTCAGTAGTTTGGTTTTTATATCGAAATAACTGATTTTGTTATGATTGAAGACTTAAACTGAAATGATACTCCATCTGAGCTATTTGCGGAATAACAGTAAGTGATGATAGGTAAGAATAAAGTCCTATTCAGTTAGTTAATCGCAGCAAGTTCATTAGGAACTAACCACGACAGTTTCCAGGAAACGCAACGGGGAGGATAAATAAAGTAAAAAAAAAACGACTAGAAATATTGTTCAATAAAATGCTCATCGTTGTAAAACGTAAATTATACATACGACTAATAACCCAAATCTAATTAACTAAACTCTTTTTGTGTCAGAGCTTTGTTATTTTGAATGTAATGAGTGACGATTTTAATATGGAAACTAAAAAGGTTCGTAGACGGTCAAGCAACTTTATTTTAGTTCAAATATAGCGCATTTAATCATCTTCCATAATTTCTGATGCTAAATTTAAGTAAATTAGTCTAGATTTAAGTAACTGATGCAGAACTCGCATTGGACTTTTTTTCTAAAGCGAATTCTATATCAGTCAGTATGTTTGATTTTCTATTTAGGTAAACATATTTATTATATTAGGCGTTAACTGTCTTCTATTAAACATGTGCCTCCCCCATAAGGGAGGTCTTGTCAGTAACTGCCAATATTTGGCATGCGGGTGAGCAACCGTAGTTAGGCTTTAGTAATGTCGCCCCTTATGACAACCACGGGAAAAGCAGGGATGGTCCATTCTATTTCGAAATAAATAACTTAGTAATTTTTCAAGCAGCAATATGGTATATATTGTTAAATATAAAACCAAAAACTACCTATGTCTGTAATTTCGAATACAAACCTTGAAATGTCCTATTCCACATGTTCTTAATAACTGCAGCGCCATCTAGCGGTCCTTTGCTATCCGCTTCTCTCAGAGTGTCGTTTAGTGCTAATGCATACAGAAGTACTGCATCATAGAATGCTCCCACGAAGGTCGACACCACTTCGCCTTTTCCGAATGTGTAATTATATTTTGTAGCCGCCAACTCCTTAACCTGGAGAATATAAACTCGTTAATATATTTTATTGAAATATACAATAAAGTAAAGCAGAAGGTATTGTTAATAGCGGGGATATTAGTCCCCATTGCTAGCAATATATACTATCAGCTTCCGCGCGATTCCCTCTGTAAACTATCATGATTAATTTCTGACAAATTCGTCAAGTAGTGTCGACTGACCAGCTTTCATCCTCATCTATCATCACTCACTGGTTTTCCGCCAGCGTAAACTAACAGCACAGGCGGAGTTCCAATATCATTATTATCTATAAAAAAATACTTAGAATGCCAAACGAGCTGACGATCCACCTGATGGAAAATACCTCATTGCCTATAAACATGACAATTTATTTTCATTAATATATATATATATATATATATATATACACACACACACACACACACACACACACACACACATATATATATATATATATATATATATATATATATATATATACATAGTTGTTGTATGTTTATAAATACACTATGGTTTCCACTTTACACTTATGCATTGTCTCATTCCTGAAGACTATATATTATGTTTTTATAACTACACTATTATTGCCTAAAATATACCATCTCAGGTCAGATATCGTATACTGTCTACGTAGGCGGGGTTACATTTCACAACCTTTTAAAACAAGTCCCATTAAATTAATTCAATTAAAATTGTATTATTTTGTGTAATGGTCAACTAAGAATATAAAGGGTCACTAATACATTATCCCCATTATATACCCGTACCCAAAATGTACCAAGTAAATAAAGCGGTTTACTTAAAATACATTAAATTCAACTTTCTTGGAAAACGTTGTTTAATTTTATAAATATTATGGGAAAGTTTCCAGTAATTATACCCTCGACCTGACCGTTTTTTATTTACCTTTTTTTCTTATAAAACCCGGTACGGTAAATATTGATTTATTATTTACTCATCTCCTGGGTATTTCTAATTCTACTAATTATGCGTTTTTTTATGTAAGCTCTGTTAAACAATATTTATTCAGGACATGACTATAGAGAATACATTCTATTTATAAAATATTCTGTTAATATATATATATATATATATATATATATATATATATATATATATATATATATATATATATATATATATATATATATATATATTCCTTTATATTTATGTATATATTACTTATTTTGTGCAACTATATATTATTCGATGTTATTTTCTTTATCTATTCCAATAATTAAGTACGTTCGTGATTCACTCTTCATCCCAAAGGCTGACTGAAGCTACTAGCATTAAATCTGCCTTTTGTACCTTAATCTATTATCGTCAATAAAGTTATTTAAAAAAAAGAAAGTATTATAATGTTTGTGGGTACATCACTAATGTGTGACAATTGTAAAATGTGTACCTACCTCTCAACCAGGATTTGTCAGTCTGTTGCCGACATTTAAACGTATAGCATATTAACTGTATATATTTGAAACTATATCCCTAAACTATATATATTTAATAACAAACTCACGTTCTTATTTATAATATTAGTTATGGCAGGACAAACTTCTATAGAATGAATAAGGAATCTACCCTTCACCAATTTGTATAATAAACATATTTTTTCTTGTGGAAAAAATGTATTTGTGAAAATTTGATGGCAACATTCGAATGTTGCCATCATAGTGAGCATAGTACTTGACTTGCCTTTTCACTTGACACTTGACATTTCCCAGTAAAATGCGGGCAAGTCGAGAGTTGAGCAGATTTGAATTCAACGACGGAGTGATTCAAGTACCACCGTCTTTCGGATTAATTAGGTTTGTTTTTGTGACTCCTGAACAGACGTGAATGTACGAGACAAGAGAGTGAATGAAACAAAAGATGTATATAAGGATAGAAGCAAATGCATGAGACTTTGAGTGAAGATATATAAGTGTTTTTAGTACTTTTCATCATACATCACCACGCCAAATTAATTTACTAAAACACTTTTTCTTATTGTTTATAATATAGGTATAGTAAGATTTCCTCAAGGTTGGTAACACACACGTGACACCTCTAGTGTTGCAAGTATCTGTTGTCTACAGTGACTATTTATTATCATACGGGCTGCATGTTTGTTTGCTACCTTTGTAGTATAAAATATATAATTATATATAACTTTTAAATAAGCACTGTAAAAATAGGTATATTTTTATTTATTTATTTATTTTTTTAAATTAACAATTAGTTTTAGATTATATAAATAAGGCGTGTAAAAAACGTTTCAATCTTTAGTCAGCCGAACGTCAAATTAGCTAAAATATGTTTTTTTAAATCAAAACAAACGTATTTTTTTCGGTATTCCAGGACTAATGATTATTACTTATAAGTAATTGGATTTAAAAAAATGCAGATTTTTTAATTAGAATTGGTAGTTATTTTTCTGATATAATATAAATATATAAATGACTAGCACTTCAATATACGTTTATTAGTTAAAATGGCGACTTTTTACAATAGTTTAAAAACGAAAACCTAATTTATGTCTTTACTCAGATATAAACAAAGTGTCCAGTAAAGATAAGTATTATTACGAATTATTATTGACTATCTAACTCTTTTAAATATATTTTAAACATTTTATTATTATTTTTCAATTTAAACTTATAATATATTTTGTCCCATATACTTAGTAATAAATTTATTTATATTATGGTAACCCTATTCTCGCATCATGAATAAAAAAGAAACCTGCTTTTAGTGAAGCATTTGTATGAAGATACTCTATCTATATAATCTAAGTAATAAATATACTAAAGTTCATTACAACAAGATGCAGTAATTACAAAAGTGTCGCAAATAGACCAATAGACGTAAGTTCAGTCTAAATAAATAACATAAAAAAAAATTTTTCAACTAAACCATTCCTACTTATTGTTCCAGCTGCTAAACTATTAGAATATCTAAATTATAATCAGTAAAAGCTAGTTACTTGTCTTCTTATAAGAAATATGTATGTATTTAATGCGTGTGGAGTAAGAATAACTTCATGATTTATGAATCCAGTTTCAGGAGACGACGTCGTATCTTAGGTTATGGACCGTTTATATTTATTCAGGTACATGTCTTTCTGTACCTAAGCTTCACCTTCATGTCTACCGTCTTTATTTGAAAAAATTCTGAGACACGAGACAATGTAAGGTATTTTCTCTTATCTTACAAAATATTTACAAAACTCCACACGATATTTTCATGTCTAGACCTACCTAGTACATATATTTAAATACCAGCTTTTACCGGCGACTTCATCCGCGTAACCGGAATGATAAATTACCTATATCTTTCTCCAACTGTATATCAAGTCTATATTGTATACCAAATTTTATAATAAATGATTAAGTTGTTAAGGTGCCAACAGGTAACAAATAAACTCACTTTTATATTTATAATATTTAAGTTATATAATTATTAGTTATATAGTTATAAATCTATATATTTAGTAAGGTTTTAAGGCGGTTTTAAAACTAAATAACATTGTCTGCCAGTCAAGCTTTGAAAAAACAGAAAATATACCATAAAATTACCTGCACTCTAGACAAAAAAATATTTATTAAGAGTGTTTATACTGATGGTTGATAATATCCACTAATCTATCGATTTAAAAAAAAAAAACAAATTTCATTATTTGAGAATCATGTAAGAGTTATCTATTTATATCTAAGGGTACTTTTCAACTCAAGATTACGGGTCCAGATTGACCCTGAAACTAATAAAGCTATCTGGACCAAATAACATGCAAGTAAGTTATTACATTTAAATATAATGTATACTTATGAAACATTTAACAATATAAATATATATTATTTTTAATACTTAACTATTAAAATAACAATTTCTAATCGTAACCAAAATGGTTTCTTATAAAGTAGTTTTTTGTTTCGTCGTCCCATACATATCTTGATGGAAACAAAATAATATAACGGACGTCTGTTTCCAATAATACAATACCGCAGTTAGCCTTTAGAGATGTTTTAAGAGGGACGCTGTTGTGCATCCTTTGCCCTCCCTTAGTCGCTTCTTACGACATCCACGGGAAAGGAAGGGGTGGCCTATTCTATGCCAGGGCCATACGACAAAAAAATAGATTACCTGATCAGAAAATTCATGATATTCTTTCTTTTCTGGTGCAGGGCTGGTGACGGTGAGGACAGCGCTGTACGCGCGTTTGGCTCTCTCGTTCCTCTCATCTGTATCACCTTCAACTTTCCACGGCTCCTTCGATGACGCCGATGCCAAACTGCAAAATGTACATATAGTGTCAAGAAAAATAAGGTACAAAAGTTGTCTGCTTATACACTATTGCTCTAATCATGATTCTGTCGTAAAGTTGCTTGCAGGGTTTTAATAATAATAATATTTCTTTATTTATAGATTACAAAGATCCATTTTTGTTAGTAACAATTGACTTAAACTATGTTAGTAGAAAAAAAAATACAAAATTCATTTTATGGCCCCTATAATAATTTTGACCCACAATGAGAGGATCGGGCTATCGTATTTATTACATAATGCCCTCAGAATGCTGTTACTGCTGCCACGCAATCGGTATAAAAGAGATGCGATCCGTTTGCGTCTGATGGCATAGAAGCCATTTGTCCATGCCGCTGCAAACATTGTGGATGCACTACAAAAACGTGGCAGCCGCAACAATACCCTGAAAACATTATTGTATTGAATACGCAGATGTATATGTATATATAAATATGTATGCCCGCTGTGTATAGTCAACCCACAGGCTGCTCGTGTAAAAAGATTGGCAATATGTCTTGAACAATTTTATTTTGACTTCAGTCGAGCAACGAGCAAACCTGCGAGCCAACATATTACCTCTTACAGCCAGCGCCCTGCGTTCACGTTCAATGTCAGCGTTATCTTTCAAGTCATCGGTAATAATATGTCCTAGATATTTAAACTGAGTCACTCTATTAAGAGGAACACCATTCAGAAGAATTGGCGGGATTTGTGGATTCTTACCACCAAGACCGAAATACATAAATTAACTTTTTTGTGTATTATATTTTAGACCATGTTTTTCAGCATATTTTTCACACACGCTTAGCAATTTACGTAAAGCTCTGATTGATGGACTCAGCAGCACCATGTCGTCAGCGTAACTCAAGTTATTTACAGCAATCCCGTCTATGTAACAGCCCGCATGCATGCGTTTTACTTTATTTTAAAGAATTTGATCATAATCACATCACATCAGCCGTTAATTGTCCACTGTTGAACATACGCCTCCCCCATAAGGGGGAATTTTACCATTAGTTGCCTTGCTTGGCAGATGGGTTAGTAACCGCGGATAGGTTTTGGTGATGTTTTAAGAGATACGCTACTGCTCATCTCTAAACTTTTAAATTCCCTTAGTCGTCTCTTATAACGCCCACGGAAAAGAAAGGGGTGGTCCGTTCTACGCCGGGACCACAAGGCAGAATGAACAAGTATGGGATAAGGCAGTGATATTATAGAGTGCAGTGATATAATAAGGTAAAGATGCAGGACATGAGGGGTAGAATGTGTTCCACCGGTTATTCTGTGACGCTCGTGTGCTATTCATGTCGAGAGACGACGGGTTATTTTATTTTTATTTATTTAAACTTCAATGGGCAATTATATAATGTAAGTAAGTGTACATATGGCGAACTTAACATCTAATGGCGTTCTATATCTGTCAACCATAAGGCAAGCTGAAAATCGGTTATCACTTTCAATAGACTGGCCGTTATTTGCCATTATGAATTGAATAAAAAAAATTGTCTCAATGTAATTTTTTTTTTATTTTTTTTAGGCGACGTGCTGATTAAGGGTCAAATTAAAAGTACCCGTAACCGGCGAGCGTGTATGAAAAGATTGATGAATGTGGAAGAAGCGAAAGAGGTTTGTTTGAATCGAAGCATTTGGCGTTCCATTGTTTCTGCATACCCTAACGAGAGATAGGCGTGACAGATATGTATGTATATATGTATGTATGTATAATTTTACCTTTCAGTTCTACCACACCACAGATAGTTCAACCGTTTAGTTCTACTATTTGCAGAACAATTAAAAGCACTGAACGAATTTGACCTAATTTGTAGAAAGGGTTCTTATTTTAAATTAGTTCATTTTATTTCGACTTGAACGGAAATGCGCTGTATCATGTTTACCAATAAGTTTTAAATTTGGAATTGAAAATAACATAATTATTTTAAATTATTCTCTATTCAATCGATGGGTAATAGACCGTTGCAGTGATAATTTCAGTCCTCGATTATAATATGAAATTTGCATTTTTTTTACTCAAATGGGTACATAATTTGTTTACTCAAATTTTGAATTATCGGTACTATACTTTGCTCATTATCATTCTTTTTACTATACCACCATCATGATATTTAAGGAATCTAAAGCTATAATTAGCAAGCTCTCGTAATTATAATTGATACTTTGTTAATACTCATTGAATAAGTCTCGTATAAATATAAGTAGTCGTAATATATATTTAATATAATGTTTACGCTGTTATATAATAAAAATATAGTACGAATAAATTGCCCGAAAAATAAACGTGTCATAACTTCTGGCTTATATAAGTGTCGTACGCAGTACCTTTATATTACGCCTTTATATTATCATAACATTTGATTTTATTTTACGGAACCTAGACGTGTTAAAAAAGGATTAGTAAACAAAGTATCTAGATTTACAAATAAATGAACTTGTAAAAATATAAGCATCAATAACATGAACATTGAAAATTAGACTCTATGTCCTTTAATTTAGGTGTAGTACCAAATAATGAAATTCCAGTCTTTCCTTTTTCAATTTTAGTTTAGTGCAAACTTTTAAAAAGAATTCTAAGAGCATTCTTTTGTTTCTCGCCAATACTCGTTGTTATTTTAGTTATTTATAGACTAAATATGAACTATCTGAAAAGCTCTAGATAGAACATAGAATCAAGAATTTAACATAGATTTATTTAAGCTTTTATTCTACTATTTATTCTAATAGTCTAACTACACAAATTGTACAGACGATCTGATAAATATAATGGTTATTCAATACGGAACTAAACCGTTAAAAAGAATTATCTAATTCAATTTTAAATCTAAAAGTACACAGAAAATTTGTCATCCAATTGAGAATCTTTTATTTTTTAAAGTTTCTTCAGGATCGGCAACGCGCGCGTAATACCTCTGGTATTGCAGGCGTTCATAGACTACGGTAACCGCTTATCATCAGGTGGGCCGTATGCTTGTTTGCCACCTCAGTGTAATAAAAAAAAATGTATTTTTATTATACTTTAAAAAACAGCTTCAACCTGACACATCATGTTTTTATTCAATAAAAACAATTTACAATAAATATTTCATTCAATTTGTTATCTAAAGGTATTCTTGTATATCATAGTATTCAGAAAGAAGTCTCTCAAAGCAAGATTCATTATAATCAAAGTGCAAGTATTAAATGCTATTATAGCATCTAAATTCTTGTAGTATTTTTTGCTTAAACACAAACGTGACAAAATTATAATAAAGACAATTTCTTGTCAGGTTGAAATCATTATATTAACAATAGATAACTCTTTTGTATGCAGATAACAGAATTTTCTTTTGTATTCACAAATTGTGCAGGTATGTATGATAATCTATATATTTTACTAGCTGTATCTCGCGACTTTACCTGCTTGAATCAGTATATAAAGTATCCGATGTGCTGACTTAGGATATGAACAAATTCCATTTAAATTCGTTTAAAAGTTTTTGTGTGAATGAGTTACAAACAACAAGAGGGAGACTTTGTACAAAAGTCGTTTGCTTGGGCACCTCTACCCAATACGTGTTTCTACCGTGAAGCAGTTGTATTTGCATGACTGTATTTCAGTTTAAAGGATGGGATATGGCAATGAATTTACAAGGTAATGCGATATAGCACCTGAGCCCTCAGGAATGGCAACGCATGGAAAGTACCATGAGTGAAACAGTATATTCTGTTATGTCCATGGTACTACTCATATCTATAGGTGACGCTTACCACTTTACATTAGGTGGGCCGTCAGCTTGTTTGCCATTCTAAGTTGCATAAAAAAAAACCATCTATCCATCCAAAAAACAAACTTTCCCATTTATAACGTTAATTGGATAATACCAAGTATGGCAACAAGTTGACGGTCTGCCTGATGGAAAGTGGTAACCATCGTCTATAGACATGAACAATGGATATTAGAGAATGTCATTGGTAATCTTTCTGCTTTGCTATTTGAAGACTATGGTTTTATGACTTATTCTGTAATTTCATTGCTATATAAAAGCCTTCAAATCGAAATACAGCCTTGCAAGTACAGCTGATTCATAGTAGAAACATGATGAGAAAAAAGATGCCCAAGTTGACTACTTTTATACTACCAGAGGGAGATCTTTACTGTTCAATTAGAATATATTCTTCTTTATCTCATTCTTTATTTTCTTCTTTTTTGAAACAACTTCAAACTTATGGTGAATAAGAGTCTTCTGGGTAAGCGCACTCCATTCTTGATATTATCAACACTTACTATCAGGTAAGTTAAGATCAAGCGCAAACCAATCTTATAACAAAAAAAAAAAAACTTAGAATGGTAAACAAGCTGAATAAGCTGATGGCCCATCTGATGGAAAATGATAACTATCGCCTATGGACATGAACAGCACCTGCGATTCAAACTATGGTGACATTTGACAAAGGAACATATCTCCGTATACAAACACATATTTATATGTGCATAAAATATAATTTATTCATGCAATAGTAGCAGCTATGAACCACACAGTTTTTATATAAAATGTCTGGGGTTAGTTCTATTCTAACGGGCAAGGATATATCAAGAAGTGTCTATCATTTGTTAAGTTTCAGCATAAAATATACACATAAACGTTCACGTAGGCGTACTTCTCGATCTTTGAATCCTATTCTCATCTCTAATTCAAATATGTAAACATTTACAAGGCAAACGCCATATTTTCGTTGGGAGATTTAAAGCGACAGGACGACAGATGCTACCTTCCTCAACTCTTGGGTACGAAATTAAAAAAAAACAATAATTAAAAACAACAATAATATTTAGCAACATTTACAATAGCTTAACACTCGGTATACGCTGAGCCACGTTCGTCCAAACCGCAATAAAATAATAAGAATCACATACAAAGTTACGTGACTATGATGCAAATACGCGATGACGGTTTATAAAACTATATCTGGATAAATAAGTACATAAATAGAATTATAACACTGGCTGGCAAACGATGTAGTCATAGATAAAATAATAATTATAATTTTTATGGCAGTCTAAACGAGTCTAGAAACATGTCATGTTTTTTTTTCTGGTCCTTTACATATACAACCTGTGTCACTTTTAAAAATCCTTATTTATATTTATTTATTTTCGTTATAATTAAAATACATTTGGTTATATATATAATTGCATAGATATCTATTTTTTTTTTATGTAATTTATAATGGAAAACCAACTGACGGCCCACCTGAAGGAAATTAGTAACCGTCGCCTACAGACATGATCAGTACCATGGACATAACAGAGTATGTTGAGTCACTTACGATACCCCTCATGTGTAAAAAAATATTTAATTAGAAGCTTCAACGTTGTTATTTGAATACACCAACGGGACTTTTTGTCCCTGGTCATGTCTTGATCACAGCGTGGTGCAATCCACGTCGAAACGTCGACCATAAAGAAGTAGAACAGAACCTCTGTCTCATTTGTGTTTCAACCGTGAAGCAGCTGTGTTTGCATGCCTGTGTTTCAGTTTGAAGGGTGGAATATGGCGTGAATTTACTGGGTACAGAGAAATAACACCCGAGTCCTAACGAATAGCAACGCATGGGGGGTATCATGGGCGAAACAGTATACTCTATTATGTCCATGGTACTGCTCATGTCTATAGGCGACGGTTACCACTTTCCATCAGGTGGGCCATCAACTTGTTTGCTAATCTAAGTTGTATATAAAAAAAGCAGGTATATGGATACTATTTTCCTGCAAAATTTTCCATCGCGCTAAGTCCCAATAGTGTATTCAAATATACTCGTATGTAAACAATTAGAAAGTTTAAAATTAACTTTTGGAATTATTGTCATTTAATTTATTATTTTAATTTTAATAAATCTTTATTGATTTTTAAATTAGATTTAATTACATTATTAATTTGTCAGTAGATGCAGAAGGCTCAGAGCTGTTACTCATGGCATTCTATTGAGAAACCTATATTTAGCAATGGAAAGATAATGGCTGTGATAATAATGATATTATTATTAATCTTAATATAATTAATTATAAAAAAATCAAAAAGAGAATATTGCGTTGGTTTGACCATATGAAGAGAATGGATGAAAGAAAGATTATGAAAGACGTTTATCGAGCAAGAATAAATGGAGATGTCGGTAGGGAGCGTTCTAGATGGGCATATGTCCCAAATAGGCGACATGCTAAAAAAGGTTCAAATTTAAAGTACCCGTACCCGGCGAACGTGTGTGAAAAGATTGATGAATGTGGAGGAAGCGAAAGAAGCTTGTTTGAATGCCTACCCTAATCGGAGACAGGCGTGAGGAGACAGGCGTGACAGATATGTATGTATGTATTTCAGGCATTTATAATGAGAAATAACTACAGTTTGTTTTAATGCTATTTAATTTAATATGATATTATTTATAATATATATATATATATATATATATATATATATATATATATATATATATATATATATATATATATATATATATATATATATATATATATATATATATATATATATATATATATATAATAAAAAATCATCAATGTCTATCATATGGGCTAACAGCTCATTTGGCATTTTAAGTATCATAAAAAAATCCCTGATTCACAGCAGAGCGTAAGGAGAATTCACAATTGTTGATCATGACATTTAAGATTAGCTCCCTCATAAAATCCATATCGTATATATTAACGTAAGACTGCTGCGTTTCGCTAAATATTAACGGATGTTACTGGATAAATTTATAATGCTTACAATAAAGGTTGTTACATACAACAGGCACTTTGTAGTTGATTTATTCCTAGGATAAAACTTAAAAGAAAATATTATACTGATTTAAATTTCATTATGACCTTATGTGATATTGGTACGTCTATTATGTTATGGGTAACATCATTTTATTTCACCCTTTCTTTCCCGTGATAGTCATAAGTGGTGTCTAACGGAACTTAATATTTGAGGAATGGGCAGCATCGTCCCTCTTAAAAAGCCTAGCTGTAGTTGCCAACCCACCTGACAAATGTAGAAACCATTGACAAAACCATTTTTGTATTGTGAAAAAATCTTTGTATTGTAAAATCTTTATTTTACATAATTCATACTGAATACATTAAAAGATTTAATATACTCGCACAACAGCGGACTTATCCCATAAAGGGATCTCTTACAGTCAACCTTTGAGAAGATGAAACAAAACTATAGATTGTACAAGGGTAATAACTGCACAGCTAAAGACTAAATAATACCCAGTAAAAAATTTAATATATAATACATTAAAAACTTCTTATGGAGGAGATCTATGTTCAGTAGTGGACAGTTAACGGCTGATATGATGATGATGATGATGATAATTTATTTGATGACTACTGGTAAGTGATGTGATAGGATCATCAGTAACGGCTACCTAATAAAACCTATAAATCTGAAGGTGCATTGTTACACTGTATTGCATCTACGTGTTCCTATAATTTGTAATTCTCAAGCTAACAAATTGCTCCAATAAATGCATTACGCTGCTGCACTTTACTTGTTAAATGACATTTTAGAATAAAATGCAGATCTCTTTAGCTATTATCTGACGGAGTTTTTAACAGCTGAAATGCTTATTAACATATTACTGTAAAATTTAAAAAATAAAATACCATATAAAATAAAATAACATGTAACGTAAGATATGATGCTTTAAAACATCGTGTCTATATAGGTGGAACTTTAGATGTTTATCGACCGTAAACGCCAGCAAATTACACGTTAATTACATGCAACTAAAACTGCAGTAACTATTAATGCACTTCAAGATCTTGCCAGTTTTACAATTTTCAACGCCTGTAAAATATCTTGGGTCATAATATCAATTTACCATTAAATAATTTTATTTGCTTGATATATTTCATAGCAAATATTAAATGTTGTAAAATTTCAGTACCTGATTATAAAAATATAAAAATAGAATTAAATTAAAAATCGATGAATAGATCATAAGATTAGAACTTGTAGAATCAAATAGTTTTAGATAAAAAGAGTAACAGAAGAACAATACATGGTATCATGTCTATAAGCGGCAGTTACAACTTACCATCAGGTGGGTCGTCAGCTTGTTTGCAATTCTAAATTGCATAAAAAAACGCAATAAATGTTTAACGGATGCAATTGAGCGATTAAACTCTAAGAATAGTTATAGTCTCAGTATGTTTACACTAATCAACAGTTTAGAAAAAAAAAATAGATGGAGAATGATGATTCACTTGCTTAATTTTAAATTATAACTAATTCTACAAGATCGGTCTTTTTTTTTTTAATAACACAAGCAGAATTAAGTACAAACACGTCTTGGACTCCATGTCCAGTAATGAACAGTTTACGACTAACGTACGCAAAAAGTAGAGATAAAATTCAAGAATAAAATTATACAAACATTTTATTACATAATTACAATTTGGTAAATAAATGTTTAGACTTTTTAGACCAATAATTTATACTTAAGTGATAACTCTTAATTAAAAGTCATGTACGTAAAATCGATGAGAAGCTAGTTCATATATTTTTAAATGACTTTTAAAAAAGAGGATGTTTTAATATTCTTTTTTAACAAGCGGATATTATCTACTTTCGTCTTGGCCTCGTTATATTTTTTATCCAGATTATCTTATAAATTTTTTCAATTATTAAGAAATAAGAAATTTCACAAAAAAAAAAATACCAACATGAAATATTTGCTCAGCAAAATCTTAAATAATTAAGATTGTGCACAATAAAGTTATTAGACAAACAGAACCCCTTCACGTCCCCCTCAAGGCTCCTCTTCAAGGAAATTTCTGTATTGGATTAACCAATTATCTATCCCAACATAGTTGATGTTTGTATACAATACCCAATTAATGAAGTAATTAACCACAAGACGCCTAACGACACAGCTATAGATAGAAACATAGAAAGCGTTCTGGTAAGCGAATGAAAATTGCTAGAAATTTTCAGCGTAACTTCTTCTCTGCTAAGTTAGTTTGCATTCATTTTGTAGTGAACAAAGTGCTATGAAGTCGTTAGAATGAAAAAAAAAAAGAAATAAATTTCAACATAACGACATTAATGTGTCTATGTGAAATGTCACTTTAATGTAAGGACTTGTAGAAATTACTACTTTTTTTTACTACTTGTGTAACCATATCGCCCTCTGGTGATTATCTTGTATACTCGTAATTAATGGGTGATAATGGAAAATCAAAGAAAATTAAGGAATCCCCGTCTGCGCTATCGATATACGCTGGTGGTGCCCTAATGAGAGATGATAGGTGATGATGAAAGCAGGCCAGTTAGCCCATCGTAACGAATTCCACTAGAATTAACCACGATGGTTTCCAGGAGGAACCACATCGACGTCAAACTGATAGGGTGTATTGCTAGGAGTGGGTCAGTTAGACTCTATTACTAACAATCCCTTTTCCCCCCAGAAATTACTACTTGTGTAACCATATCGCCCTCTGGTGATTATCTTGTATACTCGTAATTAATGATTAGGTTATTAAAATAATTATTACGCAAAAAAAGTAAAATCAAAGAAAATTAAGCATTATCCTGAGTTTATGTTAACCAACTACTAACACCTTTGCCTCTTTGTAGTAATAAAATATATATATATATATATATATATATATATATATATATATATATATATATATATATATATATATATATATATATATATATATATATATATATATACAATTATAAATAGGAAATATTTTATTGATTTATAATGGCCTACAGAAATATATTATCAGCGAGTAAACAAGCATAAAATATGCATGTACCCACCTGATGGAAAGTGGGAACCGTTGACACCTGTGTCCTCAGAAATGGCAACGCATGGGGTTATCATGGTTGAAACAATATACTCTGTTATGTCCATGGTACTGCTCATGTCTATAGGCGACGGTTACCACTTTCCATCAGATGGGCCATCAGCTTGTTTGCTATTCTAAGTTCTATAAAAAAAAAGAAAAAGTGTGTTCGTCTGTTACCTCTTAGAGCTGTCCTTTCCCATTCCATTATTATTCGTATATTGGTTACTTTTATCCCGGTCAGATCACGCGAAAAACGAATAAAAGCTCGTAAAAATATAAATCTCTCCTTCCCTGTAAAAATGCAATGTAATACATTGCACTCCTTTTCATCCAACCACCAATATATCATATACAACACAGGAGGAAAAATGATATAAAAATCTTTCCCAAATCGCCTGACAGTTTAGATAATGGTACGGTAATATCGTAAGAATAAATACATATGATAGGTTTCTACCTATCATATCGTGTCAGTGATGTATTTTCTTTCCTTTAAGCCCCGATTTTTGAGGGTAATCACAAATCTGTACTCAAGTATACTTACATAATATACTGATATTATACAGAGGAAAGATTTTTATTTTGTTTATTTGTAATGATTAACTCAATAACTACTGGGAGGAAGGAATTGTTAGCAATGGAGTTTGACAGCCCCATTGCTAGCAATATGCCCTATCAGGTCAACCTCCTCCTGGAAACCATCGTAAACAATTCTCATTGAATTCGTCACGATGGGCTAACTGACCTGTTTCATCCTCTATCCTGTATACCGATAGCGCGGGTGGGGTTACTATTTCATTAAAACCTATAAATAACTCAATAACTAGTCAACTTGTTTTAAATATTCTATCACATATAGAGAGCTATATTATTGGCAAGTGAAATAAGTTAGATATTATTTTCAAAACATAGATATTCCAACGAAATTTGCATTAATGCAGGCCAAAGCATCAAAATTTTGTCTATTAAAGCTAATATATGTAACATATTAAGTTATCGTCCTATCTACTTGTACGAAGTCGTAACCGATTACTTGTATTTATAATATATAATTAATGATATCAGGTAATAATATAGTCTATTCTATATAATATTCCTATATACAACATATCGGAACACCCAGCAAATTCCTTTTACTTTATAGAACCCCATATCAAACGATTACAAATCAAGAACACTGTAATTTAAATAAAAGCAAAAGCTTTTATTAAAAATATTTTAAAACAATAACACTTTGTAGTTTCCTTTAACATTTAATTTACTTTAATTTCTTGAAGAATGAAATTGTTTGACTGTATTAATAATTTCGCGGAACTCAGGTGACTTTTCATGAAACCCCTTAGATTCTGCGGAATCCACTTTTTGAATCGCTGGCCAACAGTATCTTACGCATTTTGTATGAAATGTCAACCATAGAATCTATATATGTATATAGAAAATTTATTTATATATTACATCATTTTATATAAAAAAAATATATATGAAAATATTTATAACATCATGTCAGTAATTATCTGTCCACTGCTGAACATAGGCCTCTCCCATAGACTGCCATAATGAACGGTGCCGAACCACTTGTATCCACTGACTCCCTTCAATCTATTTGAGGTCGTCACTTTATCTAGTGGGGTATCAAGGGAGTCGTCCTACACTGTGTTTGCTTGTACAAGGTCGTCCCTTAAAAGTCTTTCTTCACCATCGGTTGTGGGTTCTTTGTGCTTTGTGACAATATTTATTCTTCTATACCGTGTGTAATAAATATTAGAATCTGAATTCCAAACTTTTAAACGTAAATAATATGTTTATATTTGCTCAAATATTTGTTCAGAATAAGCGAATCGATTCCTTTGACATGATCAATTGAATGCTTCCGTTAGTTGAACAAAATGCTTTTATTGGAGTATCCTTTGATGCGAGTTCTATCAGCCTGATGAAATTTTAACCTGGCGATACTAGAGAGCTCCAACTAATAGATTTATAAGTCGATATAGTTAAGTTAGTCGGTTGCTCTTGTTTATTTAACTCCTAATAAATTTGTTACAAAAAGTATAGCAGCAAAAATAACTTAATAACCAGAAAAATATATCACTTTGTACAGTATAACAGATCTGTCTCTCTATCGAGTTGATATTGCCCCTTTCTGTCAATCGAATATGATAGTACAAAAAAATAATGCACAGTACATATCCAAACATTTGCATATGTATAAATCTAAAATCTTTGGTATCTTAGACTTTTTTTTTATACAACTTAGAATGGCAAACAAGCTGACGGCCCACCTGATAGAAAGTGGTAACCGTCGCCTATAGACATGAGCAGTACCATGAACATAACAGAGTACACTGTTTCGCCCATGATACCCCCATGCGTTGCCATTCCTGAGGACTCAGGTGTTATTCCTCTGTACCCAGTAAATTCACGCCATATCCCACCCTTCAAACCGAAACACAGTCATGCAAGCACAACTGCTTCACGGTTGAAACACGAATGGGACAGAGGTACCCAAGCAATCGACTTTTGTACAAAGTCTCCCTCTGGTATTTGGTATAGTGGTAGACGTTATAATTATGTATACTAGTGGTCGCCCAGTGGTCGAAATTCGATAATAATTTGAATTATAAGTTCTAACATTATTAAAGTTCTTATGTCAAAAACTATACTATACTATATATACATACATACATACATACATACATATCTGTCACGCCTGTCTCCCATTAGGGTAGGCAGAAACAATGGAACGCCAAATTCTTCGATTCAAACGAACCTCTTTCGCTTCTTCCACATTCATCAATCTTTTCATACACGCTCGCCGGTTACGGGTACTTTTAATTTGGCCCTTCTTCAGCACGTCGCCTATTTGGTCGACATACGTCCGTCTAGGGCGGCCCCCTACCGACATCTCCATTCATTTTTGCTCGATAAATCTCTTTCGTAATTCTTCTTTCATCCATCCTCTCCAAATGACCAAACCAAGGCAACATTATACATATATCTCATATATATCATATGTTTGGCATTCAGTAAGACTATAGATAAATAATATATTAATCTGTTCTCAATTTGACCACAGACTTTAACAATAAACAAAAGAGTATATATGTGTGCGTGTATCCAATACATGGCAGTTGTATAATTTCTTTTTTATTAATTTAATGTATTTTTTATGCGAAATTCCTCCATACGCGCAATTTTCGTAAATAGGGGTATAAAGTTTTTGATTCACGTATTAATATATAGATATAATAGTGACAGTTAGGGATATAATTATTTTTAGAAATTTTAATTTACTGTTTTGATTTGCTTAAAAAAAAGCAGAGATGACACTTAAAGTGGTTAGGTATCATAAACGAATACATGACAATGTTATTTTTGGGTGTATTAATGTGTTTGGAAATATCATGCACCTACGAAACGTGTTGTGAATAAAAACGAAGCAAGAGACATTCTATCCGAGTTTCCGTAATGATTATACAAGTATTCCACGTGTACACAATATGTATACAAATCTCAATACAATAACAATTTACTATTAGACTATATCTTATTTCTTACAAATACCTTTTTCAATAGAAATCATTACAAATATAAACAAACGCTTAGTTGATGAAACATGACTCAAACAATTTGCTGAAGTTTAATCATCATCATCATCATCTTCCTACCCTTATCCCTATCATTTGGGTCGGCGTAATATGATTTTATCCATATTACAAAAAGATTTGGTTTTTAATTTTACCCAACCCTCAACCCTCTTTGGGAAAGTTTAAGTTTAATATTAGTACAAATAGAAAAATAATTAATTGATTGAAATTTTCAATTTGTTATTAATTTCATTAATATATAATAATTTAAAGAATAATTTTCATTTAAAGAATGTTTATGTGATAATTCTAACAAAACTTTGTTTAATTTTACTAAGTTATTTTGAAACGGAATTTTAACAGTACTTTTAAGTTTATTACTCTATCACATTTTAATTAAACTGGTACACAGATTTATCAAACTGGTTGGAGGGAAGGGACTGTTAGTAATAGAGGTTAATAACCCCATTGCTAACAGTACATGCAGTTCCCTTTGGAAACCATCGTCGTTAATTCTGGTCAATTTTATCACGATGGGTTAACTGGCCTGCCTTCATGCTCAACTTCCATCTCTCACTAGTCCGTCAGCAGAGCATCAGCAACCAAAAGCGTAGGCGAGGGTTTAGATTTCATCCCATAATAAAAACCATTCTGGTTATCTTATGTATTAAACATAAGATAAATTTTATCGTTTAACAAGTGAGATAGATTGTACTAGAATAAATGAATGCATGGTACTCACTTTGAAAACAATTCAATATTGAAGAACACGTACTCTCCTGAAGAAACCATGTTGAGATCGTCGGCAGCTAGCATTATTTCCCTGACTGTGCTCGGATTCGCGCAGACCACGACAACTGTAACAAAAGTAAACTATTTAGAAAACAATTTTTGTTTTCAATTAATTTTTTTTTTAAATATTTTTGTCATAATACTCAGTAGTATTTTATATTAGAAATACGATTTATTTGAGTAATTTATTACTTAAGTAAACAATAAAAACTGTGTATAATAAATAAATACAAGATATTCAGTATAACAATAAAAAATTTAAAATTATTATTTTAAGATTTCTTACAACTAATGTAAATAAAATTTAATAAAATAAAAATATAAGCTCACAGTATACTTTCATTTAAAAAAGAATCCTTGCAAAAACAAATACTTATTTACCTCCGTCATTAATAATTCATTAGTTTATCTGGTTAAAAAAAAATTATAAATAAAATCATTGTAAGACGTCAGACCGTAAATGTTTACTGTAATTGTAATAAATAATAAGTACATATAACAAATTTACAAAAAATATACGACTACCAAATTTCTTTTATTTTCACTATATTTATATTATTGCTATAATCATGTATAATTGCTGCTGTTATGTGAAATCTATCGACACTTCATTAATTCAAATCCATCAAACATAATTTAGATAGTAGCGACATCTGTATTGCATACACACATACTCACACATACACACACATAGTATGTAATTTGCAAATTAATAATTTTATCATAATTATAATTTTAATAAGTTTTAATGTTACGTTTATTCTCGCAGTTTATATCGCTTTATTGTTATCTGTGTATTATAAACATTTGTTTTTTAACTATTTGTGTAGTCCAAGGAGATGGGGCACTGGTGGCTTGTAACACAGGTCTTTTCAAAACCTATTGCAGGAACCGATCTCTCCCAAAACTGTCCTGACATATTTAATTATACCTCAAGCTGATACTTTTTACTACCTTTTGTGAAAAGAAAAATAAATCATTAATTCATTAATTTAACAAAATATAAAGTCAACTTTATTGTTAAAAGTTTCGTAAGCATACGTTATATTTTAATATAACAACTACCGGTTTAACTAACGTGTAATTAGATTGAAAAAGCTAGCGACTAGTTCCGGAATCAATTCGTGATCCTTAGTCATGAGCGACTGTAACGCGAGCACGAACTTGATTGCGTGCCTCAGTCCTTTTTCGATTTAGTTACACGTAAGTTAAATCGGTAATTATTACATTAAAATATAAAGTTAAATTGTTCAACTCTATTTTTTTTATACTTTTGATGTCTGTTAAAGCATAAACAGCGATTGAGCAACGCATAATGTATCTTCTAAGGTAAATTGGTTGGCATATTTACATAGGCAAATAATTCCTCAGCGGGTGAAACGGCGAAGACAAGATCTGACGAGGGTTCCTCATTTAAAAATGTCCCTTCAACATTTTGGACTGAGATAAACTTAATGTCTTCTGAAATAGTATTATTCAAATAAGCTTGATTTGGGTCTTGACGAATCAATAAATGTTACAGTCACACCTTCTGTTTATTAATGTACTTGGAAGCATAAATAGTATCCTTTTAACAGTGTGTTTTTTTAATGAATGGTAATAGAATGGTAATCCCGCCTGAGTTCCGCTGTAAGTATACGCTGGCAGAGCACCAATGAGAAATAAGAAGTGAAGATAAAAGCAAGTCAGATGACTCATCTTTTTTTTTTATATAACTTTGATAGCAGTAATCGTTGCCTATAAACATGAACAGTACCATGGACATAACAGAGTATACTATTTCGCCCATGATACCCCCCATGCGTTGCCATTCCTGAGCACTCAGGTGTTATTCCTCTGTATCCAGTAAATTCACGCTATATCCCACCCTTCAAACCGAAACACAGCCACGCAAACACAACTGCTTCACGGTTGAAACACGAATGGGACAGAGGTACCCAAGCAATCGACTTTTGTACCAAGTCTCCCTCTGATGCTGATCATCGTGACGATTTCGTCTAAAATTTTCTGCCATGCAGCAGTTGTTTGCATGGCTGTATTTCAGTTTGAAGTGTGGGTTATGGAAATAAAATTACCTGATACAGAGGTATAATATCTTAGTCCTCAGGAATGGCAACGCATAAAATGTATCATGAGCGAGACAGTATACTCTGTTATGTCCACGATACTGTTCATGCCTATAGACGAAGATAACCAGTAATTACCAGCTTAAGAGACTTGTGTATGCTGTTATTCCATTGCCATATCCTGCAAACCGACACACAGCCATGCAATCCAATATTGCTTCACAGCAAAAATATGAGTGAGACAGATGTATTAAAGCAAAATGGATTTTGATGTTGATTAACATTCTTGATAGAATTAATTATATTATTAATACATACAATTTTTCAATATTTTTCTATTCTATTCCCGTAAGCTTAATTACCTTTGTTCACATTCATTTGTCAGTGAAAGTGTAATGCATTTGTTTAAGATGCAGTAATTTCAAACACTTGTAGTTAATGATAACAAAAATGACATTCAGTAAGTGGTATAAGGTGATGCAGTGTATTTATTTTCAGATCTCTCTTCAATACTTCGTATTAGATAGATCAGACCACGCAGAGATCCCGCTAGTGTGTTACGACACATGTAATGGTAACAACAACACAGTACACAACTACAGGGGGATAAGGGATTGTTAGTAATAGGGACTAATGGCCTCATTGCTAGCAAGCCCTGTCAGGTCGACCTCCACGCGGTTCCCCCTGGAAACCATCGTGATTAATACTTGTTGCATTCGTTACGATGGGCTAACTGACCTGCTTTCATGCTCATCTGTGATCCCTCACTGGTGCCCCGCCAGTGTATACCAATAGCGCAGGCGGGGGTTACTATGCCATTATCATCCATTAAAAAAACTACACAACTACAAACACATATAAATACATACAAATACAATGTACTTACTTATAAACAAGTTGTCAACTGAAAATTTTATTTATTTTTTATTTTGATCCTTATATCTTTGGAAATAATGTTCAACTTGACTATTAAAACACTTATAAAAGAATGCTAATCATTAAATTTCACCTCGTACTTACAGTTCCGAATATAATTTCCAAAAAAGTTATAAAGTAAACAAAAATTCAAGGTTAAATTGAATTGAACGATACCAGCCCCGCTAGTTAGCATAGTATGATATTACGTAAACGAAAAGTTACAACATCTCAACTTTGAATGTAAACAGGAATATGAAAGCAAAATGTTTGTTTGTTCGAGTTATTTTTTCTACAACTTTCAAAATTGGAAAGTTTACTCATCGTGAAAATTTATATTCATGGAATAAAATACGTAATTTGTCGTGTTGATGACGTTGATTATTGGTATTTGATGGAATTCTATTTTTAAAATTATAAACAAAATGTTTAATAACAATAAAATAAGCCAATATTGGTTCAAATGTCCATCTGCTTGAGTACCGCTATCATATTCATGTTTCTATCGTGAAGCAGTTGTATTAGCATGGCTGCGTTTCAGTTTGAAAGATGGGATATGGTAATAAAATTACATGATACAGGGGTATAACACCTTAATCCTTAGAAATAGCAACTCTAAAGAATAATGAACGACACAGGATATAGTATACTTTTGTATGTCTATGGTACTGTTCATGTCTATAGGCGACGATTACCACTGTATCCATCTTGTAGGTCGTCAGCTTATTTGCCATTCTGTTGCGTAAAAAAAAATGTAATACCATAACACTTATATTATACCACAATTTTATCTTTATTTTATTTACAATGTTATGTATGTGCGCGTGAGCATTTACATTTGTGTGTGTGCACATGACTACGTGTTTGTATTAATTCTGACATAAGCAAAATTCGTCAAGTATATTATTATGTTAAATATAAAGGCATGAAATAGTTCAAATGACATACAAATTTAATTCAAAAATCGAATATTTGATACATCTAAACTAATATATAGCTCATGCATTATTAAAAAGGTTGCTTAGAGATGAAATGAATACAAAAAATATTATAACATATATAAATTTTTTCAGTAACGTAAATGTATGTATCAAATAATAGGTAAGGGCATATTGCATTACCCAGAATGATATCATAAGAAGCGACTAGGGGGGAAAAAGCATGATCAATCTTCATACGTATATAAAGAGAAGAAAAACTCGAAACGAAGTACTAATAGTAGCTTAGTCCTTCTCTTACAGGGGAAGAAAATAAGTAGAAACATATTACACCTCTATTCGTACTCTGTTCAATTTTTATTTCACTAAAAGGAAATTTGCTATTATCCCTTCGTTGTATTTTCCTTTAAATAAACAATGTAATTAAGTTTACACAATCTAAACGGAATTGATATTTATTAACATAACATTTTATTGAAATATTCCAAATTTATCATGATATTAGAAAATTATTTAATATTAACATTGGAATTCTGAGAATAATAAACCTAAACCATGTAAATTTAGTAGGTATATAATAATATAGAATCATTATATAATCGTGTTTATTTAGGCTAAAATTTCTAATCCAAGGCATGTGAGTTGACTGCTTTCAATTTATAATACTAATTATTATATTATTCAAAGAAAATCCATGTAGGATTATATAAAATCCAATTTCATACATACGGTGATAATTATATCAAACTTAACACAATTTGAGAGGACACTGTTTAATCATGTCGAAGCAATTTATGAGGACTATCATGAATTTTTAATCCTACTCTTATTAATCTATACTTATAATAAATCTGTAGAGAGGTCAATTCTGTACATGAAATATATTTCCAAAATAACTATCAGGGGGTGATTAGTGATCGCTACTGATGCCAAAAATGCAATCAGTATAATTTTTGTCTATCTGTCTGTCTGTATGTTCGTTATAGAAACAAAAACTACTCGATAGATTTTAACGAAACTTGGTACAATTATTCTTCATATTTCTGGGCAGGTTTTAGTATACTTTTCATCACGCTACGATCAATAGTAGCAAAGCAGTGAAGGGAAATGTGTCTGTTACATCAAAACCACTGAACCGTGAGGAAGGACATAGGCTACTTATTTTACGAAAAACGACGGAAACGCGGACGAAGTCGCTGGCAATAGTTAGTTTCTTATAAATGTGAAAGTTTATTAAAGATTGAATGTTTGTTACTCTGTGATTCTTATACGACTGAACGAATTTGAATGGAATTAATCATCATCAGCCTTTACATGTCCACTGCTGAACATAAGCCTCCCTTTTGGGGGGTTTTGCTAGTATTTTCCACACTTGGCAGGCGAATTGGCAACCGCAGTTAGAGTTTAGAGATGTTTTAAGAGGGACGCTGCTGTCCATCCCTCGTCCTACCTTAGTCGCCTCTCACGACACCCACGTTAAACGAAGGGATGGCCTATTCTACGCCGGGACCACATAGGACTAAAAGCTTTACACCTACTTAATATTTTGCTTTGTAATTATTTAAATATATTTTTGACATTAAAAATCTAAACTTTCAGTAACAGCTTAATAAGAATATTATTGCATTAACAAATAAAACGCAGTCAGAAATATAAAAAAAATGTTTAAATTGTTTTCGAAAATTGACAAATAATTGCGACAGATGTTGTCACACTTCGGTAAGCTAAAATTACGAAAGCTATTAACGTATATAACGGGTCTTAATGAACTCACTGTGTGAGTCGCTTTCGACAATTGTTTCGACTACAAAATTAACGTCAGTTATAAAAATATATCGATTTTTTAATGTATCTTAAAATGGCTAACAAGCTGACGGCCCACCTGATGGATAGCAGTAATCGTTGCCTATAAACATGAACAGTACCATGGACATAACCGAGTATACTATTTTACCCATGATACCCTCCATACGTTGCCTTTCCTGAGGACTCAGGTGTTATTCCTCTGTACCTTGTAAATTCACTACCATATCCCACTCTTCAAACCGTAACACAGCCATGCAAACACAACTGCTTCACGGTATAAACACGAATGGGACAGAGGTGACCAAGCAAACGACTTTTGTACAAGTGGTAATTGATAAAGATATTTAGATTATTGTGTGTATGTATATTCAATCATGCATAAATACTTGCACATATTTGATTAAGATTTGATACACTGACACATCCTAACCTGAATTAACACAGGATATATTTTGTTCTAATTCAAACAGATAAAGCCACGTGATAAAGCTAGTATAATAATATTTAAGCAGAGTAATTCACACACGAGTACACGAGGCAAAAAATCAAGGATCTTTCCTAATATAAGTCCAAAGTAAAGTAGTCAAAGTGCCCTGAAATATAGTCAACTTTTAATAAGCACTCTCACACTAACGACAGACTACTGCTTTAAGCATCGCTTGTTGGCACCACTAGAGTCGAAGTTATGGATAATGTATCTAGGCACTTATGTTACCTAAAATGTAGTTATTCCTTATAGAATAATGTATGTACAAAAGTTGCAACAATGTTATGCAATACCGATATGACCAGAAACAAAGTGAGGTCATGTATAATAATTGTAAATACCACATGATCACTTCCACTGCCTGATCATCATCCTACGATATTTTATATAATGAGACAGAATGAATATCTAGGGGTATAATCCAGAATACATAGATTCGTGCTATATTAGTAAAGTTAATTTTGTAAATTGACTTGTTTGACAAATTTGAGGTCTCATTCTCGTTAAATAGCGTAGGTGCGTTTTACCATCCGCTCTTGTCACAGCTGCTCACGATTAAAGGTCTCGGATGATTCTAAAACTAGTAATTTTCGCCTAAAGTACAAATCAGTCCGGTTGTTCTTACAATGAAAATATATTATATTATGTACTTTATAACTATTATTTTTATATTTTAATATATATGTTATATTAAAATTACCACTAATTGGCATTACCAATTAGTGGTAATTTTTTTCTTGGAAACATTTGCTATTTAAAATAATACTAGTTAATAAACTCGTAATCCTAACGTCATAATGACGTTAGAACTATTTAGAATAAATAAACATATTGACCACTAAAATGCTTCCTCATAGTTGTATTTTAATTATTTTGAGTAAATAAACCGTAAAAGAATCGAGAAATGAAAGTCACGTTTTAAATCAGGCGGTAATTTGAATATAGATGAATCTAAAAAGTTGAATTGATCAAAGAAAAGGCAGTAGAAATATATAAAGGAAGATTTCTTTAAAAATAAAACTCGAAAACTAGATCGAGTTCAATGGAAAGAGAAAACATACGACGCTGAGCGTAAATAATGAGACAAAGTTGAGTTGGGTTGACGTCATCAGTGTAGGTATACAAATAATACAACTGGTGCTTCATAACGTAGACTAGATATATTTTTCATCTATACATATGAAGCTACTGTTGCAATCTAAAAGGAAATGAAAGTATTTCTACAAGATGTTTCAATATTAACGATGAAGATGTTCAACGATGTCTATTGTCAATTAAAGACTAGTCTAATGTACCTGACACTTAATCAAAGTAGTCTGTTAACACAGGATACACTATTAGAAACCAGGCACATACTAAGCCTAGCCAATCGAAATATGTTAATATCATAAAATTGTATTGGCGATAAATTCGATATCTTATTAACAAATCGCAATATTCTTGCAGTATAAAATATTTTAAGATATAAAGACAAAATAGGGCATTCAGTTTAATACACACGTTGTGGTATTAAACTGAATGAAACAAGTTCTTAATAAAATCTAAAGGGCACCTAAATATTTTGAGGGCATATTAAATATTCAATACAATTTCTTAACCGGAATCTCTTTATTTCATACTCACTTCTGGTGTTTAAAGACAATTTTTGAAGAAGTTGCTTCAGCTTGGTTGTTGTGGTGTTCGTTTCGTCGAATGGAATATTAGGAATAGTAGCTCCAGATCCTTTAGTCTTTAGAACTGTGAATACAGCACTAAGAGTTAAAAAGCAGGGACTGTTGCCTTGTCCAGTTGTAGGGTCGTTGTTGTGGTAAAGCATGCCGAGCTTTCGCCAGTTGAATTCCTGTAACAATATTTCAAAGATTGGTCAAAGAGAAAAAACTGTACAATTTATATCATCATATCAGGTATTACACGAAGAAAACATACAGATTTCAGTGCCAATGACCTCATTTTTACCTACATCTTTAATTTAATTTAATTTTATAATTCACCTCATGCATGCAAGCCTAATTTGGAGGTCCGTGACTTATTCTTTTTAATGTCAAATAATCATGAAGTTGTTTTTTTTTCTAAAATTAAACAAAGGATATTAACATTAAAGCTCTGCATGATAAATCTGACCAGTGATAGAAAGATGAGTAAAAAAATTTTTCGCGTCTTCACCATAAAGTGCATAAAGCATTTTTACAATTATTACTAGGAAAAGAAAACTAACTCACGACCCATCTTAATCAAGTTAACACCTTCTATAGATCTGAACAACACTATGAACTTAGCATAGTAAACTGTTCTCATAAGTTGTTACTCCTACTTTTACTACTCTTAAGAATCCATCTATAAATATGTTTTTGCTGCCATGATCACATCTTTTATTATTTTTCTTTCTCATGCAAGTAGTGTCGAAATCGTATCTATCAATAGAAACATTTACAACTTGTCTAAGAAGACTGATGATTCTGAGGTTTGTCTCAGTTCACGAATTTATCAATTATAAACAATGGAGGTGGCTTCCTGCTGCTTTGCCTCTCATTCTTATAGCGAGGTTACATTTACCAATATATACAAAATTTATAAAGTATTTGAAACGTATTGAAAACAACAAAACAATACAACTCAGACGATACAATATTAGCTTATAATGATAAACATAGAAAGCATAGATAATTCGAAAATAAGAATTGAAAAAACAGTTATTTTATTATTAAAGACGATTTAAGTAACTTATTAACTAGACTCTTTTTTAAACAACCAATAACAAAACATAGTTATGTCAATTTTTTTTATTAAACTACAAACAAAAAAATATCAAAATATATCAACTTTTTGCGAAATACATACTACATACATACATACACAATACATAGATAAACAAGTTTATTAGAAGCTTAAATGTAATAGTGTAAGCACTGACAGTATAAAACATTCTTGATGACATTTTCATTCATACATATCGCAGAATTGCTATATATGTTTGACGGAAAAAAATATAGTATAAATATATAAGGCTAGCTTCAATCTTCGGTCGTTAATAATATACGACGAAAAGTCAATAAATTCAATTGCATACAATTTATTACTCTCGGTCACACTGCATTACAAAATCTATCATTGTATCACAGAATGCGCTTGACGTCTTTTTATGTTACTTCTTCATTTTCGCAAATATTCATGACTGATACATTACTTATTTCTTCAATTTCAATTCTTTTTAATTCTTAAGTAATATTGTTAAGTAAAATTCTAACTGTTAATTTTATTCCTCTCAATTTTATACTTATGTCGATAAAACAATTACTTGTTTTATAAAATTTAATATTATTTTATTTATAATGTGTTTACCTCGGAAACCAGAACCAATAAAATTGAAAAGCAGTACCGTCAAAGCTATATCTGAAATGGTTTCATTTGCAATATTGCCGAGTACAGGGACACTCATAAATATCCAGGTTATGATGGTAAACCGTTATTTCTAACTGTACCTACATAAGGACAAGAAGGAAATTGTTATATAAAAATTATTCCATGAACGAGTTTCGAATTCGAAATAAATCTGGACATAAAACTCAATGTAAGGAATTGACTATATTAATTTCATTTAGAGTCACAAAATTGTTATCATAACTTTTTCCTATTCTCGTATTTCAAGAATAGAAGATAAAGTACTCTTATAAGTACGTAGTTACGTCAAATAAAAATGTATCAAAATATTTTTTCTTTAATTTACTTTACCTACTGGCAGTGTTCTCTTAAAATGTTAAATGTTAAAATTCCTTCCTTATCTCTCCCCTTCTGTTTTCAAAACATTGATAGTTTCGGTTTAGTAATAATGAGGTAATTAGCTACGCAACTCTTTATAATATAAGTATACAGCTTCTTAAGATAAGATAACCCCAAAAGATAAGCAAACATGTTAATATTTTAGATGAAGCGATTTCCATATTATTTTGGTAGCTCTCAAAATTTATCGGGCCCTTGTAAAATTAGAAATTTTTCACGACCGTTAATGGCTCTATTTAAATTCCAAAGCACGGTGTATATCTTTCTCAAGCTTTATTTACCTTAAAATATTTATATATAAGGATGAAATATTGTATATACGAGTAACTTTCAAGTCAATTTACATTGTCTAAATTAAACGAAATTGCTAAACATATGAAAATGTGACGACATACTTGTATTACGATGTCTAAAAGCTACTCCGAGGATGGAGTTTAAAACAAAGATACACAGAGAATTATTGCTGCAGTTAATGTAGATACAATGAGTTGGCTTGATATTGACGATCAAAAGCTTAAGGTCATTGCATAAGATAATTAAATATTATAATATGTACTCATATTATATTATTTTTTATTCAAATTAGATACAACTATTTTAATAGCTAAAACTATATATTATTGTAAGATAGAAACAAAATCGTTTTGTGTAGAAATAGAGAAATTGTCTTCCTAATTATATTATTAAAATAAAAATAAATTTTAAATTGATATAAGTAAAAGCCAATTAAAAACAAAGATTTCCTACTATAAAAAATAGCTAAACTAAGTAAAGACTTACTTAGGAAAGTAATTATTGATATTAATTGCATTTTTAGCATTATATTGTATTTGTTAAATTTATTTAATAGCTTAAAAATCAGAATTGTGCTATGTTAGTATATAAAATAAAGGAACAAGTTTAAAATTATAATGTTATAAATAAAGTCTCTTTGTATTTCAAAAATAAATATTAAAAATGTAACATTTGAATCTCTTTCTTTTACGTGAATCAATAACGTGGATGAATTAAATAATTACTTGAAAGATTACAAATGCAAGTACATATCACACTGTTTGAATTAAGTAATGGAACAATATTACCGCATAAAATATCTTCTATTATTGCAAATTAAATCTGTTTAAGGTTACGAACACCAATTTATTTAACTAGAACATTTATCAGTCAAATCACGTTTCACATCAAGACGTAATATTATCGGCGAGTGCCCTCAGAAGTTTTTGGTCTATGACGACGAAGGTAGTAATGACGATCGTGCCTGATCCATACAATCATGTATGATGTTTACGTTTTGCTACAATTCATTAATATGTAATAACGTTCCATACGAGTTTTGATTCCTGAGTAGAATTCAAAGTATGTAGCGCAATCTTCGAGGATGAGTGTACTCGAAAATTATATTCGTGTTTCCGATTTAAATCAGTCTGATTAAGTGTTTACACATTGTCGAAATATATTGATTTAATGATGTATATATTTGGACGCAAGTAATCTTTATATTCTCAGTTCATTATAAACAAACAAGTCTATTTACAAACATTTAGTAAAAAAAATAAGCTTTTAAAATGTACATCGTTATCTTGAACCGACGGTCATTTTAAATTTAGTCTATCTTTTATTTGATATCCATAGTTGAAAAAAAAAAAAACACGATCCGCCATCTTGAGATGGTGGCTATTTTAAAAGTATTATAATGTTAACTATTACATACTATATTGTCATCAAAACTAAAGATATATGCAAAATTTTAGCACAATTGGGTGACAAGAAGTGGTTCTAAATTAACTTACAAGATTTGTCCTAAACAAACGAAATAATCAACATACATTGCAAGTTAAATAGAAGCTTGTAAATATCAAGCATAAAGCACATTACAATGCTGGAATATATGAAGAAAACATAAAAACGTGTATAATAGAAAACTTAACAGGAGAAATTACACAAATATGAGAAATAGATATTTAATAAGATCCAGTAGCAACTACACATAATAACTAGATTTCCTTATTCACAGGAAGGAAAGGAGGAAATTGATGGCAATAGAATCTTATTAATGTTGCTGGTAGTGAATCGTCTTTATTTTGGTAATCTATTGAATCCTCTTTAGGAATATTCATATAATATTATATATATATATATATATATATATATAAACTTACCTATGATAAATATGAACTTACCTATATAGGTAAGTTCATATTTATCTATGTTCATAATTGTACACTGTATATATTTTCGAACCGTTTTATACTTTCCTAATGAATATTTCTTATACAAATTGTAAATTAATGATAATTCTTTACTACTAGTAGGTCGCACAGACTTTTTTTTCAATGTTATAAGTATTCGAATACGAATTAAAAACCATATCTCATTTGCACAAAAAGTTATTACGTCAAGTGAGGACCGGTGAACGCGACGCCTTAAGAATTTTTATTTAATTTAACATTCTTCAAGTTTCATTACAAATTCGAGTCTCGTAAAACGATTACAATCAAATTTAAATTCTTATTTGACTCTATTATTTGAATATTTTAAAAGAAATCCAAGACTTTCAAAAGGAGTTGTAGTTATCGAAAAGGCATAGGTGAAAATAAAACCAAAATAATTTTAAGCAAATAACAATACAATTGCTGACATAACAAAACACAAATATACATATATACAGTACAACATTTAATACACGGAAATTGTGAATTACCTCGAAAACTTTCCGAATAGCAACACCGGCCTGGATGTAGCTTCCCATCATTCTAGTTAAGGTCATGTAACTGGGGTGCTTATAGCTAAAGGCCTCAGCTTGTGCACCAGCCGTAAGTACTGGAATACCCCATGGACCCGCATAACGAGCTACGGGAGCTATCACGTACTCGCATCCCGGTCCGATGAAGGCATCTGAAAATTATGTAATTATTGAGGTATGGATTTTGTCTTAAACTGATACATTGTAATACATTTGTTAGCAACCACGGCACAAACAAGCAGAAAATTTTCCATACACCTCATTGTTATTGTTTAATAATTATTGAATTTAAACATAACTGTTTAAAATTCAATTATTCACCTTGTTCAAATTGAAAATAGCTTTTGTACTCGTATGTTTAATAATACCTATGAATAACGACAACAGAAACTAAATATTTTCAATACCTATTTATAGTCATTGCCGTTACAATTTATACATCTGAATTTTAAACGAATAAATATTAAATTTCATAATTATGTGATATATTACATATATTTATCATTATCATCATCATATCAGCCATTAACTGTCCACCGCTGAACATAAGCCTCCCCACTTTGAAGGTTTTTCTAGTAGTTGCCACGCTTGGCAAGCAGATTGGCAATCGCAGTTGGGAATTGGTGGTGTTTTAAAAGGAACGCTACTGCCCTTCTTTCGACTACTAAATTCTCAAATATATAATAAGAAAGTATAATATTAACTGATTTTTTTTAATAAATAATAGTAATATAATAATACACAGTATGTTGAAAACTCACCGGCGGATTCATTTATATAGAATTCAAATGCAGCTAGTGGTCCTTCCACAGATGAACATCCTGTGTCTCTATAATCTACTAGAATTTTCCATCCAGGCAAAGGTCCATCGGGTTTAGTTACCGCTGGCACAGCCATTTCTAAGATAGGCAACACCTTCGCCAAAGAAAACACTTGTCTTGGGTCAGCTGGTAATAATACACCCAATTTCACAATTTTTTGATGAAACTGATGTCTCTCAGGCCTCAAATTGAAATTGGTTTTCTTAACGTTGTATGCAGAATATGCTAATTCATGTGGAACTCCCACAGAGTCCTTGTAAAAAAATTTCGACATATCGGAACTGTATGGGAATTCAGTAACATTAGTAAGTTGATCATTATGTTTGAAATAATCGTAATATTTTGCGCCAGAGTATTTATCGAGTTTTTCTTGAGTATCTGTTTCTCTTTGTGGAGTGCGTTCTTTTCTAAGATTTCTGCTGTGCAAATCATGTTTATGTCCACGTTTTACTTTATCTCTAGAAAATGAATGTGCGCCGTATGTTGCTTGATTTTCATTGAACGTCTTTATATTTACATCATTAACACTAAGATCACACGTAATTATCACATTTATAACACATACATAGAAAATAAGGAATGATAATAATAATGGGATTTTTACTATTTTTACTGGTTTGTTGTTTCTTTTAATCTGGTGTGTTTTAGCATTGTCCACAACTTCACGTCGTTTTTCGACAGCATCTTGTGCATTTTTATCTTCTTTAACTTGTGTTGTGTCCGAATTTGAAATAGTTTCTTCATTGTCAAACGTCTTTGTTGAATTTATCGGGAGGATCGTGTGAACGACCTCCTCTACCATTTTATCTTACACGAGTTTCATTTTAGTAGGTCTTTCACTACACCGCAGTTTTTCATCTATCTAAAAAGTTTTTTTTTTTTTTTTTATAATAAACGAAAGCGATAATCGTTTCTTCTTAATATTTTATATCAACTGAATCGTAAGTAAATTATTCCATTTTGTACGCAATAGTGTTTAAACAACAAAAGAATTACGATTGTTCATTTGAGTTCGATACAAAAAAAAGTCAATTCTAAAAATAATCTAATTGTATCTGACTTAAAGATAATATTTATTTAAAAACGCATAACACTACAATGTATAATATTTAAGACGTAAATGCCTCCAACTTGCTGGAGTTTCATCGGATAATAACAGAGTGTTTATGTTCAGATATTTAAGATATAAATTTTATTTCTATTATTGTTGTATGGTGGTATTTTAATCTTATTAATATTATTCCTTTTAATTGTAATTGTAAAGTATGTATTACTGTACTTATGCTTTCTTGAGTAAGCGCATTGGGAGACTGTAAAGCTCCCAATCTAAACAAACCAAGCGGTTGATCAAATAAATAAATAAATAAATAAATATATTATGATTATTTCTAAAGAAACATGACATATCAAAATAAATTATTGCTGATACTGATTTTCTGCATTTTATTTGCTCTTACACTATATATATATATATAGCCATTTGGTTTTAAAATTACTTTATAAAAAACAATTTGTCCATTTGCCTTTATTTTTTATGTACTTTATTTGTTTCACTATAATTCCAATTATATAAGTTCATCCATTCGGATATCTAATTCTTTTTATAATATTTTTTTTTATTAATCAAATAAAAATAAGCTAAGCTCTATCTTCAATTTTAATGATTCTAGTTTGCTTTTTATATAGCAATAAATATTTTAATATTCTTTTAAATATATAATTTTGCAACGATGTTTTAAGATCATTAAAAACCAATCATACTTGATATATAATACTATAATTATACCATAATAACCCACTGTCTTCCCACACAAATCTGTCTCCATAAGAAAGAGCCTATTATTACAAAGCAATCCAGACGAAATACGAGTTATATTTCAAATTTTCATTCTCTTTTACACACAGATAGTATTTACAGACTATTCGAATGTTACAAGGCCAAAGTTTCTTATTTGAAAAATTGATAAATATCAGTAGTAGATTTTACTCTATTATTACTATTTATTGAGTTACAAATGGTGCATATAAAAAGACTATTTTGTACGACAATCCCTAGTCACTTAATGCCTAAAACGATTAACTCCAAATATAGTAGTTTTTCACTTTAAATTCGCAACTTCTATATCCACACATTTATTTTACACGCACACTAATGTAAATAGGTTTATGTGTCGCCTGTGATTTTATTTTCAGTTTAGCAGTATGTCAGTATGTACTAAGTCTAGTATATACGATATTATCTGTGATTGTACTAAGGTAAATTAATCCGGATACAAGCGGTAAACTCGCCCCTGGGTAGCGATATTGTGCACGTGCTGCATTTACCACAATGGCAACAGTCATCAAATATCTGTCACTACCACATAAAAAAATATATTCACCATTACAAAAATACATGTCATCTTATTATTACATTTTTTTATGGCAAACAAACTGACTGCCCACCTGATGGAAAGTGGTAACTGTCGCCTATAGAAATGAGCAGTACAATGGACATAACAGAAAATACTGTTTTATCCATGATACCCCCATTACATCCATAATGCGTTGCCATTCCTGAAGCCTATAGGGTTATGCTTCTGTACCCTACTGTAATTTCAACTGTAAATTCATTGACATATCCCACCCTTCAATGCGAAATACTACCATGCATATACAACTGATTCACGGTAAATCATGAATGGGACAGATGTATCCAAGCAAAAACTTTTGTATTAAGTTTCCCTCTGGTAAATAACGTCAGTTAAAAACCGATTTGGAAAATTATTTTTTATTTTTTTTTATCTAAAAGAATATACTTACAAACTGATACCAGAATAGAAATTTGATCCAAATCGGTTCAATAATTGAGTTTTTTTTATCAAGATAATTGATTTTTTTTAACTCGAAAAAATTTAAATATAAAAACTGTACTCTTTCTTACGTTTTTTTTTTTTTGTTGTTGTTGCTGTATAAAGAATCTGTACTATATATTTAATTAGAATACCATATGCTATGAAGAACAATGAAGGTCAGGAGACAAAATCAATTCCAGGAATTATGTCCGAAAATGGCACAAATGACCCATTGTCGACCCTTTTAGCAGTTTCTATATATGTAACGTCATTACGGAAGGTAATTCTATTGAACTTGAACTAGGTGGCCTTAATTTGGTTAGACACATGTGTTTACAGCGGATAATAGTGTTAATTGCAATAAGTAAATCAAAAAGAGACTCTATCGTTATAAACTTATGAATGAAAATAATTAGTACAGCACAACTGTAGTTATTAGCATTCGTTACAACCTTCGATACCTAGATATATAGTAAGTAGAAGAATCTCAGAAAATAGTTTTTTTTTTTTGATGGGTGAAAATGGTATAGTAACCCCGCCTGCGCTAACGGGATACGCTGGCGGAGCACCAGTGAAGGGTGATAGATGAGAATGAAAACAGGCCAGTTAGCCCATCATGATGAATTCATCAGGAATTAACCATGATAGTTTCCAGGGGGATCCGCGAGGAGGTCGATCTGGTTGAGTATATTGCTAACAATGGGATTCTCAGTCTCCATTACTAACAATCCCTTCCCCCCCCCCCTTAGAAAATAGTTGATACCACATCATACTATATTACCCATTAAATGTCACGGTGCCAACTTATTAGTTATTGGCGTTATTATAGTAACTATCGTTTATAGATATATACCGTATGATCCTTTATATAGAACAGGCCACACCTTCCTTTCCCGTGGGTGTCGTGAGAAGCTGCTAAGGGAACTTAATGGTGGAGGAATGGACAGCAACGTCCCTCTTAAAACATCTCTAAAAGCCTAACTGCGGTTGACAATTCGCCTGCCAAGCATGGCATAACTATTGGCAATATTCCCCTTATGGGAAAGGCTTATATTTAGCAATGAACTATTTACGATTGACATGAAAAAAATGACACTACAATATCACACTTTAAACTTTAACACATATGACATGTCTCATATGAGTTTAAGTAGAAGACATAACCAGATAATACCAGACAGAATTTTTGTACAAAATTTCTGTCTGGTATTATATATTTTTTTCCAAACATCAAGCCAGTATTTCAATTGAAAGACATTTCAATAAACATGCAGTGTATTTATCCAAAATATAATTACCTACAATTTCAGTTACTGAAATCCGCATTCGAATTATTTTATTTAGCTCCACTACTATTTTGTTTATTCGTTAAAACAACACGTAACTCAATAAAACAATATACAATTTTGCTTAATTTCGTTTCATAATCGTGAGTGTATTTCATAACAATTAGTGAAACAGTATTCAGTCAAACACTATTTTCGTCGAAACATATGCGCATAATGTGTGTACAGTATGCGCATATTATTATAATACTACAGTACAATGGCGATGGTAACACGCTGTGTATATTTTTCCATCGAATAAGAATAATGCTTTGAATCCGTTCATCGATATTTTTCCAAGTTTTCAAACTTTTTTTTATGCAAATTAGCATGGCAAACAAGCTGAACGCCCACCTGATGGAAAATGGTAATCGTCGACTATAGACACAAGCAGTATCATCGACATAACAGAGTATACTGTTTTGCCTATAATACTCTCTCTACCCCTATAGATTGATACATTTCTGTTACTCCACGCATTATTATAATAAAATCCAATGTATTATAATTTTATAATGTAAGATGATATTTCACAACAAGAAACAACTTCAATTGTTGCAAGACGAGTTATTTTGATTAAAAAAGGAAGTTTTATAATTGTTTTTTACTTTATTATCATGTAAATACATACAAAAATCATAAGCATTTTTAGTACCACTTAAACCTCTCGAACTTGTATGTGGCACTTTATATTTCGTTGCTCTGTAGTAAACAGTAGCTTAGTTTTAATGATGATTAAAGATTGTGTCCCACAATAAAACATAGACATCAATTGGGGCAAAACCAACTAAAAATTAAACTACTAGACCGATTTTGATAAAATTTCTATGAGACTAATCTTTTAATATCCTTTCGGACAAAAAAAGTATTTTTCAAGTCGTTTTAGAACTGACGGTGTTATTAATTACAAACATAAAAAAATAACCGTATTGAATACCTCCTTCTTTTCAAAATAGATTGAAAAAAACTGTTTTTGTCACAATTGGATTAATTTTTTTAGTAAAATATAATACAGAGGAAGACTTTGTACAAAAGTCGATTGCTTGGGTACCTCTGTCCCATTCGTGTTTGTACCGTGAAGCAGTTGTTTGCATGGCTGTGTTTCGGTTTGAAGGGTGGGATATGGCATGAATTTACAGGGTACAGAGGAATTACATCTGAGTCCTCATGGGCGAAACAGTATACTCTGCTATGTCCATGGTACTGCTCATGTCTATAGGCGACGATTACTGGGTTTTATGTTTGCGTTGTGTGGGTAACGAATCTGTTACCGTAGGCAAGTGAAACAGCATCTTAAATCACTACAACCAAGGTCTACAACCAAATATTAATCTATATAACATTATTCTATTTTAATAACATTAACATAAAGTGATATTTTTAAAGCAAATTTAAATATCCAGCCGTGTTAGCACGCCACGATGAAAAATGTTATTAAAAAATTTTCCCTTTTTAATAGGATCGTGACTGAAAGACTTCTGTGAATATTTTAATATCTTTTTATTTTACTGGTCTAATTGTCAATGCTCGACAATTTATTCCGATTGGGTATTTTTCATGCAATTTTAGGTAAAAGATATTGTTTTCGGGAAATTATGGAGAATTGAAATTGTTAGAAAAAATTTATGAGAGTAGAGAAATTTAGTTAACATTTTTAACATTTATAAATATATATAGTATCATCATATCAGCCTTTAACTGTCTACTGCTGAACATGAGCCTCCTTCTTTGGGAGATTTTGCCAGTATCAAGCTTGGCAGACGGATTGGAGACCACAGTCAGGCTTTAAAGATGTTTTAAGTGGAACGCTCCTGCTTATACCTTGCCCTCCCTTACTCGGCTCCCGGCCACCGCAGTTAGGCTTTGGTGATATTTAAAGAGGGCCGCTGCTGCCTATCCCTCGAACATTAAGTTCCTTTAGTCACCTCTTACGACACCCACGGGAAAGGAAGGGATGGCCCATTCTATGCCGGGACCACACGGCCATATAATAATAATAATTATTCAATTCATAATAATCATGAGATATTTTTTAACATAAATATTCTTAAAGAAACAAATTATTATACTTTTAAAGATTCTATCTTTATTCAACCTATCTGTTATTTGGTATCAGGGATAAGGATATATTTAAAATGTAAAACCTTTAGAATATTTCCATAGACTAAAATAAAAGGTAGTCTATATTTATCTCCATTACATAGGAGTATATACCAAATTTTATAATGATTGCTCAAGTCATTAAGTATGTTATGTCCATGGTACTATTCATATTTATAGATGATACCATCAGATTACCATCAGGTGGGCTGTCAACTTGTTTGCCTTTCTAAGATGGATAAAAAAATTAGAGCACTAAGAGATAACAAGTAAAAAAACTTACTTTCATATTTATAAACTAATTGGACACTTTTTGAAGAGATTCATATAACATAGATGTAGCAAACTTTTTTCGATGTAAACACACCTGTATATTTCCAGTGGTATAAACAATTCTACTGTAACAAATTTAGTTTCCCGTGAGAAATGAAAGACAAAGGCCCATCACATCCTTCTATCTGTTCCACCTTACTCGCATCATTTATCTCAAAGTCTGTCTACGATTGTCCCCAAAGAAAATGATATTGAAGTCAGTGTCGCGGAAAAAATATTGTATTAATCGTAGACTTGTTACAAAAGAACACAGTTTTTTCCGTAATAAAGAATTATTTATTAAGTTTTCCAATCATATCAGAATAACATGTTTGAAGTAACATCGGAAAATTCAATTGATTTATATATTTATTTATACACGAATGGTCTAGTCACATAGCTCGAAGAACCGACAACCGATGGGGAAGAGAGGTTCTTGAGTGGCGACCCCGTACGAGCAAACGGAGTGTAGGACGATACTAGATGGAGTGACAATTTCAAATGTATTGCAGAGAGTCAGTGAATTCAGGTGGCTCAAGACTATTCCTTATAGCAGTCTATGCGAGAGATCTATGTTCATCAGTGGACAGATATCGGTTTCGATGACGATGATATTGATGAATTTATTTATGACAACGATGGCATTATTGAATTAAGCTATCGTGTCAACGTTTAACATTTATAACATAAATAGGTAAATGATATATTACCGAACGCCATCTGGTGGCAAAACAAGCAGAACTTGTATTATGAATATTTTTATCTTAGGGGGTTCGAAACATTATCAGTTGGAAGACGAGATGATGTCGTAAATAGCTTCACTACCGACTTTTATAATGAATATATAATTTACTATCAAAAATGGATACACAAGTACATGCAATTACTTTGAAAGCGACATCTATTTAAACCAATATCTGTGGTACATCCCTAAAATAAATAAACAGGATACATAAACTTTCTCATTGAAATTTAAATTCTAGAAAGGACCAATTTAGAAGTTTTTTCGCCCATATAACCGAAACAAAGGGTGGATTATGATAATATCAGCCTTAGGCTATTCGGCTATTTTAAGTATAATTTTAGATAATGTAGATAAGCTCATGAAAAAGATGTTTCAACAATATCTCCTTTTTTATAGTGGATAAAAACCTTGTTTCTCGTCTTACAGATAAAAATAAACATTCCATTTTATATAAAGTGTACTTGAGACTTGAGAAAAACGTTTATCCTTTTTGTTTTACTGTGTGGTCTCAGCATAGCATGGACCACCTCTTCATTTCCTGTGGGAGTTGTAAGAGGAAACTAAGAGAACGTAACGGTCGAGAGATGGGCAGAGGCGAGGGTACGAGGGACTTTAAACATCACCAAAAGCTAAACTGCGTATGCCACTATTAGGAGAGTTCTACTAATAGTTGTCACGCTTGGCAGATGGATTGGCAACCGCAGTTAGGCTTTTGGTAATGTTTTGAGAGAGATGCTACTGCAAATTCCTCGACGATTAAGTTCCTTTAGTCGCTTCTTGCGAAATCTATGGGAAGAAAGTGGTGGTCCATTCTAAAAGTAACCCATCTTATGTACTTTTATATACTAATTCACATTCACAAGAGAACCCACAAAAAATAGCTAGTTTTTTATACAAGTACGTAAATCATTTTTCTCTGTCTCCGACAAGTCCTACCGACACCACGACCAAGGAATGTTTTTTTTATTTTTTTTATACAACTTAGAATGGCAAACAAGCTGACGGCTCACCTTTTTTTTATACTGATGAAAACAAGCTGACGGCCCATCTAATGGAAAATGGTAACCGTCGCCTATGGACATGAGCAGTACCATGGACAGAACAGAGTATACGGTTTCGCCCATGATACCCCCCATGCGTTGCCATTCCTGAGGACTCAAGTGTTATTCCTCCGTACCCAGTAAATTCACGCCATATCTCACCCTTCAAACCGAAACACAGCCATGCAAACACAACTGCTTTACGGTTGAAACACGAATGGGACAGTGAATGTGTGAATAGGGCTTTATAATTTTTTCCATAGTTATCTCTCATGATATGCAGGGAATAAAAAACAACATGCTATTATGACACGGAAATACTCAGTACGTGAGTAAAATGTAGTTTTTGCTTGGTATGTTACCATGTTGTAATAACCTTAGAACGAATTATGTACAAATCAGTACGAGACCGAACGAAACTAATCGTTACGCCATTGTAATATGGTTCGATTCGATTAGACATCAAACTAAACCTCAGACACTGTAATAGTGACCGTGACTTATCATATAATCTCGTCCAAAAATAACTTCGACTTTGTCTATTTTTAAACTTTGAAATACTTTATTCAAATTAATGAGAACGTATAAAAACAATTTTTTTTATGTATCATAATAAGTGTACTTAATTAAAAAGATTGTTCTTTTTTCAAATTCGAGTCTTTTATGGTTCTTCAAAATTTGTTATTTACTAAGTTTTATTAGTACTAAAAATAAATCTAAGAATAAAAACCTGGGAAATACCAGTCGAAGTTGCATCCCGAGAATTCCGTATATTTAATATGTAAGTAATATAATATGTAAGGAGATAAAATATTTTTTTGTATAATTTTGATAATAATTTAGAGTTCATTCTTCATGTATATATTACGAAAAAAAATTAACTATTATTAAATAAATAATTAAGCTATTTCCACTATAGCCACATGCAACAGTGCATATTCTCTACTATTAGTAGTAAGCTTGAAGAACCGACAACCAATGGGGAGGAAAGGTTCTTGAGTGGCGACCCTGTACGGGTAAACGCTGTGTAGTACGACCCCCACTAGATGAAGTGATGACCTCAAAAGCATTGTAGGGTGTCGGTGAATGCAGGTGGCTCAGGACCGTTCCTTATGGCAGTTTATGGAGGAGGCCTATGTCCAACAGTGGACGGATAATGGCTAAAATAATGATAATGATAATCATACCTGTGTACCAAATTTAATTTAAATCTATTTATGAGCGTTTGTTAACTAAATAACAATCTTACACAAACATATAAAGAGAGAAAGAAAAAAAGAAACTTTATTTCACAAAAATATACGACTACACCCACACAGGGGTAAAAAATGATTATAAATTATAATAATGAAACTTAAACAATATATATATATATATATATATATATATATATATATATATATATATATATATATATATATATATATATATATATATATAGTAGAATAAAAGTATTTATAATATTGATAGAAATGACTTATGTATTACTAATCGAACCGAGAAATAAACACCACAGGGTTTAACTTATTAACGTTTGAGCACTAACCCTAAAAATTGTGAGTATCGCCTACCATTTTCAGTTCAACAAGACAAGTCAGGTGTGACCGTGACTTCATCGCGGACTCTAAAAATAACATCGACTCGGGTTATTTTTATATTCAATTGTCATTTATATTGATGAAAACAACTATTAAAGTGTGGTGTTTTTGCGGCTGCATATTAAATGACTCCGCACGGAAGTCTGCTAACGTTTGAATTGTCTGTTAGTACAAAAAAATTACTATTTTCTTTATTTCTTAATGATTATGTGAGCAGTACAGCTTTGCTCAGCAAGAAATAAACAGCGTCTTTAACTTTACAATGAATAACGAAATTATTATTATATATAATATATATATATATATATATATATATATATATATATATATATATATATATATATATATATATATATATATATATATATATATATATATATATATATATATATATATATATATATAAAAACAAGGATTCTATAAAAAAAAATTTGCTTCGCAATAAGCAATTTTTCAAAACTTAAAAATAAATAATTGTCTTTAAACCCTGTTGATTAATTCATTAAAAATTTTTGAATATAGAAGGAGGATTCGGTAAAAAAAAAAAACTAAACTTGCTTTTTAATAAGCAATTTTTTCGAAACTCTTCAATAAAACCAGCAACTTCAATTGTTTGAACCTTGTTAATTCATTCATTGCTCACTGTTGAACATTAATTTCCTTATGTTACGTCAGAAAATACAATCTGTTGATAATGGCTGGAAATATTTCGATATATATAGACTTTGATATAATTTAAAATTACTGTGCGATATTACCTTTTGGCTTATCTTTCATTGTTCTAATATTTTTTTCTTTCTAATAACAACTTTATAATAAAAGTTAAAAAAAACTGGTTTAGTAAAATTTCCATACAAAGGAGAATGAAAAAGCGAGAGTAAATCCATGCGAAGCCAAGACAAGCAACTAGTTCAAAATGTAAAAAAAAATATTGGATCCCTTATATTCATCAATGCTGGTCCCAAATCCGACCTCTCTTCAGGATATTGCCAATTTGGTCGAAGCAGTTTTATTGAAAAGCAACATGTTCAATTCACTATTCATATTGGAAAACCATTTACATTAGAAAAATGTATATTTTTGGATGAGTAAGTAACCTTTAAAATATTTTATTATAATTACTTGAACATAACAAAATATAATTAATTTGTTTTGTAAATATGACTAATTTTGTGTAAAGGACTATATTTGATATAGATGGAGAAATTACAAAATTACAAAATTTTCCTAGTTCTCATATTAGTGTTATGGCCAAACTTAAACGATTAAAAGCACATCATACTAATTTTGATGTCACAAAAAATACCCAGACACGAGCTAATTTGAAAAACTACATTTACCAAATTCGTTCCAAACGAGAATCAAGCGAGAAGTTTATGTACGCAAATGAACACACCTAATCGGTCTGTAAAATTAACTTATTTCGATATAACTCGAAATATTAATTAACAGAAACAGCATTATAAATGATATTTTCGAAATTAGTGTCGAACGGGATAGTAGATAAGACCGTTACTCCTAATTGACAACACATAGCTCAAACTACTAAGTCTAGAAAGCTGGAATTTGAAATATAAGTGTATTTTACAATATAATCATTTACTAAAAACAATTTTTAAATTTCAACTTGAAAGGAAAACACGACACCACGTGTGTGTAACCTCGGGCAATAGCTAATCCCAAGTCGAGTATCAGTATAACAACTTTTGTTATATCACGAGATATAATTTTGTTGTGGCACGCTTAGCCAATGGTATCTACAATTGGTATTGCGCGTCATCTAATTATATATATGTCTCTGATAATTACAATGATCATTAAAATTCATAATGTTCTACTGCGCAACGACGGTTCATAGTTTAGATGCATAAATTTATCATTATTGTATGAACAAGGAACTGGTTATTTTTTATTAAAATCAAAACATCAATTTCTTGTCGATGATTGTGTTTTTATAATTAAACATGCAGCGCATTATATATATATATATATATATATATATATATATATATATATATATATATATATATATATACTAAATTATACCATTAACGTTCTGACGTTGAAATATAAATAGCTTTAAAGCGTTTGTAGTATGTAACTTCAAATTTTTTTTTATTTTAAACGAGTTTTTTTACGATTTTTTTGATTCCGTCTGTCTGACAGAAAAGGTATAACGACTATTCGAGATAAAAATTATATACTAGGTACATATATCTTTCTCCATTTCAAATACATTCCAAATAGTGACCGAAACAAAAATTTTATGACAATTAGAAAATTAAAGCACTAATAGTTAACAAACAATCAGACAAACTGACATTGATGCTCCTTTCCCCTTTGAGTTTGCAGGAAGAGAACTACATTTGCTTTTCAATGGCATATTTCTATATCTATTATTTGCGTGTACAATAAAGTATAAATAATTTTTTTTTATATTTAAAACATTATATATATATATATATATATATATATATATATATATATATATATATATATATATATATATACATACATTTTGGTGGTTTTTTTAATGGATGACAGTGGTATGGTAACCCCGTCTGCACTATCATGACAGATTCAACGATAAATTAGTCACAATCGTTTCCAGGGGAAACCGCGTGGAGGTCGACCTGATAGAGTATATTGATTGCAATGAGGTATAACCTTCCTCTTACTAACAGTCCCTTCCCACCGGTTTTGGTGATATTTTAAGAGAGACGCAGCAGCTTATCTCTCGACTATTTAATTGACATGACCTATTCTATACCGGTACCAAACGATAAATATAAGTATAATTATATTAATTAATTAATATTAATTGCTAATAGACTAGCCATTAGCAATTAAAAACCTTGTATAAGATTGTACATTATATAAATAACATATAAATTAACAATCGATAGGTATTTAAAAGTTCCAAACAATCTATATAAATTTATTCTTTTTTTATATTTCTGATTCACGCCAATAACATTAAAAAAAAAAATATAATCCTATCTATTTAAAAATTATTTAATAAAACGTCATCATATCAGCCTTTAACTATCCACTGCTAAACGTAAGCTTCCCCCTTGGGGAGTTTTGCCAGTAGTTGCCACGCTTAGCAGGCGAATTGGCAACCGCAGTCAGGCTTCAGAGATGTTTTAAGAGGGACGCTGCTGACCATCCCTCACCTTCCTTTAGTCAGTTCTTATGATACCCACGGGAAAGGAAGGGTGGCCTATTCTACGCTGGGACCACACGGCCAGTAACAGTAATACGACCAATAAAAACATATTATTAATAGAAATAATAATAATTTAATAATAATTCTTATTTATACCTAATACATGTCAATGACATTTTGGAAGTTACATGATGTATCTATTTTTGGATTCAAATGGTCAAAATTCAATAAAAAAGTAATTCAAATTTTCTATTTATAAATTCGAGCCAAATATATTTTGTGGCAATTCGAAACGAATCTATTTTAGGATTCAAATGATCGAGTTCATTGACCAGTGGCAGTACTAAAAAATATTAGCATACTTTTTGTGTGAGACTAAAAAGGAAACGACACGTGTAGGTACGTCCGGCTTTTTTCTCGTCCTGTGAGCGACGCCAAAAATCTTATCTTAATGCCTACTTACATTAAGAAACTATTTTGACTAGCTAAACTAGTTTATATTACTTTTCGAGCGACTTCAAAAAAAAGAATGTTTTGAATTCAGTTGTATTCTTCATTTATGTTTAATACCTCATAACTCGGTCAGTTATGTTCCGATTTGGAGAATTCTTCTCATTTCACCATATACTTACAGATTGGTTCCATACATATTTTATCAAAATCGGTTCATTATTTTAGTTTTGAAATCAAAATATCTCGTTTCGTCACAAATGAAGTTGTTCTTATTTGTAGAATACAACCTTAATTATTTTTAATTCATAATTATTTTATTGTTTTATATATCATGTAAATACTCGTAGCATGTTATCTATTTAGAATTTAATACTATAATGTAATACTGCTGACTATTCAAATGGGTAATATTTTTTTTATACAACTTAGAATAGCAAATAAGCTGACGACCCACCTGATGGAAAGTGGTCACCGTCACCTATAGATATATATCATATATCATGGGCGAAACAGTATACACTGTTATGTCCATGGTACTGCTCATGAGTATAGGCGACGTTTACCACTTTCCATCAGGTGGGCAGTCAGCTTGTTTGCCAATCTAAGTCGTATAAAAAACAATTTGTCTAATAATGGTACATCCATTAAATATCAATTATTTAATAATGTCGAAATGAAGAACCCGATCGAAATTATATTGATACCAGACTAGTATGAACGACACCGATATAGATAATCTATTATTATCCAGCATCAATATCCAGAGGATTCCAATATATAGTTATTGGAGTGGATCTGATATTATCCTAGCCTAGCTAACTATAAAATTTTTAGAAATTAGTAAAAATATGCAAAAAAGTTTTCTGTTTCAAGGGTTTTGTAACTTCGTATATTTAAATGTTACTTTGAAATATCAGTAAAATGAAGGGAAGTTATAATTTTCCTTGTAATAATATAACAGCAAAAGCAACGAATATAAGAATAATATCATTTATTTACCAGAGAGATACTGTACAAAAGTCGTTTACTTGGGTACCTCTGTCGCATTCATGAAGCAGTTGTGTTTGCATGACTGTATTTCGATTTTAAGGGTGGGATATGGCTGTGAATTTACAGGGTACAGAGGAATAACACCTGAGTCCTCAGGAATGGCAACGCATGGGAGATATGATGGGCGGAACAGTATACTCTGTTATGTAAATGGTACTGCTCATGTCTATAGGTGACGGTTACCGCTTTCCATCGGGTGGCCCTCAGCTTGTTTATCATTCTAAATTGTATAAAAAAAAATGAATTTTAGATTTACAATAGTAATTATATTTTTTACGCTACGATGGTACAAGTACACGATTTGTGTAATAGTAAATAATTGCTATAACATACAGGCAAGTGCAACACCATGGGTGTCAATGGCGCGTTGATGACCGTTAAAAACCCTTATTATGGCCTTTTTAACGAATTCCACGCCATAGACTTTAGAGAAAAAAAAAAAAGGAATAAAGAAAAAAGAAAGTTAATCCCATTTGATATGTTTGCTGTAATTGTTGACAGGTCAGTTAGACTACCGTTATAAATACATTTGAAATTTAACACGATGATTACCAAGGGAGAACCACGTGGAGGTCGACCTGATAGGGTATATTGCTAGCAAAGGGTTTGATAGTCCGCATTACTAACAATCCCTTTCCCCCCTAAGTAGTCAAAGGTACCTATTGACTGTTAATGTTGGGTGAACCTGTGACGGTTCGCCTATAGTACAATAGGTTTAATACCATAAGTACATAAAAGAAACAGGGGTTCCTATGGGTGACCGCTGCGAAAGCTGAGCTATTTAATATAAACAAACTTTAAAGTCAAGGTTCACAATAGTGTACAGAGAAAACGTTACCATATATGAAATATTGACACAGAAGGGAAACTCCTTTGATGTGTTTCCAAAGTGTAGTGGATGTCACAAGAAAATTAAATAAATTAAACAAAAATATATTATATTTTATATATAACCAAATTATAGTTTACCTTTTTATCATCAGGTGTAAAAAAGATACATACAACACAGTTTAATAAGGTTTATGAGAGCCTTTAAAGTTTTATAAATTCGATAATCAATTTAATATAAAATATCAAGATACGTTAACATATAATTAAATTGAATTTAAAGAAAAGTTCAGTTCGAATAATAGGCTAAATCTGATTATTGAAATATCTACCCTTCGGTGACATAATCTATGACGTTATTAGAGAAAGAATAGAAAGAAAAAAAAGAAAAAAAAAGAGGGACGGCAGATCGGCGGGCGCGCGAGAGTGGCTTTTTAGGAATTGCGCAATAAAAAATGAAAAAAGAAAAAAAAAAAAATGGCGCGGGAGTCGTGTTTTAGGAACTGCGCAATAAAATAAAAAAGATAACTGGGATAGAGAGCTAGGAGTGACTGGATCTATGAAGGGGTTTAAGATCTTAGTGTATCACTATCGATTAAGTGTGTGAAAAGAGTCAATGGAAGACTGGAGAATCCGGTGAGCTTGTTCCATTTATTACTACGTAGTTAGATTTTTGACTGTGATCACAGGCAAGGTTTATAATTAATATTTTTCCCGACAACTATTAAAATACGTATTTAATCGAGTCCATATACCTTTAGGTAATGCGTTTATCGTTTAATGCAATCACATTTGAACAAAGATCTACATCAATATAATTTACGTAATAATAATACATACTTACGTTATTTTACTCATATACAAAATTCAATTATATGGCTGTTTGATAGAAATTCATCGATTTGACTCAATATTCTAATTGTCCAATTTTGACAAATACTTATTGAATCAACTATTAAACTATTATAATACTAACTAAATTCATATCTAGTTACTATAAATTATTTATTTATTGAGGATAAATAGACTGAGGTGGCTGTGGTCTGGTCTCATTGCTGGGGAAACAACCATTGATGAGACGGAGGGGTTATTGAGTGGCGACTCTGTATATGCAAGTGTGGTGAGGGCTGCCTCCATTGGTTGGAGTGACTGTTTTATGTGTATTGTGGGGACTCGGTGGGTGCAGGAGTTTGGGGCCGTTCCTAGTGGCAGTCTATGGGGAATTGCCTGTGTTCAGTCGTGGATTGGTGATGGTTGAGACGATGATGATGATGGAATAGTTGTATTTATTACACTATTACAGCGTTGATTTGGAACACCTGCTCATGCTTAACGTCTCATGGTAAAGTGTTTTCATACCATTGCTCGATCGACTGTACTAATGATTCTTTTGTATACTTTTAATTACCCATGATTACATGTGGGAATTTGTTTTACACCAGATGTACAGAGAAACAGCTTAGCTGTTCCAGGTGATTTTATGTGAATGTATTACTTTTAATACATTATTGTGTTAGTAGATAAATTCATGTAACGGTGGGATGTTTATGGTAAACAAGCCTGTATTGTTTAAGTAGATATTTTGTCTTGATTTATTATAAACTTTAATATTGATTTTATTGTAGTAAACAAGCTGATAATAACAATTCTGTGTGTATTACTGGTTTCTAATAATATTTAATTATGCTGATATTATAGGTGTGGATTTAATTCCTAGTGGTAATAAAATTATCAAAGGATTCTCTGACTATAATTACTATTAAGTAGGTAACTGTACCTCATGTACAGTATAAAATTAGTACTAAATGACAAGTATAAGTTATGTATTTTACTCATATTTAGGAAGAAAGTTGTCATGGCGATAAGGTTTGTATGTGTGTTGTTTGTTCATGTTATATTGACTAGACAAGTTCAGACAGGGTTAAAATTAGTGAATCTTTATTGGATTTATATTTAATATACATATTTTGAATATTTATGGGAATAGAATGGAGATATACAAGTAGTAAAATATAATATTAGTATTTTATAAATTTCATTATCGAGTTAGTTGTATATGTTGGGCTGTATCCAAGGAGATATGAACCTATTAATATCAAGTTAGGACAATTACTTTAAATATTAATAAAGCAAACACTAACACTGATTATTCACTTCTTTAATAAATTTACATTAGAGGTTAGAAATCAAATAAATAGCATATTGGGAAAATCTTCGCCACACATGTATTTGAGGAATGTTCTTGATAATTAGTACTGTATGTATATATTATTGCAAGTACAATTGCAATAAGAATGTTAAACTTCTAATCTTCTGTTCATTCTTGAATTTGAAAGTAAGCTTGGCTACTGATATGAATATAAAACTGCAGCATTGCTGGATGCTATTAATTATTACTAGTGTAAACCTTGATTATTTATGTCACTGATAATTTAGTTATATATTACGGTTGATATATGATGATTTTGTATTTAATTATATTAAACAAATACAAATAAACAAACTCGCTAGTATTTGTTACGTTGACAGTTGTGATAGATAATCAAAATTCAATTCGATACATCAATACGTCATTCAATACGTCATTGAAGTGACAGACGTCAAACAAAAGGAGATTATACACGTTATGATTCTATATCTAAGTCTATAGAAAATTTATATAATTTTCTGTTATTTTATAATAACTGTAGGGGAAATATTGGAATTATTTATATGAGAAATTTCACTTAAATGATATGATAATTATTTAAAGACCTAATTTCTTAGGGATTTAATCATGATGATTTAAACACTAAAACACTTGTTTATCTGAGAAATCCTCTTAGTAAATAGGTTTACTAAGACACTAAAAGGAAGTAGATATAGTATAACTATAGTACAGCTACAAAAATTGTATGGGACTTACTGTCCTTTCTATACAAATATATATTTAATCTATATCTTTCACATTATAATTATGCAATATATTACCTCTACAACATACACAAATAGGACTTATTGTCCTTCCTATATACCTATATATAATAATTGACCTGGCACTTTAATGTGTAATTTATCAGTACTTATGACAACAACCAATTAGGACTTATAGTCCTCTCTATAAAGCTACATAATTATTTAATCTGATTATTTCACAATGTGATTAATCAAACCTCTACAAATATTACAAAAGATCTCTATTACTCTCAACACAATAATAGCTTGTTGGACTTAGTGTCCTCAAACTTATAGAAAACCCAACTGGTTATTTCACGAGATGTTGTTAACTTGTGATTAATCAGTGTCTTTTAAAGGACTTATAGTTCCTTTAGATATATCTCTCTGAATAAATAATTGGTTAATTCACAATGTGGTTAATCAACAATAATATTATATATAATTGACTGGACTTATAGTTCATTCAATAGCACTCATTACTTTTAGTAGCTCTCGACCTTTTGGTTGGACTACTCATTCTTAGGCTCCGGCCTAATCAACAGATTTAATTTGAACCTTGAGTATTCTTGGTATTAAGTAAATAATATTAAATTGACAATGCTATGTTATGATATAGCAATTATCAACATTATATGGCTTGGCCAATTCCAGGGTGTGGAAGGTATCCCCTATCACACAAATCTTCATCTCTATCGGACTGTCTTCACAGGTGATCTCTAATGTCACATTATAGGGCCGAAGGGTTATGTCCCAACAAAGTAAGTTCTGGTGTCTGGGTGATCTCGCTTCTTGGTCTGATCTCTTGTGGAGCCGAAGGGAAACCCCATTGAGTAAGCTCGTAACAGGGTGACGCTGGGAAACAGTTTCGTACTGTTAGTGGGTGATCTCTATGTCGCCATATAGGACTGAAAGGGTCATCGCCCATGAGTAAGCTCTCGTGTCGGAGTGATCCTGGGATTTCAGTTCCGATCCGTTTGCCTCTGGCAAACACTAATTTATACTGGAAGCATCGTGGGGCTGGTGGAGCCACTGTAATGTTGAAGTAAATGTACTTATGTTTGGTTTGGAACTGAGAATACTCATTCCCTTATTACCATCAGAGTGCATTAATAAATAGTAATACCCTTCCCTACCTTTTTGGAGGAAGAGTTATAGATAGTTGGAAAGTCTTCCACTGGTCCGGGCGTGTGAGGGGCCCGACCGCTCCCCCATTTTTTTTATTATTACAGTTATTCTGTAATTTACTATTAAATTAATATATTATATTCTAACTTCCTAGTTACATGAATTATGAGTATAATTCATTAATTATTTTTAATCCTTAAAGCTTTATCAATTATCTTCATTATTTAACTCCTATCATATACCAATTAAAGAACCTTTTGGTTATTACACACACAACGGGTCCTACATTACTAGACGATCACACATTTAATTATCTGGCCAAATGATCAAGTGTTCTACTATAAGATCTGTTCAATATTATGTGTTTATTGTAAGGGTTTATATGATTCATAGGATGTTTAGGTGTATAAGGCAATATAGGTATGGGGTTATATTGAGGGTGTTAGGCCTTTCTTTAGGGTAGATTTTCATTATATTTTCATAGATTTCATTAGGTAAAGCCTTCGTAGGCTTTTCTTAGGCTTTGTAGGTTTTCCATGTGTAGCTTAGTTTAGAGAGTAGTTAATATATAAAGGGGTACACATACACAAAAGGGGGGGGACCATCACAATTGGTGCCGTGACCAGGATATAATTGGTTCATGGCTATTTACAGATCAGATCAATAAGAACACTTGGTCACAATTGGAGCTTGTGACTTCAGGGATTGGTTATTAAAATATGAAGGAGTATAAAGTTAAACAGTAATATCTGCTAATAGTATAACTCAAAACCAACTTTGATGATTATGACTAAATAATTATACCGTCATAGATCTAGGATTTGGACCTAATTTCATGATTTCTATGTCTATAGGTAAATGGCCTATTTTACTGTTATCTCATGTTCTTAGGATTTAATTTATCAAATTCATTCAGTGGTTACCTATTGGAGTCAGTTATACAACAAATTTACATGATTTGGTTTATATTTTATTTTACTCTATATCAATTGAGTAAATAATATTAAGTATTACACTAATAGGTACATAACAATAGTAGTGAGGATAGCTTACTAGGTTATATTCAGTTCACATTGATCTAATTTTATGCTATAGGACACATTTATTATTCTTTTGCTTCATTAATTCTCAATACTTACTGAACTATTAGTATAACATTATATTAAATTTATAAACAATAATTATGCTATAATGACTTATACATAAAATTTATTAATCTCATTTTATTATTAAAGAAATAATTTAAGATGAATTAATGACATTATTTATTTCTGAGGAAATATCCAATTGACTTTTATTTCATAAACTTTTATGATGCAGTGACATTAATTATATATATATAAAAAAAAAAAAATTAAATAATTATGATTTGATTTTGATTTAGGATGTTTAAATAGCTTATAAAATGTTTTATAGGGGTTTCAAATTGAAAGTTAAACGTTTCATAAAAGATCATTAAAGGTTAGTTAGGGCCTTTAGTTACTTTATTTGATTACCTAAATTTAAAAATTTAATTAGGTGTTTTCATATTGTTAAATTTAATTCCAACAATTTATTAGGATGTATTAAAAATATTTTATTTAGTTTTCTTCACATATTTTCTTTATTTCACTTTACAATTATAGTTCAGATTTTATTTGATTATTTACTTATTTTGACTTAGACACTTTATTATATAAAAAAAAAACCCTTATACTTATATCAGAGGGAGATTTTGTAGGTTATTTATACATATACACTCTTTACATGCCTAAGCATTTTACATACTTAGATGTTGTGCACACTTAGTTTATTTAGCTCTTTGTAATTGCACATAACACAAGACATCTGTATCTTTTGAAATGATAATTTATTGTACAAAATAAACTAATTGATGTATCTAATATAGTTGGTTGTATTTATGTTGGGTTTGCTGTTGTGATCTTTTGGAGGAGGCGATGGGGAGTGTCTATCTACCTATCTTATGTGGTTACATAATATTTTATTATAAAACTTATTGATCATGTTATTTCTGAGAGTATTTAGAAATAGTCATTGGTAATTTAAGTATATTAAAGGAATTTCTTATAATAAGAGTTTTAAACTATGGGGGCCGTTTGTATTATTTTATGCAACATATTTATAGAAGTCTTAAAATTTGGGGGCCGTGTAAAATTTTTGAGACAGATAAGAGTTTTAAACTATGGGCCATTTGTATTATTTTATGCAACATAATTATAGGAGTCTTAAAATTGGGGGCCGTGCAAAATTTGTCAGACAGGGGGGCCGGTGGTGATAAATTATTTTTATATAAGCTTGCAATTGAAAATATGTACTTGGGATTTTATTTAATCATTTATTTACACTCAGACAATTATTTTAGGATTCTTTTTTTTGCATTTATTACATTTTAATGCTCAGATTTTTCCACTTCATTTCGCTTTAGGTTTTCTATTTAGGCTTGTGACGGTTCGCCTATAGGGAAATAGATTCAAGAGAGGAGGGGAAGCGCAACAGAATATTTGTAATTATCAATCCGGTAAACTCCTTGATAATTAGGGGGCCGGATGTGACGGTTCGCCTATAGTACAATAGGTTTAATACCATAAGTACATAAAAGAAACAGGGGTTCCTATGGGTGACCGCTGCGAAAGCTGAGCTATTTAATATAAACAAACTTTAAAGTCAAGGTTCACAATAGTGTACAGAGAAAACGTTACCATATATGAAATATTGACACAGAAGGGAAACTCCTTTGATGTGTTTCCAAAGTGTAGTGGATGTCACAAGAAAATTAAATAAATTAAACAAAAATATATTATATTTTATATATAACCAAATTATAGTTTACCTTTTTATCATCAGGTGTAAAAAAGATACATACAACACAGTTTAATAAGGTTTATGAGAGCCTTTAAAGTTTTATAAATTCGATAATCAATTTAATATAAAATATCAAGATACGTTAACATATAATTAAATTGAATTTAAAGAAAAGTTCAGTTCGAATAATAGGCTAAATCTGATTATTGAAATATCTACCCTTCGGTGACATAATCTATGACGTTATTAGAGAAAGAATAGAAAGAAAAAAAAGAAAAAAAAGAGGGACGGCAGATCGGCGGGCGCGCGAGAGTGGCTTTTTAGGAATTGCGCAATAAAAAATGAAAAAAGAAAAAAAAAAAAATGGCGCGGGAGTCGTGTTTTAGGAACTGCGCAATAAAATAAAAAAGATAACTGGGATAGAGAGCTAGGAGTGACTGGATCTATGAAGGGGTTTAAGATCTTAGTGTATCACTATCGATTAAGTGTGTGAAAAGAGTCAATGGAAGACTGGAGAATCCGGTGAGCTTGTTCCATTTATTACTACGTAGTTAGATTTTTGACTGTGATCACAGGCAAGGTTTATAATTAATATTTTTCCCGACAACTATTAAAATACGTATTTAATCGAGTCCATATACCTTTAGGTAATGCGTTTATCGTTTAATGCAATCACATTTGAACAAAGATCTACATCAATATAATTTACGTAATAATAATACATACTTACGTTATTTTACTCATATACAAAATTCAATTATATGGCTGTTTGATAGAAATTCATCGATTTGACTCAATATTCTAATTGTCCAATTTTGACAAATACTTATTGAATCAACTATTAAACTATTATAATACTAACTAAATTCATATCTAGTTACTATAAATTATTTATTTATTGAGGATAAATAGACTGAGGTGGCTGTGGTCTGGTCTCATTGCTGGGGAAACAACCATTGATGAGACGGAGGGGTTATTGAGTGGCGACTCTGTATATGCAAGTGTGGTGAGGGCTGCCTCCATTGGTTGGAGTGACTGTTTTATGTGTATTGTGGGGACTCGGTGGGTGCAGGAGTTTGGGGCCGTTCCTAGTGGCAGTCTATGGGGAATTGCCTGTGTTCAGTCGTGGATTGGTGATGGTTGAGACGATGATGATGATGGAATAGTTGTATTTATTACACTATTACAGCGTTGATTTGGAACACCTGCTCATGCTTAACGTCTCATGGTAAAGTGTTTTCATACCATTGCTCGATCGACTGTACTAATGATTCTTTTGTATACTTTTAATTACCCATGATTACATGTGGGAATTTGTTTTACACCAGATGTACAGAGAAACAGCTTAGCTGTTCCAGGTGATTTTATGTGAATGTATTACTTTTAATACATTATTGTGTTAGTAGATAAATTCATGTAACGGTGGGATGTTTATGGTAAACAAGCCTGTATTGTTTAAGTAGATATTTTGTCTTGATTTATTATAAACTTTAATATTGATTTTATTGTAGTAAACAAGCTGATAATAACAATTCTGTGTGTATTACTGGTTTCTAATAATATTTAATTATGCTGATATTATAGGTGTGGATTTAATTCCTAGTGGTAATAAAATTATCAAAGGATTCTCTGACTATAATTACTATTAAGTAGGTAACTGTACCTCATGTACAGTATAAAATTAGTACTAAATGACAAGTATAAGTTATGTATTTTACTCATATTTAGGAAGAAAGTTGTCATGGCGATAAGGTTTGTATGTGTGTTGTTTGTTCATGTTATATTGACTAGACAAGTTCAGACAGGGTTAAAATTAGTGAATCTTTATTGGATTTATATTTAATATACATATTTTGAATATTTATGGGAATAGAATGGAGATATACAAGTAGTAAAATATAATATTAGTATTTTATAAATTTCATTATCGAGTTAGTTGTATATGTTGGGCTGTATCCAAGGAGATATGAACCTATTAATATCAAGTTAGGACAATTACTTTAAATATTAATAAAGCAAACACTAACACTGATTATTCACTTCTTTAATAAATTTACATTAGAGGTTAGAAATCAAATAAATAGCATATTGGGAAAATCTTCGCCACACATGTATTTGAGGAATGTTCTTGATAATTAGTACTGTATGTATATATTATTGCAAGTACAATTGCAATAAGAATGTTAAACTTCTAATCTTCTGTTCATTCTTGAATTTGAAAGTAAGCTTGGCTACTGATATGAATATAAAACTGCAGCATTGCTGGATGCTATTAATTATTACTAGTGTAAACCTTGATTATTTATGTCACTGATAATTTAGTTATATATTACGGTTGATATATGATGATTTTGTATTTAATTATATTAAACAAATACAAATAAACAAACTCGCTAGTATTTGTTACGTTGACAGTTGTGATAGATAATCAAAATTCAATTCGATACATCAATACGTCATTCAATACGTCATTGAAGTGACAGACGTCAAACAAAAGGAGATTATACACGTTATGATTCTATATCTAAGTCTATAGAAAATTTATATAATTTTCTGTTATTTTATAATAACTGTAGGGGAAATATTGGAATTATTTATATGAGAAATTTCACTTAAATGATATGATAATTATTTAAAGACCTAATTTCTTAGGGATTTAATCATGATGATTTAAACACTAAAACACTTGTTTATCTGAGAAATCCTCTTAGTAAATAGGTTTACTAAGACACTAAAAGGAAGTAGATATAGTATAACTATAGTACAGCTACAAAAATTGTATGGGACTTACTGTCCTTTCTATACAAATATATATTTAATCTATATCTTTCACATTATAATTATGCAATATATTACCTCTACAACATACACAAATAGGACTTATTGTCCTTCCTATATACCTATATATAATAATTGACCTGGCACTTTAATGTGTAATTTATCAGTACTTATGACAACAACCAATTAGGACTTATAGTCCTCTCTATAAAGCTACATAATTATTTAATCTGATTATTTCACAATGTGATTAATCAAACCTCTACAAATATTACAAAAGATCTCTATTACTCTCAACACAATAATAGCTTGTTGGACTTAGTGTCCTCAAACTTATAGAAAACCCAACTGGTTATTTCACGAGATGTTGTTAACTTGTGATTAATCAGTGTCTTTTAAAGGACTTATAGTTCCTTTAGATATATCTCTCTGAATAAATAATTGGTTAATTCACAATGTGGTTAATCAACAATAATATTATATATAATTGACTGGACTTATAGTTCATTCAATAGCACTCATTACTTTTAGTAGCTCTCGACCTTTTGGTTGGACTACTCATTCTTAGGCTCCGGCCTAATCAACAGATTTAATTTGAACCTTGAGTATTCTTGGTATTAAGTAAATAATATTAAATTGACAATGCTATGTTATGATATAGCAATTATCAACATTATATGGCTTGGCCAATTCCAGGGTGTGGAAGGTATCCCCTATCACACAAATCTTCATCTCTATCGGACTGTCTTCACAGGTGATCTCTAATGTCACATTATAGGGCCGAAGGGTTATGTCCCAACAAAGTAAGTTCTGGTGTCTGGGTGATCTCGCTTCTTGGTCTGATCTCTTGTGGAGCCGAAGGGAAACCCCCATTGAGTAAGCTCGTAACAGGGTGACGCTGGGAAACAGTTTCGTACTGTTAGTGGGTGATCTCTATGTCGCCATATAGGACTGAAAGGGTCATCGCCCATGAGTAAGCTCTCGTGTCGGAGTGATCCTGGGATTTCAGTTCCGATCCGTTTGCCTCTGGCAAACACTAATTTATACTGGAAGCATCGTGGGGCTGGTGGAGCCACTGTAATGTTGAAGTAAATGTACTTATGTTTGGTTTGGAACTGAGAATACTCATTCCCTTATTACCATCAGAGTGCATTAATAAATAGTAATACCCTTCCCTACCTTTTTGGAGGAAGAGTTATAGATAGTTGGAAAGTCTTCCACTGGTCCGGGCGTGTGAGGGGCCCGACCGCTCCCCCATTTTTTTTATTATTACAGTTATTCTGTAATTTACTATTAAATTAATATATTATATTCTAACTTCCTAGTTACATGAATTATGAGTATAATTCATTAATTATTTTTAATCCTTAAAGCTTTATCAATTATCTTCATTATTTAACTCCTATCATATACCAATTAAAGAACCTTTTGGTTATTACACACACAACGGGTCCTACATTACTAGACGATCACACATTTAATTATCTGGCCAAATGATCAAGTGTTCTACTATAAGATCTGTTCAATATTATGTGTTTATTGTAAGGGTTTATATGATTCATAGGATGTTTAGGTGTATAAGGCAATATAGGTATGGGGTTATATTGAGGGTGTTAGGCCTTTCTTTAGGGTAGATTTTCATTATATTTTCATAGATTTCATTAGGTAAAGCCTTCGTAGGCTTTTCTTAGGCTTTGTAGGTTTTCCATGTGTAGCTTAGTTTAGAGAGTAGTTAATATATAAAGGGGTACACATACACAAAAGGGGGGGGACCATCACAAACCTAACACTCGATATGCAGCTATCAATATACCCCTGGAAACCATCGTGGTTAATTTTTATGGAATTAATCACGATGGACTAATTGGCTTGCTTTCATCCTCACCTATATAATCTCTCAATAGTGTGTAGTAATATCGTCGGCATACACCAATAGCGTAAACAGGCTTACTTTCGATATGTCCATATTTCATTAAGCATATTATTTTACCACTTTATATCGGATTAATTCAGTTTTTTTTATTTAACAATGTTTTCCATCAAGAATATTATTTCTAATAAAAACGGTAAATTTTATTATTGCATCGATCTATCTTTGGCTGCATGCCCATAGAAAGAATGACGCACTAAAGATATATATGTATTTTTAATCAATATCAAGAACATATGTGTTCGCAATTCGGATATTGGCATACATTCTTAATTTTAAATAAATAGGTTAGTCGTAAATTCTAACATTCAAATATGAACCAAAATTAAAAGCGTATTTAGATAAAGAAACGCATTAATAGAGTGTTTGAAATGGTGTTACAGAGGTTAATCATGGTACTTACTGGAGCAGGTCAAAATGATATCTAATTGTTCTTTTTCAATGTTCCGTACAAAATGGTACAAGAAACCGTTCTGATGCGACTCCATCTATCTGTCAGTCTATTGTAGCACCATATCTAAGTAACCACTTATACTTTCGTTTTGACTGTCGAAATAGTTTTATAATATTTATTTTAAAATGCGATAAAAAATTTAAGAAGTTTAAAATCGAATTTGATGTTTTGCAAAACATTAGTTGACTACGTATTTTATTTTAAGATGCATATATTCCAATCAAATCGTCATAGTTGTAGAATACTGACAGATATATATATTTAATATTTGTCAGATCCGTCAGTATTCTACGACTATGACGAAATATTAATTACTAAAATATTAAATGAAATTGTTGTAAACTAAGTACATATTTTTTATTGTTACATTAAAATTAAATATTAATTATCAAAATATTAAATTTATTTAAATAGTTGTAGAATAATATTACCAGATATTACATTATTTGACGAAATTGAATCTGTAACACTAATAAAAACGTAACCTCTTTAATACACCTGTTAACACAATGTCCATTCAATCACTATATACCTAAAAACATGTATATCTACTTGTTACATCAATTTTAAGTTTTTTTTATCAAGTCTTAATCTTACAAAGTACATACTCAGCAGGCGTGACAGACTTATAGTGACTAAGTAATAAGTATCCTTACAGATACTAAACTACATATTTTTATAAGTACAAACGTCTCGCTAAAGGTTACGCACACACGTGCACGTGAACTCTACAACGAAGAGTTCACGTATTTACAATCAGTGCTAGTATAAACTACTTGCCACCAGCTTAATGTTTGAGTGTACTTACAGCGGAACGCGTGTATACGTCTTGAGCTCTGTAAGGATACTTATTCATGTGATTATAGTCTCGTCTAGTCTCACTTGTAACAAGTACGTGCGGTCGATTACCTCACGAAATGAATATAATTTAAAAAAAAATTAAAGTCTGCCCACCTTCTTATCTAACCGTATATCATGACGAATTTTACTAGAAGTACTTTAAAAATTATATTCATATAATTTTATTAGCATGAATGAGATTGCTGTTAAAAAATCGTGACGTAGATTTTTAGTGCTAAGAGAATATTCCGTCATAGTCATTTGTATTAATTAGTACTATATTATATTTTTAAAAACGAAATATAGCAAATGTTTTTTTGTCTTGCAAGTAATGACTATAAAATATTTTAATAGGAATATTAATTATTAACGCACACACAGATGAATTGCGTCAGTCAACGTGTGTGTAAAGTGTATACAGAATAACTCACAATTTTTTTTTTTTATAAAAACAATTTAAAATGTTAATTATGAAAAAAAAAGTTATTTATGTAACATAAGTTTATTTTTTATTTGTTTGTAACACTTTATTGTACAGTTAAGTCTTTAATTATAGGATACAGAGTTCTTAAGGAAAAAAAATGAGTACAATGGCGGACTTATCCCATAAAGAGATTTCTTCCAGTCAACATTAAAATGTTTGATAGAGATAATGAATTGGTAGAGTATTAATTAATTCTTAATAATAAATCACTTTTTAAATTTGCATATTTTCTATTAACATAACTATTTTCTTTAATAGATAAATAAACATAACAATAAATTAATTAATGAATAAAAATTAATTACATTTCTTAACTGTTCTATCTATTAACCTAATATGAAAGTCAATTTTCGATATTTTATTTTCCTAATGTGATTGAACTGTATGAACGATGAGAAAACTAGGCTATCTGTAGTATCCTGCCTTTGGTACTAAATCTTTTGTGAGAGTAAACAGCCTATTAATAAAGTCGCTTCGTAAAACATATGCCATAAACTTTACTATCGCTCAAAAATAAGTAGGTTGCTAAGAATGGGTATTGTTACTTTGTTAGACACTTTCACTTATATTGGAATTTTGTCCTTCTATCTTCGTATAATACTTTTTCTTCAGACCATACAATCAAATCATTATAATTTATTGAAAGCCACTAAAAAGTAAAAATTAAATAATAAAACATACATTTATAATACCTACTTTTTGATCCGCAAATTTTAAAATAAATAATTATTTATTATCTTACAAAAAACCTGACTTCAATTAGGACAAAACCAGTTATTTTGATCTACGAGAAAGTTTAACTACTTAACTGATTTTGATGAAAATGCTATGATACCTATCTGTAAATATTCTTTTCAGATAAAAAAAATATTTTTCCAAATCGGTTTTAGAACTAACAAAGGTATGAGGTAAAAAATTGAAAAAAAAAATACAACCGAATTGAGAATCTTATTCTTTTTAAAGCCGTTTAGAAATATGACTGAACCTAAAAAAACTATTTTCAAAAAATAAATATTTCTATATTTATTCAACTGAGTGAGCCAGTCTCCCAATACGCTCACCCAGGAAAGCATCAATACAATAACGCATACTTTACATTTATATGGAATATTACAGGTAGTGTCACTTCATACATATATATCTCTGTTCAGATATTTGGAAGTTATGGTTGAATAATATAACTTACGTACATTAATCCTGAAAATATTTCACACATTTTTGGATAGTCGCGTAAAAAAATGTTATGCTACAATTTTTGATCACTTTACGCATTGTCATTTTTAAGAACTAATATTTTTTATGGATTATATTGGAATGGTAACCCTGCTTGCTCAATTCGGTATACGCCAGTGAGGGATGATAAGTGAAGATGAAAGCAGGCCAGTTAGCACATGGTGTCGAATTCCACAAGATTTAACCAAGATGGTTTCTAAGTGATATCACGTGAAGCTCTATCTTATAGGGTATATTGCTAGAAATGGGGTTATTAAAACTCTATTACTGACAACCCCTTACCTTCAAACTGAGATGCATGCTACCGTATTTTATGATTTCATCACCATATTCAAACCAAAATAGAGGTGTACAAGCTCAGCTGTTTCGAAGAGTAGGACAGAGAAACCCATGCAAAATACTTTTGTGCAATCTCCCTTCTGTATTATGTCTGTGTAGGTCCCTGCATAGGATAGGCCACCCCTTGCTTTTCCGTGGGTGTCGTAAGAGGCGACTAAGGGAGCTTAAGAGTCGTTATATAGGTAGTAGCTTACTTCTTAAAATATCACCAAAAGCCAAACTATGGTTGCCATCTCGCCTGCCAGGCGTGGCAACTACTGGAAAAATCCCCCTTATTGGAGAAGCTATATTCAGCAGTGGACTGTTAATACAACTGGTAATACAACGATCTCCTTTTCTAAATTTAGATTATGGGCCTTCAGAATTATAAAATGTGAAAATAATAAAAAACGCCACCGTAACACCCACCTACAACTTTTCCAAGTACTTTTTTATATTTCCTTCTTATGAAGAAGTTGCCAAAATGTGGAAAAAAATTGAAAAAAAAACCATATAATTTTTTTTTTCATAGACAACATGTATTACTTTTATTCTGTGTTCAGACATACTTCGTACATACATAATGCAAACAGAACACATTTCTTCCTTATTTTCCCTAGTTCTGACATTTGATATCTCAAATAAAGCAAGAAAATATTGCTATGCCGCAATTGGATGTCGGTTTGTTCAAAGATGTCAATAACAGATAGATATATCAACATATGTAATACATTACGTACTTGAATGACAACGCAAGTAATATATTTTGACAAGTAAAGTTTTATGCTAGTTATATCTCGCTGCTATGTTCATGTAAATTAAATTTTAAAAATATAAAAGTTATCTTATTTATTAGCAAGTGCAATTAGAATTTGATGATATTTTAAGATGTTTGTTTTTTCGTGAATAATATATTTTATTTACAAAAATAAAAAAAGGATTTAAGTGTATCAGTACTATAAGTACTATACAACTGATAAATATATTTAAATAGTAGCTTTGCTTAGTTTGGGACTAGAGGGCGCTGTCCTATAATGAGTAAACTTCAGGAGTATTTATTTATTTATTTAAATGCTTATATACATTCATTTTTAATAGAGATATCTGGTTATAACCAAAATATACACAAGCAGACTTCTCCCTTGAAGGGATTTCTTCCAGTCAACTTTAACCTTATGAACCTGAAGAAGATAATATCTATTCGTACAGAGTTTGTAGATAAAGCATAACATATATGGAGCAAAAATAATATGGTAAATAATAAACTATATTATTGATAGCTATATATTTAAATAACTGAATATAAACATAAGAAGAATAAATATGTAGCTATATATTGAAATAACTGATATAAAAAGTAAATAAATAATAAATATATATATAAATTAGTCCTTAGAAATGGTAACAAGTCAAGGGTATCATGGCCGGCAGATAGATAGATATGAACATAACAGAGTACACTGTACTCTGTTAGGTTCATATCTAAATGTGACGGTTACCACTTCCCATCAGATGCACCGTCAGCTTGTTTGACATTCTAAGTTCCATAAAAAAAATTAAAAAATATGTAAGTAACTCAAATGTTAAGTTTAATATGAAATCTTATTTTAATAAATTAGAATGCATTTATAAGTATTAATATCTTATAGATAAAGCATAATTTTATGAAACTAGCGTATAAGAAAATGGCGTAACTGTCATGGCCGCTTCGCTCGTAATTTTCGCGGTTTTTAGTCGCATCGCTGCCAACTGTATAAAGTTTTATGATGAAAATCATCTTTGTTGATCTGGCACATTAACATGATATATTGATATGTTCATCGAGAAACTTCAAACGATTCATTTGTATGGGTATAGTGCAATTGTTCGCGGAATCTTTTGTGTATTAATAGATTTTTAGACGCAATTCAGTAATGTCTTTTAATTACTTGTATATATATTTATCGATTGATATTAGTAATGTGACAAAATTTCCGGGTTACCTGACCAGTACTTTATATGTAAAAAGTGACATATATATATATACACTTTTTATGGATTTTCTATTATTATTTTTTTAAAATATTATTATTTCTTTTTCTCTATTTTGTAAATGTTTGTCTCTGTTTGTGTGATAGAAATAAATTATTTATCTATCTATCTATGTAAAATTTTTTTTAGAGCCTATTGTATCTTGTGATTATAACTTTATGTTTTTGTTAAAAAATATTATTTTTTTAATTTATATTCAAAACATTTCAAAAAATAAACAATAAATAAACTTTTGCTTTATAATAAACAAAATTTTGCTTTACAAATATAGACATCGTGTTTACTGATAAAGAAATTATGCCTATATGTTGCAAAAGTAACAATTGGAATCAGTTTAAAATTTAGTACGTAATCGCATAACATATCCAAAAACGTACAGATCTTTTCTTTCTGGAATCCACTATAAAATACACAATAAAAATTCTCAGATTACTTGGAAGACTACTTGAGAAAAGGAACTAAAGGTTAGAACAACATTAATCAAGGCCTCGCCCGTAATTACTGGGAGAATTTCCATCGTATTCTATGATCTTATCTTTTTCGATTTTCTCTTTAATAGACGATGTTGGTTTGAGAAAGATCACATTATTTATTCTATGTAATTCTGCCAAAGAAATCTGATTCCTTCGTTTGAAGTATTATTGGCGAAGCTATATCAGGAGTTCGGAGTAATTCAGAATTTATTATTGTACTTAGAAGTTAAGTACTCATTTAGACCATTTTTCTAGTATAATTATATCATATTAGCTTTTATCAGAATTATATGATTAATACTTCAAATTGTTGTTCATTATACAATGTATTTTTTTTTTTTTATATAACTTAGAATGGCAAACAAGCTGACGGCCCACCTGATGGAAAGTGGTAACCGTCGCCTATAGACATGAGCAGTACTATGGACATAACAGAGTATACTGTTTCGCCCATGATAGCCCCATGTATTGCCATTCTTGAGGACTCAGGTGTTATTCCTCTGTACCCAGTAAATGCATGTATATTAACTACCTATCAATAAAATTTTACTACACTCAAACAAGGTTCGTGTACTTACTCTACATAAGAACATTGTAACTCTATGTACATGAATGCATTATAATAAATAAATGTTTACTAACTGGAACGTATACTATCTTTTACCTGCGACTTTGTTCGCATGACCGGGATATATTCATTGACCAGGATAGATATTAAATTTTACCCTCAACTTCATCCGAGTAATTGTGATATATTCACTGACCGGGATTACAAGTACGCCTACGCCTACGCCCTTCCTATCGAGGGGCAAAAGATTGTTAGTAATCAAGACTAAGGGCTCTATTACTAGCAATATACCCAACCAGGTCGGCCTCCCCATGGTGCCCCCTGGAAACCATCGTGCTGAATTCCAAGTGTATTCATCACAATGGGCTAACTGACCTGCCTTTTTCATCCCCAATTATCCCTCACTGTTGCCCCGCCAGTGTATAACGTTAGCGCAGGCGGGGATACCGTTGCATTATCATCCATTAAAAAGTCCTTCTCCATTTAATACGTGTGTACCAAATTTTAAGACGCTTTGAGGCAACAAACCCATTTCCACATTTATAATATAGGTAAGGATACAGAATGAAATGGTATACATTAGTATCCCTTTAAAGGATTGCTCCATCAGTGAAACTGGATATTTTTCCAATGAAATATAGATCGAAATACGACAAACACTTTGCGTTTACCGTACGAATTACGTGCCGTGTTCAAAACTCATATATATTTATATGCATATACATATAATAAAATATCAGCCGTTAACTGTGCACTGTTGCCATGCTTGGTAGGCGGGTTGGCAACAACAATTAAGCTTTAGTGATGTTTTAATAAACGGATTACAGAATGCCATATTGCATTAAGCTCGCTATTTGTACAAAATTTTATTGTGCAATAAAGAATAAATAAAAATAAAGTAAATAAAACAGTTTCAAATGAAAATACACATAATAAGTTACAAAGTAACATCCAGTTTAATTCATATTTAATATGAAAATAATGTCAAAGTAAACAAATAAAAAAAACAAACGCTGAAAATGAAGAACTCATTTTCACAGCGACGGTAGGGAGTGTAAAGGAAAAATCTAATAAACTCACATCACAGGTACACACATCTGGAAACGTGAATTTCGTGACTTATAATAGCATGCAAATGAAAACACGTCATATTATATATATATATATATATATAATATTATTTTTCACATATTTTCACTAGGCGCGTATTATTAACTAAATTTGCCGTATGGTCCCGGCATAGAATCGGCCATGCCTTCTATTCCCGTAAGTGTCGTAAGAGGCGACTAAAGGAACTTAATGGTCGAGGGATAGGCAGCAGCGTCCCTCTTTAAATATTACCAAGGCCTAACTGCGGTGGTCGAGGGAAAGGGATTGTTAGTAAAGGGGTCTAATAAACCCATTGCTAACAATACACCTTATCAGGACGACCTTCATGTGGTTCCCCCTGAAAATCATCGTGAACAATTCTTGTTGAATTCGTCACGATGGGCTAACTGACCTGCTTTCATGGTCATCTATCATCTATCACTGATGCCTTGCCGGTGTATACCGATAGCGCAGGCGGGGTTACCATTCCATTATCGCCCTTTAAAAAAAACTGCGGTGGCCAATCCGCCTGCCAAGCGTAACAACTACTGTTAACCCCCCCCCCATAAGTGGCGGCCTATAATCAGCAATGGACTGTTACCAGCTGATATGTGTATATAAATTATGCAAATTTATTATAATTACTTTTTCTTTGTTGTTGCCGTGTGGTCCGAACATAGAATAAGCCACGTCTTGTTCGAGCAATAGATGAGCAGCTATGTCGCTTTTAAAACATCTTCAAAACCTAACTGCCAATCCGGCTGCAACTACTGGCAAAACCCTCAAGTGAAAGGCTTATGTTCAGGAGTGGAAAGGTATGATGATGATGATTTTCCTCTGTCGTTAGAGAGACGTAAGTTTTTATAACCACATTTCATGAAATCATAAATATCAATTTTGCATGTATGTTACTCTACTGTAAAGCATTCTCTGACATATTAATTTGACTTTATTTCGTTCTGCAATAAGCACAATTTTGCTATTCAAAAATCAACTATATAACAAAAATTTAAATGAGACTCAAAAATTATCAGAAAATAATCAAAACTAATTCACATTTGGAGGAGATATATATAACATACAAAAAAAAGTTCTTTGTGGTTTAATAATCTTGTCTTTTTTTTTTAATTAGTTGTAAACGAGAATCTAAAAAAAAGAAAAAAAATTGATTAACTACTAACTCAATGCACAAAAAGCTATTGAATCTTAAATAATTATTTTTGCATATAAATGTCTTATAATGTATTTAGTCTCTTATATCATTTGAAAAGCAACTTATATCTTTATTCATTTATACTAATATTATAAAGAGTACTATATATACTAATATTATAAAGAAATATTTTACTGTTTGTTTGTTTCTAATGGATAAATTCGAAAACTAATAGACCTATTTTAAAAATTCTCCCTCCGATAGAAAGCTACATTGTCAGCAAGAAACAGACTATATATATTTTATGAAAATTCTATCTAGATAAACGAAGTCTGGCCACATCACTAGTTTCAAATAAATTTCAAGACGACCTGTTGACCTGTTAAAGTACCAAAAAGTAACAAATAAAGAATTTGACATTCATAATATAACTGAGCTGAGAAGAAAAAAGGGTTTTCTCAAAATAAAAGCAAACTTTATAGAGTAAGTGACAAAATTAAATTAAAAACACAAACAAGAGGGACAAACCTATTCCCGTTGTTGAGTCAAAAGTTATGGATAAGTGTCAACCCTCGTCAATAAACTTTATCATACAGACAAACGTTTCTACTTTATATCAACATATCAATACGTTCCAAGGGTTGACACAACATGGAAAATTATTAATAATTTCTAAGCGATCTATATGTTTTGAGACAAGTTTTTTTTTTATTTATTTCGTGTTTTGTTTGTGTGTAAATTTATGTATTTATATGTGTATGACATAGCATAGAATAGGCCACCCTTTCCTGTGAGTGTCGTAGGAGACGACTAAAGGAACTAAATGCTAGAGGAATGGGCAGCAACGTCCCTCTTAAAACATATCCAAAAGCCTAACTGTAGTTGCCGCCGCCCAATATGCCAACCCACCTGCCAAGCGTGGCAACTACTGGCAAAACTCCCCTTATGGGGAAGGCTTATGTCCAGCAATGGACAATTAATAGCTGAAATGATGATGATGTGTGTTATCGAAGTTGGTTGGGAACTGGTGATGATACATCGTAATATCTTCACCAATTCCAAACAGTAAGTCAATGTCTGAGAAGATTACAATAAGATTCTGTGGATATAGTCGAAAACTGATAAAAGATAATTTTAAATTTTCCCCAATTTCTGTTTAATTAAACCACTTCACACCTTACATTAAATACATCTTGTTCCTAATTTTTTGTTTTTTACAAATTCTAATAGTCATATAAACAATAAGTTTAGATAAATCTAAGTACACAGTGTTGCCATATTTAAATAAACCTACGTAATTTCACGTCCTATTTCACATTAATTCTGCCAGATGAAAATTGCACTGGTTCAAACAATGCCTCCGGGCCGCGGTGGGCTCAAGAGTATTATTGTTCCAGTCTAATAAGACTTTTCCCGCATTACTCAATTATATAGTTGCAGCATTGCCATGTGGCCCCGGAATAGAATGGGTCGCGCCTTCCTTTCCGGTGTTGTTTTAAGAGGGGATTAAAATAACTTAATGATTGAATGATAGGCAACAGTGTCTTTTTTAAAACATCACCAAAGCATAACTGCGGTTGCCAACTCGCCTGCCAAGCGGGGCAACTACTGGCAAAACCCTTCTCATAGGGGTGGACTATGTTCAGTGGACAGTTAATGTCATATATGATGATGATAATTGTAATATTGTAAAAAGTACTAAATATTTAAGTCACCCATATGATCTTGAGAGTTTGACGCGTCATATTTATATTAGATACCCAAAATATTTTGTTGTGCTATGAAATGAAAAAAAAAAATCCTCAAAGATTTCTTAGGAATTCCAAAACATTTCCTCGAGGATGCTACTGTTTACTATTTCAACTCATATTCCATTTACTTTATTTGTGTGTATTTAATAAAAAAACTTGCATTCAATTTGTAGCCTAGTGAAAGAAGGACCTTCTTGTTCACAAATGATTTTTCTTTCCATTCATTTTTCTCATTCTACCTATTGCTATTTAATCAAGAAAAACAATGGATATTTTTGTTATCTCACAAGACTGTGGAAATTGATAAATCCGTCAAAATTATTAAAGACTAAGTGTTTCTCGTGGCTTTGCACGTGTCATGTTGTATTTTCTCTCTAAATTGTCATTTTCCAAAACTCTTTCTTAACTTAGCTGATGCTTATATTATATCAAATTACAGATATATAGATTACTAGCTTTTACCCGCGACTTCGTCTATGATCCAAGATGTGTTCATTGACCGGAATGAAAAATAACCTGTATCCTTCCCCATCCCATACAATACATATGTACTAACATTTCATAATGATTAGATAATCCGTTAAGGCGCTAAATAGTAACAAACATACAAACTCCGTATCACATTTACAATACATACACGTATTTATTACTAGGAGTATTTATTACCTCACTACTTCCATCCTAAGAGTTTTAACTGGGCATAGGATTTTTGAATTTTCTATCTAATACACGGGCAATTAGTGCTTTATCTCGGTCATCTCGACATAATGAAGAGAAATGATATTACATTATGTACTTACACGTTTTCCATTACCACCATAGGATACCATGGACAATAGAATATAATAAATTCAGAGATCTATCAGAACGACGAGATGGCAACTTCTTTGTCAGTATCAAATATATAAAAAAGCTGGTCAAGTGCGAGTCGGATTCGCGCAGCGAAGGTGCCGTACAAAATTATCAATTTAAATTTTTTGTTTTGTGAAATAACTACAAATTTAAAGTAATTTTTTCCTTTACTTGTGCTATAGAACATTGTTTCTTGTCAAAATTCATGATTCTAGGCCAACAAGAAGTACCCTATAGGTTTGATTCCCTTTGCTTATGTCAAAATATGCGATATAAATGGAACATAAACGACCGTATCTTTTGATTTCATATATTTAAAAGCTTGACTTTTTCACTGCTTTAAGAGATTACAGACCGGGGTAAATGATATTAATTTCAATTTAATACCTTCACGCGTTCCTAAGAAAAACGGTCTTGACACACGGACGGACGGACAACTAAGTGATCCTATAAGGGTTTCGTTTTTCCTTTGGAGGTACGGAACCCTAAAAGAAACTAAATCAATACTGAACAACGAGTATAACTCAGTAAACACTTCAAATCAAATATTCATTTATATAATCCAAATAAATAAATACAATTTTTCCAGAGACCTACAAAGCTTCAACTGTGAAAGACATTCACTAAACGATTTACAATTCCAACAGAATTTTTATTTGTAGAATTCTAATATAATAAATCATCAGGACGTGATGTTTTTAGGCGATTCATGTAGTTTAACAATCATTAATTTTAGGCACAGACAATAATCTCACTTCGTGCTAATGTAAATATTTGTTAAGATGTTTGGATGTTTGTTACTTGATCACAGTTACCAGGTCCTGGACTTTTTTTATCCTAATATACGCAAAAAAACCTGTATTTTTTTTTATACGACTTAGAATGGCACACAACCTGACGGCCCACCTGATGGAAAGTGGTAACCGTCGCCTATAAACATGAGCAGTACCATGAACATAACAGTACACACACATACTGTTTCGCCCATGATAACTTCCATGCGTTGCCATTCCTGAGGACTTAGATGTTATTCCTCTATTCCTTGTAAATTTACGCCGTATCCCACCCTTCAAAGTTTATAATTTGCCAGATAGATATTGTATGAATGTTGTTTGCTTAGGTACCTCTGTCCCGTCTTGTTTGCATGGCTGTATTTCGGTATAAAGGATTTTTTTAATGGATGATAACGGGCACCAGCGAGGAATGATAAGTGGGGATAAAAGGGCAAATCAGTTAGCTCATAATGTTGAATGCATCTGGCATTTAGTAGGATGGTTTTTAGGAGGACCATAGGCAGGTCGACCTAATAGGATATATTGTTAACAATGGGACTAGTAATCCATATTACTAACAATACGTTCCCCCCTCGGTATGAAGGGTGGGATATTGCAATGAAAATACAGGGTACAAAGTCATAACACCTGAGACACAGCATACTGTGTTATGTCCATGATACTGTTCATGTCTATAGGCAACGGTTACCACTTGCCATCAGGTGGACCATAAATTTTTCTGCCATTTTAATTTGAAGAAAAAATAATTAATACAGAACACAAACAAATACATCTTTGACCGTTGTTTGCCTTGTTTCTGCTTAAAGAATCATACCTATATCTTACTGTTAGTTTATAGAGAAAGCTATTAATGTATACGGCTCAAAAACTTTTATAATAATCTCTTGTATAATTTACGAATAATGTATGAAGATGACTACCAAATTTGCCCCGTACACTTTAAGTACCTACACATTTGAAAGTATAATAAACCATTTAAACATACATATAAGCTATGCAATATTCCCTGTCCCATACCATACGAAACCCATGTTTACTGATGTATTCATACAGCGACAGAATCGAAGATGATAACGTTTGGATGGTTCAAAGAGCTATAGAAATGACCGAGGACTTATAATAACTGGTATATATATGTTAAGAATATAGATACTCGTTTTAATATCTCATTCTAAGTACAAGAGAAAGGTATATCCACTCGGAACGACCATAAAAGTGCAATAAAGAAGTGTAAAAGCTATAAACCGACGAAGCTAGAATTGTTTTTAAAAGAATAAAATTGAAAGACACGTGTGTTTATAGGCAAACTTAAAGGGTCACGGAACGTATGACAGCATATAACTGGTTCAAGATTAATACAAGATTTCAGTTCCAGGAAGCAGTCTCTAAAATTAGGTCGTCGGCCTTCTATAGGAAATGGCACGAGAAGAAGTATAGTATCAAGACATATAATAAAATCGTAACTGGTCGCTGTCCGTACATGGAAGATATACAAGAAGAAGAGAACTATTATAGGTTTAAACCGTTTCTGAGATTAGCATACACAAACGTATAGACATACAGACAAACAGACAAAAAATCCAAAAATCATTGTTTTGGGTTCCATTGCGTTCATAAAGCCCCAATATAATATTTTTTCTTATATATCTTCCATATATAGATAACGACTAGTAACGATTTTATTATATGTATTGATAAAAAAATAGTTTATATTTATGTCTGTTCTCCTTTAATCAAAGGTTGTTTGTAAGAAATTGCCCAAGTGATAAGACCGCCCGTCGTACCTTGATGTATATATTTTAAACTATACTTTATGCTACTGTAATTCACTTAAATTTTCTCACATTGTATGTATTTATGTGGTGATCCATTTGGGGTGTCCATGTTGTGGTGTGAATGTTGGGTAGTGCATAAAAAAAACAAAAATATGCAATTATAAAGTTGAAATTAAAATAAGTATAATTAAAAACATGTCTCATTTTAAACTGAATTTTATCACCAATATATAAACTTTGAATTAGGTATTTCAGTTTATTTAATAGCTTAGATACTGAGCTAATAGCAACAGCTGATTAGAATTTTAAGGCTTTCGAATTATTTGTCTGAAGTCTGAATACTAAATTGAGTTAGATAAAATTAAATTTCGAAACAAAATTATGGTCTTCAATATCGAAATAGCTTCTTTTGTTTTTACTGTTTTACATTACGAGTTAGTTTCATGTATCCTTTATAAAGATAAATTCACAAAGTCATTGAAATTAAGAGAATGCGTAAACTAGACTCATGTTCATTTATGGGCAGTAGGAGGAAGAACTTGTTAGTAATGCGGGCTACCAGTCTCGTTGCTAGCAAGTCTACCTTCATATGGTCCCTTCTGGAAACCACCGTGATGAACTCCAGGGGTATTCAACAGGATGGACTAATTGACCTGACTTTTCATTCTTTATCATCCCGCCAGCGTATACCGTTAGCGCAGGCGAGGTTACCATTCCATTATCATCCATTAGTTTATGGGCGGTTAATTTAAACATGTTTACTCAACACGTATGCACTTTCGTAATGCATATTTTATTATACATTTAATTATTGAAACCTGGTTATATGACATTAATATTATTAAAAAATCTCGATGTGTACAAAAATATTTTGGCTGTATGAAACTGATAATTGTATTAGGGGTTTATATTTGGAATCGAAGGTGTAACGAGCTTTTGCTTTTGAAAAAAGAAAACGAATTAAAATTAAGAAGATTTATTTTAAAAATATATGAAAATTTGTTTAAAATCAAATTATATATTTTGTTATTATATATTATATACAGATCATATATACGTGTGATATATGTATATATGTTTAGTATCCATATAATAATGCGGTATCTACCCTTTGCATTTTTTCTTAATGTCCTCTACTCAAAGATTGTCTGAAAGAGATTGCTTAGCAACACAGCCGCCATTTGTACTCGCATCATTTCACACTAAAATTTACTTTACTTACTATTTTCATAAATGATACAACAAAATGTATATAAATAAATAAAAATTTCAAGTCAAAATAATATACCATGGAACTTGGAACTTTTGTAAGTCTATTAAATAACGTTATAAAATTTCTTGCCATTTCTTTGTCTTTTGTAGCTAAAGTCTCCTCTTTGGGAACCTCAATATCTTTATTCATAACCTTGTCGAGCTTCGAAAATATCATATCTGATTTATTTTATACTAACTTTTACCCAGGACCTTGTCCGCGTGACCGGGATATGTTTACTGACTGAGATAAAGAGTGACATATATACTTCTCCATCCCATATAGAACGTGTATACCAAACTTCATAATTAGTTAAGCCGTTAAACCGCTATAAGATAACAAACAAACAAACTCACGTTCACGTTCATAACATTATTATCAAAAGTTTCGTTAACGCGCATTATATTTTAATGTAATAACTACCGGTTTAACTTACGTGTAATTAGATCGAAAAAGCTCGACTAATTTCGGAATCAATTTGTGATCCTTAGTCATAAGCAGCTGTGACACGAATGCAAAACTGTATAATATTAGTAAGGATATAAGATTATCGAGAAAGGCAAAATAGATTTTTTTTATAGACATAAATTGTTTATTAAGTTTAATAATAAATCATGATGAAAAGTGAATCGTCGCCTAGAAAAACATATCAGAGTATAAATGTCGCCCATGATACCCAATGCGTTGTCATTCCTGAGGGTTCAGGTGTTATTCCTCTATACCCAGTAAGTTCACGCCATATCCCACCCTTCAAACCGAAACACAGCCATACAAATACAACTGCTCTCCACGGTTAAAACACGAATGGGACAGCAGGTGTCGGGACGGGAAATCGACTTTTTACAAAGTCTATTAATTTTGTTTTTTTTTGGAAGGAACAATAAATAATCGATCTAAATATTAATTGTTTATTTGTAAAAATATTTGTTCATTTACTTTTAATATAGATATCAGGCGTGCTTATCCCTATTTATTATGACACGATAGGTGATTCTGTCTATATAATTTAACAGGTGACGAAAAGCATATTTATTTGTTTGTATATATTATTTGTTGCACTTGTAAATTACAAATATAACACATTTATAATACCTAATTGTAAGAAAAAGTTAACTTATCTCTAAAAGAGATTTTTTCCAGCTAACCCAATATACATATATACATACATATGTATACGTAGTGAGAAAGCATATAGCTAGCGGGCAGTACGTCAATTTATCTATCTAACAACAATTACAACAAAACAATTAACAACAAAAATGTTAAAGCACATTTTTAATGTGAAGTAGCGATGCGCGAATACGAATTTTTTTTTTTTTTTTTTTTTACAACACAGGGGGCAAACGAGCATGCGGCTCACCTGATGGTATATTGACTCATGGGATCACCCACAACACCTACGGCATTGCAGGTGTGCTGCCAGGCCTTATTAAAAAGGAATATGGTCTTTTCTTGAAGGTTATGTTTCGTATCGGTTCGGAAATACTATCATGCTGGAAGTTGATTCCCAGCGTATACCGTTGTGCGTGGAAGAATTATCATCCATTAGAAAAAAACCACAACGTTGGAGGAACAAATACCACTCGTCCATTATAACAGTTGGGATGAATTTATTTGTTTATATATTATTGAGCACTTGTAAATTACGATGGTGAAAAAAATCAATTGTAAGAAAAAGACTCGACTTATCTATCAAAAGAGATTTTTTCCAGCTGAAAGTGATATACATATATACGGTGTCATTTTATACGGTGAACGCGCAGACTTGTGTCTTCTTAGGGTTAAAGTCAAGATATCTATCTACCAACAATCAACAAAACAATTAACAACAAAAATATTAAAGCACATTTTTAATGTGAAGTAGCGATGCGCGAATACGAATGATTTTGTTATTCGAATTATAAGTAATTACTAATTTTAGAATTCGACTACTAAATTAGTAATGTACTAATTTCTGTATTCGAATAATTTTACTAATTAGTAACTAATTACAACGAAGTCTTATCCCTATCCTGTATCCGCTATGATTGATCATGATTTAGTATAGACTAAATCATGACGACGAAAAAAACAAAAAAAAAATCGGGTCGACTCGGCTATGTTCGTGTCAATTCGTACATAAACAACTACTAATGAATGATATTTATAGTCAAATGATATTAGTAGTCGACGATTTTTTTTTTATGATGAGTGAAAATGGTATGGTAACGGGATACGCTGGCGGAGCACCAATGAAGGGTGATAGATGAGAATGAAAACAGGTCAGTTAGCCCATCGTGATGAATTCATCTGGAATTAACCATGATAGTTTCCAGGGAGAACCGCGAGGAGGTCGACCTGGTTGGGTATATTGCTAGCAATGGGATTCTCAGTCTCCATTAATAACAATCCCTTTCCCCCCCAGTCGAACGATATTAGCAGTCTGCTAACATTAGTAGTTGAAAATCATTCGAATAATCCGAACGATTTGCTCAATAGAATGAATATTGTGCACAATAAATAGGTAGTAGAAATCATGATGACATTATGATAATAGTGGCATGCAAATGTCAAATTTTGGCTCGTTCCAGTCAACGATCTGCGGGTTGATGTGAACAAAATGCAAACCTCGCCAGCTGACGGATTAATTACAACAATTTGATCATCTGACAATATCACAAAGACGCGATTGTTGACTTCCAGTCACATAACTAAAAAAAAATATATAATAACTACCGTGAGTCATACTGTATTGTAGTTTTTATGTCGACTTTATATGTATATACTTTTTATGTTTTAAATTCGGAGATGCCTAACTAGTTCGTTGTTAGTTTGCTCGTGCTGATCACGACACAGCCGTAAACTGCGCTCATGAATAAGGGCGCTTACTTAACTCGAAACTAGTCTGGCATCCTTGAATTTAAAACATGAGTAAAGTTTTATTTTTGAAAATACATAATTATAATTATTTTCTGTACCTTTATTTTTATTATATAGCAATAAAAATATGTTAATTCTAATATTTGAAAAAAATGACAAATTAAAGGTTGACAAAACATATAATGCGACAACGAACGGATATGTGTATGGAGCAGAGGTCTAGTCCGAACATAATTATCAAGATAGTCTATGTCCACTATTACCTCTTTACCTTGCTACTTGTAGCAGATAAATAGATAAACAAAAGATTAAAATAGTAAACTTATTATAGATAAAAACAATTACGAGAAATGATCACACAGAGTAAACAATAAGCGGCCTCATGGCTAAAAACGATCTCTTCCAGACAAACTTTAGATAGAGAGGAGTTATTATATAATAATTATAAACAGTTTAATCGGAAACAAGATAAAAGTTCTGACGTAAAATCCTGTAATACTATTTTTTGTATTAAAAGTTTTGCAGAAGATTTTGCGTGATATCGATACAAACATATATATATATATATTTTATGTAGCTTGTTAAATTCATGCTCTGCTACCAGAAATTATTAAAATAAGAATAATTAATATTGTACGAGGACAATGCTATCCGATGTAATGTCCAAATCTATCCAAAAATCTAATTATAATGTCCTGGCAGTCTCGCGAAATAAAGTAAAAACGAAACACCCACGCTCTATTAGATACGAGTCTTTTAGATGATCTTAGGAAACAATAATGGATTTTGACCTGAGCTAATAAAAGTCTATTATAAGTGAAGGACTACTTGGCATAGAAAAAAATTCCCCTTATAGGGGAGGCCTATGTTCAGCAGTGGACAGTTAACGTCTGATATGGTGATAATGTAGCAAGAAATGCGGGTAATGTTGTAATAATATTACGTTGTACTTAAGTAGTAACTTATTGCTCGATATTTCGTACGCGTGGATTTCAGACGTAGGGAAACGAATGAAATAAACAATTTTTAGATGACATACGAAACATACATTATATTTTAAGTCAGACCTTTAGGAATATAACTGTGAAAACAGTTTCATGTTGTAGATTTTGCGTGATATCGGTACAAATATATAGACAGAAAGACAGATATCAAAATTTTAAATAATATTTATTTTTATTTTTAGGACCCCTTATTATAATTTTAATAAAAACCTCCTAAATACAGACATCATAGATAAGATCACCAGAGGGAGACTTTGTACAAAAGTCAATTGCTTGGGTACCTCTGTCCCATCCGTGTTTCAACCGTGAAGCAGCTATGTTTGTATGGCTGTGTTTCAGTTTGAAGGGTGGGATATGGCGTGAATTTACTGGGTACAAAAGAATAACACCTGAGTCCTCAGGAATGACAACGCATGGGGGGTATCATGGGCGAAACAGTATACTCTTAGTTATGTCCATGGTACTGCTCATGTCTATAGGCGACGGTTACCACTTTCCATCAGGTGGGCCGTTAGCTTGTTTGCCATTCTAAGTTGTATATATACATAAAGTATAATTAAAATTACAATTTTATTATATTATTAAAGTATTATAAAATATTCACTATCTATGTAATATTAATAAGCTTCTGAATATACAAGATATTTTAAATCTATCTTTAACATAGAATTTTCATTAATTAATTCAAATCATGATCGAAATATCCCTTGAAGTTCACAAGCACTCTGTTGATGAAAGTAAGCCCACCCTACTTTATACACAGTCAACATCCTGGTAGGCCTCGTTAAATGGATCTCATGTATTTTTCATTTGATCAACAATACAGGAGAATACAGAATGTTATGTGCTGTCCTAGGAATGTATGAATTTTATTGGGCATATTTTATGCAGGCGCAGCCTATACGACAAGATTGTTTTTCCACTGTTCATATTAAAATGTAGACTATAAATATATGATAAATATACGTGAATATATAAAATAAGCAATATCTTATTTTCTCTTCTTTAAAATCCATTACAATGGATATATTGTACTACATTGTAATCTATCTAATCTAGGTAATAGGTAATCTAGTTTGCACTCAATATAAAGTCTATGTATTACATGTATGATTAACATTTCGAATCATCCCACATCAAAAGTTGCTAACACCAGCATCCATAAAGACCTTCAATAAATACCTAAACAATAACCGCTTATACTCAGCACTCAACAATTCTCGTGATTTCATACAAATAATAAACTTTTACAAATATATATACACATACACTTTTTTTTTACAAATTAATATATAACACATAAAATAATTCCCCGCAATTTTTCCATGTAGAATTCCATTACTCAAAAGTACACAAATCAGGTTATCAAAATCGTTCCAGAACGAGGAAAATGCCAGTATGAGTAAGTATCTATACAGAGTCCAAGTTACATACAAATAACTCGTTATAGAACACTCACACATAGTGGATCTTTGCTATGTGAACTCTAATACTAATGACTCCGCATAAACTCAACTATATCAAGAGTTTAATTGTATCGTTTTAAAAATGAAATATACTCACAACTATAATCTCTCATTGAGTAGTCGGAGGTATTTCGCAAGACCAAAATTTCTATGTTATGTACTTTAGTGATCACATTGTGGTATTACTCTCTAATAGTATGTTACTTGAAGAAATAAATAAATGAATTTATAGTTCACGTTTCAAGCATAATAGAATTCAAAGTGCCAGAAAGTGATCCCACCGACGTCACTCGGATTATTTATATTATTATACAACATATATTTCCAAATATGTATTAAAAAAAAATGCTCACCTTATAAATTCTCTAAACGGTAGTAGTTAGTCATCACCTTCCATATATTTATATTACATTAATGTATAAAATAGTTACTAATTTATTTTATTACAATTCTTCGTGTTTTATTCATTAAGTATACCTGTTATTATTATTTCCTATCCTAATAATAAATTATTGCGTTCGTGATTCACTGTTCACACCAAAGATTGACTAGTAGAGAATGCCATAAGCATTAAATGCGCCTTAATAAAATTGTGGTACAAAAGCACAATTTTATTCCATCAATAAAATTATTTTAATAAATATATTATACCGACTTAGTCGTAGTTTGAAAATATTATGCACTTGTGTATTAATAAATGGTAAGAGCTTCACTGACAAGTGTGAGGCTCTTAAATAAGGATGAATGAATGTGTGTACCCACAACGAGCCACTTGTATGCAGCTTGGTTTCTATAGAAATAGTTACTCGTATGAAACCGTTACGAAGTTCCATCTCATTTGAAAGGTAATGAGACTGCTTCATCCGTTGAATTTTGCATGCGAAGTATAGGCAAACAGATATTCCAGTCTACAGTGATTTTATAACAAGGTATAATGTTATTCCGTAGATATTTATGTGCCTACATTCAAGGACACTGCATTGAAATGTTAGATTTGAAAATAAACTTTAGGAATCTATAATTTTAGTTAGATAATATGCAAATTTGTTTGATAAATATGTTATTTTATATTAAAAATACCCAATTTTTTATAAGACGTAGCTGAATATGTTCAGAAAATACTTTTTAAAAATATTTTTTTAACTAAACTATCGACTTAAAATTTACCAAATTAATATGAAAATTTTTTTACACAACTTAGAATGGCAAACAAGCTGACAGCCCACCTGATGGAAAGTGGTAACCGTCGCCTATAGACATGAGCAAAACCATGGACATAACAGAGTATACTGTTTCGCTCATGATACCCATGAATCGTGACAAATTAAATAAAAAGTGCAAATTGTCAATCCAGAACTCTCGAAGGAATTGGTGCAAATATATGCAAATTAAAAAGTCAAATGCCGATAATTATAACCTCCTGCATTAATTATGAATTATTTATCCTATAAAAAAGTTAATTGATTTTTGTAAATGCAAACTAAAATTAATAAGTAAATTCAATTAATGATATGGTTCGACCAAACCATAGTAAAATTAAAAATCTTTGAATTCTTTGAAGTTTGAAAATACTAACGTAACAAAACGGCTAGATGTAAAATAATGTCCCTCTATGTATTCTTTTAACGGGCTTTTAAAATATGGTGAGAAATAATTCGTGGTATAATGTTTTTCCGGTCATAATGAAACCCCTAAAACTGTATGCTACAACGAACAAGAGTTATGCAAATTCATGGCAAAGGAAAATTTTTGAGATATCCATCATTTGTAATTTTTATTTTTCTAGACGAGTATTTATTTTATAAAGAAGAAAGATTTTATTGTTTGTAATGGATAAATTTAAAAACTACTCAATCGATTTTAGTGAGTGACCTAGATGGAACCCCACCTGCGCTATCGGTATACGCTGGTGGGGCACCAGTGAGTGATTTATTTAGATTTATAAAAGACAACCAACAATATGCTCACAATAGCCCAACGTGACGAATTCCAATGTTAGAATTAACCACGATGGATTAAATCTAAGTTTGAACAAAAAAATGGAGGTCGACCTGATAAGGTATATTAACATAGAATGGGTTCATTAGACCCCATTACTAACAATCCCTTCCCCCTAAGTGACCTAGATTAGATATATGTTGTTTTCGAAAATTTAAAACACTACGCTCGAAGTTATCCAAGAGTATATATACCTGGGACAACTTGTCCGACTAGGTAAGTCTAATTTCAACTGAGAGATCAAGGCAGGGTAGATAGAGTTCGGAAAACTACGCCACATCTTTTCATCCAAAATACCTTAAAGTTTGAAGAAAAAGGTCTTTAACCAGACTGTATTACCAGTGATGAGCTATGAACCGAAACATGGTTCTACACAGTTTTTTTTATAAAGGCTGATAATGGAATGGTAACCCTACCCGCGCTGTCGGTATACACAGGCAGGGCACCAGTGAAGGATGATAGGTGAGTATGAATGAAGTAGGTCAGTTAGCCCATCGTGACGAATTCAACAAAACTTGTTCACGAGGTTTCCAGGCAGGGTAACCACGTGGAGGTCGACCTAATAAGGCATATTGCTAGAAATGGGGCTGTCAAACTCCATTGATAACAATCCCGAAACCCCTAGTTTTACACAGTTGTTCGTATGCAAAAGCTTCAAATTACTCAGCGAGCTATTGAGAGGTTTATACTTGGAGTTTTTTTGCGTAATAGAATCCGAAATGAGGGTACCCGCAATAAAACCAAAGTTAGCGACATAACTCGAAGGATATGCAAGCTGAAGTGGCAATGGGCTAATCACATAACTTAAAGAATCGATAACTGATTGGAAAGAAAGTTTCTTCAGTGGCGACCCTGTACGGGCAAACGCAGTGTATAATGCATTGCAAGGAGTCAGTGGATGCAGGTGGCTCTAGACCAATCCTTGTGGCAGTCAATATGGGAGGTCTACGTTCAGCAGTGGACGGATAATGGTTGAAATAATGATGATGGTACACTATATGTTATTTAAAAATAAATGGAGATCCATCAAAAATAACAAAAATATAACCCAAAGTGTCAAAAACTCACGTGAAGCCGCGGCGGATCGCTAGTGTTAGGATAAAATTAAAAAAAAAAACATTTCTATCTCTGTTGGGGTTTTCTTTATATTATAGGTTTAAACTTGATGGATTTATTGTCTGTATGTAAATAAATGTATGTTACTTATTCGCTACTTAGTTACAAATAGTGTGAGTAATTATGCATATGTATGGAGACAATGTATTTTTGGACGACCTTAAAAAAAGAGAGGAAGTCATTAAACTATAACAACTTCTTACAAATCCGATAATTTGTAAATTAGTCCAGCATTTAATAAAGTTTATTTTTTTAATTTCAAGACTGGAGTATTTAGAACTATGTACTATATACTACTACTATATACTATATATCTCGCGACTTTAGCCGCCTGAATCAGTATAAAGTATCCTATGTGTTAAATTAGAATGTAGTTTATTCATGTAGGTGGAAAAGTATTTTTATAATAATAGGGATCTAACAGCTCCATTGCTAGCAATATACCCTATCAGGTCGACTTTCGCGCGGTTCCCCCTGGAAACCATCTTGTTTAATTCCTATGGAATTCGTCACTATGAGCTAACTTGTTTGATTTCATTATCATATACCATCCCTCACTGGTGCCACGCCAGTGTATACCAATAGGAGGAAGAGATTGTTAGTTATGCAAACTACGAGTCCCATTGCCAGTAATCATCCTGTCAGGTCGACAACCACGTGGTCCCGCCTGGAAACCAACCACCAACCACAACAATACCGTGATGTATACCTAGAATTCATGCTGAATTCCAGGTATATACATCACGATGAGCTAACTAACCTACTTTTTCATTCTCACCTATCATCCCTCATTGATGCCCCGCTAGCGTATACCGCTAACGCAAGCAGTGTTACTATTCCATTATCACTCATTAAAAAAAAACCTATTTATGCATCAACTTTTATTTAAATCTGTTTAGTAGTTTTTGCGTAAAAGAATAATAAACATTCATGCAATCAATAAAGCAGATGAAAAAAAAATATTCAAACGTATTTGTAGTAATTTTTGGATAGCCTTTTTTACGATTTTACTAATTTCTAATTGGGAATGTAATATCCGCTGAGAATGGTCAAAAACACAGCTTTTGAATTTTTTCAACAAAATTTGTTTATTGCAAGTTACTTTGTATGATTATTAACTACCATATAGCGCAGAATCATACTAATTTAAATATTAAACATACAATTAATATATTAATAAATCAGATGCAACCACTAGAGCAGACTAGTCCCTACAAGCCCGTTTCACGAGTATGACGGTTGGACCAGTCATCATTGCAATAGTCACATAGCAGGTAGCCGCTTTTACATTATCACTAAGAGCAAGAGAAAAATTATAAGTATGGAAAGAAAAGAAAATTTTCCTTTATCATTTCACAACTCTCATGAAGAATATAAACAATATTACCTTTATCCAGTAACTAGACATTTTACTGGTAAGTATGACAGCAAAAAAAATATATTTCTCAGAAACGATGAACTTCCAAAAGATATTTACACAGCAGATACGAAATCCTTTTACTTTTTATATCGAAATAAAATATATCATTTCGTTCGCGAAGGGAACGCAATTTTCCGCTCCACGCTTGGTGCTTTTATCTCCCTTTAACGCGATAATGTATTATACATCTGTCTCGTTCACCTTCCGATATGTAATGAATCAGTAAACAGCTTTCACTTATTAACTTCTCTTTGTTCTATAACTGAAAGGGTCTCAAATTGTATGTTTAGCCCATGAGTTAATAATATGTAAATACTAGTGTCACAGCACGTTACTGGCGGAAGGAAGGAATATTGGGTTTATCGGCTTTATTACTTGTAATATATCGTCACCTCTATGGCAAATTTACAAATCTGCAGTTTTTTCAAATTTGACATTCCTTAAAAAATCTACATTTTGCGTCCTACTATTTATTGTGGCTTATTTTCAAATTTCTATCTCTAACGGTTAAAGAAATCGAGTAACTCGAATCTCCATATTTTTATGATATACCCAAAGTAAACTTACTTAGCATATTTTTATAGTATTTTCTATAATAAACACTTTAATTTGAATATTTCAATAATTATTTTATCAATTTTTCAATCCTAATTAAGTTATTTTACATGAATGATTGCTATAACGTTGTTATTTAAACTGAAGTTTTCTCCAAAACACGTAATTTATACCTTGGTACTCGTATATTTACGAAAGTGGCACTTTCATTAGTTTGCCATATATAAATGATTTTCTTTGGCAACTTATGACACTGCCACTTTTGTAGATTTGCTGTTGTATAACTCAATACCTACGAACTCTCATGTATGAAGATGCAAAGTAACGAATATGCATTTATTTCTGATACTGAATTCAATAAAAAACAGGATTTTAAAACTAAAATGTTAGCATGATCTCTTACAGTAGTCTTCTGTCAAAAGTTATTTGCATTCTAATTTTTCAAAACGTTCCCTTGTAAAATGTATATTTTTCAGTTTCGTAAGTTTACCATAAAGGTGACGATATGTACCTTGACTGGTCGACTTTCTTGCGGTCCTACCTGGAAACCATCGTGGTCAATTCCTATCGCATTCGCCATAGTGGGCAAACTGACCTGAATTTATTATCGTCGTTTTATCCTCTATTAGTGCTTCGCCATTGTATACCGTTAGCATACATAGCAGTTTTTATTTATTTATCAACCATTAAAAACAAATATTGAAAAAGAAATTATTTATGCAATTATTACTTAAATTTACGCATTTTTGAATAGTCATTTTTATGAGTGTATTGCCCATTCGGAATACAATTGCAGCTAAAAAGAACGAGCAAGAAATTTGTTATTTTTTTAAAGAGGAATTGTATAAATTATGAATTTGTGTGAATACAAACTACTAGTAAAAGGGGAAAAAGATTGGTGTACTGGGTATAATTGATCCATTGCTAGCAATACACTATCAGATCGACTTCCACGCGATTCCCCCTGAAAACCATCGTGGTTAATTCTAGTGGAGTTCGTCACGATGGGCTAATTGACTTGCCTTTTCATCCTTACGTATCATCCCTCACTGGTGATGAGTGATGGTGATGGTGAGATTACCATTCCGTTATCACTCATAAAAAAAACTACTAGTAAAATAGAACAATAGTAAAATAAATCAGTTGCAGTGAAGTTATAATAACTCAGTGATTTTATCTTTCAAACTAGAACACGGGAAAGAGGTGTCTATCCTGTCAGACGACTTCCTACGAAGTTTATCTTAGAAACTCAGTGTATCTCATATCTCAATCTATCTATAGGAAAACTAAATGTTACTATTAAACTACTTGCCTCAATCTTACAAAAGCTATTTATTGACAGCAACTGTCTTATCAAACTCTATACGAAATATTTATATATTTATTTTCCATGTGCATAACATGTGTGTACCGGGGGGAAATGGATTGTTAGTAATGAGGTCTAATAGCCCCATTGCTAGCAATATACCCTCTCAGGTCGACCTCCACGCGGTTCCCCCCTGGAAACCGTTATGGTTAATTCTTGTCGAATTCATTATGGTGGGCCAACAGACATGCATTCATTCTCACCTATCAAGATGATACCACTGGTGCCCTGTCGGTGTATACCGATAGCGCGGGCGGGGTACCCATTCCATTATCATCCATTAAAAAAAAAGTGTATACCTTGTACATGGCGAACATAACACTCAAAGACGTTCTCTGCCAATCAACCATGGGCAGACACAGATATTAAGTAGCAGTATTTTAAAATAAAAGGGAAACTATATATATGCACTAATATAAAATATCTAATATATATAGATAAATGGATATATTTTTTTTTATGGGTGAAGATGGAATTGTTACCCCGCCTGCGTACCAGTGAAGGGTGACAGGTGAGGATGATGACAGGTCGTTTGGCCTATAGTGACCAATTGATCAAGAATTAACCACTATGGTTTCCAGAGGGAACCGCTTGGAAGTCGACCTGATAGGGTGTATTGCTAGCAATGAGGTTGTTAAATCTCATTACTAACAACCTTTTCCCCCTCAAATGGATATAATTTAAAATTAATTTACATAAATATATACAGCATTATATTTATATTCAATTTTGTTTTTTTATAGAACTTAGAATGGCAAATAAGCTGACGGCCCACCTGATGGAAAGTGGTAACCGTCACCTATAGACATGAGCAGTACCATGGACATAACAAAGTATACTGTTTCGCCCATGATACCCCCCATGCATTGCCATTCCTGAGGACTCAGGTGTTATTCCTCTGTACCCAGTAAATTCGCGCAGTATAAGAATAATATTCTCTATGTGTATGTTTCTTATCTAATCATTTATCACAATAAATTTGTACAGTAATATTTTTAGCTGCTGCCTGCCAATTATCTTCAAAAGCGTACTTCTGACATTTCTTCCCACATAAGCAAATTATGTCAGAAACCACACAAACATTTTCCTGTTTGAAACATCGCTAAAAATATCCAATAATTTTGTATGTGTACTCGTATTTGAAAAACAGTACTTTTTTACATTTCACAAATTGAAAAATTAATAATGTTTTCCATTAGTAAAATATTTTAAAATACAAAGTTTTCTTTTGCCAAGAACACAAACGAACTGATGGTTTAGTTAATAAGAGATTGTTACTAATGGAGATATTAGTCCCCATTGCCAGCAATATATACTAAGTTGCCAATCGAGACACCGCGTACCAATAATAGAACAAGAAACAACGGCGACCCTTTTGTGGAGCCCCAGTAATGGTGAGATTTTTTTTATGCCATTTAGAATGGCAATCAAGCTGACGGCCTACTTGATGGAAAGTTGTAACCTATAAACACGAGATGTTTAAATCACAGCAACAATAGCGTATTGTCCCTTCCACGTATTTGTTACCACTCGATTGTTTATAAACGACGCTTATTTGATGTTCTGTAAGAACAAAGTTAGCTTAGTTCCCCTGTATCTTGCATTTAAACTACTCACTCATGTTTTGTGCAGGTATCCGCAATTAGACGTGTTTGCCTCCAACTTGCTGTAGTTTCGTCGGATGACCACAGAGTGTTTGTGTTCAGAGATTTAAGATCTAATGTTATTTCTATTTAAGTTGAATCTTATTAGTATTATTTCTTAAGTGATTTACATATGCGTTATTATACTTATGCTTTCATGGGTGAGCGTATTTGGAGACTATAAAGCTCATCTAATTGTTGAAATAAATAAAATAATAATTACGTCTCGTATGAAACTAGTTCTCTAATGTTGCTCATTTGTTTTTTTGGATTTGGAAGCATTCCTAGTGAGAACTGTGAGTCGAACGTTTGTACTTAATTTAGTGATTGTGTATGATTGTGTAATATAAAAATGTTAAATGGAGTTAAGGAATAAATCACCTAATTAAGTGAATGTATAGTATAGATTTCTTACCTAGTCAATAAATTTGTTTATTATAAAAATCTGTCTCGTTTAACTAACAACTGTTAATGTATAGATAAATTGTGTCCCACAAAAATAAAAAAGATTTCAATTCTATAAAAACACGTTATTTTGATCTAAACTCTAAATTACTGAAACGATTTTGATAAAAATTCTATGTTGATTACATAGAATTTTATAATCTGTAAGTATATCCTTTCAGATAAAAAAGAACTTTCCAAATCGGATCAAAACTAACGAAAGCACATAAAAAATTTCAATGCAATTCCAAATGGAATAATTAGAGACTATTAAACTTTAAATGAACATAACAAAATATTCATCCATTATTATTATTAAATCAACTATTAACTGTCCACTGCTGGACATAAGCCTCTCCCATAAGAGGAGAGTTTTTCCCATAATTGCCACATTTGGCAGGCGGATTGGCAATCGCAATTAGGCTTTGATGATATTTTAATAGGGATGCTGCTATTTATCCTTTAACCATAAAACTGGGAACGGGTGGCCTATTCTATACCGAGACGATCCGGCAAGAAAGATGTGATGTACTTATTAAAGTTTAGACTTCAAGGCCCCGCTCCAGTCACTCCTCTGGATGACGTTCGAGTCGGGTGGTCGTGTGAGTCGCATTGTGACATATTATTGTTTATTATTTTCTACGCCTGCTTACCATACCAAGAGGGGGGAAAGGGATTGTTAGTAATGGGGTCAAATAGCCCCATTACTGGCAATATACCCTCTCAGGTTGACCTCCACGCGGTTCCTCCTGGAAACCATTATGTTTAATTCTTTTCGAATTCATCTTGGTGGGCCAACTAACCTGCATTCATTCTCACCTATCATCTTCCACTGGTGCCTTCCAATAGCGCGGGCGGGGTTACCATTCCATTTTCACACATTAAAAAAAAACCATACCAGGAGGACAGCACAAAATAAGTATAGCAATAAATTAATATAAATTCAGCACGTGTACATTGATTATGTAACATAAAGGTTGCCACTGTATTATCAAGCAAACAATAAGTGTTAGTCATAACTTTGTTTATAATGTTTCCATCGGCGAATCAATCATAAGTTTATTTATAGAACAATACTCGTACATTGTAGTTGTACAAATCAAGTTACAACAGTTATATTTGCTTGTACATTTATAGGTAAGTGATCGTTCTATGTACAGGTAAACAGGATACCTGATATATTAATTCGAAATGCAATTTTATAATTGTTTTTATTCTAAGAAGTAATATTATATTTTCCCCTTGTATCTAAGTGGTTTTTGGTTCGACATTATATATAATTGGTATATATTATTATATATGTATAATGTAGATAATATAAGATTTATGTGTGTGTGTTATTTATGAGTAGGTGGATGATTCCTACTAATGTATAGGTTATTTCTTATACTAATTTACATATTAATATTACAAAGACGGGGATTAATTAACTCTTACTCTCCGCCCATTGTTTTCTCACTGTGATCATTTCTTGTAGTCATTTGTATCTATAATAAGTTTACTATTGTAATCCTTGAGAGAAAACAATAAAGAGTATCTATCTATTTATCTTAGGCTTCCCCTGCCCTTACGATGTCAATCAATTGTCATAAAAGAAAACTTAGTACATCTGGTATTTTGTACGAAGAAGGGCATAGGCTGCTTTTATGCTGGACGGACGAAATCGCGGGCACATCGCTTGTTAGTAAATTCTATTATGCATCTATATTTTTTATACCAAAAAAAAAAAAATATGTTGATCTTCCATAATTAATACCTGTTAGAGATATTGTATTTTTTATATATCTATAATGGACGTGTCAATAAAGCATGCGTTTCGCCGGATGTTATGCGGTAATACTAGCGCATTAGGGAGGAAAGGGATTGCTAGTAATGGGGTCTAATAGCCCCATTACTAGCAATATACGCTTTCAGGTTGACCTCCACGTGGTTCTCCCTGGAAACCATCATGTTAAATTCTTGTCGAATTTATCATGGTGGGCCAACTAACCTACATTTATTCTCACCTATCATCTTCCACTGGTGCCTCGTCGGTGTATACCGATAGAGCAAGTGGGATTACCATTCCATTATCACCCATCACAAAAAAAATACTAGCGCATTTTTATTTTAGCAAAATTTTAAGTTATATTTCCAAAAATTTCAATGTCATACCCTCATCCTATAAATTGTAATATAGCATTATACATATATTAAAGGTAAAATAAGATGCATTCAACTAAGGTCACATAAAATAGACGAGACAAAACTACACATATAAATGACTTTGTATATAATATTAATTTAAAGTAAAGTATACTGTACCAAGATTGTTGCATTTATGGATATCTATAATTATGTTTTGTGACTTGCTATTTCATAGAAATTGTGTTTGCTATGACTTAGTATTGTCGCTGTATTGACGACCTCGTGTACTCGAGGGGAAGAGATTGTTGGTAATGTGGACTATCAGTCCCATTGCTAACAATTTACCGTACCAGGTCGACCTCCCCGTGGTCTCTCCTCGAAACTAACGTGCTAAATTCCAAGTGTATTTTTTTTGATGGATGAAAATGGTATGGTAACTCCGCCTGCGCTATCGGGATATGCTGGCGGAGCACCAGTGAAGGGTGATAGATGACCATGATAGTTTGAAGGGAGAACCGCGAGGAGGTCAACCTGGTTGGGTATATTACTAGCAATGGGATTCTCAGTCTCCATTACTAACAATCCCTTTCCCTCCATTCCAAGTGTATTTATCACGATAGGCTAACTGACCTGCCTTTTTCATTCTCGACTATTTATTTATCCCTCACTAGTGCCTCGCTAGCGTATACCGTTAGTGCAAGTGGGGTTACTACTCCATTATCATCCTTTATAAAAAAGATCCCATGTACTCACATTTAAAATGAACTGCATTGTGTAATATCAGTTTTTTTTGATAATAGTATCTAACAATAGAGTTCCTTGACAGTATATCTCGGGTTACTTTCTAAACTGATAAAGAAAAGAATAAAAAAATACATGTCATAAGTATCTTGTGTTGTAGTTGTACCTACATAAATCAATATAGTTATAACCGGCTTCCTAAAGGGCAGTTTCTTATTTCATCTATTTATAGCCCTTGTACGGCATTTTATAAATCTTTTTCAAATTTAATGTCCTCCCATTTTTAATAATTGAACACGTCATTTCCATATTTGAAGCAAAATCGATTTCAACAATCCATGTTCTAAATTTAAATACGTATTTTGAATCGAATTAATCTGTTTACGAAACAATTGTTGTTTGTTTTATTCATTTTTAAAATAAGTAATATAAATTAAAAATGGACTATAAAAATATATCCAAAGCCGTAAAGTTATTAAAAAAATATTACCCAATATAAATTCTGTCATAATCGAAATCATTGTTCTTGGCGGAGAAAAATCTGCTTTCTTGTCATTGATTTTAAATCGATAATTAAATGTACAAACGTAAGCGAAACTAGTTATAAATGTATTCATTCTAAATCCATTCCCCGACAATAGGTCTGGAAGCGTACACAGATCGGTTGCATTGTGCTGAGATAAAACCAAACCTACCTACCGTATATGTCGAATTCTAAAATTAGGTTGTTCACAGTCGCTCGACTGTGTAATTAGATCAACGATTTAGTACACCTTATTAAACACGACTGTGACAATATCTTTTGATTATTACAAACGCTTTACAGAACTGTGAAACGCGTTACGTATTTTAATTTATAATTAACTACGCATGTGGATAAGTGGTAAACAGAGCGGGTTACCGAGTGGTAATATATATATATATATATATATATATATATATATTGCCACAAAGTGAGTATATTAAATTATATTTCGTCACTTCATTCTTCAGATATCAATAACTGGGTAGTTTCCTTAACCTAAAAGGAACTACGCATGTTCTTAAGTCAATCACTGTACATTTTATTTGTTTGTTCCAGCCCCTATCTACAATCCGCTCTTAGTTTCTATAATGAAGAGAAAGGGATTGTTAGTAACGGGGTCTAACAGCCTCATTGCTAGCAATGAACCCTATCAGATCGACCTCCACGCGGTTCCCCCTGGAAACTATCGTGGTTAATTCTCGTGGAATTTTTCACGATGTGCTCAATGGCCTGCTAATCTTCACCTATCTTCTCTCACTGCTGCCCCGCCAGCGTATACCGATCGCGCAGGCGGTTACCATTCCATTTTTATAAAATGGAACTATCTGGGAGTACAGATTACAGACAAAAATTTCATGAAATTTGAAAATATTTAATACTTATGAGGATCGTTTCAAAATAGTCGAAAATTGATGCGTAACATGCAATAAATAAATGTCCTTCCTTTTCCTCGCTTATAGAGTAGATAAACTAAATCCTCTTATAGTCACAGCTATCCTTAAAATAAGAATATATATTTTTCGACTCAACAATTCGATAGCTAGACGCGCCGCGCTGAGAAAACAAGGCGCGTAATTCTTTTTCTATTTCGACTGAAACTTCTTTAAAAAAAAAAAACAATTCTCATTGACAGAATAATTTTTAAAAAGATGCTAATGATTTCAGTTCCATCCTATATATTAAAACAAATTCGAGTTCTATTGTTTTAATAATAAAACTCAAATTACAACAAATTTGAGTATTGCTCATTAATTATAATGATATTTTAAGTATCTTTCTAAAAGTCAGAAGTTGCGAGCAATTTATACGTAATGAGTGTTCGAGAGTTACATTCCTTTTTCGTATTATAAGATTTTGAACTTAATTAATCTTTGTTGACATTTTGTGAAAGAAATAATAAATTACTTTCAATATAATTACATACATACATACCGTACTGGTTACGCTTCAAACTCTTTTCTCCTACATTCTTCACGACTCTGGAACGCGCTTCCTGATGCCATTAAGAGACTACCGACTAAACCGTCTTTCAAAAAAAGCGTTCACGCTCACTTTTTATTTTTATCCGAGCAATAAGTGCTTTATATTATTCCCAAATTAGTGTATAATATAGTATATATCATATATGTGTAAGTGTATTTGTTATTCATATATATTTATTCGTTTATATATGTAATTTTAGTATGTATGTATATCAATAATTAGTAGTACCGCATTCGAGTATTCTGACACTTCCCTATGGTTGACTGGGAGAGAATGCTTTTAGCATTAAGTCCGCCATGTACACATATTTGTACTAATGAATAAATAAATAAATAAAAAAATACATGTATTTTGAACTGGATTTATAAATACTGACTATATAAGTACTGTATTGTATAAGGAATTATCACTTCCCATCAAGTGGGCCGTCAACTTGTTTGCCATTATCATAAAAAAAATAATTGAGTTAATACTGACTCACATTTCCATGGTTGCGTGTTCGATCCGCAAACAGTAATACATTTGTTTACATAAATATTTGTATTATTTTTAGTGTTTTATATATTTGTATGTGTAAAATTTACAAATAAACAAATAAATATGTCTATCTATTATTTGGGTATTACAGTATGCCGTGTATTATATTGTATTTTATTATGTCCTGTTATATATATTTGTATTTATGTTTGTATAAAACATGGATTAACAATATTTTCTACATAAAAATACATTGCATTCATTTTAACCGAACTGTTCAATTAAGATAATGAAATTTGAACAATTTTTTAACGATTCTTTGTTTTTTAAATGATTAAAATATTACCATAATACCTGTGTCACTCAGATACATATTAATTAACTTAATTAACTCCGATGATTGATATACTTATGGTTCTATAGCTTGATAACGTATAAAATTAAATATATCAATATGTCACGTTAACGTCAGTTTGTTATATCTCATAAAATATAAAGAAATTATGCAATTAAATAGATCTTGAAGTAATAATAGTAGTTTTGAACAGGAATGAAAGCAACAGATTTTATCATATTTTAATGCATCTCCAGTAAAGTAACATAATAAAATACTGGTACACTTTGATAAACAAAGAAAAACCATAACTCCGTTAGCAAAAAACACGCTGAACGAAATGTTACGTAGACACATTGCAATGACAATATTTAAACTTAGATGATTAAAGATTGCTCTCTACAATTGATATCTTATTTTGATTGCAAAGCTAAACTACTAAAATTATTCAGATAAAATTTCTACAGGACCCGTCTATGAGTATATTCTTTCAAATAAAAAAATAATTCCAAATCGTTTTAGAACTGGCAATGTTATGAGGTAACAAACTTGAAAAAATACAACTAAATTGAGTACCTACTTTTTCTGAAATCGGTTGAAAAGAACACGCAATGTCAGTCATTACAAAACTCGAACGAAATGTTTCATAGAAACATTAGAGTGAAGATATTTGAAATGAGTAAATGTGTGCATGCAAATAGATTTTGCTCTTCAACCAGCAGTTTCTTGTTGAAAAACAGGCATTCTAAATTCAAATAATTTAAATCGAATATAACGTATCGTCTTTTATCGGTACACTTTATTCGTGTAAGTATAAGACTTAGCCCCTTATTCCTAAAACGTTTATCTCTTTCTTTTGTGGTAAATTCGAATTTTGAATGAAAGTGACAAAACAGTAATAGTCAAAATATATTTCTGGAAAGTTTTAGTTTTTATGAATACGTAAGGATTAATACATATATAAAAGTCAAGACTGTATAGATAGAACATTAACTGTAATAAACATACAAACATTTGCATTTATTTTTAAATTGACATTTAGCTGAATCAATTAATTTTGTTTAACGAGCATGCGGCTCACCTGATGGCAAGTGCCTACCGCCGCCCAGAATCACCCACAACACCAAAGGCATTTGTGCTGCCGGCCTTTAAAAAAGGAATATGCTCTTCTCTTGAAGGTTACGATATGGTATCGGTTCGGAAATACAGCGGAAGTAGGTTTTTATTGGGAACACAATTTTAAATTATCAATAAAGGAATTATCTATAAACGGATTTATGATAAGAATCCATATAAATTAGCACTATATTATATTATTTATATATATATATATATATATATATATAATGCCAAATATGTCCCTTCCTTGTCAGTTTTGTGTGTGGGCCACTATAAACTAGTAAAGATAGGACAGGAATCCGGTAGTTACTTCGGTACGTGATATCCGGTCTCACGTACTACGAGTATCACTAGGATCATTCGTTTCAAATAAGTATGGCTTCTGTATATGGAATCTAGTTGTCTAATTTTGGACAAGTTATTCTTATACTTATTTATACTCATATAATGGTAATATTACATATTTTTTATGCAACTTAGAATGGCAAACAAGCTAATGGTCCACCTGATGGAAAGCGGTAATAGTTGCCTATAGAAATGACCTGCAGCCCCGTAAAGGGCTGCGGATGAACCTCTGTTATTACAAAGTCTCCCTCTGGTAAAAAAAAAGAAAAAAATATATGACATAGAAAAGAATCATCATCGTCATCGTCATTATATCTGTAGATAACTATGTTGGTTTTACAGTAATGCTTAGCAATACAGGGTATATTGCTAGCCATCAGATATGCTTGCTTTCACATGAAAAAATCCAGATGGGTTTAGTACTGATGGCGTTATGTGGTAACAAACATAAAAAAAATTAGAACCTCCTTCTTTTTGAAGTTGGTTAATAAACAAAACTCAGTTGCCGAGTGTATCATCAATTCAGAATGACTGCATCTTAGCTAATTCTTTTTTTTATACATTTGTAATTAAAAAAACCTTAACAAAATTTAAAAAGAAAACATTTAAAGCTATGTATCGAAAAATAAAACAAAATGTTTAAAAATTTCCACATAAAAAATCAGTAGGAAAGCAAGTGTGACAGGAAACAAGAACTGAAAAGGGAAGATTTAGTTTCATTTTCATCATTAGCACACCTGTGCAAAGCCGGGTCGGCCAAATAGTTTATAAGGATAAGTCCAGAAGAAAGTAAAATATGAATCATACGTACTACACTTAGATTACATAGATAGAGTTTCTCCATACAAATGCTTCGAGAAAAACGGGTCAACATTTCATACAATTTTACGTGATAAATAGTTATGAGTGATTCCTAAATAACTTCTATATTTGTTTTGTGTTAAAATTTTTACATCATTTTAATACATAAACACTAGTTTAATTTATTAAATAAAACGTCAAGATTCATTAACACACAAAAAAAAAAACGAGTCAACTAATTTGACAATTAGCTGACAAAAAGTTGACCCGTTTTTGAGACTATATCTGTATAATCAAGATACTACAATAGGCAAACATTATGTGGAAAGAAAAGCATCATGAGTAAACCACAAATCAATCTACGACCATTTCATTTGATCCCAGAAGTGCTTCCAAATGGTTCTCAATAAATAAAATAAAGCAATACTCCGCTGTCACAGACAGATGTACTTACAAGTCGATCGAATTGACCCAATTTTCTAATTAATTGGATCACAACCAATAAAACATATCCTGCTGGATAAAATAAATAAATAAATATGTATCATTATATATATTACACAGCGTTCTCCGTGCGGTCCCCGCATAGAATAAGCCACCTCTTCCATTCCCGTGGGTGTCGTGAGGGATGACTAAGAGAACTCAACAGCAGAGGGGCGCTCAGCAACGTCCCTTTTTAAATTATCACCAAAGCCTAACTATGGTTGCAAACCCGCCCGTGATGTGTGACAGTTATTAGCAACTCCCCCCTTATGGGGGAGAGCTATGTTCAATAGTAGACAATTAACGGGTGATATAATAGTAAATAAAAATATTACACAGCGCCATCTGGCCTTAAACTAATCAGAGCTTGAATTACCACTATGACAATATATCAACTAATAAAAATACATACATTTTCTTTCAAAAGTTCAAATTAATAACTTTTATTGACATCATATTATTCTATTAATTAATATAATAAAAGCATAAATTTATAACGATAGATAGATGGATGGATGGATATTTGTTACTCTTTCACGCAAGAACTACTGCACGAATTTAAATGAAATTTGGTACACGGATAGGTTATTTCCTAATTTAGCACATAGAATTAACAAAATTATACACTGATTTACGCGGATGAAGTCGCTGGATACAGCTAATACTTAACTTGACTTTTTGAAGTTGGTTTTTTGTTTGTATCTGACATTGAATAAAACTGTCTAAATAAAGGATAACCCACAAAAGTAGAGGAGGAGGTATTGCTAGTAATGCGGGCTACCAGTCTCATTGCTAACAATATACCCTGTCAAGCCATCCTCCACGTGGTCCCTCCTGGAAACCATCATTCTGAATTTCAGGTGTACTATCATGAACTAACTAACCTGCATTTTTATTCTCATCTATCATCCCTCACTGGTAGCGCATACCGTTAGCGTAGGCGGGATTACCATTACATTATGATCCATAAAAAATCCCCACAAAAGTAAAAAGCAATGTGTGAAAGAAAATGTAAATAAATATTCCCATAATAAATAAGTAGTATCATTGAAACAAGATCAAAACAGAAAATAAATAAAAGCAAAGCCATACTCAAATGAAAGGTAATGACAAGAAGGATGGTGACAAATGCAAAAGTTTCTGAATAAAATTTATCGTACAAAAGTTATTTACGATATACTAAGAGATAAACAAGTCTAAAAATGTGAATGAACTAATAAAATAAATCTAGACTGTGATGCCGTTATATTTTGTCTAGTAAATAAAATATTTTTGTTCTCTTAATAGCTAAGGAAGCAGACTTTAGCACTAGGTCAATCTACAAACCGTGTCTAGACATGATTCATTATTACCACAAGTTATATCTGTATATGTGTACACCCACACATCTAAGGTTTGTCAATAAGATTAATATATATTAATTATTATACAGTTAATTTCCATTAATATATAAACTATTTATAATTATTCCTGTCCATCCAAAGGTCGCCGGGAAGAAATTCGCTTTTAGCGATAAGGTCGTCGTTTGTTTTCTCACTGTGATCTTTTCTTGTAATTGTTTGTATCTATAGTAAGTTTACTATTGTAATCTAATTGTAGTAAGTAGTTTAATAAATTATATATATTTGATATTTTTGTGCATTACATGTTTTTGTATTTTATGCACGAAAATTATAAATTCACTCTTGCGCCACCTGCCCTTTTCTATCTGTTCTCCTTTAACTAAAGGTTGTCTGTAAAAGATTGCCCTAGCGATAAGACCGCCTTTTGTACCTTTATGTGTATATTTCAATCTGTATTTATATTACTGTATTTCACTTGAATTATTCACTTGTCATTGTATATTTTTATTTATGGTGCAATAAAGAGTTAAATAAATAAATAAATAAACTAATCTTTTGGAGGAAAGAAAAAAGAGTATCTATCTATATATATCTATTAAAATCTAACTGAACTGATTTTATTGAAATTCTATGGGCCCAATCTTAAAAATATAACCATATTTTTTTAAGTCGGTTTATAAATAACAGAGTTTTGAGATAATAAACATAATAAAATACAACCAAATTGCGAAAATTCCCCCTTTTTTGTAGTTGGTTTAAAAGAAATGCACAGGTAGAGTTGCCCGTAACACAGATATTCAGTAAGCGATTTATGTGTGATTGAATATTAAACATCTGAACAGCCTTCGTTTTAAAAACTAGACGTAAATTATTTATGACTTTGCCGGCATAAAGGTCTCTTTTAAGCTGAATTCCTAATGGAAAACGGAATATTTGAGAATATGTCTATATTTATTTTTATACATACTGTATATAGGTGTAACGGAAATTTTAAGAACTTATAATTGTTTCGATTTTATAAAAAAAAGCAATAATATTTTTTTTTATACAACTTAGAATGACAAACAAGCTGACAGCCCACCTGATGGAAAGTGGTAACCGTCGCCTATAGACATGAGCAGTACCATGGACATAACAGAGTATACTGTTTCGCATGGGCGATGTATGGGGGGTATCATGGGATACCCCCCATACATTGCCATTCCTGAGGACTCAGGTTTTATTCCTCTGTACCCAGTAAATTCACGCCTTATCCCACCCTTCAAACTGAAACACAGCCATGCAAACACAACTGCTTCACGGTTGAAACACGAATGGGACAGAGGTAATCGACTTTTGTACAAAGTCTCCCTCTGGTTACAAATACAAATCCTTTAATCTCGTTAAACTTAAATGTTACTTCAATAGGGGGCCCCTAACTGATAGGTGGCCCCTAGACAGTTGTCTACACTGCCTAATGAATAATGTGGCTCTCAAAACAAAATCTGTAAAATTATACAATAAATATTACATTTTGTAAACTATTTGTGTTCGTCCCTCAAGAACATAGATTTAAATAGACAAATAACATTCATATTATTAATACAATATGGCGACTTTTGTTATATTCACACTAGGAAATTTCATTTAGTAATTTGGGTCCATTGGATATATATAGGGTTGCCATTACAATATTCGAAAAACAGGATTTTTCAAATTTGAAAACGGTAAACCAAAAAGCTAGGACAGTTCTAAAAATATTCAGATATTTTAGCCGCGAAATTTTATAATAAATATCAAATCAATATTTTTCATCTAAATCAAAAAGTCTAGGTAAACAATAGCCTGGGTGGGAGACGAAAAATGCCGTCCATATATCCAGACAAATCTGGATAAAATGTCACCCTACAAGTATGGGATTGAGAAAAGGGTCGAATGGGCAAGTAATTAAGTAAGGGCCGATAAATCACAGTTACTTATTAACAAATGGTTTTATGGACCCTATAGACCGTTGTGATGTAAAGTTCAAGGTACCAATTTAAAACTGAAATTCTATCTGCTACTTTCCTTGTGATCTGTTTTAACTGAGATATTATATATTTTATATTAATTATTACATATTACCTCCCCTTACTCCTCTTAAGAGGAAGGCTTATGTTCAGCAGCGGACAGTTAAAAATTACCAAATTTCATGATGATGGGTTGTGCCATTAAAGTACCAAAAAGAACACGAATACAAACATCAGTTAGTTTTTTTTGAGAGGACGCTTATTTATATGTCGTTCACAATTTTAGGCCGATTTAAAAGCAATAATTAATTAATGAGAAAAAACCCAAAGGGAGTTAATTAAGTTAAGTAAGTACTCGTAAAGTTAGCTTATCTACAACATGCACAGAAAGGCGAAATAACTTTCTGAAATAAGAAACTGGATTCATATTTTATGAATCACGCCAACTTCTCATAAGTACACGTTCCAAATTTAAATTGATAAAAAATTCAGTTCACTCGTATTTTATCAGATGTGTCTATCTAAAATATCCCTAATCGTCATATATTTTAAGCAAATATGGTAATATGAATTCAGAATGTTTAAGTGCTTAAGAATTTTTGTATTATCTCTATGGAGAAACGTAAAGTCTCTTTTTTACCTAAGTGCTGAGAGAGGACTAATATTTTTTTTATTTATGTATATATATATATATATATATTCATATATGTATAAATTAAAGATAGCTAGTCATTAATAAATTAAATATAATTTACACTAAAAAGCTCCAATAATTAATTAAAATAAAGCTACACAATCTCTAAAATTACTAACATTGAAACCTGTACAATCCCATTAATTACGGACTTCTGGATTTCTGACAAATCAAATACACGAGTTCCAAGTCAAGAGGTAACAACAATCTTAGAACTTTACTGTAAATAATTGAATATCTTATCGCTTCGTCTATTCTAGGTATTATTGACTTCTCTAGTAAAGATACAATACTACCCATACAAAATGAAAAAATAAAACATAACGGCAGCTAACAATCGGCAAATCGTGTTTTATAACTATTTATAGTTATAATCTAAAATTCTTTCCCCTCCCTTTCCGGATGGATATCGTAAAAGACAACTAAGGGAACTTAATGGTCGAGACAGGAAACAGCGTCCCTCTTAAAACATCATCAGGGCTTTACTGCAGTTGCCAACCTAAAGCTTGCAAAGCATGGCAAGTACTGGCAAAATCCCTCAATAAGCCTATGTACGGCAGTGAACCATTAACTGATATATGATGAAAATCTGAGATATTAGCTATCATCATCATATCAGCCATTTACTGTCCACTATAGCAGTCGACTTTCATACAAAGTCGACTGCTTGGGTACCTCTGTCACATTCGTGTTTCTACCGTGAAGCAGTTGTGTTTGCATGGCTGTGTTTCGGTTTGAAGAGTGGGATATGGCGTGAATTTACTGGGTACAGAGGAATAACACCTGAGTCCTCAGGAATGGCAACGCATGGGGGGTATCATGGGCAAAACAGTATACTCTCTTATGTCCATGGTACTGCTCATGTCTATAGACGACGGTTACCACTTTCCATCAGATAAGCCGTCAGCTTGTTTGCCGTTCTAAATTGTATAAAAAAAAGAATATAAGCCTCTCCCTTAGAGGGTTAAATATAGCAATGTCTATCATATAAAATACATTAATTTAGTCATAATTACAATTGCTCTGCCTTGACAAAGTAAGAATGACCTTCCTATAAATTATTACAGTGTAATTTGAGAAATTTATAATGTTGTTCATGTCTACCGTAATGTTTCTCACATTTGGATAACCATTATCAGATTAGATTACATTCATTTGGACGTCAATAATCCGCTATTCATAGTATTAGAAAAAACAGCTTTGGTTCACATGTTACTAATTTAATAAAATTGTAAGTAACTAAAAAATATAAAAAACATAGGAGATATTTAAGAAAAATTGATATGAAGAGTTTTAATAAAAGCTATAGAAACCAGATATTTTTTTTAAATTTATTTTTTAATCCATCTGATTTATCTATTTATTTTAGCATCATACAAAAGCTGTTGCACCAAATTGTATTCCTAAAAGTCTAATTTAAAATCCGATACACATATTTCATTTGTCATAAGTTTTTCTAGTACTGAAATCCAAGCGTACAAAGTAGGCAAAAAGTAGTATGAAATGTTAATTAGTTATTTATGAATAACATATGGCATAGAGCGCTGCTTTCAAAGCTACCTTCATTTGGGTTGCCTGCGAGACTGTGCATTTGGGTCGCCAGTTTTCTCAAGGAACGTAGCATTAAGGTCGTAGTCGACGGTGCATGCTCTGATTTAAAACCTTTGAATGCTGGTGTCCCGCAAGGCTGTGTACTATCTCCGACTCTGTTTCTTCTGCATATCAATGATATGTTACAGATAAGTAATATTCATTGCTATGCGGACGACAGTACAGTAGATACATTATATACCGGTCATGCAAAGATCTCGCGGGCACATACCGATGAGTGCCGGAATAGACTTGTGTCTGAAATCGAAACTTCACTCCATCAAGTTTCGATCTGGGGTGAACAAAATCTTGTCCAATTTAACCCCAAAAAGACACAAGTCTGCGCGTTTACCGCTAAAAAGACGCCGTTTGTCGTATCTCCTCACTTTCAGGGCACTTCCCTTGATAAAAAGTCAAGTCTAGGAATTCTGGGCGTTGATATATCTTGCGACGTCCAGTTTTGCGGTCATCTGGAGGAGAAGGCTAAGATAGCTTCCAAAAAGTTAGGAGTGCTCAATAGGGTGAGACGATATTTCATGCCAGAACACCGCCTGAAATTATATAAAGCCCAAGTCAGGCCGCATATGGAATACTGTTCTCACCTGTGGGCAGGAGCGCCACAGTACCAACTCCTTCCGTTAGACCGCATTCAAAGTCGGGCGGCTCGAATTATCGATAGTCAACGCCTTACTGTCCGACTTGACCCATTGAAACTGCGCAGAGATGTTGCATCTCTGTGCATCTTCTACCGAATTTATCATGGGGAGTGTTCTGAGGAATTGTTCGGATTGATACCTGCTGCTGATTTTCACCACCGTACAACCCGCCACAAACTAAAGTTTCATCCCAATCATCTGGACGAGTGGCGGTCTTCCACCGTGCGTTTTTCAAGGCACTTTCTTCCACGCACAACCATTCTTTGGAATCAACTTCCAGCAGCAGTATTTCCGAACCGATACGACAACATAACCTTCAAGAAAAGAGTATATTCCTTTTTAAAAGGCCGGCAGCACACCTGCAATGCCGCTGGTGTTGTGGGTGATCATGGGCGGCGGTAGTCACTTACCATCAGGTGAGCCGCATGATCGTTTGCCCCCTGTGTTGTAAAAAAAAAAAAACTAATTAATTAGTTATTTATGAATGAACCAGAGGGAGACTTTGTACAAAAGTCGATTGCTTGGGTACCTCTGTCTCTGTCCCATTCGTGTTTCAACCGTGAAGCATTTGTGTTTGCATGGCTGTGTTTCGGTTTGAAGGGTGAGATATGGCGTGAATTTACAGGGTACAGAGGAATAATATCTGAGTTCTCAGGAATGGCAACGCATGGGGGATATCATGGGCGAAACAGTATACTTTGTTATGTCCATGGTACTGCTCATGTCTATAGACGACGGTTACCACTTTCCATCAGGTGGGCCGTCAGCTTGTTTGCTATTCTAAGTTGTATAAAAAAAATTGTTATTTTATTATTTTGTTTAAAAGTCAAGAATCCCAGAAACCGTCCAATTACGAAATTGGATAAAGAAAGAGATGTTGGCAAGATGCTTTTGACTTTAGCTTATGTCTACCTAGTTCATAGCGAGAAGTTAGTGTTGAAAAACTGTGTAACCTTGACTCCGCATCAAATATACTCGTAAAAAGCATGGAAGTTTTTCTTGATTAGCATTTGGTAATTAATTTTTTATTCATCCAGTCATACGAACAGGTGGCTTAGGTATTCATCTTAAAACGTCTTATTCCTAGAATATTTTTTTTCTTCCTAACTCATCCGAGCATTTATCACTTTTTGTTCTACTCACCAGTGTTATTATCTCGTACAATTGAAAATAATCACAAAGTATTCATTTTCATATAAACGAGTAAAGTACTAGGAAAACAATAATATTATTTTCCATTTCTTTCCCCTTTCTAATTCTATACTTTTCCTTTAACACAAATTCAGTTACTTAGGATTTAATTAAACTTGCTGTAGTAATAAATTAGTTACTTGGATAACATAATTGAACCCTTTTTCTGTTAAGACAATGGGTCTCATGGGATTAATTCGATCAACGTAATCTTAGTTCCCGACTCGCATACATCATATGGCTGGACTGAGATATCAAGTCGATGTTACTTATAAGGACGATGACTTGATATATTCAAGGAATGTTGTCGTAATATTAATTGACATGCTTCATTATGTAGCTATATATGAATGATTAATTTAAATATTTAAATACCTGTATTATATATATTATGTACAAGGAAATTGTCGTATGGACCCAGCGTTACCATTCAATTTTACTCATAAAAAGACTGTTTCCCGCGGGGGAAAGGGATTATTAATAATGCGGACTCTCAGTCCCATTGCCAGTAATACACCCTATCAGGTCGACCTCTACGCGATTTCCCCTGGAAACCATCATGGTTAAGTCTAATGGAATTCGTCACGATGGGCTAACTGGCCTGCTTTCATCGTCGCTTCACTAATTCTAAAATTTCTTCACTAATGCCCCGCCAGTATATGCCGATAGCGCAGTTGGGGTTACCATTCCATTATCACCCATTCAAAAAAAACTGGCTTGACTTTTCATTTTCACCTATCATACGTCACTAATACACCACCAGCGTACAAGTATACCGTTAGTACAGGCAGGTTACTATTCCATTATCATCAATTCTGATTGTTGAAAAAAACTGTTTCCCGCGTCTTCGATCATGCGGAACTATTGTCTATTTTTATTTTTATTACTGACCGTTGGAAACAAAAAACAGACTGTTCTTCACTAAACCCAAAAGCTATTTTTATAACGCTTGCATAAGTCACTGGAGCGTCAAGAAGCGTCCAACAATAAGTACATTTGGCTTCGAAAAAATAGCAACTTCAATTGTGACAAATGAATTTATATTATTAAATATAGAAGATAGAACAATAAATGTTGGCTGTCTGTATGTCTGTATATTTATACCGACATCGCGTTAAAACTATTACATCAAATTGGACGTAGTTTTCAAAGTTGTATTCCTGAAGGTCTAACTTAAAAACTTGTATATGTTTTATCTTGATACGCCATCTAGTGATGTATTTCATTAGTTTTACTTCTAAAAACTACGTGTAGGAAGCAGAAGGCAAAAAGCTAGTAAAAAAATATAAATAAATTGAGAACTTCTTTCTTTTAGAAGTCGCTTAAAAACCAAAAAGCAACACTTGAATACTGCAAATAATGTCCCACTAAAAAAAACTAATTTAGTTATAACAAAACCAGTTATTTTGATCTAAAAAAATTAAACGAATGAACCGATTTCTATAAAAATTTTATGAGACTAATTTGTAAGCATATCCATTTAGATAAAAAAGTATTTTCCAAATCGGTTTAGAACTGACTGAGTTATGATGTAACATAATAAAAATAATAACCTAACTGAGAACCTCCTTCTTTTTAAGTCAGTTGCAAAGTAAATTAAATTTTGATTTGTAAATTTATTTAAATAAGTAACGCTGTTCTACTTCGCTCACAAATGTTTACGTCCATATTCACATATCGAACAACACATAAACAAAGTAATATCGAATATCTAAAATGCATTTATTGTTATGACTTCATAACAGAATTAGAGTTTGTTACGTGAAACCAATAAAATGGATCCCGTTTCTATTTTAACACAAATACATACATGTATATGTATATATAGGTAAGTATTGAATACTCTCTTTACACTGTACTGCGAAGGACGTTACATTACTGGATACTAGTGACTCAGCCTGACTTCGCACGACTAGATACAATTTTCAAAAACTTATAATTTTTTTTATGAGTTTATCCATTAATCAAACAAATATAATATAGTTTTAGATATACCCTTTATTTATAAAATTAAAAACTTACAAACCTATTTTAACTATTACATTCTTTTTTTACTTTCAAACTGAGAATTTTGCACAAAAGAACGAGACAAGACAGTTCAATAGTTAAAATAAATTACAACGTACAAATATATATACAAATCTTTCCTCTTTGTAATATAGATATGAGATCATACACAAATTTTACGTACACGACTATATTCTGCGCATTATCTGGTATGGTACGGGTGACAAGTCACAAAATACAAGCCAAACAATTAAAAGCTAAAGCAAAAATACATTTGATTTTAAAACTAACGTAACAAAGAGTACTGAATAAAATTTCTATGGGACCGTTTCTGTAAGAATATCCTTTAGATAAAAAAAAAATATTTCAAGTCAGTTTATAACTGACGAAGTTATGAGGTAGCAATCATAAAAAATATAATTGAATTGAGAACCTCTTTCTTTTTGAAGTCGGTTGAAAATATCAGTTACATATGATAGTCTCGAAAAATAAATCGACTTCTCTACCCCCCAGTGGGGAAACGTTGGTGAAAGACAAGTGGAATTGGACTCAATCATAACAAAACACACAACAAACGACAGGATATTAACATCTATGATATTTGAATTTAGAATGTTTTTCTTCTCAGGAAAAAAAACTGGTAATCCATTCTCAAAGAAAAATGATAGTATTAATCATCAACTGTACATGCTGTAATTTTTTTTTTTTGATGTTTGACAATTGATTTCTTCGTTATTTGTAAACTAATTTTAAAGTTTATTTTTTTTAGTTTTAAGTTTATTCCTGACATGATCCCATTGTCATCAAGTCAGGATCTAATATCAATTTATTATTCGCTTTTGTAATTTTTTTTTTTTTTAATCTTTGAAGGTTTAATTTTTTTATAATAAAATTTATACTGTAAAAGTTTTGCAAGTATACATCATTATATCATATCAACCGTTAACTGACCAATGCTAAACATAAGTCTTCCTCAGAAGGAGAATTTTGCCAATAATTACCATGCAGGTTGGCAACCGCAGTTAGGCTTTTAGTGATGTTTTAAGATGAACGCTGCTGCCCATCCCTCTACCATTCTCTTAGTCTCCTCTTACGACACCTACGGGAAAGAAAGGAGTGACCTATTCTATATCAGGACCACACGGCTAGCTTACGTGTATTTGAGTCAAGGCTTTTATTTCCATATTTACAATTAGGTAGGTCGTCTATTAAATAAATATGAGGTTGATCTTACTCTAATTCCCTAGCTGATCCCCATACTCACAGAAGACAGTAAAGCTTAATGTTTCACAAGAGTCTATGTGAATGGCCATTATGCAAAGCCAGCGGCGTGGATTTCCATTGACTACAGTCAGTGGAACAATTATTATGTAACTGAGTTGATTACTTGAATGAGTCTCCTGCGGGCGGCTCATCCGAAACCGGAAAGCGGGATATCTTAAGGCTAATGGGCAATATATACATATAATTAAATGTTTTGTTAGTAAGTATATCACTTGAAAGTCTCTGAAATAATAAACGAGAGCTTTGTATTTTTTTATGCCATGTACGGTAGAAATAAAAAAGCAAAAAGCCAAATGCCATGGTCATACTAATATGACGATACCAATTGGTAACCATCAGATTAAGTTGGGCTCAGATGCTTAAATATACAAATAGATAGTTCTAGACCTAGTGGCTGCCCCAAAAACGCTGGCTGGACATTGTGAACTAAGACATTCAAGCCAATGCTTTGTCTATAGAAGCACAAGATTGGGCAAAATGGAACAGAAATAGTAGGAAAGCTGACCCTGGCTATAGCCAAGATTATAACTAGGACGAAGAAGATGAAGTACTGTAGAAATAAATATATATCACTTATTTGTCTACAATATCTAAAATAATTAAAGATACTTAATACTTACTTATTAATTAAAGATGCAATATTGGGATACCACATGCGCGTTGCCAATCCTAAAGAAATTTTAATATGCCTTTAAGAGTTGGAACAGATAAAACGTTTTTATTGTTTTTAATATAACTAGTCTTTACGAAAATGTTCACTAGTTACTACTACTACTATCAAAATGTAAGTATACATGCTTGAAAAGCTAATAATTTTGATTTTAATCTTTATCTTTAATCGTAAGACACTAGATGGCGCTTTTTTGGTATTTTAGATTATCTCTGTATAGATACTGTAGTGTTGATTTCAATTGTCAACAATAATTTTTATAGTATTAAATGTTTTTTTTATGATTTATAACAATATAAGATGAATATTACTTAAAGTATCTTAATTTTTTATAGTTTCCATAACAATAGTTACGAGAAACTCTTATAGTTCTTGTCCGACTGTCCATTAGTCACATGTAGCATATATAAATAATTAAAACTGCCATCGATTATAAATTTATAATGTTTTATTATTGTTCTAGGAACTATTCTAATTCATCGTATAATTTAAATGATATAACATCACATTGTTACGAACACACATGCAACTGTAAACATGTGTTGCATATACATAACTAGTACCTCTATAGCTAATGACACACATCATTCATGATGAATAAATAACACAATGATAAATTTCCTGCTTAATTAGTCACACTAGTACCATATTAATAAGTATGTTTCAACCACAAGTATCTGCAATTTTACCATCTCATTCTAAGGCATAAATTCACATATAACAAATTTAATTTTAGTTTTTTAAAAACTTCAAACATCTAAAAGTTTATCTTAAAAAATATAAAATAAATCCACTCGTTTTTTTATAATATATGTATATAAATAAAGAATTACGACAACTACTTTACCTTACTACCCGCTGATGTACCCGAGTCTGTTTGTTATAGCCATGGTGCGTTACAACAGACTAGCGATGAGAAGAGATATCGTTCTCATAAAATATGTTGTGAGTATGTTACGCGGATGGATGCATCGCCCAGAAGTGCTAGAGACAATCCAACTGCGAGTATGGAACGGTTATGTAAGCGCGCTCCGTATTCCGGTTACGTTTAATATCCTGTCAGAACTAACCTACTCCAGCACACTCCCTTAACTCGTGCTGTCTATTTGTTAAACAATATTATAGACTTCTTTAATATTTTAGTAGTAGCCTACCAAAGATTGACTAAGATTGATTAAAAGTGGCTCAGAATTATCTAAAGTCTGGTTAAATACTGATAATATATCAATAATTAAATAAATGAATCTTTCTTTTTAAACATAAATCGCTTGCGGTGTAGACAAAACCGAGTGCTATAAAGACCTGTTATATAATTTTTTTTGTGCAACTTAGAACGGCGTTCAAGCAGATGGCCCACCTAATGGAAAATAGGCACCGCCACCTATAGGCATAAACAGTACAATGGACATACTAGAGTAATACTTCATTGATCCACAAAAAACAGTGACATAAATACTCTTTATTGTTTTCTCCAAAATATTACAATTGTAAACTTATTACCACAAACAATTACAAGAAAAGGTCACACTGAGAAAACAATAGACGATCAATAATGTAACTTCAGTCAATAAAAAACTGATTGAAGTGGTTTTGTGGTAAAAAATTCTTGCATTTCTTGTTTTCTTTGCTGTATTACAATATCAAATGCATGACTTAGAAAAATATCTACGTCTTGTAGTCATAAATACAGATTAGAAATTATCATAATTATATCAGCCATAAACTATTCATTACTGAACATAGACTTCCACCATAACTATGGGGTTTGGCAATAGTTGCCACGCTCGGCATTTATATTTGGAAGTAGATTATAAAGCTTATTTCTACTGTAGTTTACCGTATTACGTTTTAATTCAACTGTTTCCCGAGACTTCTCATCCTAAAAAGATATTATTTAGGTTTTTTTGGGAAGATTACGACTGCCTTAGCCGTGATTTAAACTCAGAAAAGTGCCAAAGTTTGTAATCATCATAAGTTTGTGAGTCAAACATTGCTTTCTCTGTAAATGTTTTTTTTTGCAGGGTCAACAACTATAGCATTCTTATAAAAAGTATCTTCAGCAAATAGGTACATAATTTTGGTGAATTATGTACCTATTTGCTTATTCTCATTCTTAATCTTATTTTAGTAATGTAGTAAAAATGTAATTATATGATGTTTGTACATGGGAGATATTTAAAAGAAATATGAGGAGTTTTAATAAGAACTATAGAAAACCAAAACAATATTTTTTTTAAATTATGTCTGTCTGTATGTTTGTTTTTTTTTATACAACTTAGAATGGCAAATAAGCTGACGGCCCACCTGATGGAAAGTGGTAACCGTCACCTATAGACATGAGCAGTACCATGGACATAACAGAGTATACTGTTTCGCCCATGATACCCCCCATGTGTTGCCATTCCTGAGGACTCAGATGTTATTCCTCTGTACCCTGTAAATTCTATGGCATGAATTCCCGCCCTTCAAACCGAAACACAACCATGTAAACACAATTGCTTCACGGTAGAAACACGAATGGGACAGAGATACCCAAGCAATCGACTTTTGTACAGTCTGTTTTGTTTAATTCATTTATATCAATTAACTGTCCATTGCTAAACATAAGCCTTCTCCAAAATGGAAGTTTTGCCAGTAGTTGCCACGATTTACAAAAATTTGACAACCGCAGTTGGGTTTTTAGTGATCTTTTAAGAGTTTTAAGTTTGCCCATTTCTCTACCATTAAGTTCCCTTTGGCGACTAACTGAACTTAATGGTAGAGGGATTGGCAGTAGCTCTTACACCCATGGGAAAGGAAGAGATGGTCTATTCTATGCCGGGACCTACACGATTTGTTTCATTACTACGCAAAAACTATTACACAAAATTGTATCAAGTTTTTTATAATTCTGTTTATGAGGGTCTAACTTTAAAATTGGTGTGTATTTTATACCTTAACACACTATAAATACACACTAAAAGTGGTCTCTTTCATTGACTTTTCTACTTTTGAAATCTACGCGGACAAAGTAGCAGGCAAAAGCTAGTGTCACTAAATAAATAAATAGCCCTGGAAATCTAAACAAAACTTATACAGTTGGTACTAGATAACTAACTGGCAGTATGTAAATACATAAAAACACACATGTAATGGATATAAAATGCCAAGACTAATACAAATGCTCGTGATCATAAATAGACGCGTAATAAATACAGTTTGATATATCAAACTACGTAAAATTTGTTAGCATCAGGTGGGCCGTATGCTTATTTGCCATCCCATTGGTATAAAAGATAAGAAATTAAAAATTTCAGTCATTGATAAATAAGATTGTTACTATTATATGGGAGACTAATTTATTTTAATAAAAATTCAGAAATATTAAAACCTTTCTCTGTTTAGTTACAAATAATTAATATGTTGCTCTATTTCGAATGAATGCTCTTGAATTGTGTATATTTCTCACTATCTTAGTGGGAGTATTTTCTTAGAAACTCTGAAAATAGCAGGTTTGACGCTATGTAATCGACACAGTCGCCATTTGGGGCATGTCACTGAGAAGTTTTCAATGCAATACTAAATTAGCGTCAGTTATTTGTTCATAATGACGTATTTATATTAGTGACGTGCCGAGTAAGACTAACTCGAATACCGACTCGAAACCTAATAAGTACTAATAATCAGGTATTCGAGTTCTCAGTATTTAAATTTATAAATACGGTGAAAAAAGAAAAAAGAAACTTTATTTTACAAAAATATACGACACACCTACACAGGAGTTATAAAATGATTAAAAATTATAATAAAAAAACTACACAAAAACATATAAATAAAGGAAATAAAATAAAAAAATGCATATTATAACAATTTCATCCAAAATGAGTGTGGGTGCGTGCGTCGCAATGCTTGCAAAATGAGGTCCGTGCTCAGCATTTTGCTGTAGTGTCAGGGACACTACAGCGATGATTTTCAGCAAGAGTTTCGGCAACCCACGAATACTAGTGCTCGAATACTAGTCGTGTTTCATTAATTTCTTCCTTAAATACCAATGGAAAAAATATCAAATGATTGAATTATAGTTAATTACAATTTAAAAGTAAGCTTCAAGAATCATATCGATATTATTAGTAAACATTTATACTATTTATTTATTATATTTAGCACAAAAAGGTTTTATATTAAATATCTGTCCAAGAAAGACTGCCACATTATTATTAATAATGGCCAGCTCTCAATTGATTGCGCGGAAAAAAAAAACAGTATAAAAACTACCAATTGAAAATGCCCTAAACATATTTTTACGATAAAACATTTTTGGGGAAGAGAACAAGTGTTTTCTAATAATATCAATATGTATACAAAGTCCCACCAAGTTACGACAATCATGAATATTAACATAAATCAATCGACAAATTAATCGGGTTCAGAAGTACACGAATATTCATAATATAAGTACTCGAATTCTTATTACAGCCCACGAACTCGAGTCATTCTTCGATTATTTTGTAATCAGAACCAAAATACTCGATTATAAAAAAAGCCAACTCGGCACATCACTAATTTGTACTAATATGATCTCGAAACTTCCAAAGAACACGGACAGATGTCTTCCGGTACAATGTTTACTGCTATACGTACACACAAACAGTACATCTGATGTACTGGCTGGTTTATTTTTAATGTTCTTAGCTATTTATAATAACATAGTATGCAATAAAAAACATAATGTTTAAATTATCAATGTCATGAAACTTAATAATTCAGTATTTCTTATGACATTACCTTATTGATTTCATTTTGTGTATCTTAATAAAAGGTTTTTTTTTTTTTGGACAGATGACAATGGAATACTTAGTAACCCCGCCTGCGTTACCAAGAAGGCATTTGCATGGTGAGAATGAAAAGGCAGGTCAATTAGCCCATCCTGATGTATACATCTAGAATTCAGCACGATAGTTTCCAGCGGGGACCACGTGAACGACCTGACAGGGTATATTGCTAGCAATAAGACTGATAGTCTGTATTACTATACTATCATATACTGGGGGAAGGGATTGTTAGTAATGCGGGCTACCAGTCCCATTGCTAGCAATATACCCTGTCAGGTTGACCTCCACGCGGTTTCCCCTGGAAACCATAGTGATGAATACCAGGTGTAATCATCACGATGGGCCAACTGACCTGCTTTTTTTTTCATCCACCTATCATCCCTCACTGGTGCCCCGCCAACGTATACCGTTAGCGCAGGCGGGGTTACCACTCCATTATCATCCATTAAAAAAACTATCATATACTGATAGTCAATCCCTTCCAACCCCTCCCCCCTTGAATAAATGATTTGGTATAGATATTTATTTATTTTTCTATATTGAATACAATTGAGAATAGAAAAAGTGATGACGCATAATCTAAGGAGATGACACATTATATAATTGCGTAGTAACAACATGGAGAATTTTATTTGAATACGTTTATTAATACTTAGCGAGTTATTGTATATATTGTTACTTTACTAACTTTATTGTTACTTTTGTGAGAGAAATAAATATATACTCGTATTTACTTATCTTTCAAATTTAAATTACAATTTAATAATTTTCTTAACTAATAGATCTAAACATAGCTAAAATTCCATTCATAATTTTATAGTAATATTTTTATTTGTCTAATTTTAACGAGTGAAGCAGCCAATAAATGATATAGATAGATACTCTTTATGGTTTTCTTCATAAGATTACAATAATAAACTTTGTTATTTAACTTTTCAAATTTTATTATTAAACTATTTATTGATTAATTTTACAATATGAATATAAATAATTATAAACTACAGAATATATTAAAGCTTAAAAAACTATATAATACTAATAATAATTACGATATGAATAGATACACACTAATACTTAAATAATGAGTAATAATAATAAGAAAATACGTACTTATCGTGATATACTATTTCGAAAGTGAAAAAAGTGTTGTCCTCCTCTCTCCTACTTGCTGTGCCCAACAGGGTCCATAATTGAAACCTTATGTAATAATTATGTATTATGTATTAATTAATTATTATGGAATGTAATAAATAAATAAATAAAATAAATAAATAAATAAAATAAATAAACTTATTATAGATATAAACAATTACAAGAAATAATCATGGTGAGATAAGAATGGGTGGCCTTATCGCTAAGAGCGATTTCTTCCAGGCAACTTTTGGATGAAGAAGATAATTAACTCTTTTAGAATTTTTACAACGACCATTCACTTATGGAAGTGGGAAGGAAAAAGAAAATTTTTCTTTATGCAACTTACAATGGCAAATAAACTAACGGCCCACCTGATGAAAAGTGGTAACCGTCGCCTATAGACATAAGCAGTACCATGGACATAACAGAGTATACTGTTTCTCCCATGATACCTCCCATGCGTTACCATTCCTGAGAACACAGGTGTTATTCCTCTGTACCCTGTAAATTTACTGCTATATTCCACCCTTCAAACTGAAACCCAGCTATGCAAACACAACAGGAAAAAGACAAAAGACAGTCGAATGTCAAATATATTAAAACTACACCGTCAGACAAGAAAATACTTTGTATATACAATTATATATTACTACAACTTATGAAATGACACAATAAGGTAAACGTATATAATTATACAGCTTCGAATTCGACATTATAATCCAAACGATGTGTCAACATGTCATGGCATTGAAATGGGATGGACGCCAAATGTATACCACAATTCAATAGATAACTGTGCATGATTATTTTTACGTAATACTTGTAGACACACCATATATTTTATTTAATGTCACTAATTAAAATAAATTTTAAATATATTTATTTATTTATCTATTCATTTATTTATTTATTTAAACTAATGCATAGTGTGAATAAATGTGCGTTTGGTGGCTTAACACCGGATGGTATCATATACATATCATATGTCGATTATACGATTTATTTGATTTTAAATATTTAAAACAAATTGGGTTTATTTTTGTTAGTAAGTGTACTTAAAAACTATTTTAATACTTAATTACTAATAATGATCTAGTCCTCTTGGCAAGCATTCTCACGAAAGTACTACATATTTTATTCATTTATAAACACGTTCAGGATACTGTTGCCACTCCCGCATATTCTATGTAAGAAAGAGTGATTGCCTATAGTACTTTCTCCATCTCATATAGTAAATGTACACCAAGTTTCATAATGATTGGTAAAGCTGTTAAGGCGCAATTATTACTGTTATTCAGCGCTGACACATTTACAACATTAGTAAAGATTTTGTTTAATTAAATTTTCTATATACATTTTTTTTAATAGATGATAATGAACCTTAGGTTACCTTGCCTGCACTATCGGTATACAGGTCACCAGGAAGGGATGAGGGTGAGGACGAAGCAGGTCAGTTGTCTCGTCGTGGTGAATTCAGCAATAAATCAATCACGATGTTTCCCAAAGGAAACCGCTTGGAGATCGACCTAATATTGATAGCAATGGGATTGCTAATTCTCATTACTAACAATCTCTTCCTCCCCTTCTACATACATATTAGGGTTAAAGATACCTTTAGCACTTGGATTATGTCTGCCTACCCTGCAACAGCTCAAGTTTACTCATTCATTCATTTATTCAACAGCCTAGGCGTAAATATAAATAAATAAAGTTCCATTAAGAATTTGCATTTTGAAATCAGATTTCTTGTACAGAAAGTGTTTGTTTAATCCCTCATTTCTACCAAAGTACGTGTAACAAAACTTATTGTGTTTAAGAAATGTAAATTCAAACGGTTTAAAACTTGGAATAAACGCTCTACAGAATGAACCTATTATATTTAAACCTATTGTAAGTACACGTTTTTCATCTGAGATTAACAATAAATGATAATTCTCCTGTACTGAAAAAATATACTTATGTTACTTTCATAGAGAGAAAAAAAAGTAATAAAAGAAGTTTGTGTACGTAGCGGATTGTAAGGATACCAATCTACACATATATATTACAATAAAATCTCCAATATCTGTAGATTTGAAACTGAACAGAGCCTCCTTTATACTCAATTGTAATATGTATTTTTCACCAGAGGGAGATTCTGTACTAGATTTAAAATATGTCCTTTTTTATAACACAAGAGGCAAACAAGTATACGACTCACCTGATAGTAAATGATCACCGCCGTCCACTACCGTGTATTTTCTCTTTGAAAAAAAATGTTAGAAGACGTGCATGTATTTATTTACACCCAACTGTCGAATAAAATACTCCTCTCAAAGTACCCTACATTGGGAGGAGGAGGATTTGACGATACTTTTATTATCTTTTTATTAAAAATTGTAAAGGTTTAATTATTATTTTAGTCATTAACTGTCCACTGCTGAACATAAGCCTTCCCAATAAAGAGAGTTTTGCCAGTAGTTACCACGCTTTGCCGGCAGGTTGGCAACCGCAGTTAGGTCTTTGGAGATATTTTTAGAGGAATGCTGCTGCCCATCTTTCGCCCTTCTTTAGTCGCTTACGACACCGAAGAGAAAGGAAGGGGTGGCCCATATGAAGATTTAATATTTATCTATAACTTAAATCTTTGCAATTTTTATTAAAAAAAATATAAATTTGCAATATCTGTGAATTGACTCGAGCTACATTTGATCTCCAAGATCAATCGAAGCGCATGTCTTATTTATTTGCTTACTACAATAGCTATTACAACACCCACGCAATTCTATGGATTGTCCGAGGACTCGCTAAAACATTTCTTGATTCACAATTTATCATTGTTAAAATGACGTCACTGGTGTAAGTACTTCGCTAAATTAAATTCTCGATCAAATGAGTTTAACAATTTGACTTCTTTGACAATTGAGCTTAATGTTCTAGTGAAGGGAGAGGGGGGCATTAGGGCACAATTTTGTGGAAATAATTATTCATTAGATCCGGGCTTCTAAGACTAGCTCTATCTAGTGGCTTCGCTTACGTGAATCAGTATATACCGTTTCCCCTAAATTAGAGAACATATCCTATTCGTATACTAAATTTCATTTAAATCTGTTTGGTAAATTTTTACGTAAAAATGTAAAAAATATCCATCCAGCTATTCTCACAAATTTTTGCATTTATAATGGTAGCAGAAAAAAGGAAATGTTATGCATATATGAGAACATATTGAATTTGTTTGAAAACACCGCTCTGCAGGTAGTTTATTTGACATTCATATGATACGTGGCAGGAAATGATACGTGAAATGTGCAGTAATGGACTGTCTTTTATCAAATATTTCTAAATAATAATGTAACATTTACTGAAAAATAAATATCGATCGAATTTATATAATTAATATTCTCTAACATCTTTTTTAAAATCTTCCCACCCTTATCCTAATTATTATTTGGGATCGGCGTAATATGTTTTCCGCTTTCATTCTTCTCTATTCACAGTCATTTCTGCATTCATATCCATTCTGGCCATATCATCTTTCACACAGTCCATCCATGTCTTTTTACATCTTCCTCTGCCGTTATAGTCATTAAAATTCACACTCAATATCTTTGTTTAATTATCACGTGTCCATACTTAATACATAATTAATACTCTTTAACATCATGTTAAATTATGTAAATAATTCTTCAAGTGTACTGGTGATATGTTAATGCATTTAATATTTCAGTAAGAATAAATTATTATTCAATTATTCATACGACGAAATTCTTAATTAACTACATGCTACCTATACCAGGGATCGGAAACCTTTCGAGTCGGAAGAGTCAATAATTAAAATTTACAAAATTTCAAAGTTTTTAAAGAGCCACAAAAATTTTTCTTGCCAACAATAAATAGTACTTGTATAAATAAAGTTCGGTGTCTAATCCTCTTTAACCGATTCAGAACGATTTTTTTTTTTATAAAACAATATTTGCGTACTGAAAAGCCGTAGCTTCACATCCATAGAGCTACATGTGGTTAGCGAGCCGCAGGTTGCCGACCCCTGGCCTATACCCATCTACAACGTAGTAAAAATAAAAATAAAACACTGGCTGTGACAAAATAAACGTCGCCACTGGTCCATCCAACCCCAAAGCCCCCTTTTGGCTATTTAGATACAGTGATGTTGAATCAGTCAGTCGAGAAATATGTTTTATAATGTTAATATAGATACTATTTTTATACATTGTACTTGTTTATTAAAATATATAACGATAATTCATACGGTTTTATCTATTAATTAATTAATTATTAATTAATCTATATGTATTCTAATACATAAAGCAAATAATTTTATTTGTTTGTACGTGCTAATCTTTGAAACTATTAGTCGGATTTAAAACAATCTTTTTGAATTTGATATCTCATTTCTTGAAGAAGATTATAGGTTATTCAACATCACTCGCTCGCGTTGATTTTCAAGCGGACCCTTAACTTATACTAGTATAGCATTATCATATATTTAAGTTTTCATATACATTTTAGAAGTCAGTTTGTTCAGACATCAATAAGTTTTACATTTAACGCAACAAATAACATTTCTTTAAATATACAATCGGGACTTAACGCGATGTAAAAGCTTTTACAGGTAAATAGTACCTACATACCTGCTTCTTTATTGTCGACGTTTCGACGTGGATTGCACCACGTCGTGGTCACGTCGTGTACTGAAGTAAGCAGCGTCTTCGTCTGGTATTGTGTATTTAAAATATGTATAATCAACGCGAAAGTTTAAATTAATTAAATAATATTTCACCAGAAGGAATAGTTCTAAACCACTTACATTCACAAACTCCTGACATTTGATCATTGCTCTGTCTTTATGTAGTTGCCACTTGGCTGTTAACTGTCTTCCTTTATTCTTAAGCACATTAGCTCTTCAAGCTTTATTATTTTAAGTATTGAACAACTACTACCTCATTGCTATTTCAGTTTATTGATTCTTCCGGTTATATCGGTTTCTTTTTTCTTCGACTCAGTAAAAACTTTTTTCCCAATAAGACCTCTTACACTTTGCTTTTAAACTATAAAAGCTCGTGAGAGCTTAAGTACTTTCAGCACAACTTCTTTAGTAGCGACAGGAGGAAAGTTAATTGAGGAAAATAAGCTTTCTAGTCTTTTGAGAAAAAATACAAACTTACGATGAATCAAGTCCAGGTATTAATTGCTAATTACAAGTTTTCTTGTTTATTTGATATTCTAACAAATTTATTTAAGTATTTGTCTATTATTGACAATTGTTATGTAACGTTCTTGCTTTTTCGTTTTATTCTTAATATATAAAAATATTCGTCTCTCATCAAGCTCAGTAACGCAAATTTTGCACATATTTCAAACGTCAGTAACGTTAGAAATATGTGTAATATTTTATTAACTGCAGTTTATTTTCAGTATCACTTTTTTGTCTACAATAGTCTATCTTATGCGCTTTTCCATATCAATGATGATATTTTTATCAAGTGTGATGAATTTTATCATAGCTGTATGATATATAGGTGATGTGTATAATGAGGTCAGCATCAAAGATTAGAATAGTGACTAGCTATAAATAGGCAATTCCAATATTTTTTAGTTTCTGTTTGTTTTGATGCTAAAATGTTAACTAAATTCAATATTCTAGCACAGTCTGTCGATTTAGATATAAAGAATTATTTAGGTAGTATATAAGCAAGTTTCTCGAATGCAATTTACATATTTTTGTGGCTTCAAATTTATAAAAATACAATTTATGGATATGTCATACATTAATGTATATGGAATATATATATTGTTTATGCACTAAATCTTAAAATTGTTTTGTAAAAAATTAAAAAAAAATATATTTTAAAATTGTATTCTGCGAACAATCAAAGATCAAATAGGATGCGCAGAAATACCGTTCAGTTGAATTTTTATTCGTTTGGTAGTGTATATCAACAACAAAGAGAATTAAATTTAAATTTACAAAATATAACTGATATTGGTCAAATTTAAATTCACATAATTTCCCTTGTGTATTTATAGCATGTAATTTTAAAGGTTTTTACAATAACTAGATTAAAATTTGCATCGTAGATTGATCCTTGTTGGGTTTCAAAGCTTAGGATAGTATAGGACTGCCTTCCATTTTGTTCTTTTTTTTTAAAAAAAAAAACAAAAATTTTGTTTAAAAAATATCTCTCATCTGCGCTGGTATAATAGTTACTTCTCTGATCCGAATGACAGTCTAGACTTGAAATAAACAATAAAAGACAAACAAAAGACCTATTATTATGTATTCAAATTAAGCGATGTAAAAACAAAAGTTGTTTTCGTTTTAGCTTACCATTTAATATAATCAGTCGCATTAAATGATGTGTAACTAATTCACTTACGTATGTATAACTTTTAAATTAGAAAATAGATACATCACATATAGAATAAAAGTGAAATAGTCAATGGTCTATAGAAAAAAAACTTTATTATCATCTGAATACCTCTGTTATGCATGTTGGGACCGGTTAACAAAGAGAGACGTAAGTTTGTATGGAATGTTTTGCGTGTCATTCATAAAATGTATAATAAAAATTTACGTATATTTAGAAGGTTTTGTTATGAGGGCGTATATAGTAAAAATGTGTGAGTTCACTGACAGCTCAGTTAAACAACGCTTGACAACGGTCTGAAGGTCTTAAGATCGAATCTAAAGCTAAGCCACTGAGTGGTTCAAAATCCCGTTTAAACCATTTATATATTATTATCACTTGCATCGTACTTAGGGAAGTACGTCAAATCCATTTTTCGTTAAGCCCCGTCAGAGGTTTCCTAATATGACTGCAGCTCTTGCCACCAGTCACTGTAAACTGTATAGATATAAATGCTTATAATGATGGACGATAACCTACAAAGAGATAGGTGAATCGGATGAATAATACTGTGGCCAGAAAAAGAGTCAATACAAATAGAGATTTATTTTACACAACTTAGAATGACATACAAGCTGACGGCCCACCTGATGAAAAGTGGTAACCGTCGCCTATAGACATGAACAGTACCATGGACATAACAGAGTATACTGTTTCGCCCATGATACCCCTCATGCGTTGCCATTCCTGAGGACTCGAGTGTTATTTCTCTGTACCCAGTAAATTCGCGCCGTATCCCACCCTTCAAAGCTAAACATAGACATGCAAACACAACTGCTTTAAGGTTGAAACACGAATGGGACAGAGGTAACCAAGCAAACGACTTTTGTACAAAGTCTCCCTCTGGTGATCCTGCCTACGCTAACGACATATATTGACTGGCAAGGCATCAGTGAGGGATGATAAGTGAAGATGAAGACAGGTGAATTAGCCCATCGAATTCGAAAGATTACTTACACCTATTGATCAATCAATATGGAAAAAGTTACAATGGACCAATCGCCAACATTTACAAATAAATTGCTCACCTTCCTTCTCATATATTTTTTATAAGTCATTCGATTCGAAAGGAAGTACCGGTATACAAATCAGAAAGTAAATTCGTCTCGAACCAAAGTAGAATGCCCTTCTCATTTTTATATGTGAAATGAATATCGAGGGAAAGGTTGACGGAACGAATTATGTAATGCGAAAGTATATGACTGTAGGTACTTATGCAGGTCTATACTATAAGATGCATACTAAAACTAGTATGTATGTGAAGAATTTTAAACACACAAGAAACAAAGGAAGTATTTTGTATTAATAGCTTAATTCTTATAACGTTGATAAATAGATAAATATATTTATTTGCTTAAACATTGTGTAAATGTAAAAATACCAAGATACTTGTATGGTACTAACTCACTCGTTGTAACTGTATGTATTCTTATCCTTGAACGATATCAATTCTAAGTAGTAAAACCGTGATATCATAGAGTCGTTTTCTTATTACTCGTAAAATAGTATGTAATGTTTTATATATTTTTTATTCAAAACTCTTTCAGGGTTTATTTTAAAACAATTGATTATATACAAAGTTATATATTATTTTTTATTCTTAGATAACTTTTAAATTTATTTGATAGTATGTGCAGGTGCCTTGTGGCAGTCTATAAAAAAGCATATGTCCAGCAGTGGACAGTTAATGGCTGATATGATGATGACAATGATTTTGTATTTCTTAGTTGACAAGTTATAGACAGGTAATACATGAATACAAACTGCTGACTGGATTATTTAAGTACTTCTCAAACTTAATGGTTTGCTTTTACTATAATTAAGCTATACAGTTTTCTACATGCTATTCTGTAGCCTTATACAATGAAAAACAGAATAAAAATCAGAATAAAAATCAAACCGTCTCTTGCATATTTTATTTGCATCAGTAAAAGTCAAATTTCCAGTCTTCATAAGAGCTAGAAACCATAAGTAATTTAATATTTATACATAAATAACATTTTTTATCTAACTTGCGTAAATCTTAGAAAAAAAATTTTAAATCAAATCTTGATACGAGTACTTAGTATCAAGAACACATAATTCATTCCTGTACTAACTCCAACGATGGAGAGAAGCTAAATCAACGAGGGTAGAGACCCAATTTTCATCTCATGTTTCATATACGTTCTAGTATATGATACAGCTATCGCAGACATAAATTTAACCTAAACAATAGCTTGGTAACAAGTATAATAGTGCATAGTATAGTGCCACACGATCTCACCAGGCGCCTTGTCGTCAAGCTAGAATACTATATGTTATGAAGGACCAAGCAACGAACATCTGAGGTAAATCCGAGCCAATTGGGAGGGAAAGGGATTTTTAGTAATGGTGTCTACTGACCCATTGCCAACAATACACCCTATCAGGTCGACCTCCACGTGATTCCCCTGGAAACCATCGTGGTTAATTCTAGTGGAATTCGTCACGATGGGCTAACTAACTTGCTTTCATTGTCACCTATTATCCTACACTGGTTCTCCGCCAATGTATGCCGATAGCGCAAGCGGTGTTACCATTCCATTATCACCCATTAATAAAAATCCGAGCCAATTCAAAAAATTTGCTTCCAAAATTGGTTTGATCAGAATCAAACCCAAGACCTCATGATGTGCCTATTACTACGCCATAGAGACCATCATTCAATCAGTATCTAACTTATAATATTCGGCGTACTTTTTGTCTATCAAAATAAAATATAAAATTATACTATATAGGTAACCATAACTATACGAGTAATGCAATAAATATGTCAAGAATTTAACTTCAAACAGCTGATACCGCTAGGTACAATATATATATATATATATATATATATATATATATATATTACATAGCACTAATAAACAGTACTCAATAGATATACATACTTAAAAAAATACTTTTATGGGAAAATATCTTGTAATATATATTATACATGAATATACTCATGCTATATTATACACGAAATTGAGAATAATAGTGCTTTATATTATTCTCAATTTCGTGTATAATATAGTATATGTCATATATGTGTAAGTATATTTGTTATTTATATATATTTATTCGTTTATATATGTAATTTTAGTATGTATAGATAGAGAGTATTCTGACACTTCCCTATGGTTGATTGGGACAGAATGCTTTTAGCATTAAGTCCGCCATGTACACATATTTGTACTAATGAATAAATAAATATCCAAACCAATATAAATATATATACTAGAGGTAAATAATATATAACAGTATCTATATATTTAAGATACAATATATATATATATATATATATATATATATATATATATATATATATATATATATATATATATATATTGAACCAACAACGAATATGTTTAACGTCTAATATCCAATATTTAATGTCGAAATGAAGAACTCAATCGAAACGAATATAGATAATCGACCAGCACGGACGATATCGGAATGGGTATTGACCTTGTTTCCACCATCAATGCCCGGATGCCGATGCAAGAGCATTCAATATATAGATATTAGAGCGATACTAACATTACCCATGCCTAATATATGCTCATGAATATCGAACCCACTACCATTGAAAAATAAGACAGTGTGTCAAAGCGCTAAACCATCAAGGTCGTCAAGTGAATACATTATAAGATTTATTTCTTAATTATTCCTTTGTTTATAATGTTACAATAGTGTTGACTATAATCAACAAATAGACATACAATAATATAAATCTACGTTACTTTATTTGCAATTCTGATATATTCATATTATAGATAAATCATTAATTACTCGAATTAACATAATTATTATTACAGTATAAATATATTCCGTATTGCGTTGTTGTAAAATATTTTAATAAATACAAGCAGACTTACTAATAATCAGATATATTTTAATATTCCCAGGCAACTACTAATAGCGAATCTAATATTTGAAAATACATGTATACTAAAGTTATATATATATATATATATATATATATATATATATATATATATATATATATATATATATATAATACATAATTATCCAATAACAAATACTCCCACGCTGGCGGATTTTGGCTTTTTATCATTTTTAATTTAAAAAGTACTTTTCTATTTTATATTAAAAAGAAATTGTAGTCCCAATTACAAGCTATATTAAAATATATTCGCTTTATTTTTTTTTTTACAATTGACTTCAAAAAGAAAAAGGTTCTGAATTAAGATATATTTATTTATATTTGTTACCTCATAATACTGTCAGTTATTTATTATTGCAACATAAATAAAAATATACAATGACAAATGAACAATTCAAGTGAAATACAGTAACATAAATACAGATTGAAATATACACATAAAGATACAAAAGGCGGTCTTATCGCTGGGGCAGTCTCTTACAGACAACCTTTGGTTAAATGAGAACAGATAGAAGTGGGCAGGTGGCGCGAGAGTATTTGAAACCTATATGAAAAAAAAATCTACTTTTATCTAAAAGAATATACTTATAAATCTGCTCAATATCAAGCAATTTTATTAAAATCTATTCAATAGTTTAATTTTTAAATCGAAATAACTGGTTTCGCCACAATTGAAGCCGGTTTTTTGTGGAACGGAGTCTTAATTATTCTTTAAGCACTCACATTTTCAAGTCTTTTAAAGGAAGCAATATTTGACAAGGCAGGTAAGATTTTTTTATACTAAAGATATGAAAATATTATAGTTATCAGATAGCTCATTTCTTATTAAACGGAACTCGTCACCGTCACTCTGAGGGGAACTCGAAATCATAAGTAAATAACATACAACATAAATGACACAGCTGTGCTTGTATAGTACTGTTTCGATGGATTAACACCTCCTACGTAGTTGATTATATATTTCACTAGTAAACTAACTATTGGCCGTAACTTTTTATGTATGATTTCAACAGTTTCCTCTTTAAATTGAAATTTTCAAAAATACTTCTTTAGTGGATTTTTGCGTTATAAAATAAATTAATGTTTAAAATTTGAGCTTTATGGACTTAATAGTTTACATCATCGTTTTCCTACCCTTATCCCAATTATTATTTGGGATCGGCATAATATGTTTTTCTCTTTCATTCTTCTCTATTCGCAGTCATATCCGCATTTACTCCCATTCTGGCTTTATCATCTTTCACATCCATTTCTTTTTAGGTGTTAGTAGTTTTATTAGTTAGTATATTAATTAGTCAATCAAGACGAACGATTTTATAAGTATAAATTAAAATATATATTTACCAACCTAAAACAGAACACCAACAAAACTTTAGTTGGATACTCAAAGAAACCACACAGTATTAGAACTCAATCTTTACTTATAACTTTTTTTTATATTACTTCTGGAAATATTATTTATATTTATATATTTATATTAATTAGGTATTCAAACAAACAACAACAAAAATCAAAATTCAGAACTGCTAATGTTTAGATAAGAAGTAATTTTATGACTAAAATTTTCGATTTTAGAACTCAGTTCAATACCCAATAAACTATCAGCCCTGCACAATTATCTCTCAGAATCTTCACTTGTAAAATATATAATATTGCGCGTAGAAATATATAAATAAGTAGGTTTCTACCCACTGCTTCATCATCGACATGAAATTTGTACCAGATTTTAAGTTAGACCTCCAGGAACACAACTATGAAAACCGCATCCAATTTGGTGGAGCAAATTTTGCGTGATACCACTACAAACATATAAACATTTTAGTATTTATTGGTATTGGAGTCTTAATAAATTAAGAACCCTCGTATTATTTTTTCTTAAATGCTTTCCAATGGTAAACACAGTCTATTTGCTGTTTTATTTTTCAATAGTAAGTAATTTTTAAGGCTGCAAAATAATATCCTAAACATAATACTCACTTAAACACTGAAAATGACAATCTTTCGTATTTGAACTCCGTTAATGTTTGCAACTAGTTTGTGTCCAAAATAGGGAACAATCTAATCCATCGATTGGGGTCTAGTAAACTTAGTTCAATTTAACTCCGCAAACTAGCAACCCTGCACGATCACCACACAGATAATCCTGTTTGCTGCGCTTTAGTAATTCCAGAACACGTTACGTACGTAATAAATCTAGTTTTCGGTAGACATGAGGGATATCGGTACCACTCCAATGTTTACATATCTAAAATATTGGATTCTATTCTTGCCGTAAGGTCCCGGCATTGAATAGACAACAAACGTAAACATCGTAAGAAACAACTAAAGGAACTTAATGATTGAAGGATGGGCAGCAGCATCCCTCTTAAAACATCACCAAAGCCTAACTACGGTTGCCAACCCAGCTGCCAAGCGTGTCAACTACTAATAAAACCCTTCTTATGGGAGAGGCATATGTTTAATAATGGACAGTGAACAACTGACATGATGATGATTGAATTCTAATTGGACATTGATGACGGAAAAATGTCATCACCATATCCCATTTCATCCCACGATACAACCCATACTGGCCAAATATTTATATTCATTGGATGTGTTTAGTGACAGGAATGAAAAGTAACCTATATACATTGGGGATGTATACAGGTTAGCGCTAGAGAAGTATTTTGGAAAATTTCAATTTAAAGATTATAAATTTCCCGAATAGTACGCGTATATAAATTTAATAGTAATTGGTTAAGTCGTTAAAGTGGTATAAAGTTACAAACAAACTCACTTTCACATTTAAAGTAAAAAAAATCAACTAATATTTAAATAATTTTAACTAATTGTTTATAATTACTCCTCTCCATCCAAAGGTTGCCTGGAAGAGATATCGCTTTTAGCAATAAGATCACCCATTGTTTTCTCATTGTGATTATTTCTTGTAATTGTTTATATTTATAATAAGTTTACTATTGTAATCTTTTGAAGGAAACAATAAAGAGTATCTATCTATCTTATATTTAATATATCCGTTATAGGACCAATATATAGATTATGTAACTATATACACTATATATCGCTTATCCCTAGTTTTACTGTATCTTAGTGTCTAGATCACTAGTTCAGGTTCACAGTGTTTGCAAGATAAAGTTAAGCTTAATGACGGATTGAGGCTAGATCAAAAGAGAAACGGTAACATATTAGGGCTGAATCTAAAAAACGGATGTGTAATTTATTCTTTCTATAATACTTAGAATAGCAAACAAGCTGACAGCTCATCGGATGATGGTAAAAAATAAAATCATTTATATCACAGAATACTGTGATATCCATGGTATTTCCCATGCGTTGTCGTTCATAAGAGTTGTGGTAATACCTTCTAGAATATATATATATATAAATTTCTTATATTGTTAAAAATTTGCACAGAGGCATAATGTACACGCAAGAAATATAAACCTCTATCATCTAAAAATTACCTGCATTCTAGCAAAATAAATTCATTTCATTTTTTTCATTTCATTTCATTTGACCTTCGTAACTTATAGTTTCACTACCATATGCCACTCTTAAACTGAAACACAGCCATGAAGGCAATACTGCTTCAAGATGGAATCGCGGACGAAATAGAGGTACCCATGTAGATGTCTATTATATATGAAAATAAAATTCTGCTATTATTTTTTATGAATTAAGTATTTTAATAATTAGACAAGTTATTATTTTTTAAAAGAATGGCAAATCCGAGTCGGAAAGTCTGGCTCAGTACCATCCCTGATCAAACATAAACCCAAATCCATTAACCTCGATAAAGCTCGATGTAATAGATCTAGACAGTAATTCATCCCGGACAAAGACTTCACAAGTTACAAATCCGCTCCCACATGAATATTTCTTGAATATAGTTTATTAGATTTAGCTCAAATATACAGGAATATAGGAATTTAAACAATACTAGTTCCAGAAATTATAACTATTAAAAAAATAATTTTGTCTCCTTTTGTCAGGAATTAATTAATATTAAGGACCCATTATTTACATGCCAATGTATAGCGCAACATGCGCTTATGGTTTTTCAAACACCATGTATCTCAAGTTTCAAGTGAATAATTAATTAATAAATGAAATAAAGAGCATGTTTTAATGTTCCCAAAGAGGGTCGACGTCAGGCAGGCAACCGATCGTAAAACTAAAAGCCAAATCTTTTTGTAATATCGATAAAAACATATTACGCCGACTCTAAATAATAATTGGGAGAAGGGTAGGAAGACGATGATGATGATGAAGATCATGTTTTAAGAAAAGTGTGAAATATAAAGTGTAAATAGTTATAAGGGTAAAGCAAAACCTAAAAAGTAATAAATGGACTACGTGAAATATGATATGGCCGGAATGGAAGTGAATGCAAAAATGACTGTGACTAGAGATGAATGGAAGGGGAAAATATATCGGGCCGATTCCAAATAATAGGGACAAGGGCCAGAAGAAGATAATGATAATTTTGACATCTTAATGACCTCTGTGGCTTATTATTATTGGCGTGATTTCCATAGATGAGGCCCCATATTCGAGTCTATTCAGACCAATAAAAGGAATGATTTTTTTAATTGATTTGGGTTTGAATATTCTAGCTTGTACCTCCAAACATCCATTGCCTCGTTCCTCATATCACAGAATATCTCGTAGCTTGAGAACCAGCTCGGTTGGTATGTGGTATGTTGCCTATTTATTTATTAATCTTCCTAACGGATTGTTTTTTAAAAAACTATTGTTAATACTATCATTAAAATATTTCTGTGGAATAGAGTCTTGTTGTAATTGCATAAGAATCATACAAACATCTCCACAACTTTTCATATTTATAATATTAGGAGGATCGTTTTATTCTCCCATAGCAAAAAGTTATAAATTAATCCGAAATTAATGAACAGAGATAAATGCGGGTAGAGAAATCGTGTAGATTGAAAAATGTTTGAAAGCTTTTAACGTGACTACATCTTTACTAATATTACACATGTGAAAGTAAGTTTGTTTCTTTGTTACCACTTAACGCTTTAACGACTTAATCAATCACTGTAAAATCTTTTATAAACATACTATATGAAGAAGGACATAGGATATTTTTATCCCAGTCAGGAAATATATCTCGAACACGTGAAAAAAGTCGCAGGTAAAAGCTAGTACGTATATAAATGAACTTTTTCAATTATATTTGATGGGGGAAAGGAATCGTTAATGGGCCTGTTAGGCCTCATCTAACTAGCCCATTGTTTCTAATATACCATATTAGGTCCTCCAACATCTACACGATTCCCCTGGAAAACTTAGTGGATAATTCTTGAATTTGATACGATGGGCTAACTAACCTGCTTTCATCCTCACCTATCATCACTCACTGGTGCCCCGCCAGTACAGACCGATAGCGCAGGTGGGACGATCATTCTATTTTCACCCATAAAAGTAACTACATTTGATGGAAATGTGTTCAGCTTCCAAATTAAACGGCAATATTTCTTTATCCTACTAATGTAATAATTTTTGTATATCAATATTCTTATTGCATTCTTAGTGCCGCGATACTGCTTTATATTATACTTTTACACAGTTATAACATATATACTATATATATATATATATATATATATATATATATATATATATATATATATATATATATATATATATATATATATATATATACACACACATGCATACATACATATACATACATTTACTCAAATACACTTGAACAACTGAACGAATTTAACTAATCGAATATACTTTTATCCTAATTTATCTAATTCATGGTAAGCAAAGGTACATGAAGAGAAACACAGAAAGTAATTACTATATTTCTAAACGACGGAGATTCTTAATTAATCTGTGTTTCTATGCACGTGTGCGTTTTTTATAACACAGCCAGAAAAAAAGGGGGCATGCTACTCACATAATGATATTTTAGTGGCTTCCGCCGCCTATTAGCATCCACAACACGGGAGAAATTGTAGATGTGCCGCGGACCTTTTGAAAAACGAATATTCTCTTTTTTGAAAGTTTCAATTTAGTGTCGGTCTAGAAACACTACTGCTGGGATTTAATACAAAAGAGTACCCCGCATAAAATGGGCCACCCCGTCCTCTTTCATGTGTGAGACCGAGGGATGGGCATCAGTGTCCTTCTTTCTTAAAATATTACCAAAACCTAACTGCGGTTGTCAATCCCCCTTATGAGCGATGTGCGAAGTCTTTGTTGCCAGCAGTGGACAGCTAATGGCTGATGTGGTAGTATTCATAGAAATCCTATTTTAATAAATAAAATGTACAGGAATTATGTTATTGTTTTAGTGTTCCAATAAATATAACTTCGCCCATTGTGCAAATAACGATACAATTGAACTTTTCGTAATATTTTTAGACAAATATTTTTTGTATTTGTATCTTGTGAAGAGCAATTTACTTCGACAGCACTTAATTTCCTTTACATTTGTATTGCAACAAGCCATCACATTCTATATTGTACTTACTTTTTGTTTTTTTAAACTAGAGTAATTTTTTTTATACCACAATGATGGCAAACAAGCATACTATAATACTAGGGATGTCACATGTGCGTTTCTAGCCCTGAAGAAACCTTATTATACACTTTTTAAGAACCTCATACTTTAGTCTCTAGGGTAATCCACAGCAGAGAGCTCATTCCACAACCTAAGTATCTATATAACTATATATATATATAAAAGTGGATGCAGATTGACTGACTGATATATGTATCATATATCAACACACATCTAAAACTGCTAAGTCTATTATTTTGAAATTTTTTAGATAAATTCTATCATAGAGTAGGTAATCCATAAAGAAGAAATTCGAAAAATTCAACCCCTAGAAGAGACGAAACAGAGGTTGAAAGATTATATGGAATTTCGTCACTTTAGATGTTAAACACACGTGAATTGTAGAAGAATAGATAGATTATCACACGCGAATAAAGCCGCGGGCAAAACCTAGTTAATAGATAAATATGGAAACTATAATTTAATATTCTATATCTTTAAGCCCATCACTATACACTGCACTAAATTTATATGACATTATTATAATTTTATCTTAAAGTATGTAGTAACTTGTATAAGATATATAGTTACTCAAACATTAGTATTATATTAACTTAATAAGTAATAAAATTTAATAGAAAGAAAAAAACACATCTGCAGTTGCAATTTGCAATCAAAATTATGGCAGTAAAAAATTTGCATACACACATAAAATGTACGTACCTACACTAAATTGTTTTTATGGAAACTCAAGTTTTAATAAAAACCTTGAATACAAAACATTACTCCGTATCAGGCTATTTGAATAATCTTTTGATTAAGATATTTTTTTGCTAATAAATGTAATTTTATATTCCCTTTACGGCAAAGGTATAGGAAATATAACCTAAAATTATAATATCCACTATTAATAATAGAATTCGAGTTATCACTTCCCTAAAGTTTAACCGGGAAAAAAGGTTTTTATGTTAAATATGTCTTCTAGCAACTACTAACAAAATCTCCCAAATGGGAGGCTTATGTTCGGCAGTGGACAGTTAAAGGCTGATATGATGATGATGATTTCTTCTATTCACATTACATTACACATACATTATTTCTAGAACTATACATGAAAATTCATCGTACTACAATTATTATATTCGATTTTCATCTTGCAATCCTATTGCGGAATATAAAAATCGCTTCTAAAAAACGGGTTGATCGTAAAAGTGTGAAAATTTGAAGTTGTATGTATTTTTCAATGCTAAATCATAATATAAATAAATTAATCAAAATAAATAAGGGGTGGGTTACTCTTATCATTGGGGGATATGAAAAATAGATGTTGGCCGATTCTCAGACCTACCCAATATGCACACAAAATTTTATAAAAATCGGTAAAGCCGTATATATATATATATATATATATATAATAAAGAGGAAAGATTTGTATTTATATATATATATATATATATATTCTAAAGAATAATTAATACTATGTTAGGTAATATGAAACATAGATCTCAATGTCTTTAAAATGTCATTGAATAGACGCTATGGCGTCTCATCCATCATTCAATATAAATAGCTTAGCATAACGTTATAACATTATATTGATTTAAAAGATAACAGCTTAATTTTAGTGTTTAGTCATTTTATTTTTCCCACATATAAAGATGCACTTTTTATGCAAATTTGTTAGTTATTGAAGAAATTAATTAAATCTGTGTTAACAGTTGAAATTGACTTACTTTTTTATAAAAAAATGTCTATTATATATAAAAAAAAAACTCAAAGAAGAAAATTGTCGTTAAACTTTCGCGTTTTTTTACATACATTTCAATTTATTTTGGAGGCTTAACGCAACCCGATTACGGGTAAAGTACCTACCTATAAACACGTCGCGTTATATCCCAAAAATAAAATTAAATATATGTTAAATATATGTAACCAAATAATACTATATTCAGTTTATTGAATAAAATTATATATTACTTGCGTAGTACCTATTTACGTTTCTAAGAAAAAAATATATATATAATGAATACTAAATATCTAGTCATAAGTGTCTTATTATATTTATATAAAAATGGAATTTTTATTTCAAGTACAAGAACTCAACGTAATAAATCTTTTTTGTACCTATTACTTGCGTAATAGCATACTTGTGAAAAAATTATAAGTAATACTGAATACGTAGTCATGAGAAGGGCTAATAACATTGTCTCTGCTTATTTCGAATACAAAAACTCAACAAAAAGAAATATATTAGTATATAAATATTATATTTATTAATTTATATAGTACTTACCTTACACAAATATTTAAAAAATATATGTAATTAATACTCGACATCTAGTTGAGATAACAGATAATTGGTTAAAAGATACGATGTGTACTTAACTTTTAGAACATTTGTATCAAGTTCAAAAATTCAAGGAACTAAGTCTTTTAATGTGAAAATATTGCATATTAAGTTTATTATATCAATTTATGTTACTTGATTAACAAACATAACAAATTAATGTAAAAAAAAAACGTATCTTATAATATATAAAATTGAAAATTCTTTTTAAAATACAAGTATTCAAATAAAATAGTCTTTTAGTGTGAAGTTATTACATGTTCAGTTTGTTGAAATAAAATTTATACATTACTTGTATCGTGCTTACGTTAAATATAATAGCCACTGCCTAGTCGAGATAAGAGATAATAAAATTGTCTAAAATATATCTTATAACACGTTAAAATAAAAGCGGAAATAGATATTATTATCGTGCATATAAACTCGTTTTTACTGCACATAAAAAGATCCATTCCAGCCACAACGTAAATTAGTATTCACGCCATTATATTATTTGGTAATGATATAATTGGGACTAAAATTCGTCATGTGGCCTCTACATGAATAACAACCAATTTGGCTTTTTTTAGACGAAAACCTGTTTCAACAATGCTACACCGTATATTTTCAGTTTGAATTTCAGAATTCTTTTGTATGTAAATTCGTTTACGCGACACCGCGCGATGTACATTTGTACAGCTGAATTCTTACAGAAATAATAACGTGTAGAATAACGATTATCGCTTTCGTTTGATACGGGCAAAATCGAAAACAATTTTCCAACACTACAAACCATCGGTATTATTACCGAAAAACACTAAAAGCATCACTTTATTATTATTATTTTTTTTTTAATTCACACACACTTATAACTTTTTAAACACAATTCGAATAGAACTCGGTGATTCAAAATTTGAACACAATTTTTTATGGAATCTGTGGTTTATTTCATCGAGAAAAAGTTTAAGTTGTTAACACGCGTGTTTCCCGCGTAAACAGTATGGCGACGCGTACACCCCCACCGGCCTGAACATTAACACTGGCTGGCTAGAGTGACTAGTGACGTGACACCATCGCGTCGGGTTACCGAACGCGAAATCTCTTTACCGTCGTAACCTTACCGCGACCGGTTCCATTGGAGCCCGTTAATATACTACCAAAAATAACATCGACAATAACAAAAACGTTTATTTCCATATTTTTTAAGAGACTTTACCTTGTAACATAGACACACGCGGTTACATTTGTCATAATAATATTTATTTATTCAATGATAAGCAAAAATCAATTATCACTGTTGTTAAACTGGCCCTTATCTAAATAAAAAATGTAAATAACAGTTATACTTAAGTCTCAAGCAAAAACATGAACATGCATAATAACAATGAATCTACTAAATCGCACATAATTTTAAATTAGTTGCATTAGTTTTATATACTGTACTTAGTAAAAAACTAAACCACATAATTCAATTTGTTTTTGAGTATATTTATTTATTTACTCTTTATTGCATCACTTAATGAATATATACAAATAAAATAGAGAAATTACCCAAAACAGTATCATCATCCCAATCATTTGGGGTCGGCGTAATATGGTTTTATCCATATTACAAAAAGATTTGGTTTTTAGTTTTCCGACCGGCCACCTGCCACCCAAAACAGTATATTTTGGGTAAATTCTCTAAAATTGTGCGAATTGGAAACATCTTTCTATCTTTCCTATAATACGCGTACTAACATGTCTTAATATATAAAAATCTAAGTACGATGAATTTTGACAAATATAATATCTGAAACTGATCAAGCGATTTTAATGACTATATTTAATGTGTTTGTTTTTTTTTTTGATGGGTGAAAATAGTATGGTAACCCCGCCTGCGCTAACGGGATACGCTGGCGGAGCATCAATGAAGGGTGATCGATGAGAATGAAAACAGGTCAGTTAGCCCATCATGACGAATTCATCAGGGATTAACCATGACAGTTTCCAGGGGGAACCGCGAGGAGGTCGACCTGGTTGGGTATATTGCTAGCAATGGGATTCTCAGTCTCCATCACTAACAATCCCCTTCCCGCCCTAACGTGTTTGATTTAACTTGATAGATACAATGGTTTTTCCCCCAATAGATAGGTAACTTAAATACAAAACCGAACAACTTCTTGCGGCTTAGTGGTCAGACTGTTTTATATATATTCTTTATTGCACTTGTAGATTACAATGTTAATGCATTTATAAATATTGTGAGCAAGGGTGGACTTATCTCTGACAGAGATCTCTTCCAGTCAACCCAATGCAGTTAGAAAACATGTTGCTTGCTGTTTTGTTCTATTTGAAATTTTTCGCTTCATCATCTTCAGAAGTAATAGTTTTTTTTTACGTTTCTAATCATAAATCGGAAATTACACGGCATATATTTAAAGATTGTGTCCCACAAAAAAAAACCGACTTCAAATATGGCAAAATCATATATTCTGATTTAAAGTCTAAATTGCTGAACCGACTTCGATAAAATTTCTATGAAACCAATATATAAGTTTGTCTTTTCAAATAAAAAAATAATTTTCAAAATGTTTTTAGCTAACAAAATTATGAGGTAACAAATATAAAAAAATACAAACGATCGATTGAGAATCAATCGTTTGTATTGTGAATCTTCTTCTTTCACTTTCTGAAGTCGATTTTTTATGCAACTTAGAATGATAAACGAGCCGATAGTCATTTCAACTAAAAAGGAAAAAAGTTTTAGAGACCACAAATCAACTTTATTTTTTCAATTATTAATTTTGTAATATGGATATGTGAACAATATCTGTAACTATTTCAAACTGGTAACATAACAATTGCGGAGATTATAGTACTATAACGGACGGATAGTCTGACCATAAGGCTTCCTTTGTACCTTCCGTTTTAATATCCGTTGTGTTTCGGTTTGAAACGTGGGATATGGCAGTGAATTTACAGGGTACAGAGGAGTAACACCTGAGTCCTTACAAATGGCAACGCATGAGGGTATCATGGGTGAAACAGTATACTCTGTTATGTCCATGGTATGGCTCATGTCTATAGGCGACAGTTACCACTTTTCATCAGGTGGACCGTCAGCGTGTTTGCCATTCTAAGTTGCATAAAAAAAATTAAAACAAAATGCGGCACCCAAATTATATGACGCGCGACATTATCACACTAATTAAACTAAATATGCATTATGAAATTAAACCTTTACACGTTGAAATGTTCTTAAATTAATGTTGTGTAACTAGTTTATTTTTACACTAATGTCATAACAATTTAAACTTCAATCTAACAACTTTTTGATAACAAAAAGTTGTGAAACTGAACCACTACACAATACAATTATAAAGTTAAAGTTTAAATTTAAAGTTAAACATAATCTGGTTACCTTTATCACTCACAGTAATAATTATTATTATTGGGGGTGGCAATGGAAACCAGGAATAGGAATTAAAAATATATGTATATTGCTAAAGAAACTTAGAAGACTTTTTTTAATGGATGAAAAGGGAATGGTCACACCGCCTGCGCTATCGGGATACGCTGGCAGGGCACGAGTGAGGGATAATAGGTGAGATTGAAGCAGGTCAGTTGGCCCATCATGATAGATTCATCAAAAATTGGCCACGATGTTTTCCAGGTGGAACCGCATAGAGGTCGACCTGTTAGGATAAACTGCTAGTAAAGTGTTTGTTGGATCTTACTACTAACGATCCCTGTCTACCCCATTTTAGAAGACTAGGATCGTGAAGGCCGTGAAGGGCAACTAAAAGGAAATAGAGATGCATGTCAATTTCGAATTTGGTAAATAATAATAATAATATATGTGGCCTGTACCTGTATTGTTGTTATTACTTGTTATTACTTGACTATTTTCTCGGAACACGTTTTAAACGTGACTATTTTTAACGCCTATAATAAAAATAAATGTGTACACAACTATATCCATGATGGGGTAGGCTCGCTGTCAACAGTTCTTAGAAATGTAGACATGGCCAGTGTCTTTATTTTTATTATTATTTTTTTATTTCTAACAATAATACACAGCTCTCTTACAAAACAAATTACATGTTGTGTCTCTTATACATACAGCCAATAAAGAATTTAAATTTTATAAACGAAAATTATAAGTTTAAAATAAGTAAGGTAAGTTAAAGTGGGTATGTTTTAAAGAAATAATAACAAAGAGTATCTATGTAAACGGTTGATTAATATATAAATATAAATAATATCTATGTTGCTGCAATTCATTAATAATATTAGTTTAAACTCAAACTAAGAAAGTGTACTATACAAACATAGCAATAGGTTCTTTTTTTATACGACTTAGAATGGCAAACAAGCTTACGGCCCACCTGATGGAAAATGGTAACCGTCGCCTATAGACATAAGAAGTACCATGGACATAACAGAGTATACTGTTTCGCCTATGATACCCCCCATGCATTGCCATTCCTAAGGACTCGGGTGTTATTTCTTTGTACCCTGTAAATTCACGCCATATCCCACCCTTCAAACCGAAACACAACCATATAAACACAACTGCTTCACGGTAGAAACACGAATGGGACAGAGGTACCCAAGCAATCGACTTTTGTACAAAGTCTCCCTCTGGTAAAGTCAAAGGCAGTCTATGAGGGAGGACTTTGTTCAGTAGTGGATAGTTTAACGGCTGATATAATGATGATATTTAGAGAGTGCGTTCTAAAGAGCAAAATACTCTACATACTTACATTTCTCAGAATTGTTGACATCGAGCCTACCCCATCATATATATAGTTGTAGCCATACTCTCTTTTAATGTTGTCGTTAAAAGTTTTCCAAGGAAAAAGGACTTTCTGACAAATATGCAAAAGATATTTTTTACAAACACTAAATTATTTCCTATGTGCATGTTTAAATCATCCTCATCATAACAATCATGAAATATCCACTGATGAATATAGGCGTCTCCCTATTGGGGAGTGTTATATAAAGGAAAATTGGTGGAATATTGACCATCCATAGAAAAGAAAGAAGTGGCCCATTCTATTTTGAGACTACATGGCAATTCTATAAATATATCTAACCATAACTTGGATTCATACACATTACACATATTTATCTGAAAAATTAAATTAAACTAATAAACAATATAAATTAAACAGCTTGTAATTGTTCCCGCGGTTTCACCAGCGTGGATCAGTACATACAGTATCTTATATGATATAGCCTACCTATGTACCAAATTTCATACAAATCCGTTTAAAAGTTTTTACGTGAAAGAGTAACAAAAATTTATCCATCTACCCATTCTTCGTTATAAACTTTAATAAGACTTAAAAATTGTGTAATTCCGTTATTTATTCGATGTTCATAAATATGAACTATCCAATAAATAAAATAAAGGCTGCTCTATGACCGACTCTATCTAACTATATTATGCTTAAAATAATAGTTTAAGGTTTTAATTGATCTGCTAGGAAGTCTATATTATCATAAGAACATTTAAAAATCGAAGGGCACGAAACCTTTTTAAAAGTCATCGATATCCACAAACGAAATCAAAAGGCACGAAATTTTTCTTTTTTCGAGTAATAAATTATTACTATATTTCGAACAAATTTTGGCAACTTGGTATAAATTTCAGCAGCCCTACATACATAGGTAATTAATTTTAAACTTTCCCGTTGTTTACACATACATTGAGTACACTATTCCGACGCTTCGACGTGGATTGCACCACGACGAAACGTCAGCAAAAAAGAAACAGGTGTGTTGGTATGTACCTGCAAAAAAAATTCATCGCGTTAAATTCCGATAGTGTATTTAAAATATACATACATAGGTACTTTTACGCATTAGTGTCCTTCTATGAGATTCCAAACAAGAATTTTTTCCAAGCATCGCGTCTCTGCATGTGTTTATCCATAAGAATATTATAAATGTGAGAGTGTTTGTTTGACGTCTCTTGGCACCTTAACGGCTTAATCAATCATTATAAAATTTGGTATAAAGATTGTGCACGCCAAATAGTGTCTGAACGTGGGCACACATGGTTTTGATGGCTTGGTAAATGAAAACGAAAATTACTGAATACAAAAATCATTTCCTGATTTATTTCTTGTAACTCACTGATAATTACAATATCAAAGTGCATTTTATCTGTATAATTATATATCTTTATTATTTATTGAATTACATTGCCGAGATATGTTCGCTTCCTCGAGCGTAAACGGAAGAAGTCTGATTCATAGACAATCCTAGTTGCATTTTTTATTAGATCATAGACTATTAGCAACTGAGATTCTTCCCGTTAGGAATAAATTATAATTAAATGAACTAAATATAAAAAATGAGATTTAGACATGTCGAAGCGTATAATATTACGTAAACAAAGGTACTATTTAAGATGCAGAAGGACATAAACTATTTTTTATCTCGTTCAATGAACATAGTATCTCGCTCACACAGACTCTTTGGTAAAAATTAATAATTAAATAAATTTTAATTATGGAAGTCGCTTTTCTATGAACAAAAAAGCCACAGATAATAAAATTTCACAATTATAACAAATTTATAAATATCATTAATTTTAAACTTTATAATATTATTAAAATGTATTCAAATAATGTCATTTTAGAAATATTGCTGCAATTCAAAGAGAACTATATTGTTCAAACAAAACCGGTTTTTCGTCGTCTAAATATAGGTTATAAGTAGGTGTAATTCTTCATGGCCAACATTTTCCAATAGCAGCCATTCGTTTAAAATACCATTTGATAATAAACCAGCGTTATAAATACCTACTATAAATAAACTGGGTACTTCCCTATTCAATTATTTTGAATTTTTTCCTTATTTATTTTGAGAATTCATAGGCTACAGATTAAGAGCAGTACTTAATTGATCTTTTAACTGGTGACTCTCAATTGCAACTTCATTTTTATATTTTTTGTTTGTCTATTTTCAACCGATTTAAAAAAAGAAGGAGGTACTTAATTTGGGTTATATTTTTTGTTTGCCACCTCAGAACTTCATGGATTAAACCAAATAGAAAAATTATTTTTTATTTAAAAGTATATATTTTTATTTAATCAATATTATCAAATAATCAATCAATATGTTATGATTATAAAAAGGCAGATAGTTTTTAAATAATTTCTTAATTAGAATATTTTTTTAAATATATTTTAATGAAACTGATCATCTTTTTGTGACGGAGTATCTTTTTTAATCAACTTTAAAGAGATTCTATATGCGATATTAATGGCGAGTAACATATTTTTAAATAACTTCCAAAATGGAATGTCAGTTGTCTTTTGTCTTTTAAATAATTCCTTTCATTTAAAGAGTTTTTACTTTCATGTAAGTATCACAATAAATTTGTAACATTATGTTTATTAATTTATTTGTGTTTTTCTTAATTTATAAAGAATACAAAAGTACCTATCAATTAAGCAAATGGCCCACTTAAGCATTAATAGGTCGAATTGCTCCAAATATTCTTCATAATTTCCTTATGATTTGTCAAAATGAAGAAAGATTGACTGAATTTTTTTGTTCGTTTATTAAAAAAAAAAAACCAAAAGTACCCAAAGGACCCGCAATTTCAAAACCAAAGACTAATTGCCAGTCGTTCTAGTAAATGATACCCATTTCTATTATAAAAGAAAAATTATGCGGACGCCCTCATATTTTATTAAAGTGAAGTATTCCAGTTTTTCGTGATTGCTCATTACATTTCTGCAAAGATGTAGCTGAAGGAGCGTAGTAATTTTTACAATAGAATTTTATGACAGAACTAATATATTTTCTCTTTGTTATAAAAATTATATCATACTGATATTATAAATTTTAAAAATTTTCAAGACTATTCATAATGACTGACTATTATAAATAGTACGTAGTAAATTTATTTATTTTTTATTAAAGAAAAACCGACAGCTAATTAATTTAATTATAAAACAATGTCAGTAAGGATAAAAAGCCAATTGTATTCACAAATTAAAACAAAATTTAACTAAATGTATATAAATATATATTAGAAATAAGGTAAGTAATAAATTATATACATTTTTTTATTTCTATTTCATACATTATACATACATTTTTATTTTTATATTTTATTATATGTATAAAATTATTATTTTACATTAGAAATATAGAGCAGTAATTCTCAGACCTGGCTTCATACGGGTAGATAGAATTTTCAAAAATAATTAATGTCCTATATTACTTAACGCTGATAATGTAGCTTTCTATAGATGAATTAAGTGAGGAATTTTAAAAATTAGTTGAGTAGTTTTTGAATTCATCCATTACAAATAAACAAACAAACAGTATATTTTTTCCTCTTTATAATTTTAAGACTTTGTTCGCATATTCTTTCTTTATATCATATGTTTATTTTTTACGCCATCTATTGTCAACTATGACAAAAACAAATTAAAAATACCAAAGATTTTTAGATACGAGAATTTTTTTTTCCTTAAAATATATATTATGTTATGATGATATATATGACCCAAATTTGGTGCTTTTTTTTTAATCATTCAAAATACCAAATTTTTAATATAGGTATTTAACAATAATAACCGATTTTTTTAGCAATATTAAATAATTGTATTATTTATATCAAAATAAAAATACGTAATTCTCCCAATAGTAGGTAGCACACAAATTACTAAAAACTCTTTCTTAATACATTATAAGTATTTTATGTCTGGAAAGTGATTTGTTGGTCCGATATTAAACTTTTATATCTGAAGCTATAAAATCTAGTATTTTCCGTGACACAAATATAAAGGAAATCGAATAAAATTGTTGACGATTGTTTATTGGAAATTGCAATATCTACAAGAATAATAATGCACTTTAATGCAATATCCGCAAATAAGTTGAGATTTATTCAATAGTGATATATATATATTAACTAGATCAAACGCATATAGATAGTCGTTACTGCCAAGAAACGTCCTAAAAAGGATTACATTCTTATTTAAAGAAAAAATGTTTTAAAGGCACTCTGTCTAGTTAGTCTAAGATTTTGTCTTTAACTATTACGTATTGACAATGACTTGTAATATTAGTAGATGGAAAAAGACCGACGAAATGCACAATAGACTCCGTCAATGTAGATAATGGTTTTAAGGTCCCCGGAGGCATAAAGAAATGAAAAAACATCATCAATCAAAATATGTATATATATATGTATATATATATATATATATATATATATATATAGTTTCAGCCGTTTACTGTCCACTTCTGGATATAAGCCTTTCCCATAACGGGGAGTTTGGCCAGTAGTTGCCACGCTTGGCAGCCGGGTTGCCAACTACAGTTAGACTTTTAAAGATGTTTTAAGAGGGACGCTGCTGCCCGTCCCTCGCCTTCCCTTAGTTACCTTTTACGACACCCACGGGAAAGGAAAGGGTGACCCATTCTATATATATATATATATATATATATATATATATATATATATATATATATGTAATGTACACAAATCATATGACTGCATATTTTTATTTTTAAATAACATAAAAGGCTTTCTGGAAGAAATCTCTTATTAGATATATGTTCGCCTTTGTATATTATATTTAAAATTAACTCTTCTCATCATTATGCTTGTATAATAAAGAATAAAACTAGCTAAAACCATTTTTTGTGCATATATCGGAACATATATAAAATTTGATATAAAAGCTGTATATTTTATTTTTATTTTTATACAACATAGAATGGCAAACAAGCTGACGGCCCACCTGATGGAAAGTGGTAACCGTCGCCTATAGACATGAGCAGAACCATAGACATAACAGAGTATACTGTTTCGCTCATGATACCCCCCATGCGTTGCCATTCCTGAGGACTCAGGTGTTATTCCTCTGTACCCAGTAATTTCACGCCATATCCCACCCTTCAAACCGAAACACAGCCATGCAAACACTACTGCTTCACGGTTGAAACACGAATGGGACAGAGGTACCCAAGCAATCGACTTTTGTACAAAGTCTCCCTCTGTATAATACTACTTAATACTATACTGTAAAATATATATACAAAATTTTCTATATTGTGTTAAAATCGTAATATATTAAAAATCCGTGTAACGATGTACATTCGCGCACATCGTAATTCCGGAAACTGTTTAAAATAGTTTATCCCACCAACTTTCTCACGTTCGAAGCTAAAAATTGAAACAGTCCCGTTAATTACACATATTTCAATTTACGATCAGCACCGCTCCCATAAGTTTGTACGAATAACTTAATACAGATTACTGTCAGAATAGTAGATTACTGTCAAGTTTAACTATCGAAATCGTAACTACTGTAGAAAAGAAAATTATAATACATCATTTTCTATTTTTGTTTTATTAATAAGTATTATTTTATCTCTTTTTCTATGTACGTCTATTTATACCTGTTCTTATTTGTATCTAATCTAATGTAGTAAATTGTCTATACAAACTCATGGTATTGGTACTGGATTTAATGCGACACGATTACAGGTAAATAAAGATGTCGAGCCGACAAGTAGGTGACAAATAAAGTATGGCGAATCACCTTGTATATATACATATATAGCGTTATCAAACTACCGTCAAATACATACATCCTAAAAATACTAGGGAGGTAAACAAAAGTCATATATATTTTTTAAGTCCACATTTTGCATCATATTTCATTTATCAATAAAGATAAAATAAATAAACATAATTATTATTATTATTATTATTAATATTGTAACATCAGCCATTAACTGTCTACTGCTAAACATAAGTCTCCTCCTTTTGGGATTTTGTCAGCAGTTACCATACCTGGCTGATGGGACAGCACCCACAGTTAGGCTTTGGTAATATTTTAAGAGGGATACTGAGGATTAAAAGGATGCACATTCCTCGACCATTAAGTTAAATAAGTCACTATCAATACTTTTTCAATTATCAAGATTATTTATTAAAATCATTTTCACTTTAATAAAAAATCCAAACAAAAAAAATCATCATCGATTTAAGATTAATAAAAATAAAGCATGGTACAATAATAAAGAAAGAATTTGAATTGTTTGATAACTTTCTATTTGAAGTCGGTTAAAGTACTCAAGTATATATAATTAATTACCACTTAGCGTCTCTTGGAACATCAGAAGGATTAAACTCGGGTAATCCATTAGCAGACATCAAATTACATTGTTTCAATTTCAACTGTAAGTTGTCTATATTTGAATTTACTGATCCAGAAAACTGGAACAATCTGGTTTATTCCGGACTGGTGACCTAATGGGTGTTAGCAAGTTTGCGATCGGTTTCCCTTTGTCCTATAATCAATGTTGGCACAATATAAGTTTTCCTCTTCCACTGATCCCCAATTTTTTTTTTATTTACGTATTAATCTTTCGTACGCTCTATCCACATTTTCTTTGATCATTCCCCCATTGAAGTATTTTTAAGTTGTTAACAGCTGTATTTATGTAAACATGCATGGTTTACTAACAAAGAATTTTGGTTATAAAATATGATAGGAATATTCCATAAATATCATATTTCAAACTAATATAATAAAATTATATTAGTATGAAATGACCATGTGGTCCTGGCATGACATTGACATGACACTGGCCACCCCTTATTTTCCCGTGGGTGTCTTAAAAGACGACTAAAGGACGGCGAGAGATGGGCAGCAGCGTCCCTGTTAAGACATCTCTAAAACCTGACTGCGGTTGCCAATCCGCCTACCAAGTGTGAAAAAACCCCCCAAGGGGGAAGTTTATGTTCTGTGTATAAGCTGTATTATATATTAATCAAATTAAACTTTAAAATTAGAGATGTGGTGACATAGATGCATTTACGAAATAAATATATACAGAGACTGGTTTGAGATGACACAGAATAGGAACTTTTGAAAGGAGATGTTGGGAGACCTTTTCTCAGTAGAGGGACACTGTGAGTTAATAATAGATAGATATACTAGCTGTGTGGTTCCTGAATAGAATAGCCCACCCCTTCCTTTCGTGTGTGTCTTAAGGAAACCTAATGTTAGAGAGATAGGTAGTAGCGTCCTTCTTAAAACATCACCAAAGCCTAACTACGATTATCAACTCGCCTGCCAATCGTGGCAACTACTGGCAAACCCCACTTTTATGGAAGAAATCTATGTTCTGCAATGGACAATTAACAGCTGATATGATGGTTATAGACAATTAAATATATAATATAAAGTTATTTTATTTTTAAAATAACATATTCCAGTTAATTTAAAACAGTTACTTTTCAGAGACAGAGGAAGACTTTGTACAAAAGTCGATTGCTTGGGTACCTCTGTCCCATTCATGTTTCAACTGTGAAGCAGTTGTGTTTGCATGGCTGTGTTTCGGTTTGAAGGATGGGATATGGCGTGAATTTACAGGGTACGGAAGAATAACATCTGAGTCCTCAGGAATGGCATCGCATGGGGGATATCATGGGCGAAACAGTATACTCTGTTATGTCCATGGTACTGCTTATGTCTATAGGCGACGGTTACCACTTTCCATCAGGTGGACCGTTAGCTTGTTTGCCATTCTAAGTTGTATAAAAAAAAGACAAGAGTTATTCTATATCACCCGTCAATATTAAACAACATTCGCCGTGGAATATACCTAAACAACAAGATAGCGAGTTACGATATAAGAGAAAAGGCAAGAATACGTTTAATGGAAATCTTATTAAGTGAGGAAAATTATTCCTGACAGTTGTTGGGGTGATTCGATATCATTAGCATAATTTTGAATGACAATAATAATATTAGTGAAACAAAACATATTTGCCAAAGAAATATGAGTTGAAAGGCGTAAAAAAAATTAGTGTATTCTTCCATGCTGAATAATCCATTGAACGTATCGTGTTTTTTTTTAATGGGTGATAATACCCTGTCTTCGCTATCGGTATACACTGGCGGGGCACCAGTGATAGATGACTGATGAGGATAAAAGCAGCTCAGTTAGCCCATCATGATGAATTCAACTAGAATTAGCCACTATGGTTTCCAGCGGGAACCACGTGGAGGTCGACCTGATAGGGTATATTGCTACTTAAGGGGCTATTTGACTTTTTTTGATATTACTAACAATCCAGGACAGTGGAACAATCCAGGAGGTTAGGATAGTCATTATCATCATCGTCACTTGAGAGGTTTTACCTATAGTTGTCACGCTTGACTGGCGGGTTGGTAACCGCAGTTAACCTTTGGTCATATTTTAAGAAAAACGCTGCTGTCCATCCCTAGACTACTAAGTTCCCTTAGTTGTCTCTCACGATACTTACGAGATAGGAATGTTTAATGCCGGAAGCACACGACAAGTTCAGTATTGATAAAGACAAATTACATATACATATATGTTAAACATGTAAAAAATACAGGCAAATTGAGAAATTCCATTTTCGCTAAAAATATATTACCATAATCCTTTATCCACTTCTCCCAGATTATAAATGTGGGAACGCACGTGTGATGTAAAATATATACATATATATATTTATATATATACGTCGCAAAGTTAAGCAAGTTGAATGTTCTTAATAAATCTTATATTCATACGACACTCTCTACTGAACCTGTACAAAATCATATTGAACAGACAGGCTTTGTATTTCCCGTGAGAATAGGTTTTTTTTTCTCTATACCAGGACGTCCTCTACTTATAATTCTAGTACGTAACGTTTTTGATATGATCTAGCATTGTTGATCATTGCGGGATCGATTCACGTACAATTCAAATTTACGAACACGTCGCTTGGTGTTGGTCTATTGTTATCGTAGGCTACTTGTTTTTTTTTTCCTAACATAAGTTCTTTTTTCACATTAATAAAACTATACCGCGCAAATTTAAATGTAACCAATAAACAATTGTAGAAAGTGACAAATATAGTGTGTGTGTGCGTGCGTGCGCGTGTGTGTGTGTGTGTGCGTGTGCGTGTACGCGCGCGCGCGCGCGCGCGTGTGTGTGTGTGTGTGTGTGTGTGTGTGTGTGTGTGTGTGTGTGTGTGTGTGTGTGTGTGTGTGTGTGTGTGTGTGTGTGTGTGTGTGTGCGCGTGCGTGCGTGCAAGTGCGTGCGTGTGTGTGTGTGTGTGCGTGTGCGTGCGTGTGTGTGTGTACATAGGCTAGCATAACTAGCCAAGCAAGCGAAATCGCGAGTAAAAGCTAGTAATAATATGTGAGAGCAATTATGTTTCTAGACATAATATTCATAAAATTATAGATGATGGTATCAGCCGCTACTGTCCACAGCTAAACGTAGATCTTCCCCTATTAGGGGTTTTGCTAGTAGTTGCCACGTTCGACAGGTGGATTAGCAACCGCACTTAGGCTATGGTTATGTTTTAAAAGGGGCACTGCTGCTTATCCCTCGAGAATGTGTCCTTAAATTCTATGCTAGGACCACAAGACATTAAAAACATGTAAATAACACCCTTATTATCTGTAGTGTAATAAACATTTTTTTATTATTTTTAATTCCTTGCAAAAAGCAATGAAATAAAGTCGTGATATAATAATCATAAATAAGTGTCAATTTAATTAAAATTAAATTTGAAATTTAAACGATTATATTCATTTTATCTAAAATTTCGAAACATTTACTCAAAATGATGACAACTCTATTATATATAATGAAGACGCCTCCGAATCACAGGATTTCGTTTGAGGGCGCAATACTTGAATGAAATGAACGCAATTTCTGGATGTAAAAGGGTCGGGTTTATTTGAAACTAAATTGATTACCTCTGTTAATGATAAATATACTCGTGTCTTACTTTGTTATCTCTATGGCGCAGTGGTAACATTGGTTTAAATAAACGAGATTGCAGATTCGATTCTTGATCGAATTAATTTAACAAATTAACTTTTCTAAATTATTATATAACTCGAAATGTAATTATTTCACTACAAGAAATTGTGAGAATCAAATTTACTATAGTGCTTAGCAATAGCATAATAACATAAAAAAATTTTTTTATAACAGAGATAAGTAACTAGCGCCACCTATAATCGCTAGCAACACCAGAGGTATTTATTGTAAATGTGCTGCCAACATTTTAAAAAGAAAAATGCTGTTTTCTTGAAGGTTCTGATATCGTATCGTTTCGGAAATACTGCTGCTGGAAATTTATTCCAAAAAGTGGATATTGATTAAATTTAATTACAAATTAAATCTATACAGTGCATTCAAGAATAAAGTGTTTAACAAGTAGAATATATATAATTAATCTGAATATTTGTCATCAGTCGGGCTGTATACTTGTTTGTTACTTTATGGTATAAAAAACATATGACTACAAGTAACATAGTCACAAATTTTCACATACTTATTTTTTTTCTTTTCTTATGTAACAATATAATTAATTTATAATATTTTTTTTAAATATATTTATGGATGATGTATCGAAACCTGTGATAATTATCCTTACTTCCTTACTAATATTATAAATGTAAAAAAGAGTTTGTTTAGTGCTTATCTCGTTTGTAATTGTTTGTATCTATAATAAGTTTACTATTGTAATCTTTTGGAGGAAACAATAAACAGTGTATATCTATATATCTACCTCTTAGTGCCTTGACGGTTTAATAAATCATTATAAAATTTAATATACACGTACGATAAGAGATAGACATTACAATAAAAACAGTAGAACAAAACAAATACAATTATTTTAAATAATATCATTATAATCGTTACAAACTTTCAACACTTCACCTACACAGAAATTTATACCCGTTTCGGTCCCTAAACGAGATTTGTACGTGACATATGAAATTGAGAAATCTAGTTACAATGTTGTTCGTAGCATTCTTACTAGAATAAAGGTTTAAATTTTGAATTATATTCTTATTTATATTTATATATTCTTCACTAACTGTATCCTGCATAAATCAGTATACAATATATATATATATATATATATATATATATATATATATAAAGAATGACAAAGTTAATTGAAATATTTTCTTCGTAAAAAACAGTTCATAATAAAATAACTCCATAACAAAATTAATTTAGTACCAACGCGGAATTATAATTATTAAATTTACAAAATATTATACAATAAAAATTATCATAAGTTGTTTTTTGATTGCTACTTCGTACGTGTAGATCAGATTTTGGAAAATCAATAAAATACATCACTTTTAGATAGTGTATTGAGATAAAATATACACTGGTTTCTAAGCTAGACCACTAGAAAGACAATGGTAAAAACCGCTTCCAATTTGGTGCAGTACTTTTTGCATAATCCCGGAACAAACATACAGTCGAAACAGACAAAATTTCAAAAAAAATTGGTTTTGATTTATATTGCTCTTATCATTTTTCTCATCTGCATATTTTTTTTTAAATATCTCCCATGTAGGGACATCATATAATTAGAATTTTATTATATTAGTATGACTAAACTTTGAAACTTTTTTTTTGAATACTAAAGCATAAGCAGCATCAATACTCTAGTTTACAGAACATTGTTGAAATAATGTTTATCCATCGATAATCGAACCTGCGATCACATTTATATGAAAGGTACGTCTACACTACACTGTTTCAATGCCAAAACGTGTTATGCACGTAACATATAAAATTTCGATTTGTTTTAAATAAAATCAAGTTACAATGTTGTTCGTTTCACTCCGGTCACAGACGTTAGATTTTGACAAAAATCATGTTCTATGCAATTTCAAGAACGAGAAGATTCTCGATTTTTTTGTAATGATGTTTATTAAAAATATTATTAAAAATATCAATTAAATATGAAATTATTGATATTATATTAATATTAGATTATTAACATCAGCTTCATATCAGCCTTTAACTGTCCACTGCTGAACATAGCCTATTTGAGGGGTTCTTCCAGTAGTTGCCACGCTTGGCAGGCGGATTGGCAACCGCAGTCAGACTTTATATATTTTAAGAGGGACGCTGTTGCCCATCCCTCGCTCTCCCTGAGTCGCTTCTTACGACACCCACGGGAAAGGAAGGGGTGGCCTATTTTATGCTGGGACCATACGGCTAAGTTATTATAATTATGTATTATTCTTTTATTAAAATAAGATCTAGACTACATAAGATGTAACATTATATATCTTGAACATAAATATATGTACTTCTAAATAAGTTTTGTTAAAATCGGCAGTCTGTCAAGTTCGCTACATATCCATATGACGTCACAATTTATTGCTTCAACTCGAAAAGTTATATGTATTCCTGAAACGATTCGTGTGCGCTGAAAATTTTCAAGGTCCTCACGACTTTCTGTAATATTATTCGAAAAATACCAGAGGGAGATTTTGTACAAATTTTTTCTGCTGTACCGTATTTCCATATATATTTTTGCCATTTTTGCAAGGAGATTTTAAGGGTAGTCATGTTATGACTATGTTATGTCATGGTAGGATTTTAAGGCAATGGTCATGTCATTATATCACCCATTATCTGTTCACTGCAAAACATAGGCCTATCCCTATGAACTGCCATAAGAAATGGCCCCGGGACACCTGCATCCACAGATTCCCTGCAATGCATTGAGTGAAATTTAATAAATATTAACTAAAAAAAAATAATTTATAAAATATATATACTATAAAAATTAATTTATAAATATTATCGTCACTCCATCCAGTGAAGGATAGTTTACCTGTATGGAGAGGCCACTCAAGAATCTTTCTTTTCTTCTTCGGACTATACGACAAGCCCATTACCACTTCAGCTTTCTTATTTTTCTAATATCCTCTTAAGGTAGAAAAATTATAATAATATCATAATCTTTGTGAGTGATCTCAGTAAATGATGGATATTTATGGGTAGCACTTTCCATTAAGTAAACCATCAGTTTGCTTACCATTCTAAGCATTATAAAAAAAAATAGAAAAGAATCTTTCGTGTGATGATGAAATAAAAATATATGTATCACTACACTTCTTTATTCAGGTCTTTTTAACATTTTTTTTTTCTCATATTATCGTAAGAGATGACTAAGAATACACGAAAAAAAGACGGCCAGTATATCAGAAGTCCTACCAGTAGATATCAGTAAACCCTATGTTTTTTATATGTCACAAAAGGTTATTGGTAATAGTGTTTAAAAACCTCATCGCTAACAATGTACCCATAACAAATTATCTTTTTTTCAATACTACTACGGTGGCAAAAAAGCTTACGGCCCATCTGGTAGTAAACGGGGTTACCATCAGACAAATTGTACTACTACCATAAATGCGAAAGTTTATGAGAACAGGGGGCCTACCATGAAATGAAATTTCGAATTTTCGGGCTCAATTTCGTGTTTTTATTCGTACCAAAATCAACCCAGTAAATGAAGCTTAACGTTTCATTCATCAAAAATCCTATCCTAATAGTCCAAAGGAACGATATTTTAATATTTTTAATAATTTTAAACGGCATGTATTATGTAATTTTAACATCAAATTTCTATTTCGTTCGTCCCCGGAATTTCGGAAAATATTTCGTGGTAGGCCCTCAGGTGTACCCTTTCACGCAATAACTATTAAATGGATTTCAATGAAATTTGCACGAATTAAACGGATGTGTTATATCTTAATTTTGATAATAAATTACTTCATGTAAAGTGTTAAGTTACAGCTTGTATTAAATATAGATACGCAAAGTTAATATTAAACTCCTTTCGGGAACATATTGAAACCTTATCTCTTCATAACTGAACACTTTCTGAATTTACAACGAAACTTCCACGGCAAGTCGCAAGTTTGTTGAGCAAGTTTTTTACAGGCCTCTCAAGTTACAGCTGTATGGTCCGTTCATTACATAAAGACCGAAGGATTTATAATACATATGTTAATCTAATTATTTTATACTAGTTATTCGCTCTGACTTCGCGCGGGTAGATAGATTGAAACCTTAATTAGTATTTTATATTAATCTTAGTATTGCCTATTGTGCCCACGCACAAAAGGAAAAATTGTACTTGGATTTTATGTATTTTATTTTAATCATTTCTCTTATCTCTATATTAGCTTTTTATGTATATCTGTGTCTATTATAATTTGTGTGCGGTAAGTCATGCAAACAAGTTATATATCTATCTATCTAAAATAATAATATATAAAAACACAGGCCTCCACTATAAGCAGAGTTTTATCAATACTTGCCTTACTTAGAAGGCAAAGTTCTGTAGTCACTAATTCTATCAATATCTTACAACTTCATTTCGCAAGTGCCAAAACTATAAAACATTGTATGTACTTTCACCATTAATTTTTTTCCCGGAAAGTTTAATTGAAGTCCGTAATTGATGTTTTGGGCGTTGTTAAGAAGTTAGCCAACAAAATAGAAAGAATTACTTACGTCGCCTACTAAAGTTAGTCCTCTTTATATGTTAGGATTTAATTAATATGTTAGTTACTGAAAATTATAATTAAATATACAAAAATATGTATAAAAATAAATTTACTATTTTTTTTTCAGATATTGTACTTGCTTTTTTAGAAGTTCTTGCCAAATAGTTACAAACGAAATGTGGCTATTTTTCTCTATAAATATCTTATTGTTTACGTTAATTATCTATATTATTGTTTATTACAAATACTTTAAATGAGAAAAGAGTATAAAAAAAACAATAGAGAAAAGAAGAGACAAAATGCCGGCCCACCTTATACGACATGACGATTTTTTAAAGAGCATACTAGAAGGAAAAACAGAATGTAAAAGAAGAAGGGGAAGACCGAGAAATAACTACATGGGACTAATAAAAGAAACACTAGGTGTCATGTCGTATAGGGAGGTTAAAAATATAGCCTGAATTAGACGTGGCTGAAAGAAAATGCATGACAAGAAGAAATTCTTAAATGTAAAGTGCAATAATAAATACTATGATAGGTACTAGACTAAAAAGGCTGATATGACGATGACGATGATGATAAGGCACTAGATATTTAATAGAAAAACTTACTTTTTCGTAATTTTTTTTAATATAATAAAAGCGAAATTTTATAACGATAATTACAGCTTGAGGTTCTTCAAAAAGGGCGTATAAAGGTTTCTTATAGGTTGGCAAAGCGCGCCTGACATCTCTGACGTTACAGGCGTCCGTAGACTATGGTAACCCAATTTACCATCAGACCGGCCATATGCTTATTTACCACTAAAGACGTGTAAAAGAAAACGATGGATGGATATTACTCGTTCACGCAAAAACTTCTGAATGGATTTTAACGAACTTTGGTATAATAACACAGGAAAATGTATGTACAAATTCACGCGAACAAAGCCGCGTGATACAGATTGTATATACCTATTATTATAGTGCGTGCAAATTACTTTTATTACTTACTAACGAATCCAAATGTTTGTATTGTACTGGGATCGAACCAGCAACCGTCGAATGATAAAGCGTAAAGTCAAACCGCTACACCAGTAAGACCATCATTAGAAATTCAAAGTCGTAATAGATTATCACCAGCTCGATTACTCTCTCAAAATAACTTTCGTATCCTTTCAGGAAATATTTTACCTATTTTGAAACCTAGACCCTAACCTAAACTGTCTGACTGGCGTAATAAAGCTGTGGTTTTCAACCGTCTCGGTAGTTGACAAATTATTGTGACAAATCGTTGTTTAACCAATACCTCCTAACTGACATTTAGAAAATAATTAATTATTTTTTTCCTACTTATTATCTCCTTTTTTATGTTATATAAAAACACTTGTTTACACTTGAAGCTGAGAAATTCTTGGTGAAATGAAATACTTTATTCATGGCTTAATTTTTATAATAAAATTAAACGATACAAAAGTGTGTGTAGTGCCAAGACTATGCGTTAACAAAATTTTTAAATATTTGATGTTTAACGGTTTAACAATCAGCCTCTATGGTTTTCTAATGTTGCAAGTTCAAAAAATATTAGTTTCTATTGAAATGCTTGATCTAGAACAATACTTTTTAACTGATATATTAAAAGTTTACCTTTTCTAGTTACTTTATTTTTAGTTTCATCATATTATTACTAATATTATAAATGTGGGGGAAAGGGATTGTTAGTAATGGAGACTAAGAATCACATTGCTATCAATATACCCAACCAGATCGACCTCCTCGCGGTTCTCCCTGGAAACTATCATGGTTATTTCCTGATGAATTCATCATGATGGGCTAACTGACCTACTTCATCCTCAACTATCATCCCTCACTTGTGTCCCGCCGGTATATACCAATAACGCGGGTGGGGTTACCATACCATTTTCACCCATTAAAAAAAAATTATAAATGTAAAAATAAGTTTCTTTGTTTGTTACGTCATAGCCTCTTAAGTTTAACCAATCTCAATGAAATGTGGAATATGGTGTACTATATGGAATTATGAAGGATATAGGCTTTTTATAATGGTTAGTAAATATATCCCACGTGGACTTAATCACGGATGAAAGCAAATTTGGAATAAATTTAAAATTATTAGCTTTCAGACTTCTGCTCTGCGTAATTTACGTTTTATAAGAGATGAGAAATAAGGCAATTTACTTGAATTCCTCAATGTTTTTATAATTCAGGTAAATTATTATAGATTTTTTATAACATATGAGGAAAACAAGTATAAATAACTACCGCCCGCAACACTGGAGTATATACAAGAATGTATGTTAATTTTTTAAAAAGGAATATGTTCTTTTTTAAAAGGTTACGAAATTATAGTTAACCTAAATGATTGTGGTAATTTCCTTCTTTTATAAAACATAAATTCAAAATTCAAAATATTTTTTGTATCAAATATAAATGTTATTATTATATTATGGGGGTATTTATAATAGATCATCTAAATTGTTGGAAAAGGATTGAAACTACCAGTCCTATTGCTATCAATATACCTGTCAGGTCGACTTCCACGTGGTCCTCCCTGGAAACCATTGTACTGAATTCCAGGTGTATTCATCACGGTGGGCTAACTGACCTGCTTCGTCCACACCTATCATCTCTCACTGGTGCCCCACCAACGTATACCGTTAGCACAGGCGGGATTACTATTCCATTATCATCCATTAAAAAAAAAACATCAAAATTGTATATAGGCGTTATCAAATTGTCACATTTAAAACGTACAATAAATAAAAGTGTTGATCGAAGCTTAATAAATGAATCGCAGTGAGGACAAGGAACACCGTTGGAATTAATTAATGGATTAATTTGAAACCTCTCGGGCCCAATCCGAGGCTTGGATACAGTGGATGTTTACCCGACTGGTTAACAATTTTCGGCTCCCTATAGGTAAGAGGTGTAGGTTAGAAAATGACATTTAATTCAATGGGTATTATTAATCCGTATTAATCCTTACATTAATATTATATACTTATATTAATATTATATACTAGCTTTTTGCCCGTTACTTCGTATGCGTGGATTTCAGAAATAGGAAAGCCAATTAAATAGCCTTCTTCTAGATACCAGAGGGAGACTTTCTACAAAAGTCGATTGCTTGGGTACCTCTGTCCCATTCGTGTTTCAATCGTAAAGCAGTTGTGTTTGCATGGCTGTGTTTCAGTTTGAAGGGTGGGATATGGCGTGAATTTACTGGGTACAGAAGAATAACACCTGAGTCCTCAGGAATGGGGGGTATCATGGGCGAAACAGTATACTCTGTGTTATGTCCATGGTACTGCTCATGTCTATAGGCGACGGTTACCACTTTCCACCAGGTGGGCTGTCAGCTTGTTTGCTATTCTAAGTTGTATAAAAAAAAAGATAGCTTGTCAATATAAAACATGACCATATATTAAGCTAGATCTTCAGGAATACAACTGTTAAAATCGCATTTAATTTGGCAAAGTATTTTTTTGCGTAATATCAAAATATTCAAAAGATTACAATAGTAAACTTATTATGTACAGATATCGTCCAGTTACAATTCAATTAAATCAGTAAAATAAGATGCGAAAGCAAGTTAGTTTCTTTGTTACCTGTTGGCACTTTCACGACTCAACCAATTATCATGAAGTTCCCTACAGAATTTGGGATAGAAAAGGTCATAAACTACTTTCCCTCTAGACAATTAACCTATATCGATTATTGATTATGAAATCAAAGCTTATACTATACTATAACTCCATCTAATTATCCAAACTCAATGTTTATAAATTTATAAATATGTATATACATACATACCTGTCACGCCTGTCTCTCATTAGAATAGGCAGAAACAATGGAATGCCAAATGCTTCGATTCAAAGATATCTGTAAACTGTAGTGAACTAAATTCCTATTTCAGAAGTATTTAAATGTAATCATATTTAAGTAACTTCAAAATTATTTCTCAAGTTTACATGTTAAGCAATTACGTAGCCAAGTCCTAACCGATTTTGATCATTACTTTCACATTTAATCCCGTGTTGGTTAAATGATAATTTTGTTATCACTAAAGTCATTTTAACATCATTATTTAATAGGGAAGATATCGTAAACAAAACAAAAAGTGAAGAACCAATTTATATATTTATATACTTTCGTACATTCGCTTTTAATATAGATATCAGAACTTCCTCGTTTTTAAAGTCGGCTAAAACTATTAGCAAACGGCAAAGGAAATAATGCCATCGAGCCAAATTGTTCATCAAGCTAACAACGATCAACAATAGAACAAAACGAGCAATCAATAATGTTCACGAGACAATGATTGGGTGAAAGCTTGACAGTTTTTGGTAGGATGCCAAATATGTTAATCTTGGACTCTTTTGTGAAAGTAACTAACAAAATAATAAAGATGAAACGTTATACATTATTATTTTCATGGCTCGTAAACTAGAAGTCCAGAATATGTTCGGAATCGAGGAGAGAAATTGTTAAAGCAAAGTGCTTCCTCAGCACTGCGCGGAATTGACCGGCTACGTTAACTACGACTCTACGAGAACAATGACCCATACCATAGGCAAAATATCTGTTTAATAAGCTTCAGTTACATCTATCCGATAGGTAAATATAGTATTTCTAAAGTTATTCTTTTAAATTCTGTTATGTAGCAATTTTATAGTTATTAATTATTAAATTTTGTAGTTATTAATAAGAATTAATATAACCTGCCAGTGTACCAATTTTATCCAATTCCGTTCAATAACTTTTTCGTGAATGAGTAACGAACATCCATCCATACATCTTTACAAACTTTCACATAATATTAAAAGGCTTAATAATTAAAAATAAACAATTTTGAATTCTAACTGCTAAACATAGGAGCATAGCAGCAGTGGAAAATAAATGGTTCATATGATAAGGTATTTATCTATGTGCATTTGTTTATAAAACAAAGCCTGAAATAAAGTAATAAAATACCTATATATATAAAAAAACAAATATTAGAATTCAAAGAAGCATATAAGAAGGCGATCCTTCCGCAGTCACTCGAAATAATTCGGTTTACTTTATGATATTTTCCTCTACCAGGAAATCGGTCTGATATTTAAATAAATACACACCATTTTTTTTTTTTTAATTCGGGACCTTAGCAGTCTAAAATCGAAAAGTTAACCACTCAGTCACGATCATTTGTTTCAAGAAATAAACCACCAACAAACAGTCTTTCAAGGCTTATGTATTTTACTAAGGGTTATTAATATAACATCTAGTATTATATCGTCATGGTCGTAGAATACTGACGAATCTGACAAATATTACATATAAAGATCCGTCAGTATTCTACGACTATGACGATACGTTAATTTATAATCACTTAATAGTGGTTTTAATACCCGTATTTGCCCGCAACTTTGTCCGCATTGATTTTAGAAGTAAACTTTTCCTCTGCTTCTAGACTTGGCAAGATAAAACATACACCAGACTTATACATACAGGAATACAACTATGAGAACTGGTGGAGTAGTTTTATATATGTATGGAGCAGTAGTTTTAGTAGTAGAGTGATACTGTAACAAACATATGAACAGAGGAACCAGAGGGAGACTTTGTACAAAAGTCGATTGCTTGGGTACCTCTGTCCCGTTCGTGTTTCAACCGTGATGCAGTTGTGTTTGCATGGCTGTGTTTCGGTTTGTAGGGTGGAATATGGCGTTAATTTACTGGGTACAGAGGAATAACACCTGAGTCCTCAGGAATGCCAACGCATGGGGGGTATCATGGTACTGCTCATTTCTATAGGCTACGGTTACCACTTTTCATCAAGTGGGCGCTTAGCTTGTTTGCCATTCTAAGTTGTATAAAAAAAAAGACAAAAATTCTAAAAGTCTTAGCATCTATGGCAATTATTAAGATACTTCATATAAATTTTTCTTAAATATCTCCTATATATGTAATACAAACATTGTTTCCTTTCAACTTTATTATATTATTAATATAAGAAATAAGATATTCTGTTAATTAGTTATACAATATTAACAAATTACGTTGCCATTCATTCGGATCAAACTGATTATAGTATAATAACAGGCGTATCGTGTCCTGAACTACGTAATCAACATCACACGACACATTAATTAATTAATGTCTTTTGATATAATTATAGATACTGGGAATTGACTCATTCGCTGTTCCACTTGAGAACGCCACTTCACCGTCGATAAATCTGTTCTTCGAACTTCAATATACTGCTTTGTTATTAAGTAGGTATCGAATTAGAGATGTTTCACTTATTAAAATACTCGCGATGTACCCCGGCTTTGCACAGATTTTTGTATACCAGTGAGGTAGCAAACAAGCTTACGGCCCACCTGATGGTAAGCGGTTACCGTAGCTTATGAACGCCTGCAATATCAAGGGTATTACGCGTGCGCTGCCGACCCTGAAGAAACCTCTTTACCCCTCTTTTGAAGAACCCCATGCTGTAGTCCCTTGGGAAAACCTCGGCAGGGAGCTCATTCCATAACATGAGTGTTCGTGGAAGAAAACATCTCTGAAACTGCGTTGTACGCGACCATTTGGGCTGTAGGGTATGAGGGTGAACTCCCTTTTGATGGCGAGCCGTACGATGGTAGAAAGTGGCCGTTGGCATCATATGAACAGATGAATAGAAAGATGAATTTTATCAATCCCCTTACATAACTTAATATATTTAAACATATATAAAATATACTATATTATACACGAAAACGTGTATAGTATAGTATTTACTGTTAGCATAAACTATAAAAGTGAGCATAAACGTTTAAGCATGAAATCCTAAAAAAGTTAAAGACCACCTAAGTGAAAATACTGGAAATACCTAGACGTTAGGCGTTCCGTTAGCTAAAATACTATTCTATTATTTATTTAGCATATCCAAGAAGCTCCATGAATAAATCCGTGCGTTTCTCGCTTATAAAACCTATTTTATTCGTATCACAATTCGCGAGTCCCGAAGAATTCATATTAACGGATTCACCTGTATCCCTTGCGCGTCGTAAAATCTATTTTGTCTCTTCAAGCAAGACATATTACATACTTTTACCTTAAATCAAATATTGTGAGGATCTAAAGCAAGGCGAGCATAAAACGGCATACCTAAATTTTATTTATGGTTATGGTATTTATAGGGTTGCGATTAGTAGGGTCTGTATGGGATTTTTTGTATTGTAGACACGTATATATTTTTGAGCTGAAAGTGCTTTCCAAATTTTAGGATAAATTCGTTTTTTTTTATGTATACATAATACTGAATACATAATGAATGCTACTTTCGTTCATTCTTTTACGCAATCGAAAAATAAACTTGTGTAAAAATGGAAAACTCAGAGAAAGGGGAAGACAGCCCATTCACTCGCTCACCTCTTTTTCGCTTCCAGCATCGTAGCAGTAACGCTATCCGTTATGTTCTAATTATAATTAATTTGCTATGTTTTTTTTATAATTATTCCTTTTTTTTTTTTTTGTTTTTTTTTTTCTCTCTGGCAACATGCCGATAACAGTCTTTGTCATTGGCTCTTATTTATTTATTTTTTTAATTTATTACTTGTGAAATAACGATACTAGTGTATATAATCAGTAGTTTTGGTCATAAGTAACGTCGATTGTTGTTGGTGTGCAAATCTGTGATTTCTTTATGACAATAATCTACGTTACAAAATTTGTGGGACCGCCAACTGTCAAAGTATTGGTAATTTACAATAGAAGTCTTGGATTTCTATTGACTCCTTTAATAATTAAATACAGTTATTACACTTCACTATTACTATATCCATTTACAAATAAACAATAATATTAAAGTCAAATATTCGATAGTGAAGATCGGTTGTTGTTGTTGAGAGGAAAAAAAAAAAAAAAAATCTACCCCCTAACATAAAATATTATTGCAATAATTACAGCTCATAAAATTTATTTATTATCATATTGATAATATATTCCAAATAGCTGTGCGATATATATATATATATATATATATATATATATATATATATATATATATATAAGATTAATTATTTTTTTTTTTAACAATAATTGTAATTAAAGTTTTTAAAAAAAAAATTTATTTATTTAATTATTATTAAATTATTTATTGTATTATTTTATTGAAGGGAAATAGCGCACTTTCAACACTGTATTTCTTTTTGAATAATATTCATTGTTGTCTTGTTTCGTAGATATTTAACATAATAATTAAAAATGATGTCCGCAGAGCATGTGATCTTGATCTCTCAAGGTGACACTGATTAAAAAATCCAATGAATTAAATAAGGCCTTATTACAGGAACGAGATGAAAGTAGATTGAAATTTTGATGTCTGATAAATATGTGGCTCTGAAGAATGACCTAGTGAAGATCAGTACAGACTTTGAAGTTCTACATAGCGAAAAAGAAAAACTTCAAGAAATTGTAAACAAATATGATCTGTGCAGAGACACATATGAGTCAGCATTGCAGAAAATCACTCATCTAGAGCGGCACCTTGAGGAAGTTCAATCACAAAATAAATCTTTGTTGGATCACAGGCGGTTGAGTAGTTATAACGAGACCATGGATCTGTATACAGAAATGTTAAATACTACTAGTGATCAAACATCTGCTCTGCCCCTTGTGACCATAGATTTGACAAATACACCAAGCTCCTATAGTCCTAATAAAGTACGTATTAATAGTAGTAAGAAGTTAAAAAAATATGTAAAATTAAATAAATTTATTCGAAAATCAGAAAATTTAGTGAAAAGTCATAAAAAGTGTTTAAAATCAATTATTACTAGGAAGCAAAAAATTGACTTATCAATAGAATTAAATAATTGTAAAGAAAAAATATATAACAAAGATTTAGAAATAGATGAATTATCACAAAAAATTAAACTATTAGAGAACTCGTTGTCCAATTTATCTTTGAAATACGAATCAGCTAGGAATGAAATACATGAATATTCTGATCAGTTGGATAATTTAATAAAATTAGGTAACTACAACATGGAGCGGTTTGTTTCTCTTACGGATAGATGTCACTGTAATTCACCAGAGTCTGATAACTATATCCAACCGTCCCACCATAATCAGTTGAACATTGATATCTCATCCGTCACGGGGCCAGACGTTTCATGTTTACCCACACGAAACAGTACAAAAGTAAATAAATGCAGCACTGTACATGAAACCATCAGGAGAACAATTGTTTATTCAGATGAATTTGGCAAGGATTTAGGTAGTTTATTATCGAACTGCCTCTCGCAACAAGTAATAAATAATTGTTTTCCGGGATCAGGTATATATAAGATTATAAAAAATATAGTAAATGAAAAATATGATATTCACACGACCCTAGTAATAGCGTTAGGGAATTGTTTGCATATGCGTAAATCTGATATAGTTAATTTTATAAAATCATTATATAATATAGTGGAGCTTGGTATAGGTAAAATATTATTATGCGCATTTCCCTACTCTCAATCCCTGACTAATGAACAGAATAAGTTCATTTATAGTATAAATAATTTAATTTATTCGATGACATATCATTGTAATGATATATTTTATTTTGAAAGTAACAAATTTGTTACAAATTATTATATGACGGGAGGTAATTTTTATCTTCCTAAAAAACAAAAAAAGACTATTGCTAGTTTACTAGCGTATAACATTTATGATCCCATTATAAGTAGTATAACGGGTTTAATTAGTAATATTAGTAATTATACTAATAATGTGACATGTGTTAATTTAAACTAACATCTACGACATTGGTTAAGCCACAGGATATGGTCATTATTCATCAAAATATTCGTGGCTTCTCCAGCAAAGAATTAGAATTAAGTCTTTTCTTAGAATCTAACAATGTACGGGTGTTATGTCTGACAGAACATTGGCTTAAACAATATGAAATAATTTGTCCTTTTGAACATTATAATATAGCTAGTTTTTTTGCTAGGAACAATGCCATTCATGGCGGGTCAATTATTATTTTAAAAAATGATGTAGAATATAAAAACCGTCAAGACATTGTAAATATTTCTATTGAGCAAACAATTGAATTATCTATAGAATTAGTTATATAATAATTTGCGTTTATCGTCCGCCATCGGCTTGTTTTGATTCTTTTGAACTGGCTATGGAGGAAGCATTGAGACGAGTCACACGGAGGAATAAAACATTATTTGTATGTGGCGATTTTAATGTTGATTTATTATCGGAATGCTCAATAAGCTTAAGATTGATTAACTTATTTAAATCATTTAATTTGCACAATCTTTTTTTAGAACCCACTAGAGTCGCAGGAAATTCTGCCACTTGTATAGATAATGTTTTTTGTAATTGTGAAGTAAAGGTGAAAATGAATTTCGACTGTCTTGGATCTGATCATTACGGACAAAAAGTTATAATTGAAACTAAGGGATCCAAAGGGACTCAAACAATTACATGCAGACAAATAACACAAAAGAATTTGGCACGTTTTAAAAATAAAATTGAACATAAAATATCTAGTGTCATAGTACCTCAATATGACCCGGACATTGTATGTGAACATATTTTTAATTTAATTGAACATGAAGCTAGCAGTGAATTTAAAACAAAAACATTTTCAACTAGTGTAAAATCAAAGTTTTGTGACTGGGCCACGTTTGGTATTTATAGGTCTAGGGCTAATCTTTACGAACTTTACGAAAAACGAAGCTATATATCCGATCCCTTATTTCATGAACATGTAAAATCTTATTCGAAAATATTTAAAAAGGTTTGTCATACAGCTAAGTCTCTCTATTTAGGTAAAATAATAACTAAATCTAAAGATAAAATAAAAGCCACTTGGAAAGTAATAAATAGCGAAACTGGAAAAGTTAATTTTCAAAATAGCAAAATAGCTTTAAAAATTAATAACAAATTGGTAAATTCCGACACAGAGGTCGCGCATACATTCGAATCTTATTTTACTAATATTCCATTAATTACGACACAGGCTCTAAAATCTTCCCCGTCTGCTGCTGAAACTTTACTAACAGACAATGTTAGCAAGTCATCAGCTGTATTTAACTTTAGACATACATCATCAGTAGAAATAATGAAAATATTCAAACAGCTTAATAATAAAAAAACAGAGGATCTATGGGGTATATCTGTTAAAATACTGGATAGTATAATGGAAATTATTGCGCCCTCTCTTGCTTTTATTTTCAATAAATGTATAGATGAAGGTAAATTTCCTAACATAATGAAAATTAGTAAAATCATACCGCTTTTTAAATCTGGAGATAGGAGTGACCCAATAAATTATAGACCTATATCCATACTCCCAGCACTCAGTAAAATTTTTGAAAAAATAATCCTTATGCAACTTGTCAGTTATTTCAATTTAAATAATTTAATCCACAATAGTCAATTCGGTTTTTCCAAAGGTCGTTCAACTACAGACGCAGGTGCAGAGTTGCTTAGACACGTATTTGCTGCATGGGAAACTAAAATGGATGTGATAGGTGTTTTTTGTGACCTTTCTAAGGCTTTTGATTGCGTTGATCATAATACATTGCTAAAAAAACTTGCTTTTTATGGCGTCAAAGACAATGCTTTAAATTTAACAAAATCTTATCTATCTGATAGAATACAGAAAGTGAAGATTAGCAACGCTACGTCTGACGGGTCACTTGTGCAAATGGGTGTACCTCAAGGATCTATTCTCGGTCCATTTTTATTCCTAGTTTACATTAATGATCTCCCATATGCCATGCAGGATAGATGCGGCATAGTATTATTTGCAGACGATACTTCATTGATTTTTAAAGTTAATAGAATGACTAATAATTATGACGATGTAAATAGTGCTTTGCGGCGTCTCCTGCACTGGTTTACAACTAACAATCTTATGTTAAACGCTAAAAAAACAAAATGTGTTAATTTCTCTCTGTCTAAAAGTTTTAATACTAATTGCAATATTAAATTAAATGACGAATCTCTCGAATTTATAGAATCTACTGTCTTTCTAGGAATCACACTAGATAATAAAACACAATGGGGTGCACAAATTCAAAGCCTTGCAGCGAAACTAAGTTCAGCAGCTTTTGCCGTGCGTAAAGTTAGACAGTACACTGATACTGATACTGCTAGATTAGTCTATTTTAGTTATTTTCATAGTTTACTCTCTTATGGAATATTACTATGGGGAAAAGCGGCAGATATTAAGAATATATTCATATTACAAAAACGTGCCGTTCGAGCGATCTACTGTATGAAGAGTCGTGACTCATTAAGAGAGAAATTCAAAGAGGCAAATATTCTCACCGTTGCTTCTCAATTTATATATTCAAATATCCTATATGTTCATAAAAATCTTGACTTATTTCCAAAAAACAGCAATATTCATAATATTAATACTAGATTTAAAGACAAAGTTGCTGTCCCCAAGTATCGTTTAGAAAAAGTTAATAGGTCTTTTATGGGAATAGGTATAAAAATTTACAATAAGATACCAAAGGATATGTTGGAATTACCCTTAAATAAATTCAAAACATCTGTTAAATCATATTTACTGAGCAAAGCCTATTACTCACTAAACGATTACTTGAATGACGAGTGTGCATGGCAATAGTTGTTCATGCACTGAATTTTCATTTAATGTTAGACATAGACACCTATATAAATATACATTGTAAATAAACTGGCTTTAAAAAAAAAAAAGTAATTCAATTGAGTTTCTTGCCAGTTCTTCTGAATTGGATCTATATACCGAACTGGACGGTAGGGAAAAAAATAAAATTATAATGTAAAAATTTGACGTTCATAAGCGGCTAAAATGTCCTACATGAATAAATGATTTTTGAATTTGAATTTGAATTTGAATTACATATTATTTGTGTTCTAATTTTCGTCGGCCATGTTGTAATTGTAAACATGTTTTCCTTATTATTAATAAAAATATTTCTAAGTTATATTTAATGTTCTTGAAAAAAAAAAATTTCAATTTAATTTCAATATACCTATATACAAAACTATAATACTGATTAAAGTCATATATAGATATGACGCCAGTATACAGTACATAATAATAATTAATATCCTTTATTATTAAATGTAAGTCAATCCAGTTATACAGATTAAATCAATCAAACCATTTATTATCCAACTCGAAATAACAAACAAACCGATATATATATATATATATATATATATATATATATATATATATATATATATATTGATAGATAGATAGATATATATATACATTTTTGTCTCATAATCAAAACATTTATCAAAATTTTTATTTGTTTAAGGATCCTATGGCTCCCTTATGGGATTTATTTATGGTCTGTCTGTCTCTCTGTAACTGATTAAATCGAATCGGAGCCCCTGTAAGATTTATTTGATATCCGTGTCTTGATATCTGTCTATTTATTAGTTGCGACACTTAGCAGGCGGGTTGCCAACCACTTAGACTTTTAGAGATGCTTTAAGAGGGACGCTGCAGCCGATCCCTCTAACATTAAATTCTTTAAGTTGCCTCACGACACTCACAGGAAAGGAAGGAGTGACCTATTCTATGCTGGAACAACACAAATATGCACGAACGGAGAACGGAATAATTACTTTACGAGTAGATGTAAATACATCATAATACTAATTATCGCATCTTAAAATGTTACTTGATTATTTGTTAAAATTGAAATTACGAAGTGATAAATGAACATAATTCACAAAAACAAAGAGATTTACCATCTTTTATACTTAAAGACGTTAAATTTTCCAAATTAATCCCTTGAAAATATGATCACTGTTCTTGAAGGCTTCATTTTAAACGCCTTGTCTCTTAAATATTTATACAAATTGCAGTGCAACAAATAAAAAAATATATTTATAAGCTACTAGCTTTTAACTGCGACTTCATCCGCATGATCGGCATATGTTCACTAAATGGAATAAAAACTTGTAGCCTATCTTCTTCTCTATCCTATATAGTACAAATATACTAAATTTCATAGTGATTGCTTAAGACGTTATGGTACCAAGAAATATAAAACAAACTCACTTTCGCATTTATAAGTTTTTTAAGGATTTGTTTACTTATTGAAAACTAGTTTTTACGCGCTACGTCATCTGCGTTATCGGAATATGTCAATTTCCCGAGACAAAAATTAGCCTAGAACCTTCTCTATTCCAAACACAGCATTCGTACTACATTTTATAACAATTCTTTGAACCGCTAAAACTCGAAGAGGTAATAAACTAACCAATTTTTACATTTATACCTAATTAATAATTATTATATGTATATATTTTAGTATTAGTAGGATATTACTAAAGATTTATGGTAAAATAAGTAATAAATATCGAAAATGTTTTTAATTAATTATAAACTTATAAATGTTACCTCTGTTTTAAAAATACCGACTTCATTCGTGGCAAAACTAGATATTATGATTCAAAACTAGACTACTGAATCGATTTTAATAAAATATCTGTAAGACTAATCTGTAAGTATGGTCTTTCAGACAAAAAATGTTTACTAATCAACTTACAACTGGCGAAGTTATGAGGTATTAAACATAAAAAAATGTAACCGAATTGAGAACGTTGGTTTACCAGTAGAAACCAGTGCATGATGATAGTTGAGGATAAAGTCAGTGAGTTGGCTCATCGTGACTATATCCCTGAGAATTAACCACGATAGTTTTTTTTTTTATACAACTTAGAATGGCAAACAAGCTAACGGCCCACCTGATAGAAAGTGGTAACCGTCGCCTATAGACATGAGCAGTACCATGGACATAACAGAGTATACTGTTTCGCATGATACCCCCCATGCGTTGCCATTCCTGAGAACTCAGATGTTATTCCTCTGTACCTTATAAATTCACGCCCTTCAAACCGAAACACAGCCATTCAAACACAACTGCTTCACGATAGAAACACGAATGGGACAGAGGTACCCAAACAATCGAGTTTTGTACAGTCTCCCTCTGGTAAAATTTCCAGCATAGTGGAGGTTAAATTATTGGGTATATTGCTAGAAATCTGGCCACGAGTTGTCATTACTAACAAGCTAGCTCAGTGCACTTCACGCTGTTTGTTCTGAACGCCCCTTAAGTTTTATCTGAGTTACCCTGGCACCTCAAAACGAGCAAGCTTATGTCAATATTGCAGTGTACATAATAACCCTCGTCAAATTTTGTTATGAACTATCAAACCCATACAATTTCTGACATGGACATGGCGTTAATCCGATATTTTTCTTCAATCTCTTCTGACTTATTACGTCTCCCTCGCGTACCTCTTTAGAAGGGCTCTTAACACTCTATACCAGTGATTTTCAACTTTTTTTTTATTGCGGCACATAATTAACGATTTCAAAATTTGGCGGCACACAAAGTAAAAGATAAAAATTATTTACTTACTACAACACACTGCATAAATAGTTTATGACAAAAATTTTAAATATTTGCAAAATTTGGCGGCACACTTTTAAAATTTGGCCGCACACAAAAGTGCCGCGGCACAGTGGTTGAGAATCACTGCTCTATACTATATACTACTTATCTTACCTCTGTTTTAGTCGTATTCTGCTATTAATCAGCTGTGCTAGCATAAATGTATTTCGATATAAGGAATGCAATATCACAGTAAAATTAGTAATAAAATTAGTGCAGGCATCCATAGACTAATGTGATCGTTTTCCATCAGACGGGCAGTATGCTTATTTGCCACCTTTGTGTTATAAAAAAATCTAAAAGAAAGTTCGGCGTCTATTTTTTCTAATATATCGAGTACCATAATTTTTCTATTTCTTCCTGGAGAAGGAAAAGATTGCTAATAATGGATACTAGCGGCCCCATTATTAGTAATATTTATAATTAGTTTACGACCTCTATAATAATGAGATCTCAGGTTTGATTCCCAATCGGACCTACAGATAACCTACAGATTTTCGTTGTCTACTTTAGCTTACTTTTTTTTTATTATGGCACGACATACGAGTACACCGTTCCGAGCGAACACAGAAACAGTATGGTCCTTGAATACGATCGACCGAAAAAGAATATTTACTCTCAAACAGCTGACTAAAGTTTTTACCAGCCTTTCTTACTGTTCCTTGAACCTTCTTTTTTTGAAGTTACTTAACTCCATAGAGAAAAATGTACAATATATGTTGTATATGAATGTATATGTTACATTCATATACAACATATATTGTATATGGAACAATGTTAGTATGTAATAGTAGTCATAAGTATGTTACATATATGTTAGAGTCATGTAACATTCACATATATATTTATTGTCAATTCTGAACCGATTTGGATTTTTTTTAAAAAACGCATCTGTTTACTTCCGTGCCGATTTCATTAAAACTTTATCACCACTAAAGTTATTTTTCATTGATCTTAAATTACTTGAATTAATTGATCCAAATTTAATGTCGGATTTATATTTGCAGCTTCTTATTCATTACAGTTTGACAAAAAATTTTTGAGATAATCTTGGAATAAAAATCTAGCGGTCAGGTCATTTGTCAGCCAAAAGGGGAGGATTAATGTACTGGAAAACATTACTAGATAGCTAAGCTAGCTAGTATTTTTATATGTACCTTGATAACGTAATGTCCGTATAGTGATATAACATATTTTTAACCGACTTCAAAAAACGAGGAGGTTCATAATTCGGTAGTATTTTTTCTGTTTGTTATCTCATAACTCCATCAGTTATAAACTGATTTGGAAAAAAATCTTTCTTTTTTATCTAAAAAGATATACTTACAAATTGGATTCATAAAAATTTAATTAAAATCAATCCAGTATTTAAGATTTTGGATATACATACTGGTTTTGGTTGGTTTTATCATAATTGAATTTTTTTTGTGTGATACAGTCTTTAATTATTGAGCTATAACTACAAACACTAACAAATCTATTAAGTATCTATTTTAAATTATATTAGAAAGAAATATTTTTTATGTGTTAAATTTAAAAATAACCAGTATTTATTGTCAAGAAATTATGTATTTTTTGTCAAGAAAACTAGTTTTAAGACCCTTAATTATGAGTGGCCATCATATGAATGCATAAACAGCAGACCCACTGTCACCTGCTTTCTACATTTTTAAGGCATCTTTGAAAACTGAAAATCTTAGTATCTCTAATCATGGGTGCTCAAAAAACTACCCAGAGTAGAATTCATTTATAATTATAGAAAAATGAATATGTCATAAGGAGTTATTTAATTAAAGTTCATCAGGACTCGTTTAATATTTTTATAGAAAAAGAAACACATCGTCAGAACTTGTTCAATATGTTTATATAAAAAAAGGGATATTTCACCAGACCTCTTTTAAAATGTTTACTTAAAAAATACTTTATCAGGACTCGTTTAACATTTTTAGACAAAAGTAATAATTCATCAGTACTCGTTTACTATTTCTATATAATTTTTATGTGTGAAACTGTACTTCCACAGGTGTGTTCACAGCATGTAATCTAACGACACGGTTAAATCAAATCTCACGGGTTATTGTCGTGAGTTATTGATATAATGGAATTACGTCTGGCTCGAGCACAGTATTCGATTATAATTTATGGGTATTAGTGGATATAAAACAGTTTTATGTTAGAAAATTTTAAACGAAAACATTAAATAAAATACTTTTGTGTAACAATACTTTTTCTATGACGAAACTAATCGACTTTCTCCAAAGAACAAACTCTAAACACAGAATTTTGTCTCGTTTTGTCTTCAAATATTGTTAATATTAAGAAGAGGTAGTGTCTTACCTCATATCATATCATTCAATACATTCAAACATACAAAACACAAACATGCATACAATCTCATTTCCTAAACTTAAACACCATATGTATTCGTTTATTAGTAATAATTCAAGGTTTTTAATGGGTAACAGTGGGATGGCAACTTTGCCTACGCTAATGGTATACGCTGACAGAGCACCAGTCAGAGACGGTATAAGAAAAAGCAGGTCAGTTGGCCCATCGTGATGAATTCACCTGGAATTAAGTATGACGGTTTCCAAGGGAGGATCACGAAGAGATTGACCTGGTAGGGTATATTGCTGGCAATAGGGCTGTTAGTTCCCCTTACTAACGATTCCTTTTCCCCAATAATTCAAGGTAAGATTTGACGGAAGACTGATAAACTTCAATCGTTACAAAATTTTACTGATGATAATGCGTAAGTTACACATCAACATAAAACATTATTAATGATTGTGTCCCGCAAAAGATAACTGACTTCAATTGGGATAAAACCAGTTACTTTGATCTAAAATCTAAACTACTCAACCAATTTTGATAAAATTTATACGAGACCTATCTGTAAGCATGTCCTTTCAAATAAAAAAAGAATCATCCAAATCGGTTCAGAACCAACATAGTTCTGAGGTAACAAAAAAAAATACATCAGAATTAAAAACGAAGAATTTTAGAAAACCGTTAAAAATACAGGCGAATTAAACATTATCTTTAAGTCTGTTTTCCTTAATTAGGAACTCGGTTTCTTATTAACATACTCCTTATAAAAGCCAATAGGTTCCTCTTAAGTTGAAAAGGCAATTTTTAGTCCGACAACGTAGTGTTTGTTTTATTTAATTACTACTGGCCGAACCGGCTTCATTTTCTCGGTACAATATGGTTTTTACGGCGCGCTCTCGGCAAACTTTTTGCTTACATCTCGATTCGCTATTATCATTAACTTTGAGCTCCTGCTAGTGACAGGTCAGTGTTTAATGGAGGGTTATAACACGTGAGTAAATATTCATAAAAAAATATACTTATATTTCGCGTAAATGCGTAGTTTTTTAATGTATGGGAATGGAATAGTAACTCCGCCTATGCTGATGAGACATCAGCGAGGGATGATTTATTTAAAAGTGCAAGAAGATCACGCGAAATGAATTGAGAGAATGGGATTATTAGTAATAAAGTCTTAAACTCCATTGCTAGCAATATACCCATATAATTATAGAGCTTTCGTAATATTTATAATTAAAAAATATTACTAAGATAGAATTTTTTTTTATTCAACTTAGAATGGCAAACAAGCTAACGGCCCACTTGATGGAAAGCGGTAACCGTTGTCTATAGACATAAGCAGCACCATAGACACTAAATTCACGCCATATCCCACCCTTCAAACCGAAACACAGCCATGCAAACACAACTGCTTCACGGTTGAAACACGAATGGGACAGAGGTACTCAAGTAATCGACTTTTGTACAAAGTCTCCCTCTCCCTCTCCCTTCGACGAATATTTCAAATATTGTCACTATTGTTTGACAGGAAACGTAAAATTTTCTTTACGTTGCTAAATTTGTAAAAAAAAAAAAATATAAATATTAACCAATAACCCGAAATCTCTGTGCTTCAGTGCGAAAAAATAAACACGTGCATGTGTAAAAACCACACAATAAAGTAAATATGCGAATTCATTCAATAAATTCACACATTCAATAAACTATTATAATTAAGGTAAATTGCCTTAATTATAATAGTGTATATAATAGTGTGAAATTGTCACAAAATTATTTGACCTTCACCAGAACACAGCATTTACTTATATGTACCGTTCGATACCAGATTAGGGGAGCACAAAGTAAATTAGTCATTAGTCAATCAATAGATTAACAAAAAAGAATTAAAAAGTATCTACTAGATAAAAGCCAATTATTCAAATTACCTTTCCAGTGTGACCAATTATACTGATGACAGAATTATCATCAGTATGATTGGTATGGCAGAGTATTCAATGTACCATAGATTCGACACCATAGATAAATAATTGTACTTAATATATCATAGTTCTTTATTGTAAGTCTAAATGTTTAAAAAATTGTAAGTTTAAAATAATAAAAGGCCCGCCAAAATACCTAACACTGTCAAATTGGGTCGTCACTTCACATAATCCGTAATAGGTACGTGCTGTGTTACAAAAATAAAATTTATAAATTTTATTTTCGTGTTTTGTACATGAAGGACTATTGTTTAGTTTTAAACTTTCAAATATAAATACCGATAACATGATAATTTAACCAACCACCGGCCGCATTAGTTTTAGAAATAAGGACCACCCATAAAAATTGTTTTTACCATAGTAACACACACTTTTATTGTGCATATTAAAACAAAGTGTCCTAGTACCTAATACAGGTTTAACAAAGATTTACGTTACGATCATCTTCACGTTTACTTGATAATTTTGTATAGATATCTGTGTTTCTAACTCTATCCGCTAGAGGCGCAGTTGAGTGTCAACAACTTATCAAGTAAACGTTACAAAAATAAAACCCACACACACACACACGTCAAACCGAACTCACTTGCAAATGCGTTCCCTACATCCTGTAATAGCATGTCCTCATGACTCTCTTCTGGAATTAACTCCTTCCCAACCACCGTAAAGCCTTCCATTATCATGTATGAATGTATGTTGCTTGCTAGCAAATATCCCCCGCTACCTCCAACGTACTCATCGTAGGCTGGCGTGTCGTAAAGTAACGCCGTTCGCGTCCATCCGTATCTGTAGAACGCAAGATTTACTCGTAGCGACATCTGTTATCGAGTAGAATAAACACTGAATATTAAGACTACGTTCCTATTGGGGTGATGTGCTTAGATAATGCCATCTGTCGGGTGGTTGTAAAAATATAAATAAAATATTTCCTACGACTACTAGGGAATAAATTAAATTATTTATGTTAAGTTGTTACAACGCCATCTGTTGTTTATTATCTGCACGCATTAATAAAATGCTTACTGTTAGCTCTTGTCATCGCTTACCTTGTAGCTGCACGCGTGTCTATACTGGATCAGAGAGAGAATAAATGAAGCACTTACTTGTATACCTGTAATTTAGGTAAATCTTCAAGTTTTCGGTGTTGTTCTTTCCGCCGTCAGATGTCGTGTCCCACGGAATGTAGGTTATGTTTTCTTTCTTCAAGTAATTGGCGAAAGTCTTCATCATAAGGTGGCAAGTCGACTTTCCGGCGATGTGTACTTGCGCCTCGGGTTCCGTTATGAGTAGCAGTTGCCGCCAGTTGTAACTAGATGGAGTAAAAAAACGTGTCAGTGCAAAACAAAAACACACGTGCAGAAAAACTGTGCGAAAAACGTTCATATTTAATGAATTGTGTCCCTATTACTATTAAGAAATACAACTTACAAAAATATTTAATGTTTTTTACAAATTGAAACAAATTGCTACTTCGATTTCTTTCTTTTACACTTGTCCTTAATCTTAGTTTTAATAATAATCTGAAAATGGCTTTATTTATTAGTTTGATATCTCTTTAAACTTTAATGACTCAATTAGTCTTCGTGAAATTAGGCATACATATAGTAGGTACTTCAGATGGAGCCACTTTTTATCGTGGAAAGTCAATATGATTCAGTAATACGGATAAAGTGGGGGGAAAGGGATTGTTAGTAATGGAGACTGAGAATCCCATTGCTAGCAATATACCCAACCAAGTCAACCTCCTCGCGGTTCTCCCTGGAAACTATCATGGTTAATTCCTGATGAATTCATCATGATGGGCTAACTACTAGCCTATTTTCATTCTCATCTATCACCCTTCACTGGTGTTCCGCCAACGTAACCCGTTAGCATACCATTTTCACCCATCAAAAAAAAAATACGGATAAAGTATCCGATATGCGGATATTAAATTAAAAACATCAATTGTGTAAAGCTTAATTAGACCTTTTTAAATTCAGATACTATTAGATAATTTTATATATATTTATTTTTTAATAATTTCTTTAAATGCAATTTTATAACATAAGTGTTATCTGAAAATGATCATAAAATAATGTTTCCTAATAAATAATTTGATAGTGAAAAAATATTGGGAAACTAATGCCACTAAAAGATTACTTATTTCTTTTAATTTCCTATAATTTTCTTATTCCATATCTTTATAAATTCCAAATTAGTCTCCGTTTGGCAGAAAATGCAACTGACATATTATCAAAAAAGAAAAATGGAAAATAAAGTAAGTAGGATGCCGTTGAGTGGAAAACTCAATCAAATGTTATATGTGAAAACCACTACTTTCTCCGGATGAATGAGGGCGAAAAATATCCGATGAATTCATCTAAAAGCCCGGAGTTAAGCGCACACCTAATTCCATTTAAGTCCATACAGCTATTTAGTAAGATGGAAAAAAAGATTTTACTGCGTAATAGCTGTATCTTACAGCTTTACTTACATGAATCATCCAATAAAATATTCTATGTGTTAAGTTAGTACCATTCAAATCCATTCAGTCGTTTAAGCGTGATTAACGTGATTGATGATTAAAACGTAAATGTAGTTCCATACTTGTTTAGAAGCAGTATGCAAGCACTTTAGATACAATACTTATTTATTTATTTATTCTTTAGTTTAAGGTATGAATACAAAGCGGACTTAATGCTAAAAGTATTCTCTCTCAGTCAACCTTAGGAAAATGTTAGAAAGCTCAAATTTTGGTACAAATTTTTATATACAATACGTATAATTCATACTTAAATTTACATAGATACTTAAATATATATATAAAACAAATGTATTCACACATAATTATAAGATATACAATATAATATAATAGATATCCCATACTTCAAACCGAAACACAGCCATACGAATACAACTGCTTTACGGTTGAAACACGAATGGGACAGAGGTACCCAAGCAAACGACTTTTGTACAAAGTCTCCTTCTGTCTATAGACAAATGAAATAAAGATATACGAGTTATATAAGTAATAATTTATATGAAATATATGGCATCATAACAACATTATTACATTAAATTATCAACAAGTTTTTTTTTTTTTTTTTTAATATTTTAAGGGCTTTTACCTTCTTCAGATATATCAGTCCTATTGTACCCTGAACTGATTTCTCCAACAAAACTTTATCTACTTTCCCTAGAAAATAAAGATATATCAATAATTTACAGAGATGTTCAAAAATTTCTGGTTTAATTCAGCTAACATAGTTTGAATAAGACCAACATTCAATTTATTTAAGTTAAATATATTCTTCTCTTTTCGTGTTAATACGACACTCTAATAGAATATGATGCACATCATCGATGGTACTACAAGTTTGACAATGGGGTGACAAGGACTTTCCCATCATATGTGCAAATTTTTTGATGGATAATGACCAGAACTCTCTAACAGCTAATTTAATACAGTACCTATTGATTTTAATTCCACAAAACCAAGGAATATGTGGTGGTTCAGCCTGAATAGTTTTGTACCAAATGCCTTTTTCTTTTGAAATTTCGTTAAAATATTCTTTCCAATCTTTTTGACATTGATTTTTGAATTTAGATATATAATCAGTAAAAGGTGGTAATGACTGATGTTCCACTACCCTTCTATGCCCAGTTTAGCTAAACGATCTGCTTCTTCATTGCCCCGTAAACCAACGTGTGCTGGAATCCATTGCAGTATTAGATCAATTTTGCTTAGGTTTAATTTATGAATGAGTTCTAAAATTTTGTAAGCAATAGGAATTCCTCTTTTTCCAGATGCACAATAAATTAAGTGTTGTAATCCGCTCTTACAATCTGATAAAATTACACATTTCTTAACATTTATGACAGATGAGATATATATCAATGCTTCTAAAATTGCAATTAATTCCGCTGACATAATAGACATATTACAATTGATTTTAAAGCAACCGAAAACAAGTTGAAAAATACATTCCAACGACTCGTTTCGACAGGATTCGAACCAACGATTTTCGCTATTCGAACTAGTTGTGTTCTTAGTTACACCACAAAAGGAATACTATCAGTTGGTAAATTTTCAATTTTTTTTTTTACCAAACAAAGTAAATATATTTAATTAAAAGTAAAAGTATCACATTAATTTCTTTTTTTTTTTTTTTGTTAACTTGTGCATTATTAGAAAGTTCATGACAAATTCAAAACAAGACTTTTGTTTTATTACACAATAGCCGACACTTCAATACCATACAATTTAAATACTTATGGTTGTACTTTTAAAACATACCTCGAGAACATATATCGTCTTCAAGTACGTATTTTTAAGATAGTTGTACCAAATAATGTTAAGGATCAAAATATCTCTGCGACTATAAATTATTTCAATATTAGCATACTTTTCCAAATCACCATAAAGTGCCTGTTGCTAAGAGAACAATTCTATAATTTGCTTTCTCCCAGTACAGTAACACGCAAGGTGATTCAAGGTAAATTAATCACGTTTATGATCCCTCGATTAATAAATAACTTGAACCATAATTTACGAGTTTTAAAATTGTAAGAATATAAAATATATATTAAAAAAACATTTTATGTCTTTATTGTAATAAGTCAGCTCGGCACTAGTTGATGTAATTATGTACAAATGGTAGATTTGAAAAAGCCATTCAGAATAAATCTTCTTTGATTTCCTAAATGTAGCTCATAAGTTAAATTATAATTGATGGATTGTTTTGTCTAATAATTAAATATAAAATATATCAATGGTTTTATGTAAGTCTTTGATATAACCCTTTCAGACCCAAGATTTTTTTTCAGATTAAATATATTTTCGTGTTTTGGAGCCAAGCCATCTTGCCGGCACGCACGAGACTACTGTACCACCTAACCGCTAAAATTAATTCTTATTGGCTGGTTTAGAATCTCACTATCATGTTATTTTATCTTCGTGTATAAAAAAGAATTGCGCGCGATTTTAGAATTTTTTAAAGTTACAACTCACGCCCGTATCGTTCAGGTCTGAAAGGGATAATATTCTACCAATTCCAGGAACACATATAAAAATAGATGGTACCTACAACTGACCACTACTATCTACAAGGTCAAAACTCTATCTAAAACCTAGACTACTTTGGTTAATGCTGATAAACCCGATAAGCCTGAAAGGGAAATTTTAGTACACATACGGGAAAATATTTCAACAATAACGGTTAAAATATTACTTGTACCCGAGGAGCAGCGTCTACGGGCCTGAGATGACTAGTAAATAATAAAGTGGGAGAACATACTATTAATATTATAAATGCAAAAGTTTATAAAAATGGATGAAGGTTATGTTATATACTGATTCATGCAGGTAAAGCCGTGAGATATAACTAATTTAAAACTAAATAATATTTTTGCACATAGTACTGTATTGTCTCCGAGGTTGAAAAAAGAAAGCGGCTATTATTACTACATAATAAATAAATTTATCTTACTGCATAAAAATTGCAAAATAACAATTTTCTTTATTACTTTATTATATCACCCGTTAACTGTCCACTGATTACTATAGAACTTCCCCATAAGAGTAGTTTTGTCAATAATTGCCATGGATTGGTAACAGTTTGTCTTTGGTGATGTTTTAATAAGGACACTGCTGTCCATTCTTTGAGCAATAATTTCCCTTAGTTGCCTCTTACGACACCTACGGGAAACGAAAGGGGTAATTGTCTTTTTCTTATTAACAAATAATAAACTAATTGTTAAACCTACATGATAGTACAAATATTTTACTCTATAAAACTTATTTTAATAGAATCCTATTATTTCTTATTGCCGATATAGTGAACAAAAAATTCACATTTCACTGCACAATTAAATCTTATACATACAAAAAACAAAGAAGCATCATCTCTGGGATTATGATGTTACATCTACAAAGAGTAAACAGAAAAGCTTAATCTACATATTGTGTTAATACTATGAATACTAATTGCGATAACCAATTTTAATGATTTATTTTAAGTCCCGTGTTTAATGAAAATATTAACCGGTGTTTTTATAAAAATGTATAATAAGATTTTAAAAGAACATTGTTATTACTACACACGAATATATTTTATTATGATTTTAGTTTCTATTAAGTTGAATATAGTGATGTTAACTACTTAATTGCTAATAATACTCAATTATCTATTTACTAATCGATCGGGACAGTACAGAGAATAAACCCGTGTGTTTTTATTAATGTAATGATAAATATAAATATACTTACAAGCTATTTTTGGATACATTGAGTGTTGCAATTTTAGGAAACTTTATTTATATACTTTTAGAGTAGTTTGTATACACAACTGTGTTAACATGATATTACGTTACGGACACAAAACAAAACAGTAGAAGTTATATAAATATAAATAAAAATATATATTATTATATATATATATATATATATATATATATATATATATATTCTTAAGCGACTTGTTTAATAATATAAATAAAAATAAATAATAAAAATATAGATAAAAAAATGTAACAAAGTTGTTGAAAAGGTGATTCTATAAACACTAATATAATTAGTTTTACGTGAGATCTTACAAGTTTTTGTAGTGCAAGAACTGCCTTGATAGACTTGGCATTTTTTTACATATAATGTTTTTGACGGAATATTATTACTACTTTAGATGATATAATGGCTATAAGTTATCATTAATTCATGTTGTTACTCACACTTGATTACGTATAATCGAAACCAAACGGGAGAAGTGGAAGGGATTGTTAGTGCCCTATATTGCTAGCAATAGAGACTAGCGGCCCTACTATAACAGGTCGACCTTCACGCAGTTTCGGTGGTATAAAAAAAATACTATAAGAGATTATTCGATTTACTTCAGATTTTATTTCTGGCACAATTAAAAAGTTAAAGAGGAACATAAAGTTACCAACTTTTGTCTCTTTAGAAAGCTACGTAAAATATATACTAACTACGTCATACAGTATTGTGTTTTAATAGAGTTTAATGGAAAGGTATTGTTGAAATTGTCAGAGAAACACGCTCTCAATGAAATTTAATTATAAGTTGATATATTCAATTAATCGATTAATTATTTGCTAAATGATCGATTTACTATTGAAAATCAGCAGACTAGTTTTATATTTGGGCTAATTATTCGTATTTACATTTTCATTAAGTTACAATTGGGCAACACTGGACTATCTTATAGTTCTACATGGAGTTCTTCAAACGGGAAATAAAGAGGTTTCTTCAGTGTCGACAACGCGAGCGTAATACCCCTGGTATCGCAGGCGTTCATAGGCTACGGTAACTGCTTACCATCAGGCGGGCCGTATGCTTGTTTGCCACCTCAGTGATATAAAAAAAAAATTACTCAAAGTTGACCTGTCTCAAAGATACGCAATTTACTTACGCACTTCACCTTTGTTCTATATAAATTCTTATGTCGCGAATTTTTTTGCAGTTTCATTCATCACTGGTGTCATTTAGAGATTAAAAAAATAATTAATAACATTCTAAAAGTCGTAAAGTATGGTATTCTTAATTATTAATTTTAGTAAAAAAATTAAATGCATATACTCGTAATTATTATCCCAGTCGCGATAGTCAGAGAAATAAAATATTTAAGTAAATAATTTAAGTTCCAGAGGCTGTAGACTCTGGGTTCTAGGTAAATGCAGCTTATTTGGACATAAAAGAAATTATGATAGATAGATAGATGTAAGTACAGTTAGATCTAATCTACCAGTGTATTGTATTGAAATGTTTCGCTGTATCTTATGTTAGTAATTCTATAAATAAATAAATTTATTTGCAAACACAAATAACATTAGCTATTGGTACATATTTAAAGAAATTAAATAAAACATATACCAAAAAAAAAAAAACAAAAAGTGCATAAAAGAGGACACACAATTTCTCGATAGAGTAAACGGTAACCTACTTCCACAAATTTCAGCTACCGGATTTTCTCCTTTATTAATTAAATTAATAAAAATTAATTTTTTTATTAATTAAATTAAAAAAATAGATGTAGTATAAGGGGCATGATTCTAAACTATATTTCACGTATTCTGATGTAAGCCAGGGAAATCATTTAGGACCGTTAGAATTCTTAATACTTATTATGCCCTGCTAGAGGTAAATAACGGTGTGTGCCGTTTGTCATTTGCGGATGATTTATAATTATTTTTTAAAGTTACCAATTTCTGTTACTGTGAGATCCGACAAAATTATATTAATAAAATTCTAAGTTGGGCTGAAAAAAGCAGCTTAGTGTTCATTGATACGAAATGTTCGCTCATAACCTTAAATAAGATTTTTAAAGCTTAATTACTAGTTAGGAAACATAGTTATACCGATGATAGTACTAATGTAAGATTTAGAGGTTTTATTGTCTGAAGCTGAACCTTCAGAAAATATATTACTACATTATACACTCAGTCATTCAGAACTTTCGGAACAGAAGAAATCTCTTTTAGAGATAAGTTCACCTTTGCTAACTTTGTTATTAACTTCTTGTTATCACTGTATATTTTAGTGCAATAAAGAGTATATATTAACTATTAAATTTATGCCGCGTCAATCACAAGAATTAAATTGTATACAGGCCATCAAAATGCTATTTATATATCTTTCACAGTAAAGAAGAAAGTAATACAATTATCTGGAATGCACATTAGACAAAATATATACTCACGGTGGAGAAAATCCAAAGAAAATTTATAAGGTGTCTGTAACAAAAACAGTATGGACAGTATGTTGCGTTTCCTACTATATACTCTACTAAGTTCTTATTGGTCATGGTAAATCATAACTCACTTAAAGTGAGTTATCATTAACTGAGTATATTTCAAAAGTGTTTAAAAGGTGTAAATATAATCAGAGCATCCTGACATCGGTACCCATTAGAGCGCCCTCTAATTATGCTCAAGCACGTCGAAAGGACTTTTTTCATGTTTACTTTTTCCGTTAAGAAAAATAGAGCTAGCAAAACAGGCTCCTCTTCCGCTAGTATTAACTCTGCTTAACAGTGCCGTGAACCAATATTCGAACTTGGATTTATTTACTTGTAAACTTGTCAAGTTTAGGCGAATGACAATAAATTATTAAGAAAGTGTCCAACAGTTATATTTTATGTCGGTTATTTTTATTAATTTTGACATCAGTTTTTTTTTACTTATGACTAATTTATATTTTGCCATTAAATATATAATTATATTTTATTATATTATATATCTTGTAATTACTAAGAAAGTGTCCTGGAAAACTGTCGAGTTCCCTTAGTTAATAAATATAATAAATAAATACCACTAGATATCACCATTTAGCGTAAAACTAAGCAGAGATTTGTACTATGGGTATTAGACAACTGATAAAAATATTTATTTTTTTTATAATGATATAGTGTATTAGTTAACAAAATATATTTCTTAAAACTAGTATTAATGTTTAATAATGAATTGGAGGGTAATTTATTGGAGTACATAAACTTGAGAGCCACTGAACACTTTTCTTGTACAACTAAACTTTTTTCTATACCGTTCGCAAACAGTAATGTGTCATATAATAATCCAATATACAGAATGTGCAAATTGTACAATGACATTGACTGTAAATCGGATATTGACATATTGTATTAGAAATTTTCATCATAATGAAGCACTTTACATACATTGATAACCTAATAGTTTATAAGCATAGTTTGGTAGTTTTGTTTTTGATTCTTGTTTTGTATGTAGTTTTTATCATTAATTCTTTTTGTATTAAAAATCAATCTATTCTGTTTCACCTCTGTGAATGTTGAGTACAACTATAATTGGACTGCAAACTTATAATGCTATTGTTGTATTCTATTGTTAACAGTTTTGTTTGTAATCTGTTGATGTACCACAAAAATAAATAAATAAATAAGCTTTCATGATGGAGTTATGAAGCAACAAACAAATAAATGTAGGTAATAGCCGAATTGAGAACCTTGTCTTTTATTGAAGTAGATTTAAAATACGCATGACATGCGTTATCATTTCTGAGGCTTAAGTTTTGGGGGAAAGGGATTGTTAGTAATGGGATCAAATAGCTCGATCACTAACAATATACCCTGCTAGCTCAACCGCTACGCGGTTCCCCCTAAAAACCATCGTGGTTAATTCTAGTTGAATTCATCAGGATAAGCTAACTGACCTGCTTTCATCCTCATCTATCATCTTCCACTGGTGCTCTGCCAGTGTATACCGATAGATGTATATATCCATTATCCTGTAATGATTGAATTTAAATTTGAAATATTATAAACAATTTAATTAAAAAAAAAAACCTCTTCTAAATTTCAAATGTAATGTATTTAACATGCCGTTAGAACTTCGTCATGAGCAAAGAAAATCAATATATTTATTTGATATTATTCAAAGCATCGAAATCTCCATCCTTGTTGAGCAACATTTTATTTAAATATCCTAGATTGAGTGGTCGTTCTAAACCCGTTTTTCCGCCCCAATTTGTAAAACTGATTACTTTAAATTTGTTTATTAGAGCACGTACAACCGTTATTCTTATTTCCTTATTAATTATATAAATGTAAAATAGTTGCGAAAACTCTTTAGATAATATATTTTTAAAGTTATTTAAAAATAGAATAAAAAATATATAAAAACAAAATATGTAATATGTTTGTTATTCTAGTGTTCTTTAATACCTTTATTCGGGAGGAAAGTTATTAATGGATTACGGGGGGACTTAGTAATGGAGACTAAGAATCCAATTGCTAGCAATATACCCAACCAGGTGAACCTCCTCGCGGTTCCTCTGGAAATTATCATGGTTAATTCCTGACGAATTCATCATGATGAGCTAACTGGCCTGTTTTCAGTCTCATCTATCACTCTTTACTGGTGCTCCGCCCGCGTATCCCGTTAGCGCAGGCGGGGTTACCATTCCATTTTCACCCATCAAAAAAAAATACCTTTATTCGGAAGAGAGGTTTTATTAATAATGGAGTCTAATAGCCCCATTGCCAGAAATACGAGGTCTATGAGGTCCTATGAGGTTGTTTTCCACGCGGTTTTCCTGGAAACCATCGTGTTTAATTTTCGTCCAGTTCTACACGATGGGCCAACGGACCTGCTTTCATCTTCACTTGTCATCTATTTTAGTTAATTTAAAAAAAAAACAGTCGTGAACACATATACCGTCATTTATAGGTAATAAAAGACAATATATTTCACAATTACCTTACACTGAAATATTATAATTCACAATAATCCCCCCAAATTTACATATAATTACACTGTGTATTAAAGTTTAAATAAATAAACAAGGTACATATGTCACACATTTGTAATTTAGGTGCTGAACGATTAACGCTAGGCTCCGAGTAGCTATCTAATAACTTGCTTGTAGATGCCTCGTTTAGAGGTAAAACATGTATCGCGAAACGTGCGTAAACAAAATGGCAGGCGGATATTGATGGCTAACATGGAAGATTGTGGAACTTCTGGTAATAACTGTAATGGTTAATCTTCGAGCGTTGGCAGTCACATGCTTACTATGGTAGTAAAATTAAGCAAAATACATATATCATATATATACATATCTGTCACGCCTGTCTCCCATTAGGTTAGGCAGAAACAATGGAACGCCAAACGCCTTTCGCTTCTTCCACATTCATCAATCTTTTCATACATGCTCGCCGGTTACGGATACTTTTAATTTGGCCCTTCTTCAGCACGTCGCCTATTTGTCGACATACGTCCATCTAAGGCGGCCTCTACCGACATCTCTATTCATTCTTGCTCCATAAATCTCTTTCGTAATTCTTCTTTCATGACAAATGACAAAACCAACGCAACAATCAAATAACTAGTGGAATAAATATGGGACCAATAGAGGACTACCTACATGAATACGATTACGAAAAGATTTGTGAAAATCGATTTTGATTAATGATTGGTATCGACTGCTTGAGGACAGCGGAGACCAATCATTAATCTAAGAAAATCGGTCCGGAATTGGCAACGTAATCGCCTAGTATGGTCACAAAAAAATCAGATGAATTGAAGTACCCTCAAATCGCTTCAAAAATTAGTGCAATATAAAATTATATACATAGATATGTAAAATAATTTAAGATTATGTTCTATATTGATATATGATTTATGATTATGTACGATTTCAGACGTGACAAATAACAATTATTGTTATTTAAAAACTAAAGTAGTTAATCACTAATAAAACCAATCAGAAAGTATATCCTATTACATATAAAAAAAGAAATAGCTAAATCTATTTACAAATGACGTAATTATGAGGCAAGAAACATAAAAAATACAAGCAATTTGAGAATCTTCTTGTTTTTTTAAAGTCGATTTAAAAGCTACAATTATTTGCAATACAATGAACTCTATTGTTCAATAACAGTGGATGTCGTAAGAGGCGACTAACAAAACTTTATCGTCGAGGGATGGGCAGCAGTGTTCCTTTTAAAATATCATCAAATACCAAATTGCTAATGATAACTGGCCTATCAAAGATGGCAACTACTGGCAAAACCCCCTAAGAGGAGGCCTATGTTCAGTAACAGACAATTGTTAAGGCTGATAAGAGGGACGCTGCTGCCCATCCCTTCCCATGGGAAATCTTGGATATGCTGAAACGATTTTAATAATCCCTTTTCCATTCAACGGGGACAAACTCGAGACTTGATGCTGCTATTTTGTTTTACAAAATGTTTCTATATATTACATTGCAGTATTCATAAAAGTAAATTTAAAAAATATCTCTGTGCTCAAGTCTAAATTCAAATAAGGATTTATTTAATAAGGTTACCTATCTCAGTTTACGCAAACAACTTCCACCAAATCTCCAGAATGGACTATTTAAATAACATTGTCATAATAAAGAAGAATTTTATCTGGGTAACAGTCCTTTTTTGCGGCAACTGTAAATGTTAAGACTTTGTTAATAAGGAGAATTAAAATAAATATTTTTATTCTACTAAGCGTATTACACTAATACTAATATAATTATATATATATATGTATATATATATATATATATATATATATATATATATATATATATATATATATATATATATTACAATATTATTGAAAAACGATGATATCCGAAGAAGTATATATATAAGTTATGATGTCGTATCGGATATATATATCTATATATCCTGTTAGCTATATCTCTATGTAGATATTACTTTTTTTTTAAAGATAATATCTAATCAAATGGTTACCGTGCCTGCGCTTACTTTCATTTTACGCTGACGGTATACCAGTGAACAATGATAGATGAGAATGAAAGCAGATCAGTTAACCCACCATGACGAATTTATTAAAAATTTGTTACTATAATTTCTGGGGAACGGTGGAAGTAGACTTCAAGGTAATATACCCACTAACAACGGGAACGTTAATCCTCATTACTAATCATTCACCGTCGCTATTATGAGATGGGAGGTATATCGTCAGGTTATTTAGCCGGTGATGGAAAGTGATCCGGCAGTAGCCCACATAAAAGGTCCCTAAGCTGTTTGGGTCTGCATGATGCATTCTTCCTGACGTAAAAAAAAAGGGGGAAACGCGTGGAAGTCGACGTGAGTGGGTAATATACCCACTAACAATGGGAGCGATAGTCCTCATTACTAACAATTTCTTTTCCCCAAAGTACTACTAATAATTTTTTCCCGTCCGCGTGACCAGGATAAGTTCACTGACCTTGTTAAAAAGTAGCTTATATCCTTCTCCGTCTCATAATGTACTTGTATACTAAATTTCATAGTGATTGCTTCAGCCATTAAGACGCTAAGAATATTAGAATAGTGAGAGAGAAGTTGTTTTTTTATTGGTTACCTCTGAGCATTTTAACAGATGAACCAAACATCATATTATTTATTTGGGATGAAGAAAAGCATAGTAAAATCTTAGCTTTATCCCTAAACTAGGTTTCACTGTATAATATGTCCAAGAATTATTTGTTGAATTTATTTATCTAATAAAAATAACAATCATATGGTCCCGCCATAGAGTGGGCCACCCCTTCCTTTCTCGTGGGTACTGTAAGAGGCGACTAAGGGAACTTAATAGTCGAAGGATAGGTAGTTTTGTCCCTCTTAAAACTACTGGTAAAACTCACTAAGGGAGAAGTCTATGTTCAATAGTGGACAGTTAACGTCTTATATGGTATGGTGGTAAATTACATTTAAGAAACGATGTCTATATAAATAATGTTTAAGGAACGTATTCCATTTTTCGCAGTACAAACCATATTAGAAGAATCAATTTACAATCGCTATATGCATAAGAAATGGGATTCCTAATTGAATAACGTTACGAATTTACGTAAATGGAAACATAAAATATAAATCCTTCAAATACGAATGAGATTGTACATAATTGGGTTTCATATCACATGCTAACATATGTAGCAGTATGAAGTAACTTCTAGTCTTAATATTGTTTTTAAAAAACATTACGATTGGATGGATGTCTGGATGGCATTCAAGATAAATAAGAAAGAGAAACAAGAATCCATTTTTTATCTCATCCATCCAACTCTTCCATCTCATACATTCACAAATTAGACAGTCATGATTCATTCCTGTTGCCATTCCTGAGGACTCAGGTGTTATTTCTCTGTACCCAGTAAATTCACGCCATATCCCACCTTTCAAACCGAAACACAGCTATGCAAACACAACTGCTTCACGGTTGAAACACGAATGGGACAGAGGTACCCAAGCAATCGACTTTTGTACAAAGTCTCTCTCGTACTCTCCAATTCTAGAAATAATTTAAGATTTTTCAATGAAATAAACAATAATATTCAATATAAGCTATCACAATTGGTTTATAATTGATTAAAATATCGAATTATATACACACAAGATAATTAAAAATTGTGTTCCACAAAGAAACCTATTTCAATTGTGACAAAACCAGTTATTTTATTCTAAAAAATAAACTATTGAACCGTTTTTGATAAAAATTTCTATGGAACCAATCTGTAAGTATATTTTTTAGATAAAAAAAGAATTTTCCAAATCGGTTCATAACTGATAGAGTTATAAGAAACAAAAAAATACAACTAAAATGAAAATCTCCTTCTTTTTAAAGTCGGTTAAAAAGTCAGTTGACACGTGAAATGAGAACTTCGTCCTTAATTAAGAAATTTAATTGTAAATATGCATTATTATATTATTTCAAAAAAATAATCGTAAAATATTTTAATTTACATTTTATCGTCTTAATTTAATTGCTTCGCCGAAACTAATGCAAAATATTTTTATGTGTTAAAAATTGATTAAGTTTTTACATTAATTAGTGAATTACTTTGTTGTATTTAGTTAATTTAGAATGCGTATATAAATGGCATGAAATGTATTTTCTACATGCACATGCATATTTAGAAACCTTTAACTATAGAAATCAATTACTTTCAGAGTTCTCATCTTATGAATATTGCTACACAATCTTAGATAAAATGAAACATACGACCTGCCTGATGATAATTGGTCACCATATTCGGTGGACGCCAGCAACACTAGAGATGTTTGATATAAAATAGTGTCTTGCCATTTTATTGTACCTTTTGAATTAGGTGCTAGAGAGGTTGCTAAGTAACGCCTTGTTATTTTAGAATAGAAAATACATATCTTTCTTCATTCTATTCCCCTACATACCACCCATTATTGACCCTTAAGAAATCTAATTTCAGCCTTTTTAAAAAAAACCCTATGATAGTCTCTATGATATGACTTAGTAAAAAGCTGTATAAACTCATTTCACAATTTGAATGTTTATTTCTTTTTTCTTTATTGTACACAAAAGGTTATTGGAATGTAAAAACAAACATAATAGTGCATAAAGGCGAGCTTATCTCCAATAGAGATTTCTTCCAGCAAACCCAATATGAGAAAACTGACAGTTCATTAGTAGTTACAGTCATACATGTGTACCAATCGACTTAAATGTTATAGTTAAAAATAAATAAATAAAATGTCTTTACAATTGAAAAGACCGATAGATATAAATAAATAAATAAAAATATATATAAGTAAATACATATAAATAGATAGATATATATTATATATAATACACAAATATAATAAGTACGTACATCAGCATTGTGAGAGGTAATAATTCTTCAGACGCGATTTGAAAATCCCAATGCTTGGGCTATTTCTAATTTTATTAGGAAGTGTGTTCCATAATCTAATTACAGCCACAACAAAAGAGTCTGAATACGCTTGACCAGAATAAATCGGAGTTCGCAATAAAGAACGATTAAGAGTCCTGGTATTGCTTTCCGCTGAATACAGAAAGTTAATCCGCTCACGAAGATATGTTGGTGCAATGGGATTATGCAAGATATTATAAAGAAAAGAGAGTATATGTAGATTAAGCCGGAGCTGAAAAGGAAGCCATTTTAACTGTAGTTCTATAGTGAGAAATATAGTCGAATTTACGTAATCCAAATATAAAACGAATACAGAGATTCAGGAGACGTTCTAGCTTGTTCTGAAGTTCAATAGTTCAGAAAACAAACATCCGCGTAATCAAGAACAGGTAGAAGGAGTGTGTGACATATATTGATCTTTGTTTTGATAGGAAGAAAGTTTTGAAGACGTCTCAAAGAGTGAACGGCTGAGTGCATTCTTTTACTGATAAGATTGATATGCGATAACCAGGAAAGATCGCGATCAACAAGTACACCCAAATTCTTTACCGAGTTAACATAGGTAATTACGCTCCCATCGTCATCATCTGAGTCCTAAGGACTGGCAACGCATGGGGGGTATCATGGGCGAAACAGTATACTCTGTTATGTCCATGGCACTGCTCATATCTATAGGCGACGGTTACCACTTTCCATCAGGTGGGCCGTCAGCTTATATAAAAAAAAAAAACTAAATTGCTACAATCGTTAAACTCTGTTTTTTAGTTAATACAAAAAAATGAACATCTCGAATCTATATAATGACTTTTCGTTTCAAAGCTCAAAACCTTGATACGAAAAAAAAAACTCCGAGAAAATCTCCTGTAACAATGACGACCGGTAAAAGTTGGACCGACCTATTTGTGGAAGCCGCAGCTTTAATAACCTCGGTCAGTGGTGATTCAGTTATTCCGCAATTTATTTATAAAGACGGAAATCCGACGTTTTTATGAAATCGTCTCAAGATCTAAGTGAATTCGACTTCTCCCTTGACAATAAGATACATGTTGTACTTTTAATTCACTTTAAAAGGTTCTTTAATATCATCTTCTTTCTTGTTACACAATATCTCCACTAATTGAAAACGGATTTTAATAATTTTTTAATCGAATGGATTAAGTACCTTTTAAGATTCATATCAGGCTTTAACTGTCCACTGCTGTACATAAGCCTTCCTCATAAAGGGAGTTTTCAAGTCGTTGCCACACTTGGCAGGCGAATTGGTTAGGCTTTTAGTGATATTTTAATAGGGACGCTGCTGCCCATCATCATTAGGTTCTCTAAGTCGCCTCTTACGATTACCACGGGAAAGAAAGGGTGGCTTATTATCCTATGCCGGGACCACATGGCAATCTTTTAAAATTGATCAACACAAATTTTGTTTTTGATGAAAAATATTGAGTTATCTTATTACAATTTTACCCTTTTATTTCCCACTCATTATATTGTGAACTACCAAATTCAAAATGGAAAACAAACCCAACGATTCCAAAAGTAATCGTGAAATCAGTTCAGAGTTGACGACGTATTTAATTAAGTTGTCATTGAATTTATTTTATACAAATTAGAAACAACTGACGCCCTATCTGACGAGAAATGGTAACCGTCGCTTATAGACATGAACAGTACCGATATAAAAAATAACTTTATTCTCGTTTTTACCCCTCAAATACCTAAACTAAAGCATACAAATCGGTAATACGATCCGAGAGTCTGAGCCGAGAGTGCCTTTTAATATTTATTAGCAAGCGTAACCACTATACATCACTAAACACGACAAAATAATTGGCACAAGACGTGAATCAGGATCCTATTTATTATTAAGCATTAGTTTCATTTAATACCTTATTAATTTAATATTTGAACACAAACTTCAATGACATCAATATTAATATTTTTTTTATTTCATTATCATCATCATATCAGCCCTTAACTGTCCATTAAACATGAGCCTTTCCCTTGGGGGGTTTGCCAGTAGTTGCCATGCTTGGCAAGTGGATTGGCAACCGCAGTTAGGCTTCGGAGATGTTTTATATTATAAAACGCTGAGGGGTAACAAACGAACACACTTATTTTCACATAATATCAATAAGGATTTCATAATATGAATTATACTAACAAATAAGACATATCAATATGAGTTTATTAAAAAATCATATTGGAGAAATAAGGATTAAAAGTGTTATTCCTCTGTACCTTGTAAATTCACTTCCATATCCCTTCAAACCGAAACACAGCCATGCAAATAACTGCTTTACAAATGAAACACGAATGAGACAGAGGTAACCCAGCAAACGTTTTATTGTATAAAGTCATTCTCTGGTAAAGGGAGACTTCTCATTTTAAATTCAATTCACATCAAAATTGGTAAAGACGTCGAAAGAGTGTTGGCAGTCAAAGACATATTAATGATAGCGAAATGAAACAAAATAATACTAATTGAATATTTTTTTTATTACAACTTAGAATGGCAAACAAGCTGACGGCCCACCTGATGTAAAGTGGTAACCGTCGCCTATAGACATGAGCAGTACCATGGACATAACAGAGTATACTGTTTCGCCCATGATACCCCCCATGCGTTGCCATTCCTGAGGACTCAGGTGTTATTCCTCTGTACCCAGTAAATTCACGCCATATCCCACCCTTCAAACCGAAACAAAGCCATGCAAACACAACTGCTTTACGGCTGAAACACGAATGGGACAGAGGTACCCAAGCAATCGACGTTTGTACAAAGTCTCCCTCTGGTAACCAAACTTATATTTATAATATAAGAAAGGATTACTTTAAAAGAGAGATAATATAAATTATACATGAATACAAATTTTCAAAGTATCCTTATAAATTCCTTGACAATACTAACAAAAGGAAAGCTTTTCTCGTTGCAAACCACAGTGCAAACTCTTGGGACCCGAATACAGCAACTGACTTCGTTAATGAAGTTTAATTAGGGAAGAACAAGACGAAGTAGTAGTGAATGTAATACGGCGTAACAACTTAACTACTAAACTTCATGCAGAGTTAACAAATACGACACTGTGGTATTACTTAAACTTACTAATGTATTTGTCTAAATCTACATCATATAACTGTCTACTGCTAAACATAAACCTCCTCTTTAGGAATTTTGTCAGTAGTTGCCACGCTTGGAAAACGGACTGGCAACCGCAGTTAGGCTTTTGTTTTAATGGATTTTTTTTTATACAACTTAGAATGGCAAACAAGCTGACGGCCCACCTGATGTAAAGTGGTAACAGTCGCCTATAGATATGAGCAATACCATGGACATAACAGAGTATACTGTTTGCCCATGATACCCTCCATGCGTTGCCATTCCTGAGGACTCAGGTGTTATTCCTCTGTACCCAGTAAATTCACGCCATATCCCACCCTTCAAACCGAAACACAGCCATGCAAACTAATGACAATAATGGTGTGGTAATCCCACCTGCGCTATCGGTATACACTGGCGGAGCACCAGTGGGAGATGATAAAGGTGAAAGCAGGTCAGTTAGACCATTCTGAGGAATTCAACTAGAATCAACCACGATGGTTTACAGGGGAAACCATGTGGAAGCAACCTGACAGAGTATATTGCTAGTAATGGGGCTATTTGACCTCATTACTCCCTTTCCTTGTTGAAGATGTTTTAAAAGGAACGTTGCTGCCCATTCCTTGTCTTCCCTTAGTCGTCTCTTACAACGCCCACGGGAAAGGAAGAGGTGGCTTATTCTACCTATTCTATGCCGGGACCATGGCATATATATTTAAACATAATATACAACAACTATACAAAATACAACAAACAATCAGACTTGCCACCTTGTCTTTTTTAATCTTATTATTTCTATTGTTACGTCTTGATCAGACGGAAATTTAATTATTCCTCCCCATCCTAAAGTTGCATGGAAGAGATCGCTATTTAGCGATAAAGCCATTCTTTGTTGGCTTTTTACCTTGCTTTTGTAATAATGAGTTTTTTGTGTACATCCTTATTAACATTTTAAATGTGAAATTGAGTTTGTTACCTTATAGCGTCTTAACGGCTTAAAAAATATAAAACTTGATATACACATACTGTATGAGTATGAGATGGAGAAGAATGCAAATTACTTTTTATCCCGGTTAGTAAACACATCTCGGCCACGCGGACGAAGTCGCGTGTAAAAGCTATATATCTTCGTTTGAGGAGAACAATACAGAGCTCTCAATCATTCATTCTTATCTCAGCAGGATACAAATTTTTTTAGTTACATCGCCCGGAAATTTGGCAACCATAACTAATGATGCTGGCAAGATAGACGGTATAGGTACATCTTCAATTCTGATGATAATAATCAATATTGTGATATTTTTTATCACCGTCACAATATGGCGGACTATGTACGAGTATATTTTGACAAACTTGTTAATATGGGTAAAAAATAAAAGATCTAGAACGGTAGGTAAAGATAAAAAACTACATATATTTTAAAAAGGCCTGGAAGAGATCGCTTTTAGCGATAAGGTTGCCCTTTATTTTCTCATTGTGATTATTTCATGTAATTGTTTATATTTATAATAAGTTTACTATTGTAATCTTTTCGAGGAAATAATAAAGAGTATCTGTCTATCTATCTATAATATAAATATTAAAATTTCATGTAATTGTTTATATTTATAACATATTATTGCTAACATCTGTATACCTGTTTTACAGGAAATAAATTATATTATTATTATTTTTTATAATAACTTAATTTTAAAAGTTGTTATAATGCAGGGGGCTAAAGAACATACGGCTCATCTGATGGTATAATGGTGATCACAACACCAAAAGCATTGCAGGTATACTATTGGTCTTTTAAAAAGGAATATGCTTATTTCTTAAAGGTTATGATGTCGTATCGGTTCGGAAAGTTTTAACAAGTTAAAAAGTGCTTTAACAAACTTTTTTAGTCGCAATAAAGTGCACCAAATCGTTGTTACAAATAATGAATTTAAAGTTGTGTTATCCCATTTCAAGCATACACTGATGAATCGCATGAAGTCTACGTCTACGTCTACGTGATTTATGATACAAAAATTTGTCCAAACAAAGTGAAAAATGGGGGTATTTTTGACGAAAGATTAATCAAATTAAATGTTTCTATTTTGATATTATTAAATAATGTATAAGGCACTTTTAAAACATCACCAAAGCCGTCTGCCAAGCGAGGCAACTACTGGCAAAAATCCCCCTTATTGGGGAGGTCCATGTTCAGCAGTGGACAGTTAATACACTGATGTCATCATCATCATTATCAGTCGAAGTATACATTTTTTTTTTGTTAATAATTAAGTTTTATCAATACTAATATGGAATCTGAAACTGCTAGTCGGATTTGATAAATTATTTTTGCATTTAATAGCGTATTCCTAAAAAAAAAGTTATAGTCTATTGCTGTTCAACATCATAAGTGGCCCACAGGTAAAGTCGCTGAATATAGCTAGTGTTCATACATACATACATTACATATCTGTAACGCCAGCTTCTCATTAGGGTAGGCAGAAATAATGTTATAAATACGATAGTGAGTTTATTTGTTACTCTTCAGCATACAATATTTAAGATTAAAAAAATAATTTAAAGTAATAAATTATTTAGTAGTTAAAATAGAAAAGGGTATTGCCTATTTGCCTACGTGTTACTGTATTAATCGTTAACTGTCCACTGCTTAACATAACCTCTCCCATAAGGGGTGTTTTGACAGTCATTGCCACACTTGGCTGCCTACGTATGATTGTACCTTAATATATAATAATAGTAAATCGGCTATGTTATATTTCTATATTAAATTTAAATAAAATTAAGTACTACCCGATGAGTTTCCGCTGAAAATCAGCGCTGTAACTCCTCAACTCCAGCATAACGCTGAGCGGGGGCCATTTCGGTAAACATTGTCCAACCTTCACCTTTACATATTATGTTACTCTGTATGAACCTTTTTCGTAAGTGTAACAATGTTTACTGAATAAACTATTATTACTTTTTAATATATCCAGCCCATTTGGACACCAATTCACGGAATTGCATGAATCTATACTTAAATATATAAATAAATACTGAACATTTGGTCCCGGCATAAATAGACCCCTTCATATCCGGTGAGTGTCGTAAAAGGCGACTAAGGGAGAATAAGGGATGGGCAGCATTGTCGCTCTTAAAACATCGTCAAAGCCTAACTGTGTTTGCCAATTCGCCTATCAAGCATGGCAACTACTGGTAAAGCCCTCAAGGGAGAGGATTACGTTTAGCTGTGGACAGTTAAACGCCAATATGATACTTAAATACAACAATCTTAATGTTTATATTACAATGTCATTTATTCTATAGTAATATCATTTAAGGTGTCAACCCACCACCTTATTGCCACGTGCAATTCAAACACAAAGAACAAACGCAACTGTCAAAATGAATTACAAAAATGTTTTATAAAGTGCGTTGCGTCAAACTCAAGTGCATATGTGAAATCTTATCAAACGTAACTTACTATTCTCCGATGTTTTCCGCTACGCTAATTAAGTCACGAAATTGATTTCCGAGAAAATACTTACACTAATTGTAAAAATCGAATTTCCCCGGATTATAAACTGGATCAACTACTTATTGTATTTGCTAAAATAGTACCTTTTCAAAATACTTGAATATATTATAATTAAACAATAATTATTTATTGATAACAGCATTATTTTTTTTATTTACAAGTAAAATAAAGAATATATCAAATTATTTTGTCACTTTCTAAGACTGTAATCTTAATTAATTATTATTAATAAGTTTGTAACGATAAATGGACGGATGTTTGTTACTCTTTCATGAAAAAACTACTAAACGGATTAAAATGAAATTTGGTATACGGATAGGTTATATCCTGGCTTAGCACATAGAATACTTTATATAATGATAACGGGCTGTACCAAGGGAAAAATTTTATCAATTAATTGATAATAATTTATTATATTAACCGTAAACGTATTATAGACGAATCAAGGGTATTTGGAACTGGCATGTTATGAATGTAATAATTATGGAAGTGGAGGAACTGATTCTTATGGGTGTGCATGTGCGTGTGTGTGTGTGTGTGTGTGTGTGCGAGTGCGTGTGCGTGTGCGTGTGCGTGTGTGTGTGCGTGGGCGTGTGCGTGTGCGTGTGTGTGTATGTATGTGTGTACATTTATACTTTATTGTACAAGATATACACAGAAATACAATAGTAGAAATTAAATATACAAAGGCGAACTTAACTCTGCAAGAGTTCTTTTCCAGCAAACTTAAAGTGGAAAGGAGCATCAATGTCATCTACATATCTGACATAAACATAATATTTTCAAGTATTTTGAAAGGAACTGTTTAATTAAATATTAAAAATACTTACTGTCTCATAATATCTATTAAAAAATACGCCACGTCTTTGAACCCGAGAGGGCCGCTTCGCACAGTCATGTAGAACTCATCCTGACACGTTTGCTTTGGCTTCGCAAAATCGAAAGAGTAACCACCAGTGGTGATGATTGGCGTGCCAGTGCTGCCAAGGAACTTGGCGATTCTTCCTACGGCAGCTGAAAAAGAAATTGACAGTTACTTAGGAGTAATGAATTATGTATATGAAAAATAACGTGAATTAAGTATTGTGTATGGACGTAAATATATCTATATCTATACTAATATTATTAAAAGGAAAGATTTGTTTGTTTGTAATAGATAAAATCAAAAACTTAATTAGTACTGGCAAAACCTATTATTTTGTTTTTTTTTTTTAATTGTAGTTAGTTTTTTTTTTTTTGTGAAACACAATCTTTATTTATTTACAATGCAAATTATGCTTGTTATGACTTCGTATAATTTAGTAAATTAGAGTCCTTAGCGAGTCGATTTCAATCAAATACACATGAATCGGGGACTAACGAATGTTTCTTATTACATGTCTTACACAGACATTATCGTCGACTTTGTGGCGCCGAGATCTCTCTGTGTACAGATTAATAACAGTTCTCTGTCTACACTAACATTTTATAGAGATAACATTTATTTATGCGTATGTTGTAATTAATCTGTGTAACTACTGAACGAACTATCTTTATTATTATAATCAGTAAGTAGCTTTGCTCGCACCAATTTGTATCAAAAAAGTTCATTTAACTATATTTTTAAAGATATTTCATATAGATAACTTTGGCAAATCAAAGAAGTAATCTTGCGTACGCTGCATCGATGTGGTGCGTTGGAAGACTATTTTTTATTAATTTTTCGTGTTGATATTTAAAAATTGTATAAGTTTAAATTATTGTATGTGTATAATAATATAACATTTTTAATATTAGTAGAAGTGTGTATATCGTTTTAAAACTGTAGGTATTCGTCCGTGAAGTCACTGTGTGGCTGGCACAGAATAACAGCACTGTGGTAGTAAATAAACTACCATAGCCTAACGCTGAGTGCTGGCCACGTTGAAAACTAGTTGTAACAAATTAATATTATTGTCTCTATTTTGTTTTATTTTATTTATGCCACTGGTTGTCAATAAAGTTTTTTTCTTTCTTTTTTATTTATTATATACTTTTTTGCACACGCTAATGTATATACAGATAAATAGTAGTTTAAAACGATTACACGAATGACAAATGTGCGTGGAATTAGATGATCATGTACGGGCTTTTTAATGTTCATGTAATGAATGAATGAGTATACGTTATTTGCATTATACAATATAGGAAATAAGCAAGACAATTTACAAACACAACGATACAATTTTATGAGTACAGTAAGGCGGTCTTATTGCTGAGAGCAATCTTTTCAAGACAACCTTAAGGTAATGTACTAATTGTTGTACAAGAGAGTAACTGTCGAGTTTCTTGCAGGTTCTTCTCAACATATTTCTGAACCCTGCATTCATAAAAAAATAACTACCTAAAAAATTATTTAAATTTGAATTGCATGGTTTTTATTCAAGAGTAGTATGAAAAGCGATTGAGATAAAACTTTCAATATGGAAAACGGTTTCCAATACACCGCGACATAGAACCCAGAAATCCAAGGGAGTCAGTAGATGCATAAAACAGCTGCATCCACTGACTCCTTGCAATGTATTTGAGGTCATCACTCCATCTAGTAGGGAGGGGAGATCTCCACTCAAGAACCTTTCTTCCCCATCAGTTATTGATTCTTTGAACTTTGTAATTATTACTACTTCAGCTTAAACGATCAATAAGCCAGGCAAACTATTCTATTTCACCTAAATCTATATTCTGTAGTACTGAATTACTTTCAATTACCTGTAATCCCTCGTATGATTGAGCGATTAAGAATACATGGTAAAAACCATTTGGTACAAAAGAAATTCAGCTTGGGAATCGATCATACACATTACAAGTACGCAGTAGCAAAATATCATTATCAGGCTGTCAATCATTTGTCCAATCTATCATATGTATACTCTTAGAAAGTATTGAAGCCATAACAAAACACTCCACCAACAATAACTTGTGTTGTTTTGTTTTCTTAACAATTAATTGAGATTAGGGATGGATAATCGGTACTGCCTCGATAACTATATATTGAGTTCCTCTGGATGGCGGAAAGAAAGACATTCTTTTTTTTTATACTACTTAGAATGGCAAACAAGCTGACGGCCCACCTGATGTAAAGTGGTAACCGTCGCCTATAGACATGAGCAGTAACATGGACATAACAGAGTATACTGTTTCGCCTATGATACCCCCCATGCGCTGCCATTCCTGAGGACTCAGGTGTTATTCCTCTGTACCCAGTAAATTCACGCCATATCCCACCCTTCAAACCGAAACACAGCCATGCAAACACAACTGCTTCACGGTTGAAACACGAATGGGACAGAGGTACCCAAGCAATCGACTTTTGTAGAAAGTATCCCTCTGATATTCTGTATGAATATCACTCATACTGGTCTAATATCTTTTTTTTTTTTATATAACACAGGATGCAAACGAGCATGCGGCTCACCTGATGGTAAGTCCATCATTTCAATATATATATATTGTTTATTTTGTTCGGATTCGTGGCATATGAACATAGTTGAATTTATTAAAAAACTTTTAAACGAAGTAGGTTGTCAATTCATCTGAATTTTTATAACTATGTTACATGATCACGCAGTTAATTTATTACTGATTTTCATTATTCTTTTACATTCTATAGAGTGGTAAAACAAAACTCTTGTGTAATATCCATTTTAATTTTATAACAATTAAAATAGTCATTTTTCTTTGTGGAGCTTAAAACAGCTTATTGCTGTTAAAAGAAACAAGGTTTCTGTTTTTTTAATAAAAATGGAATAGCAGATCAATGGTAGTAAAAGCAAAGAATGACAAATGAAGTTGCCACAAATTACTTGATCCTTCATAACATTTTGAGTAAACTTCACTACGATTATTTACAAAGGCATGAAGATTGACCTAACAGAATAATAATATATCAGTAGCAATAGTTACAGCTCTTTTACTAACAATCTCTCCGCACCTTATCCTGGAAAGAACAAGGCTAGACTTGCAAGTTGAAATAAGTTTGAATAGTCTTAGTACCAAAATCCACAATATATACTCAAATATATATATATATATAACAAATAAAGTATAGATATAAATATAAGGCTATCTGTAAGAGATTGCCCTGGCGATAAAACTATCTTTTGTACCTTTATGTATATATTTTAATCTGTACAACGCTGTGCTATTGTATTTGACTTGAATGGTTTATATGTCATTGTTTATTTATATGCTTTTGTGGTTAGTTATATATTTGGGGCAATAAAGAGTTAAATAAATAGATATATCTATACGTTATAATTAGAAATTCTGTATCTTACATTTCCTTCAAAATAGCAATTTTATCTTGTTGGCACTGTTAATGGAAGAAATACAAGTTATTCATATATTAGTTCAAAGTCATAGATAATAAATTGTATTATAACTGAAATAAAAAAAAAAAGAAATATGAAATACCTATTGAACGCTATTCCCAGACATGTTAACTTTCTCTGTAACGAGGGAAAAGCATATCTCGACAGCACTTTAAATAGATAATTATATTGACTACCTCTTTATATACGGCTAAACAATAAACCTGTTTTAATATTCATTAAAACCATCCTGTTGTGCTGCCATGAAATGTAACAAAGGGAATTACTAAATCCATTCAAGATGAAGCACGCAAAAAATGTTTTTGTTAAAAATGAATTACCTACACTGTCTGCTATCATCTGTTATTGTTAAATATGTAAACATTTCTGTTTGCTAATACAGAAAATTAAGGAAATAATAACATATTAGGAACAATTATGTAAACATAATACAAAACTGATTATTAGCAAAAACAGAGATCACGTTTGCGTAGATTTAGTTCAAGTAATTTGTATACAATATAATATTAAGGATCATATAGAGACTTTGTACAAATGTCACCTGCTTAGGCATCTCTTCTGCTCAGCTTTTATGACTGTATTTCACTTTTAAAATGAGATATGACAGTGAAGTTCAGATTTTGCCAGTAATTAGCACGCTTCACAGGTGCATTGGACTGCAGTTAACTTTTTAGGACGCTGCTACCCATCATTAGACACATAAAATCCCTTATATACTCCTTACAACACCTACAGAAAAAGAAGATGGTCTTTTCTTTGCCAGGATCGCAGGATACATAACTACTCGTTGGCCCACTTGCATATTTAGAATGACTATTACATAGATCTATAAATGTATATACAATATAACTAATCAATCCAAATAATCACAGTAGTGGCAAATATTTAAATAGATACTATACAGATACGATTGTATAAATACCAGAGGAAGACTTTGTACAAAAGTCGATTGCTTGGGTACCTCTGTCCCATTCGTGTTTCTACCGTGAAGCAGTTGTGTTTGCATGGCTGTGTTCGGTTTGAAGGGTGGGATATGGCGTGAATTTACTGGGTACAAAGGAATAACACCTGAGTCCTCAGGAATGGCAACGCATGGGGGGTATCATGGGCAAAACAGTATACTCTGTTATGTCCATGGTACTGCTCATGTGTATAAGCGACGGTTACCACTTTCCATCAGGTGGGCCGTCAACTTGTTTGCCATTCTAAGTTGTATAAAAAAAATGATAAATGCTTTAGGTTTTTTTAATGAATAATAATAGAATGATAACCCCGCCTGCGCTATCATTACACACGTGCGAGGTACCAGTGAAAATTCCTCTGGCTTACAAACATCCAGGATAGCTTGTTATTGTTAGTGAAAACATTAGAGGAAAAGTCCACAATAATGAAGTACTCGTGCAACAGGCGAGGTCAAATCCGTGGCACTCACGATACGAAATTGCGAAATAGCCAATCAACCCTTCTGTGGTTTGATAACTTTCTCTACGTGATTGCGTTTTCTACAAAAAAAAAAAGAACGGAACTTCGAAGGCTCTCTCCTATTATCAATATTGAGACTTTCAGGAACTCTTTCAAAGAAACTTGCCCCGATTGGTTGATTGACCTAAGGTTTATTATGCTTATAATAAATATATTTTACAGTGCTTCAAGTTAGTTTTTTTTTTGTTACCTTCAACGACTCGACCAATTATCACAAAATGTATATATGTACGAGTATGTTGACATATTATTTATTATGTATTTATGTATGTTGACAAATATATATTCCCGTCACGCGGACAAAGTCGCAGTTACAAACCAGTATTTAAATATTTTTGATAAAATCCGTCAGAATAATTCGAAACGCTTTATCATGACACAGTTGGATTCATTATTTAAAAATGACAAACTGTATCCTCAAGTCTCTGAAGTAATTAATTTGTCTCTTTCACTCTACTTTGATGTTTTGGATCGGTATGTATTTTCATAATAAATTGGAGACCCATTTTTTCATTAAATACTTAAAGCTTTAAGCTTAAATTATAAAATAATATTATTGTTGTATTAAATACTAATAATCCGTTCTTTCGGGGGGAGAAGGAATTGTTAGTAACGGAGATTAGTAGCCCTATTGCTAGCAATATACCCTGTCAGGTCGACCTCCTCGTGGTTCCCCCTGGAAACCATCATGATTGATTTATTGTTAAATACGTCACGGCAAAATGACCTGCTACATCCTCACCGATCACCTCTCACTGGTGCCCCGCCAGTGTATACCGATAGCGCAGGCAGGGTTACCATTCCATTGTCATCCATTAAAAAAAATCCGTTTTAGCTTCGCATAGATAGATACAAAATATCATATAACTCATGACGTAGCTTTTTATAGGTGAAATAATTTTTAAAATCTATTAAGTTTTTGAGTTTATTCGTTATAAACAAACAAACAAATCTATCTTTTTTATTATATTAGTATAGGAATATAGATTATCCAAGTAAAATTTTAACATAATATTTTTTTTTATTCAATTTAATTTTCGTAGAAAAGGGCTCTTCCGTAAGGGAATTATTGTGAAGGAAAGACAGTGGTTGAAAATAACTGTATTTGTCGGATAGGATTTCTCAGGAAATAACAACTCGTTGCTTAGCAACCATTTCCTTATCCTTGTGTATAATTCAAACACATAGTGAAATAGCTAAATTATGCCAGAGCCGTTCTACTCTAGTGATCTTTCCGAATCTAAAGGCATACGGGTTTGCGACCCCGGCCTCCATAGCCACTGCAGTTTCTGACCAATATTTATGTAGCTGTAAAAATTTTGCTAAGTTAATATTATAGTATTTAATGAGGGTTGAGCACTGTTGTCTGAGATACAGCTTTAATAATCTAATTCAGACACAGATGTTTAAGCTGATGCAAATGTACAAATGAATTCGTACCTACTTTTACTGTAATTTCCAGTGCTGAGTTTGTTACAGTCGTGGTTAGGCAATAAAGTTATTATTGTTAATTAATCCTCTCCACAGCAATCCCCTTTCCTTTTTCTGTAAATCTTTTATCTTTTTTTTACCAACTGCCTCAACTCCCTCGTGACGTACTCCTCATTTTCTGACACATTTTAACGCAAAATATAGTATTAATAAGTCATCATGACGGAATGTTGGCTATCTAATACTTTAAGAATCCCACCTATAAAAGGATATTCCTCGATACTTCCCTTTATGGCGAATATCACCAAGGGTCGATGTTAAGTAAGCAGTAGTTGCCGTGTTTGACAGACAAATTGGCAATCTCAGTTAGGCATTGGTGATGTAAGACACTGTATGATATAGAGGGGCACTACTGCCTATTCCTCGACCATTAAGTAATTTAATGAAACGAAGGGGTAGACCATTCTATTTCGGGACCACATCTATATCAATATTATCAGCATCATCCTTTCAGCCATTATCCGGCCACTGCTGGACATAAGTCTCCACCATAGACTGCCATAAAGAACGGTCCTGAGCCACCTACATCCACTGACTCCCTGCAACGCATTTCAGGTCGACGCGCCATTTAGTGGGGGGTCGTCCTACACTGCGTTTATCCGTGGTCGCCACTCAAGAACTTTTCTTCCCCCTCGGTTGTCGGTTCTTCGAACTATCAACCCATTGCCACATCAGCTTGCTTATCCTTCGGACTTTTTTTTTGATGGGTGAAAATGGTATTGTAACCCCACCTGCGCTAACGGTATATGCTGGAGGAGCACCAGTGAAGGGTGATAGATGAGAATGAAAACAGGCCAGTTAGCCCATCATGATGAATTCATCAGGAATTAACCATGATAATTTCCAGGGAGAACCACGAGGAGGTCAACCTGGTCGGGTATATTGCTAGCAATGGGATTCTCAGTCTCCATTACTAACAATCCCTTTTCCCCCTATCCTTCGGACTATGCCGGTTATTTTAGTTCTTTTGCGGATATATCAATATATTAGTAATAAAATAATATTAACATGTGTGTAATACATATAGGTCGCCTATTTACCCGTACTTAACAACACGTTCGATTATATCCTTTGTAATTTATCGCCTGGATAACCATAAAATAATCTCACGATACTTTTAATGTGTAATTCCGAAATGTACGTTTGTGGGTACGCGATTTCCTGCGATATTACTAACATATGACGTTTACAACACATGTTATCATAATGTCATTTTATATGTCTCTTTCAGCTATCAAAGTTATAGCTTACATTATACGAATTTCATGAAACCATTACGGTAAGTGCTGTCAATTTAATTTGTAAGTATCAGATATTATTTGCACTTCAATAAGCAGTCGCTTCTCAATATGATTGTATTTTTATATTTTTATCTATCTATCCTATTTAAGAGCTGCGCTCTTGTCGGTGGAGCTCTTGCCACTCACTACGATTTTCAGCAAGTCTCTTCACCTCTTGATACGACACGACCCCAACTCCTTCCTTGATCTGCCTGATGTAACTATGTCTCGGTTTCCCTCTTTCCCTCCTTCCTTCTATCTTATCTTCTATTATAATGTTCATAAGTTCGTCGTGTCGTATCAGGTGTCCCAACATTTTTCCCCTTTTATCCTCAATAGTTCTAGTAATTTTTCTTTTTTCCTTAATAGCATAAAAAGGAATATTTTCTTTAATGCTGCACAGTTTTTTTTGAATCTTTTTGCGATCGTTAAAGAATTTATATTCTAATTTTGTGACAATTAGTTTTATGTTAGCATTTAAGATATATATTGTATTAATTGCCTTGTGTGCCCGGCTTAGAATGGGCCCTTCCTTTATTTCCTGAGGGTGTCATAAGAGGCGACTAAAGAAGCTCAACAGTCGAAAGATATGCAGTAGCATCCCTCTTAAAAAAACACCAAAACCTACCTGCGGTTGTCAATCCGTCTGCCAAGCATGACAATTAGTGTGGCAAAACCCCTTATGGGGGAGGCTTATATTCCATAGTGGGCAATTAACGGCTCATATGATGATAATGATTGTATTTATGAAATATAATATACCAATTTGCTCTGCCCGCGACTTCGTATGACTATTGGTTCGCTAGTATCAAAAATAGTCTTGTTCGTGTACATAGTTTAAGATATATAAACTTTTTATTTTAGCCATTTATGACACACGTAAATTTACAAATGAGTTTGTACAATCAAATTATTTACACTTTTTTAAATATAAAACAAAAGATAAAATACGAAAATATGGTTTGTCCATGTGTGAGATAGTACCTGCTACGGTCTGTATTGGCTAATACCTCATATCAATTAGCCCGTCGTGACGAATTCGTCTAGAATTAATCATTATGGTTTCCAGGAGAGGACAGGATATATTACTAGCATTAGATTTTAATCGCGACTTCGTCTGCGTGACCAAATATCTCCACTAACCAGAATTAAAAGTGTAAAGTAAGCCCTTCAAAATTAGTCCTTCTAAATTTCATATAGTTTATATGTACCAAATTTCATAGTGAATGATTAAGCCGTTAAGGCGCTATGATGTAATAAACAAACAAACTCACTTTCCTATTTATAATAACAGTGAGGATTTAAAAATAATACAATTAACCAAATCGTATAAATCAATAAACCGCTTGTCGTATATTTCGGAGACCGCCCTTAAAAACGTCTACGTTACAGTACATAAGAATAAAATGTAAATGAGTAATAAATTAGGCCTTGTTTCCGACAAGTAAATAACTTTCGCGTTTACATAGACAAATGTGGAAGGAAAAGTGGAATAACACAAAGATAAGTTCGGGACGGGACATAAAGGGTTCTTAACATTTATAGAGGTGCAACCACAGCCTTATTTCTTTAAAGTTAAAGCGGTTTTCCGGTGCCTCGGAGAGGCAAGGTTACTGAAGAGTCCCAACTAAACTTTATATACGAATATATATATGTATATATACAATATATTACAGTACATTACAATATATTATATATACAACTTAGAAGGGCAAATAAGCTGACGGCCTACCTGATAGAAAGTGGTATCCGTCGCCTATAGACATGAACAGTACCATGGACATAACAGAGTATACTGTTTCGCCCATAATACCCCCCATGCGTTGCCATCTCTGATGACACAGGTGTTATTCCTGTTTACCTTGTAAATTCACGCTGTATTCCACCCTTCAAATCAAAACACAGCCATGTAAACACAACTGCTTCACGGTAGAAACACGAATGGGACAAAGGTTCTCAAGCAAACGACTTTTATACAAAATCTCCCTCTGGTATATATATATATAAGAAATAAATTATAAATTCATCGTCATAATTATACATATAAGCCATTAAATGTCCACTGCTGGACAAAGGCCTCCTTCAGAGATTGCTATAAGTAACGATTCCGGACCACCTGCATTCACTAACTCCCTACATTCAATTATGAATTACTAGTTTTTATCAACGACTTTGTCCTTATGATCGGAATAAATCGAGCTGAAACCTGGTAGATGTTCTTCTTCATACCAAACACTATAATAAATTTTAATCTTGAACTGTCAAATTGCTATAAAGTAATTATATAAATTAAACAAATACACTCCAATATTCGAGATTAATATCATAAAATTAAAGTAATACCATGGTTGTATGTACGACCATTGAATTCCCTTAGTCGCTTTCTACCCATGGGAAAGGAAGGGATGGCCCATTCCGTGCGGGGACCTACACGGCAGATGCACATACATCTCTTGTTTAATATATTTCCATAGCTCATAGTTACATGGCTGTTCTATTTTAAAACCGTACAAAATATTACTACATATTTCTTGTTTTTGTTAGAGCTAATTCTTGTTTAAGATATAAAAATTAACTCTGAAACTTTCTGACAGACAGTAAAGTGTTTTACAAATTGGACCGGACTATTTAATTAATGGACTTCATAAAATTCCTCTACACTGACAAGTGCCAAGAATATTAACAAAAGAAAAGTAAATTTGAACTACCAACTTAAAATATTGTTACACATTTTAAGCAAAGTGTGATGGAGTGAAATGGAAGAAATTGAAAAACTTGAGTAAAAATTTATTTTTCACTGTCCATTTTATTATTCATTATAATATTAGTATAATGCAAATATTTCTATTTTAATAAAATTAAAAATAAATTAATATTGTCACCACTATAAATATCTAATTGTCGTGCGATGCCGGCATAGAATAAGACATCCCTGCCTTTCCCGAGGCTGTCACAAGACGCAACTAAAAGAACTTAAAAGTAGATAGATGGGCAGCAGCGTCCCTCTTAAAATATCACCAAACCCTAACTGCGATTGCCAACTTGCCTGCGAAGCGTGACAACTGGCAAAATCCCCTTATAGAGAAGTCCTATACTCACTAGTGGACAGTTAATTGCTAATATGATAATATCTAATAATTTGGTGTAGGGGAGAAGGGGGATTGTTAGTAGTAAGGAGTACCAGTCCCATAGTTAACAATATACCTTGTCAGGTCGACCTCCACGTGTTCCCCCCTGGAAACCATCGTGCTGAATTCCAAATGTATTCGTCACGATGGGCTAACGGACCTGCTTTTTCATACTCACCTATCACTCCTCACTGGTGCTCCGCCAGCGTATGTCGATGGCGTGGGCGGAATTGTCATTTCATTATCATCCATAAAAAAAAAGTGATGTATGTATGTAATAACAATAGTCGACAATACCAACCTCACAGGCGGTATCGTGCCCTTAAGACTAAGGCAAGACTTTTCCTTCCTTTATACGTTCTACCGTTTATATAATGGATTGTATTCTAAAGATTTTTTGAAATGATACCCATAGGCACCTTTAATCATCGCACCGCTCGCCATGGACAGGGAATTCAAGCTCACTCGCTTGAACCTAAATGGTCATGTACAGTGCAGTTTCAAAGGAGTTTTCTCCCGCGAACGCTCAGGCTATGGGATGAACTCCGTGACAAGGTTTTCCCGTCCAGGTGACACTCCTAATGTTGCAGGCGTCCTACAACTAGAGTAACTATCAAACGGATTGTATACTTGTTTGCCATACATTTACATACATTTCGCCATGGATGTTATCGTGTATGTGTCGTATTATATATGTATCAAATAATTTCCATCATCAAAGAATTGTGTGAAAAAAATAATTTAGATTTTTAAAACTAATAAATTTAAACTCATGATTTTTTCATATTGAGTATATTATATACACAGTATATTAACTGCTGAGCAACAATGTTTTTTTTTTACTGTAATTCTACAAAAAGAAGTATATATCGGATCCATTGGATTCAGACGTAGTGTGAAAAAGCACTGAGAGATCCATAATAGTGTGATCAAACATTGAGAGCAGGATACTCTCTTTCATGGATCATATCGTCCCTGCGATCATTCTTGACGATGTGGTCACATATTGTGTTATTATAAAAAAAAGGTATTTGTCAATTGTAGCCATTACATGAACGTAATTGTCAGCCTTTCACAAAACATATTAGAAATCTAACGACACAAAGCAATACTCGTTTAACATTATTACAATTCGAACCAGGACCAGATGCGACATATTGGTTGGTATGACGAATTTATATTTATATACTTTTAAAGGTTTCTTTTCAGATTTTACCAGAGGGAGACTTTGTACAAAAGTCAATTGCTTGGGTACCTCTGTCCCATTCGTGTTTCTACCGTGAAGCAGTTGTGTTTGCATGGCTGTGTTTTGGTTTGAAGGGTCGGATATGGCGTGAATTTACAGAGTACAGAGGAATAACACATGAGTCCTCAGGAATGGCAACGCATGGGGGGTATCATGGACGAAACAGTATACTCTGTTATGTCCATGGTACTGTTCATGTCTATAGGCGAAGGTTAAGGTCCATCAGGTGGACCGTCAGCTTGTTTGCCATTCTAAGTTGTATAAAAAAAAAAGATTGCAGTGTGGTTCCAACATAGAATAGGCCACCCCTTCCTTTCCTGTTGGAGTTGTAAAAAACGACTAAGCGAACTTATTGATAAAAGGATGGGCAGCAGCGTCCCTCTCAAAACATTTTATTTATTTATTCATTAAAATAACTATAACATCTTTAAAACCCTAATTGCGGTTGCCAACTCGCTTGTGAAGTATAAAAACTACTGACAAAACTGAGTAAACTGCTCTTATAGGAAAGGATTATGTTCAGCAGTGGACAGTTAACGGCTGAAATGGTGCCTCGAGTCAAACTATTTATAATTAGTCTTTTTCGTCTAAAGGTTGCCTGGAAGAGATCGTTCTTAGCGATAAGGTCTCCCATTGTTTTCTCAGTATAATATTTTCTTGTAATTTGTATTTATTTATTATAAGTTTACTATTCTAATCTTATGGAGAAAACAATAAAGAGTATCTATCTGAGTTTAATCGACTAGATGTTTTGATTTGTTTTTCATTTCATTTATAAAACGTGTGTCTGTAAAAGTGTCTGTGATAAGTTTAACAGAATTTTTATTAAGTTCCTTTGAAGCAGATAATATTGTTCAATAACGTTTAAAAACATAAATAAGAAATCGCTACGCTTCGATATTGATTTAATTTGAATTTATTTGAATATATACAAAACATTTTCATATCTTTATAAAGAAACAATTCTAATATCATTGCTCAAGACAGCAATTTTTCATGTTGGGGCGGAGCATTCTTTTTGAATAATATAAGGGGTACATTTAATGAGATTAGTTATAAAGGTTACGTAGGAAAGAACTAAAGATCTCTTCTTTTTAGAGTTTCGTAGCGAAATTGATAATTGGAATCAAAAATACTACCATATATTCTACTAGCCTTATCTCACGACTTTGCTTAGTAAATAAGGCCAAAGACCAAGAAGAGGCTTATGTTAGTAAGTTAGTGGACAGTTAATGGCTAATATAATAAAATTATAATTAAGGAAATGATAAAATTTGAACTGTTCGTAGCTGTATTTAAATACATTATAACACAAAATATAATACAATAGACGCGGCACATGAAGCAGGAAAAACTCAGGAAGTGATAAAGTGAAAATCAAAAAATAGTTTTGTTTATACAAAGTATGAGTATGTACTTATCTTGAGGGGCGAAGGCGATGTAAATAGATACGCTATATTTACATACTAAAATGAAACTTAGTGTAAATATACAAAATCTACTTGTGTGACACTTAGTTCCAGAAAAAAAAGACACTGACGTCATAAAATTTCTATGTAAACAAACTAGAAATATATCCTTTCAGATAAAAAATCCGAGTCGATTTAAAACTTATTAAGTTCTAAGGTAACAAACATACCAAATTAGAAGTACCCATAACCGGCGAGCGTGTATGAAAAGATTGATGAATGTGGAAGAAGCGAAAGTAGTTTGTTTGAATCGAAGTATTTGGCATTCAATTATTTTTGCCTATGGGAGACAAGCGTGACATATATGTATGTATTCATGTAACAAACATAAAAAGTCCCGAGTTAAGAACATCCTGTTTTTCTGAAATCGGTAAAAACAGGTATCGTGCCACTGACTATGCTACAAAGGCATAGAATTGCAGCAGATGACAATGAATGACTAAAATCATAGTAATTAGTTTTAAAGAACTATCAATATTACAACAAAAAAATATATAACATAATTCTATGACTCTTATAATGTACGACCACTAAACTTACCTGTGAACAAATTAAATCTATAAGCACGTAAATATATACTGAATCCAGTGCGTTAAATTTTCGAACGGGTATTGACCCATTCGGAAAATTTCAATATTGATTGATACTGTCATATTACTAAGAATAGCCCCGTAATTACATCAGTCCAATGTCCGTGCCGTTGCGTAGAACTGTTCTTGGTGTCAACTCCACTGTACCACGTCTTTGCAAGCTATTGAATGATTGCAAGCAACACTTGGATATTCACTTCGATACAAAAGGGGATTTCTATAGAAAAGCATTGCAGTTAATTTAAATAGCTAAAACTTATGTGAAGCAATAATCTATTGAATCTAAAAAACTATACCAATGTCAAATACCTCAAGAGATTGTTATACCATATTATTGTTTTTGTTAATTAGCATGCTGTGTTTCCTTTAAAATGATTGTACACCAAGTATAAATAGACAGTAATTGTAATATTAAATCTTATCAGTGTAACAATTGCTAGGAGACCAAATAAAGATAAAATAAAATAAAATTCGATACTGATACTCAAACTATTAGACTGATGTGAAAAGCAGAATATCATAGTCAGTCATACAGTGTAATTACATACTAACTAAAATCCAATCAGACCCATAACAGGTTCCAATTAATCTGACTATTAATTGGTTAATAAATTCCTTTGAAATCACTATGTACAAGACATTATGTGAAATATTGTAACTGGTAACTCGATAGGCATATGCAAACATTATCTTACGATGTAACCAATGTTCTAAATTCGATTCTCAGTCGACCCAATTTAAGGTATGAAGTTTTATAATTAAGTTAAAACTGGGTAATTTGGAATGGAGCACATTGCTGGAGATTCAAACTATAAGATTTTTTTAGCTCCCAATAATTTGATTAAACATATAGAGAGCTGCTTTGCTGCATTATATGTTGTAAAAAGCAGGGTGCAGTAATAAAAAATAACATGTATTTTCGATATAAAATAATGAGTTTAGTGAAAAAACACAAGACACGTTTCATAAAAATCTGACACAGAACAAACTTAAAAATAATACATTGTTCTAAAAAACCTCAGTGTCAGCAGCCAGTATTAAAACTCCAACATCAGACTCGTAAACAGGTGCTGATTATACTAACTAGTCTGAACAGAAATATTGTAATTTCAAATAATTGTAAAAGTATTAATAAGCTATTGTATCTGATCAAAATGTTTATTTTAACTTTCAAGTTTTATTAGAAAAAAAAACAACAAGAAAGTTTCTTACCCATTCTTTTCAGCTGAAATTACATTCCAAATTAAGTGATAGAATCCTAAAAATTACTATCCATAAACGCTTAAAATTAAGTTTATTTTAATAAAAAAATAATAATATTTCTTTTCTATTCTCGCGTTTTCTTTGTACTCTTTGTTCGATAGATGTAACTAAACCATTATACCTAGAAACTTGTAATTTAATCCGGTTATTCTTACAATAATATAATATGTATTTATAAAAGTTTTAACAATAAAAAGATTATACCTTTTGTGACCAGAGAACAATAAAAACCAACGCTCGTCACGTGAACTGTGTATTTTAAAACGAACGTAGGAAAAGGTGGCAAAACTACATCAAAAAGAATATATGGTATAAGAATATATAAGAATACAAATATATGAAAAATAGCTGACGGGTCAAATTGCTATAAGAAACGCCTTTTTGAAAAGCATAAATAAATACTCCGGTATTTCTTATTTTCATGATTTATAAGCGATCACTTAGAATTAGACAAGCTGCGTTTGCCTTCCTTTTAGAAAAAAAAATCTCTCGTGATTTTCTAGGTAACTAGAAACCCTCACAAAAGCTTACTATCAGTACTACCTCTATACGTTTACTCGACAATTTGTCGGTGTCAGATTTCTCTTTCCTCCATTACCTAGATGTAAACATGAAAAATTGATGTGTGAGACGCATATTATTAGATTTCTATAGCTGATACAACTAAGTAAAGGGTTCTTCCCAGGATAATTGGTAAGAACTTATTATATTAAATCCAAATATAAAAACGATGAAATTTCCAATTTTTTTTTATACAACTTAGAATGGCAAACATGCTGACGGCTCACCTGATGGAAAGCGGTAACCGTCGCCTATAGACATGAGCAGTACCATAGATACAACAGAGTACACTGGTTCGCCCATGATACCCCCCATGCGTTGCCATTGCTGAGGACTCAGGTTTTATTTCTCTGTACCCAGTAAATTCACGCCATATGCCACCCTTCAAACCGAGACACAGCTATGCAAATACAACTGCTTCACGGTTGAAACACGAATGGGGCAGAGGTACCTAAGCAGACGACTTGTGTACAAAGTCTCCCTCTGGTGAATTGGAATGTCCCACGTACAGTGATATCCTTCGGAGATTGCGAACTATTTTGATGATTCTTTTTATCACTAATAGTTCGTATCCAAAATATAAGTTCCTATCCAAAATATAAAACATATACTGAGTGCTTCCAGAGACTGCCGATCTTTTTTTTTAGTTTTTTTTTTAGGCTCAATGACCTGTTGGAAGACAGAAGATCTGGAAAGTATAATGGTCGGCTGCGTGGAGGGAAAAACAAGTAGAATTTTTTTTTTTTTATTTAATTACGAGTATAAGGCAATCATGACGGTTCCTACTTGATTGATATACAATGACGAGTTACCAGTAAGGGATAATAGGTTAAAATGGAGTCAGATTATTTGACCCATCGTGAAGAATTCATTTGAAATTAGCAACGATGTTTTATTTTTCAAAGAGGAAATTTTAATATTTACTGTACTTTCTAATCCTTTCTAATTGGGGAGAAAGGGATTGTTAACAATAGAGTTTGACAGCCCCATTGCTAGCAATATACCCTATTAGGTCGACCTCCACGTGGTTCCCCTTGGAAACCAACGTGAACAATTCTTGTTGAATTCGTCACAATGGGTTAACTGACCTGCTTATTCCTCACCTATCATCCTTCACTGGTGGCCCGCCGGTGTATACCGATAGCACGGGTGGGGTAACCATTCCATTATCACGCACTAAAAAAGTCCCTTCTAATTGGGGGGAAAGGGATTGTTAGTAATGGAGATTGAGAATCCCATTGCTAGCAATATATAACTCAACCAGATCGACCTCCTCGCGGTCCTCCCTGGAAACTATCACGGTTAATTTCTGATGAATTCATCATGATGGGCTAACTGACCTGTTTTCATTCTCATCATTCATCCTTCACTGGTGCTCCGCCAGCGTATCCCATTAGCGCAGGCGGGGTTACCATACCATTTTCACCCATCAAAAAAATCCCTTCTAATTGGGGGAAAGGGATTGTTAGTAATGGGATCTAGAATTTCCATTGCTAGCAAGATACCCTATCAGATCGACCTCCACCCGGTTCCCCCTGGAAACCATCGTGGTTAATTCTTACGGAATTCTTCACGATGGGCTAACTGACTTGCTTTCACCCCCACCCATCACCTCTCACTGGTGCCCCGCCAGAATATAGCGATAGCGCAGGCACCATACCATTTTCTCCCATCAAAAAAAATCCCTTCTAATTTCTAAATTGTCCATCTTGGACAACTTTCCGTCCTCTCAATTTCTACATCCAGATATATTATAATGTTTTAAAAGTTTAATATTTGAGAAGGATTGTGAAAGGTTAGGTAAAACTCGCTTCGCAAGAAGAAAGTGAATTTATCAAAGTGAAATACATAACTTTGAATACACAGTAACATCTCAAGTCTTCGTAACTTTAAAGATGGAAATAAAAGGGTTAAAACTGTTTAATTTAAATTTATTTCTTAAAATGCTCGAGTGTTTTTTTTATTTTGGAGTGTGTATTTCTATTTCATCTTTATTCTTACTTATATTTTAAATGTGAAAATGAATTTATTTATTTAGACAGATTGGTCCCAGATAAAAAAAAATAAACTTCGTCCTTTCATCTAAAAAAAGAATTTTCCAAATCGGTTTACATCTAACAAAATTATGAGGTAACAAACATAAAACAAAAAACAACCGAATTGATACCTCTTTTTTATTAAGTCGGTTGAAAATGTTGCATTCCTCTTATAACTTCTACAGTAATTTCTTAGTTTCGAAAATTTCTGTTGGAAACAGTTTTAAATGTAGGTTTTTTATTGAAATATAAATAATATTTTTTTAATGTCTATATAAATTCTGTAACCTTTTCAAATCCATTTTTTTTAAGTATGTAGATATTTCAGTAATACAACCTACTCCGTAAGCTAATTAATTATAAAATAAATTGAATTGTTTATAATAAACAAAAATATTAAATTTTAAATTTAGAACTAAATTCTTATCCATATCAAAGTAATTGCAATACCACTATCAATATCAATACTTGAGTATTGAAAATGATTCCATATTTGAACTTTTTTTTTCTTTTATAATATTAAAGTTCTGATATTAAAGATTGCGCATGGAACCGACACTAAATAAAATTTCAAGTCACGTGCTTGATCCCCGTGATTTTTATACGGTATCTGAATAGACTAATACTTTTTAGTTGCGTCGCTGTCACGTAATTGTTTTACTCTAATTGGCTTTTTTTTCTATTTCATGATATTTTTTTATTAAATTTATTATAATGATAATATATATGTTTAATAATTTGACGGGGCATCTTTATTAGTATAAGGTCTTTTAATAGAATTTAATGAAAAGGTAACTAAATTGTATGGAAATTACTATAGGAGAAATGGAACACAACTACGATACTATATACCTCCGTACCCTGTAATTACAGTGTCATGTCACTACCCTTCAAACCGAAGCCATGAAATTAAATGTGCCTAGCGGCAGAAACCTAAATGGGACAATGGTACCCAAACAGACTACTTTTGTGCTAAATCTCCCTTTAATATCTATTTAAGAAAAGTAATCATTACGATCCTATCAGAATTTAAGCTGTAAGGTAAATAACTCGATGTATTATTCCAATGAACGTTCACTTGCGGAATTTAGTTATTTTAACTGAACGGGGAAAGGTATATGTTTCCCTATCGCTCCATTTTACGTATTCGATTCAAATATCCTATTATAAATGGACTTTTCTCTCGATATTCTTAACCGACTTACAAAGGGATATTCTATTGTTACTAATATTAAAAATGTGAAAGTCTTATTTTTTATTATTATTTTAGCCGTTAACTGTCCACTGTTAAACATTAGCCTTCCCCATAAAAGAAGTTTTGCCAATAGTTGCCACGCTTGGCAGGCGGGTTGGCAACCGCAGTTAGGCTTCTACAGATGTTTTAAGAAGGACGCTGCTGCCCGTCTCTCTACCATAAGCTCCCTTAGTCGTCTCTTATGATACCCACGGGAAAGGAAGAGGTGGTCCATTCTATGCCAGGACCTACACGGCGAAAATCTTAATTAATGGTTATGAAATTTGATTTTCAAAGACTATATAGGTTGGTGAGGGATAAGTAGCCTATGGGCTACTTCTATTTATTTACCAGAGGGAGACTTTGTACAAAAGTCGATTGCTTGGGTACCACTGTCCCATTCGTGTTTCAACCGTGAAGCAGTTGTGATTGCATCTCTGTGTTTCGGTTTGAAGGGTGGGATATAGCGTGAATTTACTGGGTACAGAGGAATAACACCTGAGTCCTCAGAAATGGCAACGCATGGGGGGTATCATGGGCGAAACAGTATACTCTGTTATGTCCATGGTACTGCTCATGTCTATAGGCGACGGTTACCACTTTCCATCAGATGGGCCGTCAGCTTGTTTGCCATTCTAAGTTGTATAAAAAAAAACAGTTATATTCTTGAGGGTGTAACTTAAAATTTTGTGTGTTTTATTTTCATATACCTTCTAGAAGTAGGAAATTTCATAGGTTTTCCTAATTATGAAATCCACGTGTACGAAATAGCGGGCAAAAAGCTAGCTAATAATTATTATACCACTATTGAAAAAACATGAAAGTTATTTAGAAATAACCAATATTAGTTACTCACCCTTTCAGAAGGAAAACATAATATAAAAATAAATAATAAATCAATATATACTGGAATAACTATATTACTTTTTCGGTCAGTTTGCGTGACATTCTGATTACAAACACGTAGAAGGACCTATTTTGAATATTAAGTGTACGATGTCAATTTCACAGAGATTTCATTTTATTTTCGACTTTGATAACTAAAACCAAAAATTATATAATAACTTAAATCTCTGTTCTGTCTGTCAGTTACTATTATTTTAATTGACTCTAAAAGTGTTTAATACGTAAAATTTAAATTTAGTTACGCAACTCGTTAACTTTACATTAGGTCCTTACATATGAAATTAGCGTTTTGTCGTACTGACCACTTTGATCTGAAATATCTCCTCTTTGGTTAAGTATTCCAAATTCAAATTTATAAATTCATTTAGCTGGTATACATTTGAGTTTTAAAAACAGTCATTCATTTGTTTTTCCTCATAATTTTTTCCTCTGGCGGCGCGTATTACCACATAATGGAAAACATGAAATAACGGTATATTTACGAGTACAAGTTCTACCGTGGCACCAGTGCTGCAGAAACAGCTCGAAGGACTAATGATATGTACGGTGCTGGTGTCGCAAAAGAAAGCGATTTTGGTTTCAACGTTTTCTTTCTGGAAATTTGGCCTTTAGAACCAACCCCGTGGACGGCCGGAGACCAAAGTGGAAAATGAAGAATTAAAGGCTATTGTGGAAGCGGATCCACCACAAAGCACTTCAGAGATAGCTGCAGGCTTCGGGGTAAGTGATAAAACTGTATTAATCCGCTTGAAATAAATCGGGAAAGTAAAAAAAACATAAACGACGGATACCTCATGAATTAAGTGAATCGAACTTACAAACACGCGTCGACTGCTGTGTTGCTTTCCTCAACCGACAATAATGAAGGGATTTTAAAACTAATCATTATGAAACAGCCGTTATGAAATTTTGTAAACATTACCTATATAGAATGGATGATCATAGGATATCAGAGTTTACACACACACACACACACACACACAGACATACATATATATATATATATATATGAACTATTTAATTATTAATTTTATTTTCTCATTGTTGTCTTATTTATATATCAATATTAATGTTAGTAATATGAACATGCACAGAACATTACAATTAAAAAAAATATACATAATAATTAATCTAAAAATCTTAATTTGTGAATTTAAAATAAATATAAAAGTAATATAATTTTAAACTAACAATCAGTTAAAATAATTTTCACGTTCCGTACCCGACCCAAGGGTCCCCATAACGCTTGCAGCGTTTCCACGTTAGATAGCTACATATATCCTTTGAGCCAGATACGGACCGGAACGGCAATCATGGGCCCTATCCACAATTCATAAACCCGACTCCTTTATAAAAGATTTCGCCACCGCTCCTCACACACCTGTGTTCTCAAAATTTATATGTATATGGAACTTAGAAATGCCATAATTGTACACAAATGTAAAGAGTCGAAACTGTAAAATATCTTTGTATTATGGTAAATAAGAGATTGAGATGGGGCACTCATATATCTAAAAGATTAAGGAAACTAATACACATTCAAAAATCTTAAACATATGGCACAAAACGTGCATGATATATAATATACATAGAAAGTTGTAGAACTTCTAGTAGTAATAATGGTGTTCTAACTTCGAGTGTTGATAGCCACACACATATTAATGAAGGCATAATTAAACAAAATAATTCTATTTATCCAACTTTATTCATTAGACAAAGACATCGTATAAAATACACAAAAAAAAATACGGTCTAATTCAGTACCTTTGAAAAATCTTTTAAAGTATTTCACAGGACAATTTTGTGTCATTAATTTTTTAAGTAGCTTTAAATCCTTAGATTATTTCGTCTTTGGATAATCAACGCCTCGCCCGAGGGGTCCGATTATGTTTCGCTACCACAAAAGTCCTTAATACGTTTATTTTAAATTAAACAATTTCAGCCTTACGTTACATTATAAACACGAGTTGTCTTTCAATTTTGTCGAAATTAATAATTTCCTTTGTTGGAAAAAATATTTTTTCCCATTTCTCAGTTTATCAAAATGTATTTTTCAACCACATTGCTAATTCGTTAATTGTTGTAATGGGCTTTAAATAAATCCTATTTAAGATCATCAATGCGACCGTTTGTAAAAAAATATGAGTTTTCAAAAGAATTTAATGATAACGGAAATTAATAATAATAAACTAAAGATCCAACACAATGTCACGCGGGCAGATATAATTTTCGACAATAATATGTATATTATTATCATGAGCGATTGATTATCCACTGCTGAACATAGGCTGCGATAAGGAACAGTTCCGAATCACTTGCATCCACTGACTCCCTGCAATACTGCGTTTGACTGTACGAGGTCGCCACTCAAAAATCTTTCTTCGCCATCGGTTGTAGATTCTTTCAGCTATATGACTAGTCCATTGCCATTTGAATTCATTTTGATTATAATTCTTCAGACTATATCGGTCACTAATTTTTTTTTCACGAAGGTGGCAAATAAGCTTACAGCCCGTCTGATGGTAAATGGTCACTATAACCTATGGACACCTGCAACACTAGAGATCTCACGTGCGCATTACCAGCCCTGAAGATACTTTAATACACTTTTTTCGAAGAACCGTGTACTGTAGTCTCTAGGGAAAACCTCGGCAGGGAACTCATTCCACAGCCGGAGCGTTCGCGGGAGAAAACTCCTCTCAAACCGCAATTCTTCTACGGATAACTGTTAGATTACCAACAATCCCTTTTACCCTTATCTAAAAGTCTGTCAAATAAAAAACTAAACCTGAGATAATACATCAGAGCAAAATGAGGAAATAATATAGTTCCCTAATAAGAAAAAATTCTCAATGACAAATCATGGCCAGTATGGCCATGTAAAGGAAATCTTTATCCCTGCATCACGAGATTAATCTCTGGTGAAGTTGTCACAATGACTCACTCTCGCCTATCATCCCTCAGTGATATTCCGTCAGCACAAAGCATTAGCGCAAGCAGGATTTTAATTCTAATATAATTAATTGTATATTAATTTAAAAAAAAAAACTTCCCTATATATTATATGGTGATCAAAGTGCTTTTAAAATAAAAATATCCGATGTATTAGACAGCCCGCGTCAGATTGGGTATTTCTTCGCAAATGGGCTGTATTTTATTAAAAGAAAACCGAAGCAAATCCGGGGCGGGTCACTAGTAGAATATAAATTAATAATGAAGGTAGAAAAGTGACGGTAAGAGATTAACGTCAAGAAATTTTTTTTTTGTCGCTCATAAAAATGGTTAGAATTGCAAATATAATATAGCAACACTGTTGATATCTATCGTTTAATTAAGGAATTCGCATGAATTCTGAGATGTACAGGCAACATTATTATTTCGAGGGCGTCTTAAGCTTGTGGGGTTCCTTTCCCGTTATTCACTTTTTATGACATATATGGGATTATTTTTTATTGCCTATAACTGACGACCTTATAGTGCAGTAGTTTTATAATACTAGCTCACCTTCCAATGGTTACGGATTCAATTTCTGTATGTATGTATATCTTTCGAATTTAAAATAGAATATATCATAAACTATTTCTATATCACTAAGTTAGGGAATATTCAAAAGTGAAATACATATTTTAACAGAAAAATAATAAAAATTAAACAAGAATTCTCTTAGAAGTCAATCTGTACAACCAAAGATTAATATATACATAGAAGTCAGATGAAGTACTAGTTCGCTAAAGGGAAATTTTATACAAAAGACATTTCCTAGGGTACCTCTGTACAACTCGTGTTTCTGTCGTACAACAAAACAGCTGCAACTGTGCTTGTTTGGTTGAGTTTTAGTTTGAAGGTCGATTGCTTGAGTACTTCTGTCCCATTCGTGTTTCTACCGTGAAGCAGTTGTGTTTGCATGGCTGTGTTTCAGTTTAAAGGATGGGATATGGCGTGAATTTACTGGGTACAGAGGAATAACACATGAGTCCTCAGAAATGGCAACACATGGGAGCTATCATGAGCGTAAAAGTATACTCTGTTATGTCCATGGTACTGAATTAAAAAAACCACCAGTGGATGGTACATCCACCAGGTATACTAGTGAAATTATAGAATACTAGTGATTCGGCCCGATTTCGTACAAGTAGATAGAATATTCGGAAATAATATATAACCTATATTACCTGCTAATAGTGTAGCTTTCTATAAAAGAATCTTTAAAATTAGTTGAGTAGTTTTTAAGTTTATCCATTAGAAACAAACAAAAAATCAAATCTTTCCTATTTAGTGTAAATAGAGATATAAAGCCTTACTCATTAGGAATAAACACTTGAGAAATAATTGTTTAATATAAAATACACCAGCAATATGTTCACAATAATTAAACAGAATAGGTACCTATGACTCTATAAGTAAACTTAAAACTACACGAATATTGTAGAGTACCAGCCACATACCGGTCACCAGAGGGAGACTTTGTACAAAAGTCAATTGCTTGGGTACCTCTGTCCCATCCGTGTTTCAACCGTGAAGCAGCTGTGTTTGCATGGCTGTGTTTCAGTTTGAAAGGTGGGATATGGCGTGAATTTACTGGGTACAAAAGAATAACACCTGAGTCCTCAGAAATGGCAACACATGGGAGCTATCATGAGCGTAAAAGTATACTCTGTTATGTCCATGGTACTGCTCATGTCTATAGGCCACGGTTACCACTTTCCATCGGGTGGGCCGTCAGCTTGTTTGCCATTCTAAGTTGTATAAAAAAAAAAAACATACGTGTATATTATTTATAGTTTTTATCTCTGTTGTTTTCTTTTGGCTTCCTTTCACGGCGCTAGTCTTTTAAGTTCCCTTCGCCAATATACATGTATATTATATATTTCCAATTTCCATTCCTGGTTTTTTTTGTCGCCTACAAGTATATCAATAAAAAGCGTATACGAACTGTGTACACCTCACAGGTGTGTGTTTGTTTCCACTAATGATCATACAATTAACGGAGACTTAGTTATTAATTTATAAGCTTAATAAATTATATTAAAGAATTACCAAAGTTATATTATTATCGTTATTAAAATTATAAATATTTTTTTTTATTTTGCAGTTTGAGTACCATGGCTTTTCTATCAGGCGAGCTGTCAGCTAATTTGGTATTCTAAATATCATAAAAGAGTGGATGTTAATTGTGACATGGATATTACAGTATAGTGAATAGTACTGTCTGTATTACAGAATATATTGTCTATAGTAAAATATATATGTATATATGCAACAATGTCTATAGGCAACAATCACCACATTCAATTAGATGGGCCGTCAACTTGTTTGCCATTCATAAAAAAATATGTTCCAGAGAGTCGACTCAGAAAATATATTCAAATGTAGCAGTGATATTTAAAAAAAAAAGCACATACATCAATATTGGTAATGAAACTTGAATATGTGTATATTCAACATGCATAAATGAAAATAAATACTGTCAATATACGAGTATGTTCTTTATTCCCACTCATGGGACAAACCGATACGATAAAGTAAGAAATAATAGGATCAAAAAGGTATTTCCTTTGACAGATGATGTTGTATGATGTATGATTTTTGTGTAACTCGCCTCTGTAGAATTGTGCAATGAATTACCTATTTCTACCATAATACATACAGTCGGCTTCGTTATTTTGTTTCCATTATAGAAGATTAGATTACGTTCAACATCGTCTCATAGTAATTTTTGCAAGCATTTTTATTCCAAATTAATAATCTCTAACATATTTAACATTTATTTTTTATTTTGGTTTAGGAAGGACTGTTATAAGTATATATTGTATTCATATTTTTTTATTAAACAATATAACAGTTTTATTGTTAAAGGTTTTATAAGCACGCATTATATTTGAATGTAATAACTTTCGGTTTAACTTACGTGTAATTAAAAAGGCTAAACTAGTTTCGAAATCAATTCGCGTCACAGTCGCTCATGACTAAGGATCACGAATTGATTCCGATACTAGTCGAACTTTTTTGATCTAATTACACGTAAGTTAAACCGGTATTTATAACATTAAAATACAATGTAACAGTTTTCGTTACATAAAAACAAGTCAATATTTACTATATGATTTTTAAACTTACAAAATAAATAATAATGATAATTTAAAAATATTTGAAATATAAAATAAAAATAATTTTATAAATTAATTACAAAACATGTCAATATAATAGTAATTACGTATCAATAATGATAATTACAAGTTTTAAAACCCAAAATTTTAGAATTATTACACTTAAAAATTAATAAATAAAATATGTCTTAATTTAATATTGGCATTTAGGTATTCAGTCATGTAGTAAAAAGGTGTTGTTAAAAAATTCTTTGTTTCATTTTTAAATTTATTTCTTGATATTTGTGTTTTATTTATTATACATTTTTACTTTTAAATGAATGCCTTTTTTCATTCGTGAGATATACAATATTTTTTACTGATATATCTGACTATGAATGTAGTTAAAAGGCGTTCATTACAAGCTTAACTAAGTGTGCCAATGTCGCAAATAACTGTCAATTTTCAATACCAATTACACAATTTTCAATATTGCTGATTGACTTTTTATAAAATGCTCTAACAGCGAACTAAACTATTAATCATGCAATAATTTAATCATAAGTCTCATCGTTTGTTTATATTATTAATATCTTTATTAATTTAATAACATTTAATAATTTAATTCCATTTTTATGTTTCTCAAACACAAAGCATGCTATGGTTACCTCTAAATATAAGAACGTTTAGACCTAATCCATCAGTATATTGTATTGAAAATCTTCGCTGTATCCTATGTTGATGATCCTATAAATAAATAAATATATTTATTTGCTGCCGCTGGAAATTTGGTTTTTGATGCCAAAAATGTATTTGAAATATTCTGAAACAAAATAAAATGCCGTACTACTCACACTGAAAAAGATTTCTGGATGAACTTGAAACAATTATCAGAAACGACCAGTCTTAGTTTATATAGGTATAGATAGAGCATTAAGTCTCAAAAACGGGTCATTTTTGTCAGTAAATTTTCAATTTAACTGACTCGTTTTTTTTATCAGTGTTCTATATACTTACGCATATAATGTATATTGACGTATTTATATTCAATTATTTAATGAATAAAATGAGTTTTTACGAATTAAAAAAATGCTAAAATTATAAAACAAAATAAATATAGAAGTTATAGAGGAAACACTCATAACTATTTATCACGCAAAATTGTATGAAAACAGTTGACCCGCTTTTCTCGAAGCATTTGTACGGAGACACTCTATCTATATAATCTAAGCGACCAATATACTGAGTTAATAAATTTCCCGCTATAAATATATATAGACATTATTCTGTATTTATTTTAGTTACTCAATACGTAAGAATTACAATAATTGAATTGGCACATCGCACAGAATCGAGGCTGGCGCTAAATTTCATTTAGAAGCAGTGACAGTAAATCGATAATTTTATACGTTCATATATTATATAATATGGGTTCACCATGATGTAAAGTGAGACCGTATATTCGTTTGATATGACGGAAAATTAATTGACATTAGAATGATTAAGGACTATAGGAAATTGTCGAATTCAGCAATGCAGCGACAAAATACATTCATTTTCAAACGACCTCCAATATTAAAAAGTAAAAAGCTTCGATTGTATATTGTGCGAGTTAGATGACATCTTTGCTATTTCTGAACGAATGTCGATATATATATATTTTTTTTTATTAAAAAATGTTTGTGCACACCTGTAGTCCTAACACAAGAATCCAAGAAAATATATCATTATACAAAAATACTTTCTAGTCGTCTTTATTTATTTATTTTTTTTTTTTATTTATTGATTATATTCTTTTTTGCACTTGAACAAAAGATACAGCGATTAGTTTAACAACATGTAACCAAGGATTTTTGTATTTGGAAGACTAACAGCTGTTATGTCCATGGTACTACTCATGTCTATAGGCGACGGTTACCACTTTCCATCAGGTGGGCCGTCAGCTTGTTTGCCATTCTAAGTTGTATAAAAAAAAAAGAAAAAAAATATTATTAATGCGATAATTTGTTACAATGGATAAATGGATATTTGTTACTTATTCACGTAAAAATTTAGTAATGGATTTATGTAAAATTTGGTACATGGGTAAGATATATCCTGACTTAACACATAGAACACTTTATGTACTGATTAACGTGGGTCACAGCCGCGGGATACAACAAATTATAAATAAAAATGTAGTAATATGAAAATATTAATTCTATAAACGAGTACATCGGATATTTTAATTTTAAAAGCACTTTGATCACCATATCAAATATGAGGGGAGTTTTTTTTTTTTTTAATTAATATACAATTAATTATATAGGCTAAGAACTTTTCAAATGACCCTCGTATATACACAATATTATTTGTTTTTAACGACTTGCAAATATTAAGAGGATTTTTATTGTACAATTATTTTTACGATCAATAATTGGATTTGCTCCAGTGTTGGTCTATACTAATTAAATAATGATTGAAGCAGCTGTTTTTTTAAGAAGCAAACAATTGCTTATTGCAATATAATAAACACGCTACTTCACATTCTAGATCCAATAGTTTTATATTTTATATTTATACGAACGATGCGATATAAAATATTTGTAAAATACATAACAATATTAATTATAAATACATACAAATAATTGTAAACACACATATAGAGACATTTATTGTTGTATCAGCCATTAACTGTCTGTACCCAACTGTACCTCTGTCCTATTCGTGTTTCAACCGTGAAGCAGTTGTGTTTGCATGGCTTTGTTTCGGTTTGAAGGGTGGGATATGGCAGTGAATTTACAGGGTACAGAGGAATAACATCTGAGTCCTCAGGAATGGAAACGTATGGGAGTTATCATGGGCTAAACAGTATACTCTGTTATGTCCATGATACTGCTCATGTCTATAGGTGACGGTTACCCCTTTCCATCAGGTGGGCCGTCAGCTTATTTGCCATTCTAAGTTGTATAAAAAAAAAACATACACATATACATACAACACGTTATGAACACACGTTCACAATTGAGGTCGCTTTTTTTACATAAAATACATATATTATTTTTAATTCTATTTAAAATTTTACAATGTCTGGTTTTCTCGTAGAACAAGATTTGTAGATAATATTACCAAGGAGCAAAATAATATTTCTACGGGTTATTCTATATTCAGAGGTAAGATAAGAATTCTAGATTAGATGCGATAATCCGCTCTTTTTCTTTTAAATCTAGAAGAAAAAAAAAAAAACAAACGTTGCTGGGTAAAAAAGAAAAATTTAAGATAAACCGGGTTTACATAGTTTTTGTAAGTAGATTTCTAACTTTGCTTCATTATTCACTTAAAATACCCAATACTTATGTTGATTTGCTGATTTTCGCGAGATAATGCTCGGAGATCGCACCTAATGAAAAGTAAATTGCGGAGATTTTATAACAAGATCTTAACAACACTTGACCTGCACAATGCATAGGCAGACTCGTCGATTTTTTATCTACCGGAGGGAGAGTTTGTACAAAAGTCGTTTGCTTGGATACCTCTGTCCCATTCGTGTTTAAACCGTGAAGCATTTGTTTGCATGGCTGTGTTTCGGTTTGAAGAGTGGGATATGGTAGTGAATTTACAGGGTACAGAGGAATAACACCTGAGTCCTCAAGAATGGCAAAGCATGGACATAACAGAGTATACTGTTTCGCCCATGATAGGGGGTATCATGGGCGAAACAGTATACTCTGTTATGTCCATAGTACTGCTCATGTCTATAGGCGACGGTTACCACTTTCCATCCGGTGGCCTGTCAGCTTGTTTGCCATTCTAAGTTGTATAAAAATAAACTCCAGACTTAATAGGAAGTATAGATAGGCACATAGGGTAGAAAATATTGTATTGCGTTCAGAAATTGTAGATTTATATTAACCAACCGTTTAATGGAAAATTAAAAACCGCACGATACAATAAACATTTGATTTGATTTATTAAGATAACCGTCCCAAATAAACTGACCTATTTAAAATATTAAAAAAAAAATGTTACCGTAAAGTGCGACAACAAATGATTGTCTTTGAGTACATTTACGGACTCAGATACAGCCATTGTACTTGTAAACTTTATAATTATTGTTATTGTTTTTATATTTTTTTAACGGATGTAAATGGAGTGGTAATCCCACCTGCGCTATCGCTGTACGCTTGCGGGGCACCTGTGAGCGATGAGAGGTCAGGATGAAAGAAGGTCAGTTAAACAAATTTATCAGAAATTAACCACGATGGTTTCCGGGAGAGAACACGCGGGAATCGATCTGACAGGATATATTGCATGCAATACGACCGCTGAACTCTGTTACTAACAATTTTTTTCCTCCATATTTGTATACTTAGAAGATTTAATACTACAAAAATTGTAAACGAATAATATTCTCTCTTTACAAATCCGACATTAAAAAATACTTTAAGATTAATTTATTATTATTTACTAGCTTTTGTCCGCGAACTAATTACTCCTTTGTTGCTTGAACACATTAATTTTAATTTAGTATCGCATGCCACGCAGCTCATTAACACACGTCCTACTGAAGATATATTTTTATATTACTTACTAGCTGTTGCCTACGCCTTCGTCTGCGTTTCCGTCGTTTTTTTGTAAAATAAGTAACCTATGTCCTTCCTCACGGTTCAGTGGTTTTGATGTAACAGACACATTTCCCTTCACTGCTCTGCTCCTATAAATTGTAGCGTGATGAAAAGTATACTATAACCTGCCCAGGAGTATAAAGAATAATTGTACCAAGTTTCGTTAAAATCCGTCGGGTAGTTAAAATATAGACAGACAGACAGACAAAAATTTTACTGGTTGCATTTTGGCATCAGTATCGATCACTAATCACCCCCTGATAGTTATTTTGGAGATATATTTCTTGTACAGAATTGACCTCTCTTCAGATTTATTATAAGTATAGATATGCTATTCTGATATATAAACTATAATTAAAATAAAAATTGTAAAGTATAATTAAAATCCTATATTATATATATATATATATATATATATATATATATATATATATATATATATATATATATATATATATATATATGTATGTATATATATATATATATATATACCAACATGCCGTTTGCTCCCGGCATAGAATAGGCTACCCCTTCCTTTCCCGTGAGTGTCGTAAAAGGAAACTAAGGAAGCTTATGGTAGAGGAATGGGCAGCAACGTCCATCATAAAACATCACCAAAAGCCAAACTGCTGTTGCCAATCCGCCTGCCAAACGTGGCAACTACTGGCAATCCCCCTCCCTTATGGGGTGGTTATGTTCAGCAGTGGACATTTAACGACTGATACATTAAAAATAAATTTAAATGAACAATACGACTGACATTTTGCGCGTAATTTTTGGTCCTAAATTAGCTTCAATGGAGCCTGATTTACTCTAAATTTCAATTCAGAGCCTTACCTTAAATTTATGATGAAAAAGATTTAGGAAATTAACAATGGCAGCATTAAAAATGGTATTTTGAAGGGATTTAGTAACTTTTGTAACATGAAGACAAGTAAAAAATCTTACTTTTTTTATATAACATAAAATCGTAAACAAGCTGACGGCTCACCTGATAGAAAATGGTAACCGTCACTTTTTTACACTAACAGCACCGTGAACATTACAGAGTATACTGTGACACCCGTCATACCCTTTAAGCATTGCTATTCCCCAGGACTTAGTACTTTTCACTTGTTTGTTCAAGATGATGTATCTGTACTAGTATAGTTTTATATTATCTGTGCCAGGACTAAGATATTTTTTTTAATAGATGAAGGTGGAATGGTGCCCCCCTTTATTCTAACAGTGTATAATGACAGTGCTTCAGTGGAAGATGAAACGATGAGAATGAAAGCAAATTAGTCCATCGTAGCAAATTCACAACAAATTAACCACGATGGTTTACAGTAATCACCGCGTGGAGTTCGACCTGACAGAGTATATTGCTAGCAATAGGAACTAACATCCCCATTAGTGACAATCCATTCTTCTCCCAGACTTCAAATCGAAACACAACCCTACAAGCACCGATGCTTCACAGTAGACACACGACTGGGACAGAGGTACCCAAACTTTTCTACAAAATTACCTTCTACTTCTACAAATTGTATAAAACAATGTCACTATCCGTGTATGTGTGTTTCTCTACCTACATTTTCTATACCAAGCGACAGAATGGGCACCTATGCAAAGCCGAGACTTAACGCTAGTAATAAATGAATAGCAATATACATATGCATCATCTATCTCTTTCTACGTCCCTGCTATCTGTTTAATAAAGTTATTATATTACTAACATAACCCCAGTACTAAGATAACATAAAATTCCAGGCGCGAAAATAAATAATAATGCATTTGCTGGCATTATGATGGTTTATATAGGCGAGCGTTGATTTTATTTTGTTCTGTTATTTTCAATTTAACGGACAATAAAGTGAAATGAAATAAGTTAACTGATATTGTACTTTTTGTTACAGGCATTTATTAAATTTCACTTCTCAGTAAGTAATTTTTATACTCTGTTAAAATTGACTGTTGTATAATGCAGTATAATAATTGAAGTCCAAGAGCTGACGTACGATTGTTACAAAATTTTCATCCAAATTTGAACTCTAGATCCTATTAATAATGTAATAAATGCAAGTGTGTACGATAGATAGATGGCTATATGGATGTTTATTACTTATTTACGCAAAAACTACTCAACGGATTCAAATAAAATTTGTTAAACAGATTATGTCCTATCTTAGGACATAGGATACTTCAAGCATGCACGCACGTACGCACGCATACATGCACGCACCCACACGCGCATGCACGCACCCACGCATACATGCATGCACGCACGCACGCATACACGCACAGACGCATACAAAAGCAGGCGCATGCGTTCAACAAACACATATTTATATTCTTAATTAAAAACATTGTCAATATTAAATAAAAGTATCGTTTTCAATGTGACGTAATAGATTTTAGTGATAAATTATCCCATACCTAGACAACGACTGACTACTAATGTTAATAAATCTCTGAAAGCTTTCGTTTTAATTTAGAGGTACATTGCTACACGATTACTTCAATCTGATTTAATTCGTGTAAGAAACAATTACAGTAGCACCCTGCATTTTGGTTGTATTTTGTTAAGAGAGGGACTGTCTGAAAACTAGCACTGTACACATTACGCTTGGACACTCATAGCATCAGCTGAGCCGGTTCCTTTTACCTAGTATGAAACACTTCTTATATGTATTTTCTATATTTTATATTGTGATTGTGTGTTTACTGGCAATAAATGTTTTCTATTCTATTCTATTTAACTATATTTTATTCTAATATACTTGGGATTTCATGTTGATAGTATAATGTTTTGGGATCCTTTGACCTATAAACATGAACTAAAAGGATACAAAATAACAAAGACCGACGGCAATAGTCTCAATACTCTAATCAAATTATCTACACATATTAAAATTAGTGGAATGCCAATACGAAAGTGAACACTAGAAATTGCAAAAATGGTGACATCGACCGCAATCTTAATGAAAAGGATCCTTCGTATATCGACATGAAATACATTTTAATCCTTATAAAACACATTTTTATACACAATTAAACTCTTCGTGTTTTAGAAATTGCTTAAAACAAAGGGAAGAAACTATGAAAAGGTTACTGAAACTGAAATAAGGTTTCAGTTAATTGTAAATGAATTTCGTACATAATAATTAAACCGCAAAGAAATCAATTAGATTGTTTTTTTTTTAATATCCCTTAAACCTGGACAAGTATAATATAAGATTTACTCAGTTTTGTAACAGAAATCTAGTACGTACTTACTAGTACAGTACTTGCGATACACAACAGCTAAATTAAAGTTTTTACGTCCTCATCATAGGTTTTTGTATTTCTGTTTCATTTATTATTCTTTAATTTATATTTCTTTAATTACTAAATGAATATTTATTAAATGTGTGTACATTTATCATTTTTATTAAAACTAAGCTTCATAAATAATTTTCATAATTACTCAAGTCTAATAAAATGTTCAAATACGCAAAGATATGCATGAGTACTTATCCAAGTCTTCAGACTCGACTCAGGATTCAAATCTTTTGTAATGAGTACGAAAATACTCGAATATAAAAAAAAGATCGCATCGACACATCACTAGTAAAAGTCCTGTTTAATTTATGTCTAGAAAAATCTATCAATAAAACAACAGATTTACTCAGAATATCATGAATTCTTTTATACAAATTGAAATGGCTAAAAAGCTAACTGTATTGTATTGTAGTGTAAAATCTTTATTGTACATAACTCAGATTAAACACTGGTAAATGATTTAATATACAATGGCGGACTTATCCCATAAAGGGATCTCTTACAGTCAACCTTTGAGAAGCTGAAAGAAAACTGTAGAATGTACAAGGGTAATAATCGTACAATTAAAAATAAACTAAATAATACCCAGTAAAAAATTTAATATATAATACAATAAAAACAGCTCTATATTCCTACATATGTAAATAATAAAAGTATATGAATAATAATATAACATTAATACATTAATAAATAAAATCTTACACACATAAATTACATTTACATTAAATTACACACATAACTGTCTTAGATGATGACTAATTTGACAAAAAATATAACTTGCCTATAGTAATGAATAGTACCACGTACTATATATAGAAGTACCTACAGCCATGATACACCTCATGAGTCATTCTTGAATTCTAAAGTATTAATATATATAGTTCCATACTTAATTATTTCATAACTATATCCTAACGATATACCTGAAATATATCAATGCAAGCGCAGCTTTGCAATAGATTTTTGATATTCCGTAATATTTCATTATAATTTTTTTTTATAATATGATATAATATCATAAAAATATGATTTTAAATAAAAAAATCAGAAAAAAAATTTTCCTGAAAAAGATTTTTCACTGGTTTTCAGTTCAGAATAATGGTCGGAATTCACTGTTTCAGTTTTTCCAACATGTCTCTTATACCCTGTATGTTCCATATCCTTTATTAATTTTAATATATTTGTAGACACTTTTTTTAAATGCTCACTTCACTAACAGTTTCCCCAAAACTAAAGTCATAATCGTCAATTTGCAACTTCGTAACATTCATCTCGTCATTATATTCCGGTTATCCCTTTTCCCAGCTATAATTAATTAACGATGCTCGAAACAATTTCCAACATTATTGAGTGATTTTATTGAGAATCTTCGTGAACCAAATACCTATTAATTTGGATAACTTGGACTCAATTAAAACAAATTTCACAGTTCAGATAAATAAAATGTACTGAGGAGTTCCTTTGAAATTATATTTTATAAGTAGGTACCAGGTATTACAATAAATACAGTGATATGACCTTAATAATTTTTTTAGCGTGAAACAACTGCGTTTGTGCTTCTGTATGTTGTTTTTGTACTTATTTAAATTTATCATCATCATCATCACAACTTTATGGTGATGATATCATAAACAATATGGTGATGACCATATAAGAATATATATTTAGCATAATACCACGTTAGCTAGATGTTTTAGTATGAATTTTATTATCACAAGTAGGTAGGTGTAGTGAATTCTGGTAAATGTGTTACCATCCTTATAGTCTCGCTTTAATTTGGATACCTTATTTCAGTTCACTTATCATCACCAAAGCTTACAAAAACTTAAATTAATTGAATTTTAATTTTCTTTTTTATACTAAGGATTTTGCCAGTAATCCTTCAAAAAGGAGGTTTATGTTCAGTAGTGTAGTGAAGGTACTTTTGTAATAAAAGTTCGGAAGGTAGTATTAAAAACCTGTAGTATCAACTGAGGTTGTTTAATTGAGTGCTCCCGTATTTCCTGGACATTACAGTGGCGACGAGGCTTTCAGTTGATAATTGATCGACTTTTGAACTCACAGTAACATAGTATATATTATTTGACTGTAAAAGTGATGAGTGGGGAGTTCATAGTGCACAGTTGAAAAATTTCTTTGTGGCTAATGGTATTAACGATACAAGCGACGTGAATGGTGTTAAACGACGTGCTATATTACTTAATTGCATGTCACAGGACTCATATCGGTTAACTCGTGATTTGTTATTTCCAATTGTGCCCGAGTCGGCCACCTACAGTGTGATTGTAGATACTTTGGATGCTCATTTTCAACCCAAAAAGTGATATATGCGGAACGGCAGAAATTCTATTCGGCTAAGAAAGACCCCCACGAGTCCCTACCAGAATATGCTGCGCGTATTCGTGGCTTGGCATCTACATGTCAGTTTGGTGCTTCGCTAGAAATGTGTATGACGGATCGTTTCGTCCTCGGCGTTGACTCCCCAGTTGTACGAGAGAAGTTATTTCGGGAGGATCCTGGACAACTCAAATTAACACGAGCAGTCGAGGTAGCAGGAGCAGTAGAAAGCGCGCAACGGGTTGCGTGTTCAGATCTGGCAGCGCTCAATATTAAATCTGAATCGGTGCTGTACGCGGCTGAGCGGACAGAGCGGCGCCATGCGACCGCTGGCAGGAGCCGCGACGTCGGCAGCGGCGGCAGCGGCGGCAACGGCAGCGGCGGCGGCGGCGGCGGCGGGTGCGCAAATGGCGTGACACCCCGCTGCACAGTATGCGGCGCTAAATCGCATTCGTCTTCTCAGTGCGGTTATCGTAATTTATCTTGTGATAATTGTGGTGTTAAAGGTCATTTAAAACGTATGTGTGCCTCGAAAAGTGTTCGTATGGTTGACCGTAATAACATTAAGTCACGTAGAAATAGGAATAGCGAAAGGCGAAGTAATTTTATCAGTGAATGTGATAACGAGAGCGAAAACAGCGATTATGCGCTGTTAAATAATATTAGATGTTCTGAGGGTGCGCCGATGACTGTGGCGGTGACCGCGGACGGGAAACCGTTTAGCATGGAAGTAGACTCGGGCAGCGCGGTATCGGCAATGCCGTCGGCGGTGTGGCGCAGGTATTTTTCTAAAACCCATCCACTCGGTGAGTCTGATAAAATCTTACGTACTTATAACGGTTCGTTGTTGTCACCTATTGGAGTATGTGATTTATTGATTACGTATAATAACAACTCTCAGTACATTCGTTTTTATGTGGTAAATAATGGCCCAGTTTCGCTTCTTGGCAGGGATTTTTTGTATAAATTTAATTTAGCACACTAGACAGTAAATCACTGCTCAGCAAATAAGTACAGCTCAATTTTAAATAAATATAATTCCCTGTTTTCTGACAACCTTGGTACTTTTAATCGCTATAAGTTGACATTACATTTGAAGGAGGGCGCTGTCCCAAAATTTTGTAAAGCTAGAACAGTGCCCTTTGCACTCAAGGACAAAGTGAGTGCGGAGTTAGATAGACTGGTACGGATAGGTATTTTAAAACCGGTTTCTTATTCGAAGTACGCGTCACCGATTGTTGCCGTTTTAAAAAAGAACAACGAAGTACGTATCTGTGGCGATTATTCAGGTACAATTAATAAAATATTAAAAGTGGATTCGTATCCACTACCCAAATTGAATGAGTTATGTGCTTCCTTGCACGGTTGTCGCTATTTTAGCAAGCTCGATTTGTCACAAAGCTATAATCAATTTTTACTAGACGACCAGTCTCAAGAATACACATGTATAAATACACATAAGGGGTTATTTGTTTACACTCGGCTAGTGTTTGGCTTAGCAAACGCACCAGCGCTATTCCAGCGTGCAATGGTTCAATTGTTGAACGGCATAGATGGAGTCGTATGTTTCCTCGACGATGTACTTATTGCCGCATCTACTCCCGAATTACACTGGGAACGCGTAGAACAAGTTTTGATTCGACTAAGAGATGCTGGACTTATATTGCAAAAATCTAAATGCTATTTTCTTCAGGAAAAAGTGGAATATCTGGGGTTTATCATAGATCGGGAGGGAATTCACAAAAATCCAGATAAAATTAGAGCAATTATTGATGTCAAGGTTCCTATGAATACGAAACAATTAAAATCGTTTTTAGGAATTGTAAATTTTTATCACAGTTTCATACCGCAAGCGGCGGCGTTACTAGAACCACTACATACTTTGTTGCGAAAGGATATCGAGTGGGAGTGGACAGACGAGCACCAAAAAGCGTTTAATGCTGTTAAAAGGGAATTGAGTTCATCACGAGTGTTAGCTCACTATGACCCCCGACAGTAGCTCGTGCTTACCGTAGACGCGGCGCCAAGTGGGCTGGGCGCGGTTCTAGCAGCGCGCTACCACGACGGTGCCGAACGTCCCATCTGCTATGCGTCACGAGCATTAAACAAAAGCGAACGTGCATATAGCCAGATTCAAAAGGAGGCGACGGCCATCATTTATGGTATCAAAAAATTCCACCAGTATCTTTATGGCCGTCAGCAACCATTCATTTTGAGAACCGATCACAAACCCTTGTTGTCAATTTTTTCGCCAGAAAAAGGAGTACCTCAAATGACTGAATCTAGGCTTCAACGATATGCATTATTTCTCGCTGCTTATAATTACAAAATTGAATTCGTTAGCAGTGGAAATAATGTTGCTGATTATTTAAGTCGGTTTCCTGTGGAAATAGAACCGCAAGAAGTAATTAATGACACCGAAATGCCTAGTTATATTAACGCACTAGCGGCGGCCGGTGCGACATTGCCCGCCTCATTGGAGGAGATGCGGTCGTCTACTGCTGCCGACATTACACTTTCTGATGTAATACAATATATAAATAAAGGGTGGCCACGGAAAGTACGAGTAGAATTGTTGCCGTACAGCCGGTGTCAGCACGAGCTTCATGTTGACAATGGATGTTTAATGCGCGGACATCGCGTGGTCGTACCCGAGGTATACAGGTCGGCTGTGATACAAGAACTCCATGCTGCGCATTTAGGCATAATGAAAATGAAGTCGTTGGCTCGAGAGCGTTGTTGGTACCCGGGTATCGACCGTGATATTGAACAAACAGTGTCCAACTGTGACCGTTGCATTTCCGTTCGGTCAGCTCCCCCGAAAGCTCACATGGAATCATGGAATTGGCCTGTATCTGTTTTTGATAGAATTCATTTGGACTATCTTGGGCCCTTAAGTAGTAAAATATTTCTTGTTTTAGTCGATGCTCATAGTAAATGGATTGAATGCTTGGATATGCCAAATATGACGTCTCAAAGTTTAATTTTAAATTTAAAAAAAGTATTTTCGAGATTCGGTTTGCCTAAAACAATTGTGACAGACAACGCAACAACTTTTACGTCTTCTGAGTTCGGAAAATTTTGTGACGTCAACGGTATCACTCACATATTGTCTCCCGTTTATTCGCCGCAAAGTAATGGACTCGCCGAAAACGCGGTTAAAACATGCAAACGATTTATTAAAAACGCGCTTAAAGATTGTTCCATAAAAAATATAGGTAGCCGATTAGATGATTACTTATTTTATTACCGAAATACGCCACACTGCACGACTGGTGTATCGCCGTCAGTACTCATGTTCGGTAGAAATCTACGATGTAAACTCGACCTCATATCTGTCCGACCGTCGGCCACAGGTCCTAACCCAATGTTGATTAATAACCGTGTACGGCTGAACCAGGAACGCCAACGACGTTGTTTCGGTGGCAAAGGACGATACTTTTCGCGATATGATAAGGTTTGGATTAGAGACTATCGATTTAATCCAAAAAGACCGGTGTGGGTGTTAGGATCGGTCGTCAGTCGTGTCGGTAAGGTTGTTTACGATGTTGCTGTAAAGGACACTGATATCGTTTGGAGGCGTCACATTAACCAGTTACTGGATGCGAAGACTTATAATGGTAACGTGAATAGTTCCGCTTGGTCATATGATAAGTACGACAACGGGACAACCTGTTCTTTGACCCACGATCTAACTACGGAGCCGTTTCAGCCAGACTCGCCAACTACGGCTCCAGGGTTAGGAGTGGAAGGCGAGGTGCGGCCGTCTACACCGGCCGGCTCGCCAGAGCCGCGGGCGCCCAACGATGCCGATTACGACTCGTACGGCACGCCTCCCAACGAAGCGCCCGAGCGGTCACCACCGCGCGCTGCCTCTGTTCCTGGAGTCCGCCGCACACGATCGGGACGCCCAGTTCATCCACCCAAAAGATTATTTTTTTAGTATATAATTAGGTTTATAGCATAGTGTATATCTTATAGTATTAGTAGTTATTATTTCTTATTAAGTTATGGTTCCCGTCTGCATTTCCCGGATTAATAATTAAGATTTTTTTTTATTTTTGTGGTTTTTTTTATATATCTATATTGTAGTAATGTCTCGATATTAATTGTGGAGGGAAAATATAGAGCTGTAACTATCAATAAAATTAACTAAGACATTTTCTCATTCACTGTGCTGTAAATGTGAATAATGACCTAAGTTATTATATATAAGTTTTCATAGTTAATAAGTAGTCCTATGTGCTTACTTTCCCCTCAGTTGTTAATTTAATTATGGAGGAGATGTAGTGAAGGTACTTTTGTAATAAAAGTTCGGAAGGTAGTATTAAAAACCTGTAGTATCAACTGAGGTTGTTTAATTGAGTGCTCCCGTATTTCCTGGACATTACAAGTAGTGAATAGTTAAAGGTTGATATGATGATGATGATGATGATAATTGCCGTTTACAATTATGTATGTCACTTTAGTTCCATCGACGATAACGTAATATAGAACAAATATAAGTATGGCATGGTATTGGTATTGGATAGGGCTGCCATCCGTCCGGAATTCCCCGGATTTGTCCTAGTTCCGTCAAGGGCGTCCGGGGGATGTCCCGCAGAGGATTTTAATAAATGTCCGGATATAGGTACACTTTTGTTGTCAGGGGAAATCCAATTTTTTTATAGGTAGGCAAACAATTAAAATAAATCTTAGTTACAAATTCATCCACAATAACCCTGTTTTTATAAAACAATGTTTTTATTTTTGTTACAAAAAATATTTTTCAGAAGTGTCCGAGGAATAAAAGATATTTCGCTCAAATGTCCGGGATTTTTGCCGTATTTATCCGGTGTTGGCAATTTAGGTGATGACAGCCCTAGTATTGGAGAATGCGGAATATTATAATTTCAATCTGATTGATTAGATTTGATTTCAATAATAATCCCACTGACCTAAATGCATGCCTAATAATTTGGGAGCAACTCGGGATAAATGTACCTATCTATATAATAAAAACTAGGTTCATAAATTTTTACCGTTCGCCATATTAGATACTATCCCACTAATATTATTATATAATTTTTTTTTATTGCAACTTTGAATGGGAAACAAGCTGACGGCCCACCAGATGGAAAGTGGTAACCATCGCCTATAGAACATGAGCAGTACCATGGACATAACAGAGTATACTGTTTCGCCCATGATACCCCCCCATGCGTTGCCATTCCTGAGGACTCAGGTGTTATTCCTCTGTACCCTGTAAATTCACGCCACCCTTCAAACCGAAACACAGTCATGCAAACACAACTGCTTCACGGTAGAAACACGAATGGGACAGAGGTACCCACTTTCCATCAGGTGGGCCATCAGCTTGTTTGCCATTCTAAGTTATATAAAAAAAAACTTAAAATAAACAATAATACTACAATTATTACTTCGTGTACGTGGGGATTAACAAAACAACTTACTCTGAAGTAGCAATTTTTAAAAGACACCAGAGTCATACCTATAAACTGTTTTATTGGAATTTACAGGTTGTAGTTTTTTTTCATTGTCACAGAAATACTCTGTACATAAAATATGGTTACATACACATAAGACAAAAAATCTTATTCAGTCATACAGTACCTGTTTCAAGAGGGATATCCTATTATGGCTGCATTGGTAATTATTTGAACTACTAAGAGAATTTACTGTATACATAGTGTTATAACCACAACTAATTATTATATAATCTTTACTAATACGAATTGTCTATTTCTGCAGTGAGTGAGTGATAGAATTATGATTGCCATTCACGTACAAACTTTAATATGATTTTTAAAATCGAATGACGTGCCACTACAATTATTGCTACGTGTATGTAAGGCTTTATAAAACAACAAGCTGGACCAGACTAAGGTCTGGAGTAACAATTTTTAAAAGATGCCAGAGCCATACCTTTAAATTGTTTCAATGGAACTTAATGTAAAGGTAGTAATTTTTTTTTTTATTACAAAAACATTGTGTAAATGAAATTAGTGTAGTGAAAGTGTATTTTGAAATATGAAATCAATTAATAGGTTTTTCATTTGGACTACCATTGAACATTGGTGAACTGAAAGATGGTCAGGTAATTTTTTTTTTACAACACCTCACCTGATGGTAAGTGACTACCGCCGCCCATGGTCACCCACAACACCAACGGCATTGCAGGTGTTCTGCCGGCCTTTTAAAAGGGAATATGCTCTTTTCTTGAAGGTTATGTTTTCGTATCGGTTCGGAAATACTGCTGCTGGAAGTTGAATCCAAAGAGTGGTTAAGCGTTGGAGAAAGTGCCTTGAAAAACGCACAGTGGAGAACCGCCACTCGTCCAGATGGTTGGGGTGAAATTTTAGTTTACGACGGGTTGTACGATGGTGAAAATCAGCAGCAGGTATCAATCCGAATAATTCTTCAGAGCACTCCCCATGATAAATTCGGTAAAAGATGCACAGAGATGCAACATCTCTACGCAGTTTCAGTGGGTCGAGTCAGACAGTAAATAATTATTTGTTTGTTCACATTTTTCTTTTTTTTATATTATTGAAACAAACATCTTCATTTTGTTCTCTCTTAAAACAGACTATATCTTAGCTGTGACCATATCTACCGCAAACCTTACTTGTTTCTACTATGAATCAATATCGTAAATTCTAAATTTATAAGATGTTGTATTAGATCCTCATTGTCTGTCACTCATATTTCTATTTTAAATTGTATTCGATATTATCACAAACATACGATGTGTCGATCAATTTCAACGTTGCAATATTTGATTTTTGAATTTTAACGACATTTCGAATTATCGTTCCAAGTATGTGGAGCCTTACTTAATAAGAAACCAATATAAAGAAGCAAATGTTTTCATCGTAGCTTCATAATATATATACGAAAATGTTTTTTATATACGCAGGAATCTTTAACCGTTTCTTAAAAACAGCGATCTCAATAATCTTGACACTAGATACAAACTTGTATTTTAGTTTTGGAGGTCTTCCAAAAGAGCCTTTTTATCGAATTAGACAGGTAATCATAGAAAATGTTGCATATAAATCTATCTCTAGGGGGGAAAGGGATTGTTAGTAATGGAGACTGAGAATCCCATTGCTAGAAATATACCCAACCAGGTCGACCTCCTCGCGGTTCTCCCTGGAAACTATCATAGTTAATTCCTGATGAATTCATCTTAATGGGCTAACTGGCCTGTTTCATTCTCATCTATCACCCTTCACTGGTGCAGCCACCATATAGAAAAAAAATATAGGTTTCTATGGGAATAGACATTAAATATTATAATAAGATATCAAAAGATATTTTGGTCCTAACTTTTATTAAATTTAAAATTGTTATTAAAAAACACTTATGTTATGACAATTACACATGGTGTTAGTCGATAATGCATGCATGTCTTTTTAATGTACATGTAATTTTAAACAAGTAATTATGTAAGCAGACAACAACTTTCGGAACTCTGCACTAGAGATAAAAAAAATATGATTTAAAATTGTTTGTAAACAAGTCTATATAAAGATGACTTAAATATGAATAACCTATTTCAATATATTGACACGTTAAAGGTACAATATGATGCAGAGCTAGATACATACATAATATACATTATGTGACACTCACGGTTTTGTACGACTCTGGGTGACGGTTATCACGTCCTATCAAATGGGCCGTCACCTCGAAATCAAATGCCACATCAAAATGTGCATAACAATATGAAAATATTCCAAAATAGAGTAATAAGACACTCGACGAATACGTCCCTGGAATCACCTGTCACAGTTGATTGCTTGTAGGCAACAATTATTTTCCAATACAACAGTTCGCTGGAAGTGCTCGCATCAATAGTTAAGTGCTTCAATGAATGACTACATTTGAGAGTGAGATATTTATTAAATCAAATTGAAATAATTTAAAAAAAAAAAAGAAGAACTATGATTAAATCGTGACAAAATTCAAACCACATTGTAAACTAAGCGAATGAAACTCGTTTAACTCGTTTAATTACCCAGTGATGTAAAGAAAGTAAAGCTATGCACACTAAACTTAGGCTCCAATCTAAAAATGTAATGTTCAACGAAAGAATATACTATATTTTTACTAACGATATTTACCTTACTAGTATTATTAGCTCGCCCGACTAGTTCACGTTAGGTACTAAGGTAAATCTAATGAAGATATACCATGGTATTCTAGCAGAGTTTATGTATTACTTAAGGTATTATGTATCACTACTTAATACTACTACTTTTTTTTATACAACTTAGAATGGCAAAATAGCTGACGGCCCACTTGATAGAAAGTGGTAACCGTCGCCTACAGACATGAGCAGTACCATGGACATAACAAAGTATTCTGTTTCGCCAATGATACCCCCCATGCGTTGCCATTCCTAAGACCTTAGGTGTAATTCCTCTGTACCCTATAAATTCATTGCCATATCCCACCCTTCAAATCAAAACACAGCCATGCAAACACAACTGCTTTACGGTTGAAACACGAATGGGATAGAGGTATCCAAGCAAACGACTTTTGTACAAAGTTTCCCTCTGGTAAAACTTACTTACAGATACTTATACTGTGGTTTTACCAAATATAAAAAATAACGAAAATTTCATAATTTCAATAAACAATAATATCAATAAACACTTAATAGCGACGAACGTGACACGGTAATATTATTACGTCTTACCTAAAATCGATGGTAGAAAATTCGGTCCTTAACCAAAAATAAACAATTGATTCTTAGAAAAGGTTCATATTTCCATTAAATTGGACATCTAAATATATATTTTTATATCAAATTTTCATGATAAACAGATCTTTTGTATTGCAATTATAGAAAGAAAGTAAAAAAGCAATGACCTAATTAAAAAAAAGTAAATAAATAAATGAAAGTGTATGCAGAAAATTGCATAATATGCAATTTTCTGCATACATTAACCGTGGGATTCCGGTATAGAACAGGCTTTCCCGTGGGTGTCGCATGAGCCGACTAAGGGAGGAAAAGAGATGGGCAGTAGCGTCCTCTTAAAACATCTCTAAAGCCTGACTGCGGTTGCCAATCTTTTTGCCCAGTGTGGCAACTACTGGCTAAACCCCCAAAGTATTAAAGGGTGATATGACAATGATATACAAATATAAAAGAGGATGCTAAGGACTGGTGACAGGGGGAAAGGGATTGTTAGTAATAGAGACTGAGAATCCCATTGCAAGCAATATACCCAACCAGGTCGACCTTCTCGCGGTTCCCCCTGGAAACTATCATGGTTAATTTCTGATGAATTCATCATGATGGGCTGACTGACCTGTTTTCATTTTCACCGATTACCCTTCACTGGTGCTCCGCCAGCATATTCCATTAGCGCAGGCGTGGTTACCATTCCATTTTCACTCAACAAAAAAAAAAAGAAGTGACTGGTGACTGTCCCATACATCAACGCACAGCCGAAAACGCTGAATTTAGAGGCTTAAAATTCCTTATTCGTAATTAGCTTATTGTTCAAATACGAAAAGAATTTTGAAACTTCAGATCTTAAGGGCAAAAGGAGTAGTTAAAAGTTTGTATGGAATTTCGTCAATTTAGAAGTCAGATATAGGAAATTTTAGCCTAGTGAAATAGGAAATGAAAGTTTATATCGGCGTTTTGTTATAATTGAAGCTAGAATTATGAAACTGAACAGACTTCTGATTAGAAATAATTTAAAAAAAATTAATGTTTTTAAAAATTTTGCCCCTAAAGGGTGAAATGGGAGATGAAATTTTTTATAAGGATTCTGTTATTTTTGTATTTAGAATAAAAATTTGTTTTTAGGATTTTAATTACAACAATGATTTTTTTAGCAGTTTTTTGGAAATTCTACTCTTAAGGAAGTTAGAAGGTTATTTAAATCTAATATTCTTCTATTTATCTTTCTTAAGAGTAAAATTTGCAAAAACAGCTGAAAAACTCTTAAAATAAAAAAAATTATGTAAATTTATTAATTTTAACGGCCAAATTTTTTGAAAATATCTACCTTAAAGGGATGAAATGTAGGATGAAATATTCTATACTTATGTTTGAGCTTATGATTATAAAACAGAAAGTACGCGTTCCAACATTCATAAAATTTATCCTCTGAAACTACCCTCTGACGGAGTGGAATAGAAAATGAAACTTTACATGAAAATTTAGCATTTTTAAAGCTAAAAATTATTCATAGTATTAATTTTTAAAACTTCCACCTTTGCGGGGATGAGACATATAAAATAGGGGTTTGCAGTATAACCGAAATCTGTGCGGATAAAGTTGCGAACAGCAACTGTAATTTATAAAATTGCGACGGAAAAGTTATTCGTGCGAGAAATCGAATACCACATGCGAGCGAAGCCGCGGAAAAAAGCTCGTATTATTGCTATTCGCTGGCCTGTCAAACATTATTTAGTCCCGTACTGGGTCCATTTTTTCTTATCAAGTTAAATGCTGTCACGTCTTTTGAATTGGAACAAAATAAATAAAATTTCATTAAAATCGGTTGAGCGGTTTCAGATAGCAATGAACGTAAACGGACCTGTGTCCGTCCCATATATAAAAACCCCATGTCACTATTGACATGGGGTTTTTATATATATTAAAATAATATACTTGTGGCCAATACAACCTAACAGTTGACTAAATCTTTTTGGAACTTTTTTTTGTTTTCGGCGCTCTCTCAAAATCCATCGTGGAAACTATCGTCATTAATGTTTGTTGAATTCCTCACGATGTGCCAACTGACTTATACATATTTCAGCGTATACTGGTAACGCAAGCAGATTGCCATTTCATTATAAAAATAATAATGGAATAGCAATCCACATAATTTAAAAAAAATCTTACCCAATTTTTTTTTTTTTTTTTTTGCTGTATCATCCCTGCTAAATCTTTTTACACAATTACGAAGATCCGGGTAATTCCCTATGAATATCCACTTAGCATTAAGCACACTGATTCAACGTGACAAGGATTCCTTTGCTTTTGAGTTAGATTATATAAAATGAGGCTTAAAATGTAATTAAGGCTACAGATTGCTCCCAGTCGGCTATTCACCCATAAGTATGATGTTGATTACGGTATTATTATGGGTGACAGTCCTACAAGCAATGTTATCGACAGATAATTATCGATAATTAAAAAAAAATAAGCGTTTAAGTGCGAGTAGAAATAGGGCTGACACACTAAAGGTTTCATACATGAAAATAATAATTAATATAGTATCTTAATCCCCTTCCTTTCCTGTGGGTGTCTTAAGAGGCGACTAAGGGAAGTTAATTGTAGACGGATGGGCAGCAGTGTCCCTCTTAAAACATGACTCAAAGCCTATCTGGGGTTGCTAACACACCTGCCAAGCGTGGCAACTACTGGCAAATCTCCTTATGAGGCTTATATTGCAGTGTGGACAGTTAACGGCTGGTATGATGATAGTATCTTAGTATATTTCATTATTTTTAAACATATATGTCTTTAGATACAAGCAATAAACCCCGAGTTTGAACGTTACAATTTTTTTTGTAATATATATAGTCTATATAACTGGCTGATAATGAAACTTTCTATATGTGAAAGAATTTTTAAAATCGGTTAAGCATTTTTCAAGTTTATTCATTACAAACAAAAAAGCAAATCTCTTTAAAATATTATACTTTAGGAGTTCATATGTAAGTATAGGATAAATTCACATTATTGATTTGAGTGGCACATTGATGTGAATGTACCGTACGGTCCCGGCATAGATTGAGCCGCCCCTTCCTTTCCTACGAGTCTATATTCAACAGTGAACAGTTAAGATGTATATATATCATCATCTTATTACCCTTATCCCAATAATTTGGGGTCGGCGTAATATGATTTTGTCCATATTACAAAAAGACTTGGTTTTTTAGTTTTACGACCGGCCACCTGCCTGACGTCAACTCTCTTTGGGATGTATATATATATATATATATATATATATATATATATATATATATATATATATATGATGTATTATATAATATAATATTATATAATCAAACATTATTCTATTTTTTCTCTAATATTTTTATTACATCCTTTTAATAACTGTAATTATTTAACATTTTTCGCATTAAAAATTTCAAAAATATGTCGGGAATGGGAAACGTAAAAAAAAAAAATACAAATTAAACCCCTTTCTTTCTATTAGATTAGTAAACCTAGTTTGAAATAAGAATAAAACAACAATAACTAAAACTATGACAAATTTCGACTCGAGAATACTGTCAATACTTGTTGAAATATAGTTCTGTGACAGATGGATAGATAGATAGTCACGATAAAGGTATGTAAGTTTAGTAAGAAACTCTAAAAAATGCTAGCATAACATACAACGCTGCTGGGTCCCAAACTTTCTTGAGAACTAAGGTCTTATGTGTCCCAATCCAATAATTTCATTGCCTTGTCGGACCTATCAAACCGAAACACGGTGAAAGGAAAATGTAAGATCGATAGTGTGACCGTGTGTGTACTGATGTACCGAGACTACCATTTTTGATATTCGAGTATTTTGGTACTCGTTTAAAAAAAGAATCGAAACCTGACTCGAGTCTGTGAACTCGGACAAATACTCGAGAACCTATGCAATTATTCGAGTATTCCTTCAAACTTAAGTAATTTTACAATTCATTTTTAAATGTTATTTTAATGGCAATAATAAATGATCAATCAATAATTTAAAAGCAATGAAACGATGAGACAGAAACATAAAAAATTACGATTAACATGCGACTATAATTCGAGTACCACAATTACCCAAAACCAGTGTAACATATCGTGTATCCAAATTCTATATGTTGAGTATTTGAGTATCCATTCAAACCACCACTCGAGTGAGCTTTACTCGGCACGTAACTAGTGCAGTCTCACATTTTCCTCTGAATACGCCATCGAAATATTTGACAGCTGGCAAAAACATGTGCCGATCTTTACCGACCCCAAATAATACAAGTGGATTTTTATCCGCAGAAAAACAGCGACGTCAGTCATGACAAAATTAATAAAAAAAAATAAACATGTTCACGATTGTAATTCCTAATGAAAGAGTTAGAAGTATTTATCAACTATTACTGCTGTAGAGTATATTTGAAATGAATAAGCCGCGTAGGTTCCGGTATAAAATAGGCCACTCCGTCCTTTCCCGTGGGTGTTGTAAGAGGCAACTAAAAGAGCTTATGGTGGAGAGATGAGCAACAGCGTTTCTTTTAAAACATCACTAAAAGCCAAACTGCGGTTGCCAACCTGCCTGCCAAGCGCATCTAATTATTCTTATTTTAAAAACGATTTATTCGTTGTTAGATGCACCAATAGAAATACATTTTTCGTGAAAAAATTAGTTTTAAATTTGGAATCTAGAATCGTATAATTTAAATTATGTTCAGCAACCAACAGAATTTCTCTTGGTTGCTGAATTGTTACATAAGATCAACACGACCCTAACTCTAGCCCTATCGACAGCAAAAACATTATCAACATTGACTTAGAATTTGCGACTTAGCTTTTACGGTGTTGCAGGTTTACATTTATAATATTAGGAAGGATTAAAGGGAATTAAGTTAATTAAAGGTGTCTTTATGAAGGTAGGTATTACATTAAATTTATTAGTGGTATTCAAAATGGAAATATATAAGGTACTAGTAATAATGTCATGAATGTAAATTTGGTTATTCCTCGAAATGCTTTTTGAATGGAAGGGTTTCTTCGGTTTCAAATTCTCTGAATACCCACTGAAGTGTAATTATTTACTTTATCTAGTTCACAGTCCTTTAAATCTTGTATTGTATGAGATATATCTGTTTATAATATTACTTGCTTCAACTGCAACTGTCCTATTTATTTATGTATGTCTTCCACTTTCACAGATCTCATTCCACTTTTATATGACATATATACATCTTTCACGTAATCTATCCAAGTTTTACTTCTTATAAATAAATATCCATTGTCGTGTAATCCCAGCATAGAATGGGCCACCATTTCCATTCCCCTGGGTGTCGTAAGAGGCGACTAATGGAACTTAAATAACACCACCAAAAGCCAAACTACGTTTGCCAAGCGTGGTAACTACTAACAAATTCCTCCCAATGGTAAACAGCCGTAAGGAACGGTCTCCTTTTTATAACAATCTATGGAGGAGACCTATGATCAGCGATGGATAGAAAAATGGCTGCTATGATGATCATAATGATATAAATATGGTATAAATAACATCATACCATAGACATAATAAAGCTACATCAAAAGGTCACAGCATAAACAATGAATTTAAAAAGAATACATCCTATTTGGGAACTCGTGTAAATAGATCACACCCCTGAACCCTTACAGACTCGAACCTTAACCGCTATTTATCACAGAAAACAGGCAAGCGTATATTTATATCCAATATAACTTGTTGTATGCTTCGATAAATTGATTCGTTTACTGCTTCTCATTTATCTAAGCAGTCCTAGTCCATTCGTTAACACCAAAACAAACCATTGTGTATATTTATTAATGTATGGTCAGCAAATAATTAAATCTATCTATCTAATAATCTGTGATTTATATGTAACCAATCTCTCTCTCGGTAGACAGTATTTTGTTTTAATTACTGTATGTCATTTACAAGCTAATATAGCCAAAATGGTGTACGCAAAAATGACTGTGAATACAAAAGAATGGAAGAGAAAAACATGTTGCTGATATCATCTTCAATTGCATACAATTACAATGATTTATTTTTAACCGGTTTAAGAAAGTAGAGTACCTTTTTTTACAACACAGGGAGCAAACGAGCATGCGGCTCACCTGATGGTAAGTGACTACCGCCGCTCATGATCACCCACAACACCTACGGCATTGCAGGTGTGCTGCCGGCCTTTTAAAAAGGAATATGCTCTTTTCTTGAAGGTTATGTTGTCGTATCGGTTCGGAAATACTGCTGCTGGAAGTTGATTCCAAAGAGTGGTTGTGCGTGGGAGAAAATGCCTTGAAAAACGCACGGTGGAGGACCGCCACTCGTCCAGATGGTTGGGATGAAATTTTAGTTTATGGCGGGTTGTACGTTAACTGAAGTGTATTTTTTAGTGTAGTTAATGTAAAAAGCTTCGAGATATCTGCAATTAATTGTGAACTGATTTTCACAATGACTTTATTGATATAGTTCTTGTATGTACTAATATTGTGAGCATTTCATGAGTTACAGAAAAAATTAATTTAAAAAAAATACTTTACTACTAACTCTATTACAATAAAATTGTGAAATACTCTTTAGATCATTTTATGCAATTTACACCCGTCGCTAATCTGTCTGGTCGTTAGGTTTCTAAACTGAACGGGCTTTTTAAATGGATGATAATGGAATGGTAACCACGCCTGCACTCAAGGTATACACTAACGGGACACCAGTGAGGGAAGATAGGTGATGATGAAAAGACGGGTCAGTCCAAGAGTTAGCCCATCGTGATGTATTCACTTGGAATTGAACACGACGGTTTCCTGGAGAAACCGTGAAGAGGTCAACATGACAGGTTGCTAATAATGAGGCTACTAATTCCCCTTCTCTTTCAAATTGAACGGTTGCAATAATGCAGATGCGATGCACTATATTCTATTGTATGGATCCTTCGAACTCCTTGATTCTATAATCGAATCGGGGAAGCTGACGCGAAAACTCGATATCTGTAGTCAGGCTTATAATAGCAAACAAGGTCACCCACTTAAAGTTAATATAAAGTCATAACGTTAATAAAAAGTCAAAGTCAAACCCATCGTCTACAAGCATGAACACATGATAATACCAGAAAATACACTGTGACGCCAATGGTATCTGTATTCCATTGCATTTTTGAGAACTATAAACAAAAATCGTAATTTCTTCAAAACTTACCATTATATAACTATATATACAAAATTAATAGATAATACAATGGTTATTTATTAAAAAAAAAATTAATTTTGACTCACGTGTATATATATTAAATATTAATAAAAATCCTCTCAATTTGGTCTCAAGCATAAATTGCTTTTAATTTTTTTTATTAGTCTAAAAAAACATCACATTCTACGTAATATTCGTAAAAAATGCCGTAATACAGATACGTTGTATAAATTTAATTATAAGGCAAATAAAAAATAAAAACATTACAAAAATTTAATAAAATTTTTGTAAACTTTTCGTTTTTGATAAATTAATAAATTTGCACATACTTAAATATCATTATTTGCAGCTACAATATAAAATCTTATGGTAATTTTAGATAAAAAGATTAGAAACAAAGCTAGTAAACCTAAATAGACTTTACCTACTTCCATGTTGATGTAAACGGTAATGTAACGGGAATTAAACTTACTGTTTGTCTTTATCGACAATTGTTTCAAGTTCATCCGGAAATCTTCTTTAAGGGGCGTACAGCGTTTTGCACTACGGCATTTTGCACAGCTTCTCGTCTCGCATAGAGCCTTATTCCGTATTAGGAATTACAATTTTTCAACGATGTCTCGTTAGAAATGAACATAACTTTAAAAAAATACCATTGAAATACATTTAAAAATTAAATCTTAATTGATCCTTACTAACATTATAAATAAAACAATAAGTCGGTTTTTTTTTAAGAAACGAAATGCTGCTCACAACAATTGTTAGAAACGACAAATGTAGTGAGTTTACTGAATTCCGTTATAAATACAAACGAGCCTTATAATTTCGATCGCGCGAATGAAGTCGAGTGTAAAAACTAGCTTGTTTCCCATTCCACCCGCTTCGTGGTTAATCGAAACTTGGTGAAGATTATTCACATGCAAAAAAAAACTTTGACACAAGGGATATACGAGTATGTAAAAGATTTGAAAAGTCGCCGCCTAAGAGAATAACTTTGTTATCTCAAAACATTTTTCAATATACAAGTTTCTTGTATAAAAAACATACGAGCATCTATATAAATAAAATTCGGAGATAAAATCGATACAACTTGGGTGCCGTTATCTCTTGTTTTTTTAATACTACTATGGTAGCTTAGCCTGGTACTAACTATGGTACTAACAGGATCTACAACCTAGAGAATAGAAAATGAGGTCTTGATATTAATTAATATTTCTGTAATTTGTCAATGTAATAACAGAATCCTAACGGAGTAACTATTAGGTACTCTGTGCTCCTGTTAGTTCACAACATTAATAATTAAGTTATCTCAAGTTCGAAGGTCGTGTTTCCTTTATAAACTTTATAAATGGTTTAAATTATTTCCTCATCATCATCATATAAGCCATTAACTGTTCACTGTTAAACATAGACCTCCCTAGGGTTTTGCCCGGTGCAAAACCCTTCCTTTATAAAGAAATACTGAGCTGCCACGCTTGGTAGTCGTTTTGACAACCATAGTTGGACTTTGGTAATGTTTAAGGGACGCTGCTGTCTATCTCTTTAACATTAGGTTCCCTTAGTCGCCTCTTACGACACCGACGAGAAAGGAAGAGGTTGCTGAACTGCTGCTTGTTGGTCAAAACCACATGGCTAAAAATTATTAATACTATCTGTTATTATTTTATTGGATATAGTTCTTTGAACATAAGACTGTATCTCGGAATAAGTTTCTGTCAGCTACAAAAACGGTGTATTCAAATTTAAACTTGAACGCTATTCAAATATAAAAGAATATATAAAATAAAGGAGAAAATTGCTGCTGCGAATCTTAAAGTTTTCCACGGGTACGAGCATTAACACTGGATGTTTTAAATTAAAAAGACAAATTACAATTCTAAGCAGCTAGAATACCGCAGTACGCTAATGCTTATTGTAGCTAGAGGGTACCTTTTGTTTGCCACCATAACAGTATAAAAAAATTATTAGATTACTAAATATTTATTATCTTTATAAAAGTAAACTTTAGAAATCAATTTAAATAGTACTCGTGTCTGACAAAGTATTCGATTACCTGTACAATTACTCGAATAGATCATTGTTCGAGACCTCAAATTCGAGTTACGATTTGTTTGCTTTTTAACGATTACCAAAATACTCGAATACAAAAAACACCGACTTGGCACACCAGTAGTCGATAATAGAGCACTTTAGTATCACAAATCAATGGCTATTATTATTCAGCCAATGTGGTTTCAGCTATCGTATTACGGGTACTTTCATCTATAAAGAAAATATACTTTTTTTTGTAGTTATAACTTTTTTGTGAACATATTTTTATATAACTTTCTTTGAAAGGAAGAATACAGAGTTTCTATTAATAGAGAAACTACGAGTAAAACGGGCGAAGGTAACTTGTTTGTCATAATATAGTGCGAAAGTTTGAAATTGTCAAACGGGTATAGATAACCTATTTTCTATATATTATTCTATAGACCAGTGATATCGTTTAGTTTTTGTAGTGACTATTTTTACTGTAAGTGATTAATTGTAGTAACACTGACACCTTGTAAAAACAATTCGCAACTAATAATTAATTGTGTAACCTGAAGATAGATAGATAGAAACAGTGATAATAAGTGATGGTAAGTGACTACCGCCGCCCATGATCAGGTGTGCTACGGGCCTTTTAAGAAGGAATATACTCCTTTCTTGAAAGTTATCATGTCGTATCGGTTCAGAAACACTGCTGCTAGAAATTGCAAAGAGTGGTTGTGCGTTAAGATTTAAGTGTTTCTAATATACCATACAATACTATATTTTTTTATACTGCTATGATGACAAACGTTCTAAGTTATATAAAAAATACAAGCATACGGCCCATCTGATAGTAAATGGGATCACCGTAGCCTATGGACGCCTGTAACCAGGAATGGCACGCGTGCAATGTCTGTCGACCCTTAAAAAACCTCATTACGCCCTTTATATCTCATGCTGTACTCTTTAGGGAAAACCTATACAACTCAACAAATTACGTTATTGAAATTATTGTGTAAACTCTTTCATTTATATGTAAATGATCAACGAGAATCTAATGACATTACTGTGTTTGTCTTTGAAACATTTTTTGGAAAAGACATAGTAAGATAATTAAATTCCAGTTGTCCAGTTCCATAAACGACAAACACCGTAAGTTGATAAAGATCTAGATATATAAATATATCTAAACATACATAAGCGTAGTTAAAAAGAGTATAAGTTTTGTTTTTATAACACAAGGAGCAAACGAGCAAGCAGCTCACCTGATGGTAAGTGACTACCGTTGCCCATGATCACCCACGACACCAAATGTAATACTGCCGGCCTTTTAAAAAGGAATATGCTCTTTTCTTGAAGGTTCGTATCGTATCGATAAGCAAAAACTGCTGCTGGAAGTTGATTCCAAAGAGTGGTTGAAAGAACCTTGAAAAACGCACAGTGGAAGACCGCCACTCATCCAGATGGTTAGGATGGAATTTTAATTTGTGGCGGGTTGTAAAATAGCAAAAATTTGCAGCAAATATTAATTTTCCAAACAATTCCTCAGAGCATTCCCCATGATAAATTCGGTAGAAGATGCACAGAAATGAAATATCTCTACGCAGTTTCAGTGGGTCGAGTCGGACAGTAAGGCGCTGATCATCAATCAATAATTCAATAAGTTTGCAAAATAAAATATAGCTCTTTTAAATGTTTAATCTTCATACAATACATTGCAGTAGGAATATATAAATATTCATATGGTAGACTTACCACCTAACGAGGTTTGTACCACTCAACTCTATAGCTGCGTAATGCAGACATTAAAATTCTAATATAAATGCATATTATGTTAGAATATCAGAAAGAAGTTTAACTAGATATTACGAATACTTATCTATACCAATATAATGAAAGCGGAAGAGTTTTTTTGTATAAAAGCGCTAATTTTGTAACTTTGGGGGGAAAAGGATTATTAGTAATAGGGTTTAACAAAGAATAAAAAATTAATTTAAATTTTAAAAATAATATTAATTCAAAAATTATCAAGTTCTCGAGGAAATCTGTTTAAAATTGACAACGAAATCGAAATAGCACATAGCGAAAAGACGATAAAAGATTTATTTACAAAATTATAATAAGTATAACAACGTCGCAATGACCTGAAAACTTTTAAAAACAATTTAACAATTTTTGTTGTTTCTGACTAATTATTAAAAAAGTTCTCTATTAGTGAACTAAAAGGTAAATCTGCATGATTAACATTCTTATTAAATTGTCACTGACATTTGTATTTTAATTGCCAAAATGCATTTGAAAAATCCCGAAGCGAAGTTATAAGTGTAAAGTTTTAGTGATAGATTTATATGGAATGTGTTCTAAAATTAACATTTTCGTTCACCAGCCGAGCACTTTTTAAATAATCAATCAGAAATATTAAAAATTGTTAAATTATTTTTGACAATTGATAGAAAATTACGTTACCACACCTTCACAAGCTACAGTTATGAGAAAGCGAAGACTATGGAATTGAAATTTTAGATTCATATATATATGTATGTTTGATTATATGTGTTCTATTTGCGTGTAGCAGTTTAGCTGGATTCGTTAGGATTTAGTATGACAGAGAGATTGATGTAGATAAGGGCTTTAAATTTGCTTTTAGATTTAGACAGCTATCCATCTCTGACAACTCTGTACATTAGAGCGTTTCCTATGAAATGTAAACGAACGTGGTGTTACATTTTGAGAAAGTCTAGGTATTTAGATTGTATTTCCTAAATTTTTTCATTCACATCTGCCCTCTTAAGGAGAGAAGATGGCAAACTAACCTCCCCGTATGGGGGCCGGTAGACAGCAAAGGTCGCCAGTTCGGAGGCCGACCACATACTCATTTATTGCAGTATCTAGCCATTTATTTACCTTTCTAATTCTTCTCAAATATTGCGTCTAAATTGCGCCCATCATATACCCTCTTGTATAGGCATTCCGTCACCCGTATCCAATAGCGAGGATGGGATGCCTTAAATACTGTACCGCAAACCAAAAACAAAACCAGTACAAGTATTCTTGGCTAGGCTTCTGAGCCCCAAGGAGAAAAACTGACGTAAAATACGGGCAGTATTTAAGAGAACCGCTTTCTGCATCTTTCCCGGGAGTGAGCCTTCTTAGAATCCCAACCGCGTTAGGTATTGTTCCAGACAGTTTGGGATAAGATCGATCACCGACAGAACGATCAGGATAAATGCTAAGGATGTAACCCCCCACACTTTGGTCACTTCGTGAACCAAGTTAAAATATGTTCTTACTATTATGGCAAACAATCTGACAGTTAACTTGATTTAAAATGGTATCCATCGTCTAAGACACAAATAGCATCTTGAACATTATAGAGAGGTCCATGATTCATGCACTGGCATTCCTGAAGAATAAGTAGTTCCGTCTCTGTACCTTATAACTTCAAAGGAAATCACAGTCGTTCAAATAAAGCTGCTTAAAAAGTCTGCGCTAATGACGGACATTTTGTTGGCGACAATATTTTCTCTTTGTGTGAATATTTTTTTTTAATAGATGATAATGGAATGGTAGCTCCTCGTGAACTATCGGTATACGCAAACGAGACACCAGTGAGTTGTAATAGGTGAGAATAAAAGCTATTCATTTGGAGTATCTTGATAAATTCATTGGGAAACCACTATAGTTTCAAAGGATGACCGCAGTTAGATCGAGTTACCAGGATATATAACTAACAGAAACTAACTAATATAATATGACTAACAATTCCTTCCCCTCAAGAGCCATGTTTTTTCACAACACGTGTGCGTTGTAGCATGCAGTTTTATGGCCTTTATTATGACCGATATAAAATTGTCACATATAAAACACGAGGCAAACATAAACCTTCAACAAACCTATTTCAACTACTACAGTCTTTTGTCACTGTCTTTCAAATTGAGATTTTATAATAAAAGAAGAAGATAAAACACTTCAGTGGCCAAAATAGGTTTATTAGACGTTTAAAGTTGTTTTTATGAACAAGTGGGTTATTCTTAACATTTTAGTTTATATTTATCACTGTCTATATATTTAATAATACAGATAAATAAAAATTGTCATAAACAAAAGGGTAAAGTCCAATATCTAGTATTTGCCATTGCTGAAATCGAAAACGGCCATAACAAATTATTTCACCGATTAAACACTATGTCGTCCGGTATAGAATGGGCCACTCCTTCCTTTCCTGTGGGTGTCGTACGAGGCGACTAAGAAAACTTAATGGCCAAGGGATGGACAGCAGCGACATAAGACATCACTACAGCCTAACTGCGATTACCAACCCGTCTGCGAAGCGTGGCAACTATTGGAAAAACTGCTTATGAAGAAGGCCTATGTCCAACAGTGGACGGATAATGGCTGAAATGATGATGATGATGGTAATAATAAAAATATAATAAATACTTACCAAGTGCAAAATCACATGCAGGGCCAAAGAACACATGGGCGCAGTCATTGTATGCATCTATAGCCGATATGACCGCGTACGCGGCGTCGCAGTCCGTGACGTCATAGGTCGTCCATTCGAAACTGAGGCCGGCGGGGAAAGCCTCTTTGACCGCTTGATGCTGCATTGCCAGCTCTATCACCGTTCCCACCTGTGAACATTAATCCAATAATCCAATTAAGGTAAAAAAGACCTTTTCCGAATAAGGTCGGGTCAAGGTTACATGGATCGCGCTCCCAGATTATTCATTTCCCGATTCCTCATAATACACGCAACTAGGATATAATTTGGTGTAATTTATTTATTCATTAACTCTTTATTGCACTACTTAAAGAATAATACAAATACTCAATAAATTTAATATACATATTATGTTTGTGTGCGTGTGCGTGTGCGTGTGCGTGTGCGTGTGCGTGTGCGTGTGCGTGTGCGTGTGGGTGTGCGTGCGTGTGCGTGCGCGTGCGCGTGCGCGTGCGTGTACGTGTGCGCGTGCGTGCGCGTGCGCGTGCGCGCGCGTGCGCGTGCGTACGTACGACTGAAAAGAGAGAGAGAGAGTGTTATATTTAATTTATATAGAATTCTAAGGAATTGTTTGAAATGATGCTTAGACACCTTTTATCACCGCTGGCTATCGACAGAGAATTTATTCTCACATGCTTGAACCTAAATAGTCACGTACAGTGCGGTTTCAGAGAAATTTTCTTCCGGGAACGCTTAGGCTGTGGAATGAGCTCCCTATCGAGGTTTTCCCTAGAGACTACAGTATAAGGTACTTAAAAAAGGGTATATAATAATAAAGTACAATAGGCGGTCTTATCGCTAAAGCAATCTTTTCCAGACCACCTTTGGGTAAAGGGGAAGAGACGGTAGTTATTTGATGTAATAAGCATATCTAAAAAACACTCATGTTAACAAAATATTAGCATATATTTCGCTTATATATACATAAAAGACATAACATAAATATATTTATTTTTATGTTATGTCTTTTATTTTACACTTTATTGCACCAAGTAAAGAAATAATAAATACAATAAAAGAAGTAAAAAAAAAACAATCTATGACTCAAACAGAATAACCGGTGAAGAGAAATTTAAAGAGAAGATGAGAAAAGAAGAATATTAGGTTTATAAATCTGCCTTTTCCAAACAAAAGAAGCGAAATATATGTATAAAAGCTATAGATATATGAAATATATGTCTAATGGCACTTATTATTATTACAAGATAACAGATAAATTAAATTTCTAAATTCAAAATTGACAGATTCCCATTTATATTTCAATTGAATTGTAATTTAAGAAATGAATTTTCAAAATTCCTTCTTAACTGTAATCTCCTGCTGAACAGAGGTTTTGTTGTTTTAATGTCAGTCAATGTTCTATAAATAAAATTTTGTTTATTGTAAATATGAATGTTTGTCTATTACTTCTTAGCTTTTTAACAGCTCAATCAAACGACATGAATTTTGGCAAATACGTACCATTTCAAATGGCCAAAGACATTGACATTTTTTATCTCAATCATGAAAACGAAGTCGCCAATAAAAACTAATAAACAAATACATAAATAGACCAGTGGGGTTACTCTTGAAATAAATTCCAATAGATTGATATTTCAATTGAGACGTTTCGCACTCAATTCCAATATCAATCTATTGGAACACAACATTAGCGACATGATGATTTCATATTGTTCTGATATATGGACATCAGTATAATTTACCAATACAAACTATTGCAAATCGATTCCAAATCTAAACTAATTTCTAATTTTTATTTCATGAGTGCAGTATAAAAATGTCATAGATCGCTCTTCGCGCTCGCTCAAGAGATCGCTCTTAGCGATAAAGTCGCCCATTGTTTTCTCATTGTGATTATTTCTTGTAATTATTTATATTTATAATAAATTTACTATTGTAATCTTTTGGAAGAAACAATAAATAGTATCTATCTATCTATCTATCATAGGCATAGGCAAAAATGTCATTGGATTACACTGCTATTACATTCAAGAGTAAACGTGCTATTCATCGATGTAGAGAGGGCAGTTGTGTGTAATTGGAAAGTGATTGAAAATTTAGCTATTTACAAATTCGATTTTTTAATATTTCCAAAATATTATCTCTAATAAAAAAAATATCTAAGTAAAAAATTCTAATACGAGTACACACACACAAAGGATTTATGGAGATGTTATTACTATGGTTTGTTGAATGTATGCTTCATTTGCTATTAAATAATTCATATTAAGACTTAACAAACTATATTAATAATATATGTATGCTATATTATTAATATAAATATATTATCAATATAACATAGTAAACATCATGACATATTTAAAAGCAACTTTTGTAAACATAACAAACTAGGATACCATAAACATTAAACTTCATTGAGCGCAACCCAGAACAGACTTGAACCTTAGAAAAGTTTGGGAAAAACCACAGACATAAAGTAGAGATAGACGACGCAAGCACCTCAATTTATAATCCTGTCAATACTAAACTACTTGTTGTTTTTTGTTAATCGTAAACCCTTTCCTTATTAGGCCCCTTCGAAATCATTTGTTACGATGCCCTCTAAACTTTTCGACATAATTTGTATGTGAACTCTGAACCCACATTTAGACGAAATTAAATACGCTACGTTGGGCCTATTTTAGTATAATACACATACTGGTTTTTCAAATTGCCGACGTTTCGACGTAGATTCCACCACGTCGTGGTCATAACAGGACTGCCAATTTTTTCATCGTGTCAAGTCCCGATTGTGTATTTAAAATAATCACTGTTATTTAAGAGTCGGCACTATCCTTATATTGACGAAATCGGAAAAAAATCGATGGAACCACTTAAAAGTATCACTACAATACTACAATACGTATAGTATAATATAGTAAGGCGGTCTTTACTGTACTTATACAATTGTATCGTTGTGTTTATAAATTGTCTTGCTTATTTCCTATACTGTATAATGCAAATAAAGTATACTCATTCATTTATTCATACAATAAAATAAATGAAAATTCATAGTGCTGTACAACTATTACTAATATACTTCCATCTAAAATGTTTATATCAATAGGTATCATATAAAATCTACCTTCCTTATATTTAAATATAATTTTTAAATTCAATAAACTGATCGTATCGATTTCTTATAAGCATTTATTTTGTTCGAAGTGGTGCCGTCCCTTGAAGCTAAAAACCCTTCTGTACACGAATTATAATAGGATTTGCTTTGTAGAACTTGCCGTTTTAAATGTACTACTCCATTCGTATTATGCCCTCAGTGCAAGAGGCTTATTGAATTCGGCGGCTTGTGCAAAACAAATCCTATTATGATTCGTAGAAGGTCGGCTTTTAAATCGTTTACAACTTCCTAAGTATGAAAATGAGTAATGACACATTGTATTTAATTCTTACATGTTTACGACACACACAATTTAATACTCACCGTAAACAAATTCGCGACATACGCCGAATTCTTCGGCAGCAACAATGCGGCCCTAATTTTACAGTTTCCGTCCTTGTCACACACATTTTCGCACTCCCTAACTCTCTCTTCCCCTCTACAATTCTGGCAGTTACCGACACTCAGAATACACAAGAACAAGAAGAACAACCACATTTTATCGATATAACATTTCACATGTATCGTCCCATCACTATTTTCACTAAGTACAACTCCGAATTTTCACGTGGAAACAATATTGGTCACTTCACTATAAACCTGTAACAAAGAAAAAGAATAATATCAATACTAATATTAAATGCATATCATAACAACGTCAATCACACCTTTCAGAATGCACATTATATAAATATAGATATTTGTGAAATAGTAAAATTATTTTTTATATTATTATAAATAAGACTGTTATAAATTCGTTTGTTAACTTTCATTGCCTTTACAGCTCAACTAATCGTTATGAAATTAAATATACATGTACTATATACATGGAATAAAGAAGACAGACTACTGTTTATCCCGGTCAACACATGTAAACGAAGTCACTGGTCAAAGCAAGTAACTATATAATTACATATTATGATGCTTAAATTTACTAAAAATTAATATCGTTGTGTTTAAACGCAGTGTACTCGTATATACCGTGAGTGCGGCGTGTAGGGCAGATATAAACAACAATAGTAATAATGTGAGGGTAGCTGAAAAAACTGCACAGTCTGCCAGTAGACAACGCTTTTCACTTCAGTCTTGCTGTAACCGCGACGCGGTGCAGCCCATGTCGAAACGTCAGCAATAAAAATTATGTATGTTTTTTCTAATAGATTTTAAGGGAATGGTAACCCCGCCTGCGCAATCTGTATACGCTGGCCGGTGATCAGTGAAGGATAGGTGATGATGAAAGCAAGTCAGTTGACCCATCACAACGAATACATCAAGAATAAATCACGATAATTTTCAGAGGAATCGTAAGAAAGACGACCTGATGAGTCCTACCTAATAGGGTATATTAAGGAGAAAGGGATTGTTAGTAATGGGGTCAAATAGCCTCATTACTAGCAATATACGCTGTCAGGTCGATCTCTATGTGGGAGATCCACTGGAAACCACTGTGGCTAATTCTAGTTGAATTCGTCAGGAAGGGCTAACTGACCTGCCCTCATCCTCACCTGTCACCCTTCACTGGTGCCCCGCCAGCGTATACCAACAGCGCAGGGGGTTAGCATTCTATCTTCACCCATTAAAAAAATAGGATATATTACTAGTAATGAGGGCACTAGTCCCCATTGCCAACAATTCCTTTTCCCCAAATCAGATATTTTTCTATTTATTTATACTTTTGCACACATTAAAATATGTCTAGAGGGCGGACTTAATGCCTAATGGCTCTAACCATCAACCGTTACGCTAAACAGAGAGTAAATGGCGATGTATAGATTAAAAAAAATGGTATGTAGGTATTATTTACCTGTAATTGCAACGTGTTATGCTCGTATTATATGTAAACAAAGCAAAAGTTTAAAATAAAAATAATATCAATCGAAAGAATATAATTTACAATACATATCTAAAACTGAACTAGGTAGATTATTATATTTTACGTAATATTATATTAATATGTAATATTTTGGTTAGGTACAAAATGATAATAATGATATCATTTTGTATGATTTACAATTAAATTCAATTTAGATTATTACTTTAATTATAGATTACGTCGACTTATCAAGACAGAGGGCATTGGCACTCGCTTATCTCTGTCTACCCTGTAGGGATCTTAAGTTAAAGATATAGGCGTATACGAAAAACATGACAAATCCATTATATGTATCTGTTACATTACATGCAATATGATAGATTCACAACAATAGGGTAAATTTGAATAGTATATAATTTTTTTTTATTTTTTTATACCACTGAGGTAGCAAACAAGCATACGGCCCACCTGATGGTAAGCGGTTAACGTAGCCTATGAACGCCTGCAATACCAGAGGTATTACGCGTGCGTTGCCGACCCTGAAGAGAACTCTTTACCCCCCTTTTGAAGAACCCCATGCTGTAGTCTCTTGGGAAACCCTTAGCAGGGAGCTCATTCCATAACCTGAGTGCTCGTGGGAGAAAACATATCTGAAACCGCGTTGTACGCGACCATTTAGGCTGTAGGGTATGAGGGTGAACTCCCTGTCGATGGCGAGCCGTACGATGATAGAAAGTGGCCGTAAGCATCATATTGAATAATTCCTCTGAACACAATGCATTGTACAAGCGATAGAACACGCAGAGTGAGGCAAAATCTCTCCTAAGACTTAAGGGTTCGATACCGCTTGCAAGCCTGGGATCATGGACAATTCTTATAGCTCGTCGTTGCACTGAGTCGAAGAGTTCAAGCTGGTATCTAGGTGCTCCCGCCAATAAGTGACAATAATATGGGGCCGGATTTGCGATTTGTAAAGCATTAATCGCTGATTTAAAAATTAAAATTTTAATGCTTATGTTATATACATTTAAAATATACATTATTGTTTATATGCAATTTAATATGGCGAACAAACTAACAAAAAGTGGTAACCATCATCAATAGATCGTCGTAGTCGTAGAATACTGACGGATCTATATATATATTTGTCAGATCCGTCAGTATTCTACGACTATGACGAAATATGAACAGTTCCATGGAAATTACACAACATTACTGTGTCAATCATGGTACCCGTCATGCATTGCCATTCACGGGAGCTATGTTGTTATCATCATCTTATATATCCGCTGCTGAATATAGGTCTCCCCCATAGATTGCCATAAGGGACGGTCCTGAGCTACCTGCATCCATTGAGTCCCTGCAATGCATTTGAGGTCGTCGCTCCATATAGTCAGGGGTCATCCTACACTGCGTTTAAAGGTACGCGATCGTCACTCAAGAGCCTTATTTCCACATCGATTGTCAGTTCTTCAAGGTATATAACCAGCCCATTGCCACTTCAGCTTACTTATTCTTCAGGCTATGTTGGTTGCGTTAGTTCTTTTGCAGATTTTCAGATTCTGTCACGCAAAGAAACTCTGAAAGTAGCCCTCTCCATAACTCGCTGAGTACTTTGACACTTTTACATACGAGCAACCATGTAGGACATGTTTCGGCTCCATAGATCTTCACTGGCAACTCTGTACCTTGAATATCGTAAATTCACTACATATCTACTGCTCAAACCAAAACATAAGCGAAAGAATCACCCAAGCAGACGATAATTGTTTTTTATGCAACTTACAATGGCAAACAAGCTGACGGCCCACCTGATGGAAAGTGGTAACCGTCGCCTATAGACATAAGCAGTACCATGAACATAACAGAGTATACTGTTTTGACCATGATACCCCCCATGCGTTGCCATTCCTGAGGACTCAGGTGTTATTCCTCTGTACCCAGTAAATTCACGCTCACCATTCAAACCGAAACACAGCTATGCAAACACAACTGCTTCACGGTTGAAACACGAATGGGACAGAGGTATCCAAGCAATCGACTTTTGTACAAAGTCTCCCTCTGGTATATATATTTGTTATGCTATATCTTTCGTATATATCATTTATGATCGTTTATGAATAATTTTTTGCAATCGGTAGGGTTCGCTTCCGTATCGGCCCTTTATAAATTTGTCGCTATTGAAGGGCCTGTTTTCTTTATAGAATAAAATATTATATTACTAGCTACGACCTACGACTTTGTTCGCATGACTTGGATATGTTCACTAAAAAGCCTATATACTTTTCCATTGCATGTAGTACTTATATATACCAAATTTTACAATGATTAGTTAAACCGTTAAGGCGTTATATGATAACAAACAGACAAATTCACTTTTACATTTATTACATTAGTAAGAATTCTTTTTTTTCGAATCGACAAAGTTGATCATCACCATCATCATGTCATCTCTTAACTGTTCACTGTTGAACACAGGCCTCCTCCATAAGGGGGTTTTGACAGAGTTGGTGTTATATATAGATTCTCTCAAACGTTTGTGTATTTCAAATAAATATTGTTTTATTTTCAATTTTTTTTTACAACGCAGGGGGCAAACGAGCATGCGGCTCACCTGATGGTAAGTGACTACCGCCGCCCATGATCACCCACAACACCAGCGGCATTGCAAGTGTGCTGCCGGCCTTTTAAATATTGTTAGGCTGTTTGTTATAAATAGTTACTGAAATCTTTTCTGTGTGGGACACTTGTTTAATATAAAAAAAAAACAACTTTTTCCGACACACCAAAATTATTTACTAAATATTTTCTTTTATACACAGCTAATAGTACACTTTCACTTATTTGAAGGTTCACTTTGACTCGCGACGTGCGAGACCCTTGGTTCAGGGTTTTATTGAGCCCGGATGAATGTAACTAGTTAGTTTTACTGGCCATACCGGCGGGCCGAAACCAGTAGGTCTACCATAAAATAATTTCCGAAATTTCGGAGACGAACGAAACAGAAATTTGATATTAAAATTACATAATACATGCCGTTTAAAATTATTAAAAATGTTAAAATATCGTTCCTTTGGACTATTAGGATAGGATTTATGATGAACGAAATGTTAAGCTCCATTTACTGGCTCGATTTCGGTACGAACAAAAACACGAAATTGAGCCCGAAAATTCGGAATTTCATTTCATGGTAGACCACCAGAATGATAACCCCGCCTGCGCTAACGGGATACGCTTGCGGAGCACCAGTGAAGGGTAATAGATGAGAATGAAAACAGGTCATTTAGCCCAACATGATGAATTCATCAGGAATTAACCATAATAGTTTCCAGGGGGAACCGCGAGGAGGTCGGCCTGGTTGGGTATATTGCTAGCAATGGAATTCTCAGTCTCCATTACTAACAATCCCTTTCCCCCCCAGTAAACAATATTACAACGGTCAAACTTTAAATTACAAGCTTTTCATGAAGAAAGTTAGTAATTACAAGTGACAAAGCAAAACTACAGTGGGTTTTGTGAAAATGTCACATCTATTAGCTCCTTTGAGCGTCTTACACGCCCAACAAAGCCTTCCCTTGTCGTACTCAAATTACCACAACGTCCGCAATGTAGGTTAATCCTTTTAATATTTTACATTTAATCATACTAAAGGACAAGAGACGACATAATTCTCTCAAAGATCAAACGTCTTCGTAACAGAATCTTCATGATAAAATTATAATATTTTAAGAGGATTTATTACTGCTTGAGCTAGAAGCGGTTCTACCTACCTTTGTATATATCTTGGAGTTATAATATACTAAGTGCCTTTATTCGTAATATGCTAATATTGTAACAAGAGGTTATCTGTGGCATGGAGAGATATTTAAAAAAAAAAGTAGGTAATAACTACTTTCTAGAAATTATGTCAATCTGTCTATATGTTTGATCTGATACCTGTCGGCCTGTTTGACATTCCAAGAATGACAAACAGGCTAGCAGGTGCGCCACCTGATGGAAAGTAGTAACTATCATCTGTTGATATAAACAACACAATAAGCAGCACAACACACACACACTGTAACCTCTTTCGCACCTCTTAAGCATAGCCTTCCTTAGAACTAAGACGTACTAGAGGGAGACTGTACAAAAGTCGATTGCTTGGGTACCTCTGTCCCATTCGTGTTTCAACCGTGAAGCAGCTGTGTTTGCATGGCTGTGTTTTGGTTTGAAGGGTTGGATATGGCGTGAATTTACAGGGTACAGAGGAATAACACCTGAGGCCTCAGGAATGACAACGCATGGGGGGTATCATGGGCGAAACAGTATAATGTGTTATGTCCATGGTACTGCTCATGTCTATAGGCGACGGTTACCACTTTCCATCAGGTGAACCATCAGCTTGTTTGCCAATCTAAGTTGTATAAAAAAACGTACTCATCTTATTTCATGAATCTTAAATTTTTCAAAAATTAATTTGGGATTGGAAGTTCTGAGGGTTAAATTCTTTTCTTAATTTTGGATCCCCTGACAGGCCACGAATTAAAAAATTCTCTAATTGAACTATAAATGTTATAGCTACACCATACTATCAGTCTAACTGTCCACTGCTGAACATAGGCCTCCACCATAAGGGGAGGTTTTGCCAGAAGTTGCCACGCTTGGCAAGCGGGTTGGCAACTGCAGTTAGGTCTTTTGATATATTTTAAGAGAGGTGCTACTGCCCATCCTTCGTCCATTAAATTCCCGTAGTCGCCACTTACGACACCCACAGGAAAGAAAGGGGTGGCTTATTCTATGCCAGGACCACACGGCTTATTATAGCTTAGGTATCCTATAATATCTATCTATCTAAACAATATATATACTATAACTAGCATCAGTACTATCAATGTTGGGGGAGAAGGGTTTGTCAGTTTTGCGGATTATCAGTTCCATTGCTAATAATATACCCTAACAGGTCGACCACCCCGCGGTCTTCCCTGGAAACCATCGTGCCGAATTCCAAGTGTATTCATCACAATGGGCTAACTGACCTGCTTTTTCATCCTCACCTATCATCTATCACTGGTGCCCCGCCAGTGTATACCGTTAGCGCAGGCGGGGTTACCATTCCATTGTCATCCGTTAAAAAAAAAAGTACTATCAATGTATCAAATTATTTGTACATAATTTCGACTCTATTACAATGTAATACAGTATAATAATTCACCAATCGATATTTTATAGGTACATTTAGGAAAGTATTCATACATCTAATCTCTACTAGTAAGTACAGCATTATCAATCTATTGATATGTGAAAGTGGATTGTTCCGCATCCATCCTATGACATCTTATCTCACTTATATTTATTTTTCTGATACAATTCATGTTTTTCATATGAAACTTATAGTAAATACGCTAACGGCCCACCTTTTAAAAAGTGTTTTTTTTTAATGGGTGATAATGGAATGGCAACCCCACCCGCGCCATCGGTATACACCGGCGGGGCACCAGTGAAGGATGATAAGTGAGGACGAAGCAGGTCAGTTAGCTCATCGTGACGAATTCAACAAGAATTGTTCACGATAGTTTCCAGGGAGAACCACGTGGAGGTCGACCTAATAGGGCATATTGCTAGCAATTTAGCTGTCAAACTCCATAACAATCCCTTTCCCCCCTATAAAAAGTGGTAACCGTCGCCTCTAGACATGAAGATTACTGAGAGCATAATGTGATGCCCATAATACCCTTCATGTGTTCAGGATCTTAATCCCCAATCATACATACATACATACATATCTGTCACGCCTGTCTCCCAGTAGGGTAGGCAGAAACAATGGAACGCCAAATGCTTCGATTCAAACAAACCTCTTTCGCTTCTTCCACATTCATCAATCTTTTCATACACGCTCGCCGGTTACGTGTACTTTTAATTTGGCTCTTCTTCAGCGTCCGTCTAGGGCGGCCCCCTACCGACATCTCCGTTCATTCTTGCTCGATAAATCTCTTTCGTAATTCTTCTTTCATCCATCCTCTCTAAATGACCAAACCAACGCAACATTCCTTTTTCACCCTAATCATCCAATAACAATCATAATTTTCTGAGTTATTTAGCCACTGAATATCCTTAACATGCTTTTAAATTTTCAATCGACTTCGGAAATATGCATATGATATTTTCAATTCGTTGTATTTTTTTTTATGTTTGTTACCTCACAACTCCATCAATTGTAAACCGATTTGGAAAATTCTTTCTTTATCTGAATGGATTGGTCACATAGAAATTTTATCGTTTTAGTAGTTTAGTTTTAAAAAAAAATAACTAATTTTACTACAATTGAAGCCGGTTTTTATTTGGGGAAAACAATCTTAATTATTGTCACTTGAGCGTATTTAAAAAAAAAAGCATTGGAAAAACACTGTAAAGGAAATACTGTTCAAGACAAATAAAGCAATACAATGGGATGTACAAGTACAGAGCAACTCGCAAAAGTTCTTCAATAAACAGAGAATGTTTGAAAGTTTTAAGAACATATAGTAATTTAGGTATATAGCGAGGCACCTCCACAATGCTAAAGTTTTACATTCTAATACGCTAAGTGCTTTATCTCGTAGGTATTATACTATATACCTAAGTATTGATTCATATGGAACCATAGAAATGACAACTGTATTTCTTTTTTTTTTTTATACAACTTAGAATGGCAAGCAAGCTGACGGCCCACCTGATGGAAAGTGGTAACAGTCGCCTATAGACATGAGCAGTACCATGGACATAACAGAGTATACTATTTCGCCCATGATACCCCTCCTGCGTTGCCATTCCTGAGGACTCAGGTGTTACATTGAATCTCTATACTTACTGTATAGATTCAGTAATTTTATTTATCATCAACTTCATTTTAGCCGTTAACTGTCCATTGCTGAAGCTTTCTCCGTGAAGGAAATTTTGCCAGTAGTTCCTGGGTTTGGTAGATGGGTTGGGATTCCCAGTTAGGCTTTTAAAAATGTTTTAAAAGGAACGCTGCTGTTCATCTCCCTACCATTAATTTACTTTAGTCACCTCTTACAACACCCACGGGAAAGTCAGGGGTGGCCAATTCCATGCCCCGACCATGCGATTATTTTACATATTAACCTATTTTTATTTTCAAAAATCTTCTTGCCTATGTTTTAATTAGATCAAAAATAATTATAAAAATTTTCAAAGATAATTTTTAGTATGTTCAGAAAGAATAAGGCGAAAATATCGTGTAACATATTCAACTGGTCCCTACGTAGAATGGGCTACCCCTTCCTTTCCCGTAGGTGTCGTATGAGGCAAGTAAGGGTTATGGAAAGGCCTGTGTTCAATGAACTGTTAATGGCTGATATGATGATCACAATTTGACCATAATTTGACCATAGTTTTATTTATTACTCTCACAAAATAATAACATAATAAAACTTAGAACTACATAGGTTACAATTCAAAACAATCTTTGTAAGAGATCAGTGTCGATAATTTAAGAACCTGTCTTACAGATCACCAGCAACATGATGATGATGATATAAACACAGCCAAATGGAGATTCTCATCCTTTCGCAGTTTGAAAAATGCAAAATATAATAAATACTAAACGAATCCTATTAATATAATAAATGCGAAAGTTTGTAACGATAAATGGATCGATGAATGAATGGATGTTACGCTTTCACGCGAAATTTATTGAACGAATTTGAATGAAATTTGATACACGGGAATATTTTATGTACTGATTCACATGAGTGAAGCCGTGTGATATAGCTAGCAAATAAATAAATTTATAAATTTATTAAACCACGGCTTCAACATGCTATCTCGTCTGCACCACCGGGATATATTCAATATCTACCATATATATATTTATCAAAGAGAGACATTGTACAAAAGTCGTTTGCTCGGGTACCTCTGTTCCATTCGTATTTCTACCATAAAGTAGTTGTGTTTCCATGGCTGTGTTTCAGTTTAAAGAGTGGGATATGGCAGTGAATTTACAGGGTACAGAGGAATAACACCTCAGTCCTCAAGAATGGCAACGCATGGGGGGTATCATGGGCACTATACCACTTTACCACTTTCAATCAGGTGCACCGTCAGCTTGTATAACATTCTAAGTTGCATAAAAAAATCTAGGATAAGAAATGTCCTATGTTATTCTCCATCCCATATAATATACTTATACCAAATTTGATAAAGATTAGTTAAGTAGTTACAGCACTAAGAGGTAATCCACAAAAACACTTTCACATTTATAAATTATAGTGAAAATTAAAAAATATATGAATATATATATATATATATATATATATATATATATATATATATATATATATATATATATATATATATATATATATATATATATATATTTATATTGGCTAGTCCTTAACAAAGGATGTCACGTTTATTACATAATATTTAGATATTGAAGTATGTAATTCCGTTCAGTATTCCAGTAACAAATGAGTAAAATAATCTTATCATAATACTTACTACTGATACGGCGTACTTAAATCCTAATATTCTACTTCCTACCAATGATGTAAATATGAAAGTTTGCAAAGATAACTGGGCAATTATTAGTAATATAAAGGGCTGTTTATTAGTTCAAAATTCTCTCTTCTTATTTAAGAGTTTCCTCTTATCGAGACAACTGATTCATAGATTTTCTTCCAGCCAACTCTATTCCAGGCCTTATCTTTGACCTCCGTACATGATACCTAGTGTTTCCTTTATCAGTCCCATGTAGTTATTTCTCGGTCTATTAATGTTCTTTTCTTATTTATCCTTTAAAAGTCTTCCTTGTTCGTTACTTTTTCTAATCAGCTTATCCAATCCATACATTTATGTTCACATTTCGAATGCCTCAAGCATCTTTTTTTCTACTACGAGACTACTTTCTATATAGTATTTTTTTCTGTATAACGACATTTTTAAATGAATTTTGTAATTGTTACAGGTATTCCTACTTTTATGTTACTTTTCTAAAGATCTTAATTTAAGTGTACTAACTGGCGAGAAATTAAGATTCAGTTATAAATACTTTTCCAAGTATTTCATTTGCGATAAAAATTAGTTTACAACAACATCTAAAACTTTTCCAAATTCAATCCAATAGCATTAGTAGTAATTGAGATATAGCACTATAACAGACGAATGGACGAACGGACAAAGCCGCATAGGTACTAAGGTTTCCTTTGTGCCAATTTGGTTCGGAACCCTAAAAAGTAAACAAATAATAGATCGTCGATATTAGCAGAATATATTCAAGAGAGAAACAAACGCCAAAGAAACATACGTTAAATAAGTAAGTAAGTCTTTGATGGTTTGAAATATCAAAATTGATCAAAGAAATTACTTGTTTATATTTTAAAGCTTAATATGCTTTACAAAACAGATCGATTTCTAGTAATTTCAGAAAGTAATTAACTACTTTACTGGTTTTAAGTTTGTTTTTATTCCAAAATTACTAGTTTTATTCTAACTCTCGTAAGCACAAAAAATTGTTATTGCGGAAAACAATTCGTAAAAGCAAAATACGATATCGACACGTATTATAAGTGACTTCCAATGAGATTAGGCATTTCTGAACCGATTCTAATAATTCTTTTACAATTGATAGGGTTTACATCTGTGTCGATATCATTTTAATGTTGTGACAATTGAAGCAGCGTTTTTTTTTCGTATAAAAAAAACTGCATATTTAAACTGAAATCTATTTGTACCTATACAATAATTTACCACATCTAAAAAACAGGGAAAGAAGAGATTGTTAATAATGGAAACAAGCGATCCCACTACTAGCAATATATACCATCAGATCGAGGTTGGAAGAAAAAGTAAAGATCAAGCTTCCAAAAAGTTAGAAGTGCTCAATAGAATGAGACGGTATTTCATGCCGGAACACCGCCTGAAATTGTATTAAGCTCAAGTCAGACCGCATATGGAATACTGTTCTTACCTATGGGCAGGAACGCCACAGTATCAGCTCCTTCCGTTAGACCGCATTTGAAGTCGGGCGCTTCGAATTATTAATAGTCAGCGCCTTACTGTCCGACTCGACCCACTGAAACTGCGCAGAGATATTGCATCTCTGTGCATCATCTACCGAATTTATCATGGGGAGTTCTCTGAGGAATTGTTCGGATTGATACCTACTGCTGATTTTCACCATCATACAACCCGCAATAAACTAAAATTTCATACCAACCATCTGGACGAGTGGCGGTCTTCCACCGTGCGTTTTTCAAGGCACTTTCTTCCACGCACAACCACTCTTTGGAAACATCTTCCAGCAGCAGTATTTTCGGACCAATATGACATCATAACCTTCAAGAAAAGAGCATATTCCCTTTTAAAAGGCCGGTAGCACACCTGCAATACTGTTGGTGTTGTGGGTGGTCATGGGCAGCGGTAGTCACTTACCATCGGGTCAGCCGCATGCTCGTTTGCTCCCTGTGTTGTAAAAAAAATGAAATTGATGCCAACTTACTCCCTTATTCATAACAAAGTTAAACTTTTCATAAACCCAGTTTAGTTATTGAACTGTTTTGTCTCTTTCTTTTGAGATAAATTTCAAATTAAAAAAAGTGACAAAACAGTGTAATAGTTAAAATAGATTTGTAGAATGTTTTAGTTTTTATAAACAAGGGGATTAGAGTATAGTATAAATTAACCTTTAAATAATATTTAAAAATTAAAACAATATTAAATTAATAATAGATAAAAAACAGTTCAGACTCCTTCACGCTTTGTATCCTAGTAGTGAAACGTAACTGGCTCTTAGACTTAGGAAAACAGTATTCCCTAACAAAACAAAAGTACCTACTTATATTACATTCTTATATCCTAGTCTATTTATAACAATAACACAACGGGTGACAATTTAGAAACAGCTTACTAACAACGTTACTTTATCAAAAGAAAACTTCGTACTCTGTCACTTCCTACTTCTAATATCGTCTTTACATATATTTGTATAATTTATATACAACATTCCAATTTCTAACGTCAAATTTCTAGCTTTATTATTGTGAAATTATTTTCCCGTTAACAATATATGGCAGTGAAATTTAGATATCAAGAAGTAAACAAATTCACTTTTATATAATATTTATATTAGTACTACAATAAAATATATAATTCTTACATAATACTATATATTGCTTTTTATGTAGCAGAGTCACTAGAATGGGTATTTTTTCGGTTTTGTGTAAATTTTTTTTTTTTATATTTCGGAGAAATTAAGTTCTTGAAACAATTTTCAGAAAAAAAAGTGAAATGTGTTTGGAAAAATTTGGGTATTTTTTTTTTTTTTGGATAATCTTGATACTTGTAAGGTATATGGAGATAGTGAAATAGAAAATGGGATAAGAGAAGGAGTGGGTAAAATGAGCTGAAAGTAGGAACAGGAGAAATGCATTGCAGGGAGTCAGTGGATGCAGGTGGCTCAGGACCGTTCTTTATATAAATATATTCTTTATTGCACTTAAACAATACATATAGCGATCACTTTAACAACTTGTTAGCAAGGGAAGGCTTATCTTTGAAAAAGATCTCTTCCAGCCTATAGGCTGTCAGTGGGACAGTCTATGGGGGGAGGCTTATGTCCAGCAGTGTCCAGCAGTGGACGAATAATTGCTGAAATGATAATGTCGATGAATGGTTATGATAACACCGCCTGCGCTATCGGTATACACTGGCGGGGTACTAGGGAGACATGATAGGTGAGGATGAAAACAGGCCACTTACAGGAGAAATGGCCTTTTATCGTCATTCATTTTAAGCCACATAGCAAAACATATTAAAAAAAGGTTCAACTTTGTAGTATGCTAAAAGCCCTGTAAAAGAGTATCGATTCCGAGAAAAAGTATTAGACGTTTAGATAAAAATTGAAATCCGCATCTGGCAACCCTGATGCGTAGTTATGTCTGTGTGGTAACACGCAAAAATCTAAATACCAATATGAAATTGATAAGTGAGCGTTACTATATTTAAAAACCATCTTTGATGTAATCGCTCGCCTCCGATTAGACTGATTAATGACAGCTCTATTTCGAATGTACGCAAACCATTTTTAACGGCATAAACAATTTCAATTGAACCACAGACTGATAGCTCACTAACAAGTCTAATACATTTAGATGATGATGTAAGATATCCACATTTATCACGTATTAAAATAAAACTACTTAAATAGACTTTTGTGGTATATTAATTAATGTCATTCGTCAATACATAATTTAAAAGTAAAGTCCGCACAGTGTCACCGTCGAAATACAACTTGCAATTGTATAAAGCTCAAGTCCGACCACATGGAATACTGTTCTCACCTATAGGCAGAAGCGCCACAGCGCCAACTTCTTTCGTGAGACCACATAATGTCGGGCGGCTCGAATTATTGACGATCAACGCCTTACTATCCGAATCGACCCACTGAAACTGCGTAGAGATATTGCATCTCTGTACATCTTATACCGAATTTATCATGGGGAATGCCTTAAGGAATTATTCGGATTGATACCTGCTGCTGATTTTCACCACCGTACAACCCGCCACAAACTAAAGTTCCATCCCCACCATCTGGATGAGTTTCGGTCCTGCACCATGCGTTTTTTAAGAAACTGTCTTCCACGCACATCCACACTTTGGTCATCAACTTCCTGCATACGTTTAACGTTTCACTTCCTGTTTAGTTCCTCCGAATCGATACAACATTGTAACCTTCAAGAAAAGAGTATATTCCTTTTTAAAAAGCCAGCAGCATACCTGCAATGCTTCTGGTGTTGTGGGTGATCATGGACGGCGATGAACACCTACCGTCAGGTAAGTTAAAGTGTTAAATAGTAGACAAACTAACAGCCTACCGAACTGAAAGTAGTAATCGTCGTAAATAGAAACAGAATCATGAAAAATACACTACACATTATAATGCCACTAATGGGTTGCTATTTTTAAGGAAACGCGGTATTACACAAGCCAAAACAAAATTTACTGCACTAATTTAGATGTAGTTTTCACAGTTTTATTATAAAGATATACCTTAAAATTGTTATTCCTTTGTTTAAGTACATCATCTAGTAATATTTTATTTAATTAATTTTCCTAATTTTAAACTCTTTTTTTTTACAACACAGGGGGCAAACGAGCATGCGGCTCACCTGATGGTAAGTGACTATCGCCGCCCATGATCACCCACAACACCAGTGGCATTACAGGTGTGCTGCCGGCTTTTCGTTACAAACTAGTAATCTCTTTATAGTATAAACAAAGTCGCTTCCCGCCGTCTATATGCTTAGATATTTTTTATTACGCAACGGATTTTAATGCAATTTTTATTAATAGATAAAGTAATTCAAGGTTAATGTATAGTTTAATATTGTTTTGTGTTAATTTATTAAAATATGATGATAATTGTTCAAGATGTCGGAAGAAATCAAGTCAAGTGAGAGCTATCGTCGAAAATTCAGAAAAATAATTAAATAATGTATGACGGAATTTCTCTCCTTTATTAAGACTACAGAAAAAAATACAGTGACCCTATCTATATTACACAGATATATATTTATATATTACGCTTAATATAATCATTTTAAAGTTAAAAAAAAATACGCAAACTTTGTAGAGTTTGGATAGCTCCACATAATTTGTATTGGAGATGGATATAATAGTAATGTTTCTCACTTCGCACTAACACCACATTGTCTCTATATTGCAACCATTCGAAGCCGTGGTATTCCGCTAGTATAATAAATAATAATAAAATTCTAATAATAAAATTAATTTATTTTATTTGGAAGGCAAAAAATATTGCTGTTTAACAAGTATAAAAAAGCGACTTCAGTCTTGAACGCACCGATAAACAACGTGTTATTATAGATACACTACAACGACTTATTTCCTAAATTCTCCACATTATAAATATTGCGTGTCTATATATAAATTTTGTTTCGATACTCGTATAATTAAAATGGAACCAACACACGAGTGAACCTTTTCGATTGCAAAAAGAATTGTGAAAATCGGTTCGGAATCGAATAGCATAATCGCAAAATATTAAACGAATTGGGAAACTGCTTTTTTAAAAATTCCTTTAAAGGTCGCTGTTTCATTCAATACTAGCTATATCCTACGACTTCGCTCGCGTAATACAGCTAGTATTGCAACGTACATAAAATATCCTATGTGCTAAGTGATGACATAGCCTATCCGTGTAGCAAATTTCATTTACATTCGATTAATAGTACAAGCGTGAAAGAGTAACGGTCATCCACATATCCATCGTTACAAACTTTCACATTTATTATATTAATAATATGATTGCTATATTCCTATTAAAATCTAATTTGAACCATTTTTAAACACATAAAATGTAAAACGTGTTATATCGCCATTAGGTATTATGCTTCCGTACCCTGTAATTGTACTGCCATATCTCTCCCATTAAATCTAAACATAGCCATGGCGTAGCAGCGTTTATTTATACCTATTCACACAATTCAGGCGAGTTTCATTTGAAAACATAAAAAAATATAGGTATCTGTACAGAATTTATTAAGAACAAATAGTACATTACTGCAGCGACCAGCGACTGAGGCATGATGGACGAACGTGCAAATGTGGGCCGAGGCATAGCCGAGGCACACATATGTGAGTCCATCAATGCCTAGTTGTGGCCAAGACTTGTATAGTACTTTTCTCAAACAATGCGCAGAAATCAAAAACACAATTTTACTTTTAAGTTCAATGACGAATAACGAACAATAATAATTTTTCACGCGCCATAATGTTCCTTTTTTTTTTAATAAACAGCTTTCTATTTGCAAGCCAGTTCGAAATTTAAATAAAACCTTTTATTAGATACCTCCTTGGTAGCTGTGTTTCGAAGTAAAAGGTCATTCCATTTTTAAATTACAGGACAGATATGAGTTTACATAGTAATTTATCTGGCCGCAAAACACGACAGATATGGATTTTCATACAACTTTTGCCGGCCGCTGCCCGCATGTATCTGGCCAATACGGCAATTTTGATTTATCTCTAAGAAGATTGTCAAAATAATGCTCACATTTCCAAGCATGTTTGAGAAAATATTATTCCATAACAATTCTACTATTCAGTCACAATACAAGCTTTTGGTGTATATATATTTATATATGTTATACAATCTGGGACATTTATCCATATTTTATCCTAATAATATTTTATATACATATATATATAATTATTATAAATAAAATAAGTAATCAACAGATAAACCCTTTAGTTTAAAGTAAAAGTAAAAGTTTATTGTGCAAATATACAAACATATTTCAAAAGAGTAGAAATAACTATTGTTAACATAAAAAATACTGACAAATTCGTTTGTTGCAAAATATACAATGGCAATATTCTTGTAACCACACTCCATAATCTTGCCCTCAGAACTCTTATATTTCTTTGGAATTTCAATAATCGACATTCCCATAAATATTGCCAGTTACACAAGCAATTTCACGTATTTGAACATAATATTTATACGAGTATACCGGGATGTACTTTACCGATTTCCGAAAGAGAGTTCTAAAGATTCTTAAGTATAATTCTTTATAAGATTTAGATTCTTTTTTTTAATAAGCTTTAGATTCGGTATAGGCTCAAATTAATCATATTATGTACCAAAATGTAACCATCTCAGAATATCCATTATTTTTATATTATTAATTTATTTATTTATTGTACCACTTATAGAATAATACAGAACTATATATATATTACAGTTATGAAGTACAAAAGGCAGTTTTATCGCTAAAGCAATTTCTTCCAGACTCTTTAGGTAGAAGAGAAAATATTTTATTATATTCTTTTTATTTTGTACTTGTACTGTGTACCTTCCTGTACTGAACGAGATAATGTTAACTGACTGAAAAGCTAGCATATATCTTCTTCTAAAAAAATAATACTTATATACTAAAACCCAGAGATAAGGATAAATAAATAAACTGAATAATCTGAATAATAATTATATTAAAACACAATTTGAATGATTCTAATGTTTGAATCAATTAAGTACAGTTATTACTTCGGCAATAATTATTCATAATACTAAATGGCAATATTAATAATTATAGATCATGTCCTATAAAAAAACCGGCTTCAATTGTGACAAAACCGGTTATTGTATTTGTATGTATATATATTAATGTAAAAACTAAACTACATCATGATCAAATCAATTTTCGTAAATCCAAACTTTAAATACATCCTTTTAGATAAAAAAATAAATTTAATTAATTTTTCAAATCGGTTTAGACCTGACGGAGTTATGATGGTACCTACATTTATTATGGTAATAAACATAAAAAATATACAATCCAATTGAGAACCTCGTTCTTTTTGAAATCAGTTGAAAAAGAAAACGCTAAAATAAATAAACAGAGCTTCAAAAAAATTGAAATGTGTCAAATGAAAGTATACGTCGAGTTATCAGATTGATATTAAGTGGAAATCCTTTAAGGAAAAGTACATTACCACATTTTACCTTACCAGACATATCATTATGTTGTCGAGTTATCAGAGAGTCTTAAAAACCAGTGAAAGTGTTATATAAATTGTTTTATATTGAGAGAAAATGTTTTTCTAATATAATTTAACGTCTTCTGTGACGTAGTGGTGGCCACGTTGCTTTGCTTAGGTATATAAGTCCCTGAATTCGACTCCCGGTTAGACTAATTTAGGAAATTATATTTTCTAAATGGTCCCGGGATTAGGTACCCTGGTTGTGCCTCCAAATGTTCGTTGCCCAGATATTTATAGATTGAAGACTAGGCAATTGATGTGATTGGATTATTCTAATTAATTCAAAAACAACGACGTATAAAAATTAATAAAATAGTAATGTATAAATGACGCTTTTTCATATAATACCCAATTGGACTAACACGCTACTTAGATAGTATAATAAACTAGATGTTATTTTGCTGAAGTCCATATGACCGGTTATTTTTTTTTTTTGATCAGTGAAAATGGTTTGGTAACCCCGCCTGCACTAACGGGATACGCTGGCGGAGCACCAGTGAAGGGTGATCGATAAGAATGAAAACAGGTCAGTTAGCCCATAATGATGAATTCTTCAGGAATTAACCATGATAGTTTCCAGGGGGAACCGCGAGGAGGTCGACCTGATTGGGTATATTGCTAGCAATGGAATTCTCAGTCTCCATTACTAACAATCCCTTCTCCCCCCCATATGACTAGTTAGAAAGTTGAAGAACTTCTACTAATAATAATAGTAATGAATCTTGAAACATTGATAGTCTCACACTTAAGCGGTACTGGAATTAAACAAAATAATTCAAATCGAGCATATTTCGATGTTTCGGACATACCATTTTTTTAATATATGATAATGGAATGGTCCCTGCGCATGTCAGTTAGTCCATCGTGACAAAATCACCAATGAATCAATCACTATGGTTTCCAGGAGGAACCGCGAAGAGATCGACCTGATAGGGTATACGAGTATTGCTAACCCTAATAGGTTGCTAATCCTTATTACTAATAATCTCTTAATTTTTCAAACATTATTTTTACGAGTAAGTCAACAATATTTAAACGCATTCCAAATTAATTACCCAGTGATAATTAACTTCCTTACTCAATATTATATATGTAAAAATGATTTTTTTTTATTCGTTACATATATAAAAACTTATAAAACCATGTAAGCTAAATTATTATAAGCTAAATTATAAGCACATACATAATAATTATTACACGCTATGATATGACAAGCGGAATAAGTAGCACTATAATGGTTCTTCTATACCATTTTGACACGGAATCCTAATAATTGAAATATGTCATATAGAAGTAAACGTCGAAAGCTTAAAATGATATTAAGTAAAAATCCTTTTAAGAAGCACGCATTTCAATGATATATATGTGCCTGTCAAATTATAATAAAGTCTCCAAGCGTTAATATTGAAATATGGTGACATCTGAACGATCTGTTATTTCTTAAAATAATCTATACACATATAATAAAATTGTAACTAGGCAATATCTGTATATGGGAGATATTTAAAAATTCAAAAATCAAAAACTATAATGAGGGGACTTAATAAAAATAGCAGAAGCCAAACCAATAATTTTCAGAATTATTATATGTGTGTATATTTGTTTATCATATATTTGTATATATAGCCGTTTCGGTCCCGGCATACAATGGGCCACCCCTTCCTTTCCCATGGGTGTCGTAAGAGGCGACTATCCCTTAGTCCATAATCTCCTTTAGTCGCCTATTAGAGGGATGGGCAGCAGCGTCCCTCTTAAAACATCTGTTAACGCCTAACTGCAGTTGCCAACCCGCATGCCAAGCGTGATAACTACTGGCAAAACTCCCCTTATGGAAAAGACTTATGTTTAACAGTGGACAGCTAACAGTTCAAATAATAATTAAAAAATATTTGTTTCGGCAAGCAAAAAGTACTACATCAAATTAAATGTGATTTTCACAATTATCTCTCTAAAGGTCTTTCATAAAATCTGGTGAATACTTTATCTAGATGCGCCATCTAGAATTGATGTGTTTTTTAGTTTTCCTATTTCCTCAACCAGCGGTAACAAAATCGTAAGCAAACATATAAATAATTTTCAATATTTATGAATATTTATATACCAAGCGCTCTGTTAACAAACCAAACTTGTTTTGTTATTTTATGATAATAAAATTATACAATAATATTGCAAAATATATACAGGAACTAGCTTTAAATCATTTTAAAGTCAATTTAAAACGTTAGCTCTAGGAAAATGTTTTTATTCGATAAAAGAGTTTGCTACAAAATGATTATGATGTTTTAATTATTCAAATAAATTTATCTCATACGACGTTTTAAAAGTTTAATATGCCATTTATTTACTACTTATTATTTTTATTGTAAATAGAATAAATATTGTTACTGTAAAGTCTAAAATTATCTAAAATGTATCTACGTTCCTCCATGTAATCGTTCCTTATAGCAGTCTATGGGGGAGACCTATGTCCAGCAGTGGACAGCTAATGACAGAGATGATAATGATCCGTGCAAGGTCAAAAACTCATGAAAACAAATTCATATTTTTTCATAATATACATTTTTAGGAAAATATTAACGTACAAATTAGCTACTAAGTCTAAATACAATTTGGCAAAATGCTATTTCATTTTTCTTTATACTTCTTTCACAGCAATTAATATAAGTATAAAAAGTAGATTAGGAAATGAACAAATTATTTTTTATTTTTAGAAAGTAATACTTTAATCTGTATAAAACGTTAATAATTATATATATATATATATATATATATATAATATATTATTAACGTCCCAATTACTAACAATCTTTCTCCCCTCGATATCTGAGTGTTAACAAATTGCCAGTAACTGACTACTTGTTAATAGTATATAATAATTTACTTCGCTATATTCAGTACCTAGTTCAAAGGCGAAACACGTAGGTAATGTATTAAAGAACTAGTAATGGTAGAATAGAACAAATTACCTAATACATGAGTAGATATCTGTACCTAATGAACTTTCGTAAAATAAAGTCTTTTTATTTGAAGAGAAAAAAAGATATTTTTTAAATCCCTTGCTCCCTGACATTAGAATAAATAAGGAAAAATTATTTTTACTAGTGGTCGCCCAGAGGTCAAATTCGACCATAACATTATATTGTAATAAATGAATTTATTATGGTTGTTCGACATTCAATAAGATAATAAAATAATAAATAATGTTAATCTATTCTCAATTTGTCCATAGACTTCAACAATGCACAAAAGAGTGTATATATGTTTGTGTGTGTCAAATACATGCTATTGTGTGTATTATTTTTATGAACTTGCATCATTTTTATAAACTATGCATAATTAAAAAAAATACTACATAAACTATAAGTGCAAAATTGCATACTCCTACGTCTGCACAATTTTCGCAAAAAGAAGTTCAAAGTCACAAAATTCTGCGACTTAGTATACTTAAATTTTGGAAGTGGACAATAAAATAAAACCTATTCTATGTACAAACATTGTCTACTTAATTACAAATTTATTGCATTAGTAAGATTTATTTTTATATTTTAGTAGAAAATTTCCTTAATGTCACCGCCGAATGGTAGAGCACCCAGGAGGCTGGCCGAATTGCCCCGCTGTCCCGCTGTATGGCGATTGAAATGTGCTGGTATATATATATATATATATATATATATATATATATATATATATATATATATATATATATATATATATATATATATATATATATATATTATCATAATAAAATCATAACCTGACAACCAGAAAACTGACATATATTTTAATCGCCATATATCATAATCAAATTCGTCGCAATATCTAATAAAAAAATACTATCATCAAATCTGTTGTTTTAATAGTATTTTAAAATAAACAATTAACTTTCGTAATATTTACCCGACACTTATCTCGCGGACCCAAACAAACTAAATACTCGTAAAGCCTTGTTTTTTCCGAGTAACTGTGAGCTCGACATTAAAACAAAACAACAGAGTCTTATGAAGGAATGATTAATACAAAGTTATTTTGTTACACCACAGTTATACAAACAGTTAGTTTGTTAAACCGAATTATATTATTGTTTTCAGCTACCATATATTTAAATAACTATACCATGTCACCGTTAACTGTCCACTGCTGAACATAGGCCTCCCACATAAGGGACATTTCGCTAGTAGTTGCCACGCTTGCCAACCACAATTAAGCTTTGGTGATGTTTTAAGAGAGACGCTGCTGCTCATCCCTCGACCATTAACTTCCTTTAGTCGCCTTTTACGATACCCACTGGAAAAGAAGGGGTGGCCTATTCTATGCCGGGACCACACGGCCAATAACTATAGTCTGTTTAAATAGAATTTAATAAAAATTTAAACAAGTATTTGACAAAACCATAAAACTTAACAAAAATTATATTTATATTAAAAGTGAATATACAAAAGTATTTAAATAAAAAATTAATAAAATTGTTATATTTTTAGTGTCAAATCTAAATATATAAAATGTTGATTAAATATTTAATACGAAAATGATTCCAAGAAATAAATACCGTTTGAGGATAGGAATGGTAATGAAAGTAAGTCGTTACGTTACCAATTTTTACACGTTTATTTTATACGATTTGGGCTATAGGTTCGGACCTATAGGTGCATCATTGATCTTACGTTTGATGCATCATCATATTCTATCATAATAAGTACATATATAATAACATTAATTTAGTAATTTATTTCAATCATCAAGAATCATAATAGAGTACATTAATTGTTGTATATTATATAAATACACATACATACACATACATATCCGTCTCACCTGTCTCCCATTGGAGTAGGCAGAAACAATGGAACACCAAATGGCTTGATTCTAAAAAGACCTCTTTCGCTATCTTTCTATTACGAATTCCATGTTCAATTCAAAGATATTTGTCTAAAATTACATCGAAATGCGAAATTTTAATAGCGCTTTAATAACTTTCTGTTGAGAAGAGAAAAAGAGCGTCTTCAATCGAAAAATTAATATAAAACCAACATTAAAATAAACCCTATGGATTTCTGAAATTTTATAAAAATCCATTGAGATATAGCGACATAGATAAAGTCACAAAAAAAAATTGACGAAGACTGCTTAAATATATATTGGTCTATGTTTATTACTCTTATACTATCAATATAATATATACCATTCATAGATTAAGGATAGTTTATTGACATTTTATTTCTGTGGTAGGTACAGAAAACATAGTGACCCCAAAAATAATATACATAAGAAATATAACATGCTCGAATATGAAACGCATATATGTCCGCAGTATATCCAATCTCATCAATGAAATAATTCTCCATTCTGACCATTTGCTGTATGAAGTGACGCCTAATACCCTCATCACGTGACCCTCGTCCATATTTACTTTCATTTCAAACCCATCCAAAATTATCTCAAGGTTATTGCTAAATTTAAATATGGCTTCTATCTGTCCGGGTGTTGTCTGTTTTGAATAACAAAAAAAGAATGAAATATTACAATCGACAATTTTACAAATTAATAGCCCTTGTAAGAAAATACAGGAAATATTATCATCACCTTCGAAGACAGGGCCGTATCTGTTAAGCAGTAAGGTGTTTTTACGACATTTTTAATTAATAATTTAATTTAATTTAAAAATGGAATAGTAACCTCGTCTACGCTGATGAGATACCAGTTAAATATTATAGGTAAGAATGATGTCAAATCATTTAGGCCACTAGGAACTAAATTCACCAGGAATTAATCACGATAAATTCCAGAGAGGAACGCGTGGTGGTAAACCTGATATAGTATATCACTAGCAATGTAGGTCAACATCCTTTTGCTAATAATTTCTTCTCCCTTTGTGTACATATTGAATATTTCACACCACGAGTCATTCGGATTACGTTGTAAAAAGCTATCAAACTTTTTATACCGGAGAAAGTCACGCTTTATTGTAAACTGGGCACGCATCCTTACCAAAACTAAATGAAGTTATTTGAGAAAAGGTCGAATTTACACAATAATAGGCACTGCAATAAAAAAAACCTCATACATAATTTAAGATTTTGTTTATTCCACAAAATGCAACGGTTTTCATCGTAATATGATTAGCTCGAAATGAACAAATAATAAAGCCTCTCAATTTAAAAAATAATCTTCAAATTAGGTGCTGAATTAGCAAAAAAATTCAAGTCGAATTGAGACCCTTTCCCGTTTTAAATCTCGTTAAAAACGAATATTGGCTACTGTTCAACCAGTGAAATAAATATTCGTAAAATAAGACCACATTGTAAACCATACTAATAATGTAAACTAACTTTAGCCTACGACTTCATGCACAATTTTGAAAGTAAATAAATATATATTTTCCCCTAAACACATAAAATATACCACGTCTAATTTATATAATCTTTAGGCATATAAAGTTAGATACATTATTCACTAACAAGTAATACACAGTCCTTAACACCCCTCAAATCTTTTTTTTTTTTAATATTTGCTATGTACTGACATCTAATTACAATTTTATTATGTTAATTAAAAATCCAATAAACATTTCCAGAAGACATATCGAGATAGGCAAAAATTCTAAAAATAATTCTTTCGACTTTTATTGCTCTTAAACCCCTCATAATTTTTTTTTCTTTATAATCTTTTATGTAAAGTCTAGAATCTTATTTTATATTTTATATATATATTCAAAAAAAATACTTAAGAAGTAGAAATCAAAATAATGGTTTTTAGAATATTTGTCTGTCTGTCTGAGAGGAGTAAATAAACAGTTTGATCGAAGGCACGATGAAAATTCTATTATTTCTAAATATGGAAATACGATAAATGTAATAATAATAATTTAGTATACATATACTACATAAAATGGAGGAGGATAAAGTTTACTTTTCACGCAAACAAAGTCGCGGACAGAAGCTAAATACGAGTATAATAAAATGATTACTTTGACCATTAAGACCGGACTCCAAATTGCGCACTTTATGAAAAACCCAATGACTCCGGCAAGCTAATTATAAATTGGTAATTAAGAAATGCTGCGTGATCACTTCGTTATCAAATTTAATTATTTTAATTGAAATTGTCCAAAACAACGATACCTTTGTATCTCAGTCGCTTCGTAATCATTAAAAGAGCTAGATGCACTTTTATATGAAAAATAGCATCATAAGTGATCAATTAACAATACGAGTAAATTAAATAATTTTAGTTCATAAATCATTCTGCAGAGACATTACTGGTGTTTACTTGTTTATCCTTTTTATGTAATGCAAAATTTGGCAAAATTTCTGATAACAATTACTGAGCGATTTTAGGTTAACTTTGCGATACTACAGTTTTATATACACTATCGGGACCTACGCTATACCAGAGGGAGACTTTGTACAAAAATCGTTTCCTTGGGTACCTCCGTCCCATTCATGTTTCAACCGTAAAACAGTTGTGTTTGCATGGCTGTGTTTCGATTTGAAGGATATGGCAGTAAATTTACATGGTACAGAGGAATAACACCTGAGTCCTCAGGACTGGCAATGTATGGGGGGTATTGTGGGCGAAACAGTATACTCTGTTATGTCCATGGTACTGCACATGTCTGTAGGCAACAGTTACCACTTTCCATCAGGTAGAATGTCAGCTTATTTACCATTCTAAGTTGAATAAAAAATAAACTTATGCGACGAAAAATTATTGCAAGTACAATAAATTGTACCTACATACATGCTTCTTCATTATCAATGTTTCAACGTGGATTGTATCACGTCGTGGTCACTGGAAGACCAAAATTTTTCATCGCATTAAGTCCTGATAGTGTATTCAAAATATGTGTAAATAACGCAAAAGTTTAAAATTAACTATTGCAAGATTATATTATTAGAAAACAAAACGAATCCCATGCACCAAAGTTGAATACGGCTCTGTCTAAATAATGATCCGAGTTAATTAACCATACACGTGCAAGGAGTTCCATGTATATATTTACAAGGAATAATAACACTCTACCTGAATATTTGAATTTCGCAAAAGCCGAGAACAATTTTGATATAAACATTCCTGTGTATCAAGTTGAGCGACCAGCTAAATATAATTATACAAGGAGCAAGAGAAAGTTCACAATAATCCCAATCCCAGTTACAGGTACTACGTATTTGGGAAAATGAACAAGTTACTTTCCGGAAACACCGGTCGGGTTATAAAATAATTTTTGATCATTTTATACTAAATCGATTACGGTCTGGCATAAATATATGAAACACTCAAAATTCACATACTTATACATAACATATTTTGAATAGTGGTCACACTATTAAAATTTTAAATTTTACTTAAAAAATAGTGAGTTCTATGGTAAAAGTATAATAAGGAACCAGTATACTCAACAAAAAACAACAACAAACAATGTACAGAATAGTAAGATCGATACACCCGATCGTTCTTAAAAAAAATCTAAATCGGCGAAAATATTGTATATCATATTCATAAAAAGCAGAAACAAATCAGAAAACCGCTTTTTTTCTAACGATTTTTAATCAACTTTGAAAAATTGATCAAAAATAAAAGAAATAGTGGTTACCACAGTATATGAGTGATTACAAATAAATACTTTAGTTTACTATACATTATTTTTAGCCAACGATTGTACATCTTGTATCGTTTGTATATCAAAACAAAAAGCAAAACAGTATAGTCTGTTATGTCCGTGGTACTACTCATGTCTATAGGCGACGTTTATAACTTTCCATCAGGCGTGCCGTCAGCTTGTTTGCCATTCTAAGTTATATAAAAAAATAAAAAAAATCAATGAAGGAACTACCATAATTCCTAATTTCAAAACAATAATATTGCTAGTCATAAGGTAAAATATTACAATAATTAAGAAGAGAATTTTATTCAAATTATTAGATGTATTATTTATCTACTTTTTTTACGTTCTTCGTTTTATTGTTCCATTTGTTAGGTAAATATTTAAAACTATAATATTATCTGAAAGTATTGATTTGAGTCAGCCCTAAATTTTAATATGTAATTTTTTATATCTATAAACATCTTTTTGTATCAATGTATTATCTCAATATTGTGCATGTCTATAATTGATGCAAATACTATATTTCGTTTTCTAATGTATGCTGTCGATGTATGTATTTGTATTGTGAATATGCCTAAACGAATAAATAAATAAAGTCGTTAGCTTGGATACGTCTCTTCTATTCATGTTTCAACCGTGAAGCAGTTGTATTTTTTTTTATGAATGATAATGGAATGGTAGCCCCGCCCGTGCTATCGGTATACACCAGCGAAGCACCAGTAGTAGATGATAGATGAGAATGAATGTAGGTCAGTTGGGTCACCATGATAAATTTGACAAAAATTAAACATAATGATTTCCAAGGGGAACCGCATCGAGGTCGACCTGAGACGGTATATTGCTAGCAATGGGACTATTAGACCTCATTACTAACAATCCCTTTCCCCTCAGCAGTTGTATTTGCATAGCTGTGTTTTGGTTGCGAAGCATGGGATATGGCAGTGAATTTACAGAGTACAAAGGTATAACACCTTATTTCTCAGGAATAGCAACGCATGGATGTATCATGGACGAAATATTATACTCTGTGATGTCCATGGTACTGTTCATATCTATAGACGATGGTTACCACTTTCCAGCAAGTGAACCATCAGCCTGTTAGCAATTCTAAATCACATAAAAAAATATAATAATTTAACCAACCCTTTTTGGTACAATAATTTCTATAAAAAAATCAATTGGCGTGACTTTTCATTTCTTACGTACAACTGTACTCGAATAAATGAATGATGAGTTGTAAAATATACAGTATCATTATTGATAAGGATATAATCTATAAATGTACAATTACACAGCACTAAACTTTATTAGTTCCTTCAAATATAATTAATAACATAATAAGGCTGCATTTATCACCTATATGCACGTGCACCAGAGGGAGACTTTGTACAAAAGGCGATTGCATGGGTACCTCTGTGAAGCAGTTGTGTTTGCATAGCTGTGTTTCGGTTTGATGGGTGGGATATGGCGTGAATTTACAGGGTACAGAGGAATAACATCTGAGTCCTCAGGAATGGCAACGCATGGGGGGTATCATAGACGAAACGGTATACTCTGTTATGTCCATGGTACTGCTCATGTTTATAGGCGACGGTTACCACTTTCCATCAGGTGGGCCGTCAGCTTGTTTGCCATTCTAAGTTGTATAAAAAAAAAGTATATATAACTATTTATATGTAACTAGATTTCTTTTAATGCTTGAAAATGGAATAGCCTTGCCTGCGCTACCGACATACACTGGCCGGGTACCAATTAGTGATGATAGGTGAGGATGAAAGCAGGTTAGTTAGCTCGTCGTACTCGTAACCCATTCAAGTAAACTACGTTAGTTACCGGTAGTAGCTACGTTAGTTAGGAGGAACCGCGGAGAGGTCGAACTGATAGGTACACAGCAATGAAGCTGTTGCTGAGACCGGATTACTAACTATCCCTTTCCCCTCTGTAAATAGCTGACCTGACAAACGTTGATTTGCTACCCTACCGACACCTAACAGATGATTTTTTTTATCAAAATAAAATAATATAAAATTAACTTTCAACTAAATATAAAATTTTGTTGAAAACGGTTGAGTGATGGCAAAGATTAACGTAGACAAATACGGAATTTTTATATATAAAGATAGAAATTAATATATGTTATAGATAAAGTGATTAATTAGGGCATTATTTATAATGTCCGGGCATTATGAATAATGACAAGCTACATCGGGCCAAGTGATTAATAATTCTCTAAACTTCATTATTTATCTCATTGTCTAGTCATTATGTATATTGCTACGTGATCTATCTAATCTATCTAATAATGTAAATACCTACATTGGAAGCGGTGCGGGGAGGGATGCAAACGCGATCTAATATATTGTCTGATATGATTGTAATGGTGGCTGATGAATAAATCTGATAAATTTAGTAATAAAAATTAACTATATATCTCAAAACGCCATCAAAACAATAATTGTAAAGAGAACTCAATTGTTAATGTTGTAATCTAACAATCCCATTGCTAGCAATGTACCTTTATCAGGTCGACCTTTACACGGTTCCCCCTATATACCAATTAATTTACTAAATAATTACTAATTAATGCCCCCCAATAGGTGACATAAATTTCAATAGTTATTATCACATTGTCTTCTCATATTGGTTTATTTTCAAAATGCCCGGTTATTATGTATAATGTCCAATTGATCATTTGATCCATAACGTATACATCCACAATATATGTGACTAACTGAAACGGCTTAATTAAACAAGCGGTTCTAAGAAAGTAAATAATATTACATATCTAGATGTATATAATCTTAGATATACGAGTACATACATTCGAAAAACATAATGTAGCCTTTTCTTCTGTAATCAAGTAAATATTTTTGTGTCCAGCGCATTTCTATGAAGAGATAAAATAATAAACGAAAGTGGCCTGTGAATCAAAACATTCTGCATGAACAGTTCTATAATATTTCTTTGTATCTTATTCAATAGATGACAGACGAGATGTTTTGGTACGATGACATATTTTATTTTTACTGGACGCATAGAAATAATCATGACCATAGAGTATTAACATATAAGAGATAATTACCACTTAATGTTTCGTTTGAAAACATTAATATCCGAGTTTCTTGTTCAATGTAAAATAAAGATAATTCAATGTAATGTAAGTTTAATGTAAAAGAAAGTAGAATATATATATACGTACGTACATACATACATATATATATATATATATATATATATATATATATATATATATATATATAAAAAAAATTTGCATACTTTTAGATAAGGCGAACCTAAGGCATAAGGCGTACAGACCACATTTTAAGCAAATAAATTATTATTAATAATAATAATAACTAGCAATATTTTTTATACCACTGCGGTGGTAAATAACCATACGGCCCAGCTGATGGTAAGTGGTTACCGTAGCCTATGTACGTCTGCAATTTCAACGCACGCGTTGCCGACCCTGAAGATACCTTTTTATCCATTTTTCCAAATGACTTCTCGATGAAAATTATTTCTAAATAGTAAAGTACACTTACACACATTGATATTTCACGTTCACACACAACACACGTTCATATAGTTCATATGGAAGTTATTTTTGTTTATCACCCATTTGATTCATATTTATTTTTTAACATTACCATGAATTTGAATATGCTATGATTATTAGATAATCCCAATCTTATATTGTAATGCTGAAATATTTTTAAGAGAACAAAATTATTTTTCATTTTTATTTCCTGTCTTAAAAAAATATTAAGACCCTTAGCATTAAATACCATTATATTTCATTAAATTCGTATTCAGTGAATAAAACATTAAATTTCCTGGACAAATGGTGTTTTTTAATTAAATAAATAAACAGTCTTCATTTTTTATGAATACGCAAAGAAATTTTCTGTACTATTGTCATCAGAGACTTCATAATAAAACCATCAAATTGTCTATAATAATAATTTTTTTTTTTATTTATTTATTTATTTTTAGATAACTGGGATCCATTCAATAATGGCTCACCCGTCTGAAGATAACGGCCTGACTCAGCAACTTTGTCCTTACACGTAGCAACAACAAATAGATTTATTTATTATGAAAATAAATGTATGTTCAGCGATTTATAGTACTTAAGTAACTATATACCAGAGAGAGACTTTGTACAAAAGTAATTTGCTTAGGCACCTCTGTCCCATTCTACCGTGAAGCAGTTGTGTTTTCATGGCTGTGTTTCGGTTTGAAGGGTGGGATATGGCAGTCAATTTACAGGGTACAGAGAAATAATACCTAAGTCCTCAGAAATGGCAACGCATGGAGGGTATCATGGACAAAACAGCCTGTTCATGTCTATAGGTGAGGGTTACCACAAAGAAAGAGATTCTATGTTCATCATATCATTATTATATCAGCCGTTAACTGATCACTGCAGAACATACCGACCCTTTTGGGGGGGTTTTCCAGTAGTTGTCACGCTTGCAGGCAGATTGGCAACCGCAGTTAGGCTTTGGAGATGTTTTAAGAGGGACGCTGCTACCCATCCCTAGCTCTCACTTAGTCGCCTCTTACGACACTCATGGAAAAAGAAGGGGTAGCCTATTCTGTTCCGGAAACACCCTAATAAATTCCGTTAATTACATAAGAAATAATCTAATTTCGAATTAATCAATTGCATTAAGAATTGATAAGTAAAAAAGAAACAATCGAATTGACGAATTCCTTATTAAGCAGAAAAGAGAAGACTTCAGAGAGTAAGAGACGAAACAAATCCATATCTCTAGTCTTATAAATGATTTTTTATTGACAATTGCTACCGATAGATCACCGATTCGCATCTGTACTGCTCAGTTTTCTCGCACTTATCAAGCTCTGCTCAATTTTCTGATTGAGCAGTCTATTGATATTTTTAATGACAACTTATAGATTAGATAGATTTTCTAATTGTCGTTTAAAATTTTAAAGTTTGTGCCATGAACTTACAGCTCACTACACGTTTACGGAAACTGTAAATGAAATGAGCAATTTATATTTAAATAAATAAATGATTAGATGATGTTACATGCAAAATACATATAATTTTACAGTAATAAAATGACTACATACGTGTAAGTAAAAGACGCGCGATACCTAATCTATATAGGTAGGAATGTGACTGGTCTATGATATGTCTCAGAATCGTATCGACTCGAAAATAATTTAGATTCTGTCTATTTATAGTATTATTAGATATAATCAATCATACAATTCGATATGAATGATAAATATATCATTTAAATGACATGACATTTGATAAGAAAGAAGTAAGAAAAATAAGTTGTTAGATTTATTTATTATATTATGATTCTATTGGTTTGAAACGAGGAAACGTAAACAATATTAAATCGACTAATCAGTAAATAAAATGAAGAAAACACATTAGTTATCATTATTAGGGGGTATCATGGACGAAACAGTATACTCTGTTATGTCCATGGTATTGCTCATGACTATAGGCGACAGTTACCACTTGCCATCAGGTGGGCCGTCAGCTTGTTTGCCATTCTAAGTTGTATAAAAAAAAAGTTAGTATAAAAGAGTTTGTATAACATACTAGTAATCCACCCCGGTTTCGTACGGGTTTTTGAAAATAACTTCATCATCATATCATTACGTCAGCCATTATCTGTCCACTGGTGAACATAGGCGTCCCCCTATGGGGGGATTTTGCTAGTAGTTTGACAGACGTTTCGCCAGTAAATGGGCAGTCGTTTTTCCAGTAGTTTGCAATGCTTGATGCTTGCGGATTAGCAACCGCAGTTAGGCTTTTGGTGATGTTTTAAGAGGGACGTTGTCCATCCGTCGACTATTCAGTTCCTTTAGTCGCCTCTTACAATATCTACGGACAATTAAAGGGTGTGTGGTCCATTCTATATCAGAACCACACGGCTACATGTCGCTGGAGCTGTACATATATAGCAACAGCTGAGACGGCTCCTATTACCAGCAACATTAATTGTTTTTTTTTCTTTTTGTTGTTTTAATTTTTTATTTTCTTAATACCGGTAATAAAGGTTATCTATCTATCTATCTAATAAGTCGGTAACGTAAGGAGTATATATTATAAATTTTCAAAAGTACCCACTCAAAATCATCATCTTACAATTCCAATAAATATATATGTCATGGTAAAACACTTATATTGAATGACGTATTACGAACACTTATTATTGAAGACTGTTGCACATCTTGAAAGTATAACTGGAAATCTATCTTTGGCTTGTATGCTAAAGATAAATGCGAGAGCAGTTCTATAATCCTACTAATATTATAAACCAGCTGTTGCCCGCGACTTTGTTCACGTGAATCAGTATATAAAGTATTCTAGTATAATATTAATATTCTTGTATTTACCTCTTATAAGGTCTCATGCCCAGTAGTGGGACATCGATGGATTTTTAAAAATGGATGATAATGGAATAGTAACTCCTGAGCTGCGTCTTTAATATTTATCAGTGAGGAATGGAAGATGAGGTCGATTAGCCACCACCATTGGAAACCATGATGGTGTCGAGGTATAACCGCGTAGAATTCGACCTCAATAGGATGTATGTTAGCAATGGAACCACTGGTCCCCATTAATAACACTCTTGTTTCCTTGATTTGGATAAATTGTTATAATCATAAAGTAGTTCTACTTACCTGAATATCTTTCTGAATCATTATCATCATATTAACCGTTAACTGTCCACTGCTGAACGTAGGCCATGTTCAAAATTTCATGAACAAATTTACTTTTATTCATGGCCATATTCATGGCCATGAACAAAAGTTCAAAGTTAACGTTCCCCCATACTCTGCCATAAAGAACAGTCTCGAGCTACATGCAATCACTCACTCTCTGCAATGCATTCGTTGCTCCATCTAGTAAGATGGAGCAACGAATGCATTGCAGAGAGTGAGTCTTCCTACACCGCGTCTGCTTGTACGAATTCACCACTCAAGTTCCTTTTTCCCCCATCGGTTGTCGATTCTTCGATATCTATCTGAATATCGTTTTAGAATAATTTATTATCAATTATTTTTATACTTTTTTTTTTACTGTCAAAGAGGCAAATGAGCAGACGGTCCACCTGATGGAAAGTGACTACCGTCACCCATGAACACCTGCAACACGAGAAGCGTTGCTTGTACGTTGCCGGCCTTTTAGATATGTTTTATAAAAAACAATTAATAATTTATTTTCTTAGAGATACATTAAACCATTTCCATTGTTATCCCCATTTATTTTGCAACCGTAAAAGATAATGTTTTCAGTTATATCTAATCTCGAGTGCTCAACTGCTGTGCTATAAGTGGAGCGATAAAATGAAGAGTACGATGGTACATTGGTCAAGTTCTCCATGTCTAACTTCACTTTGTGCATGATATTATTTTTTAAAAGGATGCAAATGGAATGGTAACCCCGCCTGCGTTATTGCCTTACGCTGGCGGGTTTTTATTTTAATTGGTGGAAATGAAATGGTATCGGTATAAGGTGGCGGGGCACCAGTGATAGATGATAGGCGAAGCTGAAAGCCTGTCAGTTAGGCCATCGTGAAGAATTCATAAAGGATTAACCACAATGGTTTCCAGGAGGAACCGCAAGGAGGTCGACCTGATAGGGTGTATTGTTAGCAATGTGCTGTTAGAACCCATTACTAGCAATCCCTTTCCTCTCTAAACTGGCGGGTTACTAATTGTGTATGTGTATGTATGTGTGTGTGTATGTGTGTGTGTGTGTGTGTGTGCGTGTGTGTGTGTGTGTATTAATTAATAGATGTATGAATGAATGAATGATAATGAATGAATGATAACTTTATTTGCTTGAATACAGGTTATTACATTAGAAGTATTTAATGTTAAAAACAGAAAATCTGCATTCAATTAATGAGAATGTAATCTGGTACAGTTATTCTGTTGTGAAGAATTCACCGGGTATTACATACGATGGTTTCAAGGAAGAAACACGTAGAGGTCGATCTGACAGTGTAGCCGCAGTAATGAAGCCGCTAGTCCCCATTAGTAACATTTGTCTGCTAGATGGACTGTCATATCTGTCTGTTTACTGTATAGATAATCTGGTAGTATTATTTTATTGTTACCCTATTCCTTTTGGACGCAACAGAATATCATGTTTTGCTCTTTTTAGGACGAAGCAATAAACTAAGTCGTGACAATTTTGTATTGTTATGGCACACACATAAAAGAAAAAAATTGTATCTAGCTTTGTTTTTTTTTTGTTTAATCATTTATGTTATCTCGTTTTTTATGTATATCTATATATGTTGTAATTTGTGTGCTATATAAGTAATGGAAATAAATTATCTATCTAACTAATAAACTATTCCCCCATGATGTTATAATGAGTAGTAATAAATAAAATAATAATAAATGTAAATTAACCATTGATTAACCGAAAATTGTGAACTGTCCTTACACTGTTAACAACCTATTGTATTAAGCTGCATCATATTACAATAAGGCACTTGATTTATAATTACTTTTAATAGATTTTACTCAATACATTGCAGGGAATCAGTGGATGCAGGTGGCACAGGACCGTTCCTTATAACAATCTATGGTAGAAGCCTATATCCAGCAGTGAGCAGATAATGGCTGAGATGATGATGATGATGAGATTCCACTCGCTAACAATGAACATAAGTGCCAATTTTATATTTTGTAATTTCTCATTCAAGTGAATAAATAATTTTTCGTATAAGAATTTATAAAAATTATATATTCTTATGCGAAAAATAAAGCATACAAATATTAGACATACAATTTAATCATTTTTATTGTAATTTTTTACATTTTATCATTATTATTGACATTGTTTTTATTGTTATATAAGTTATTTTTACTTTAATTTTATATTGTACATGCCGATATGGTAGAATGTGGAATAATGGACATGTAATGATTATTTACCCATATCTAATATCTAATGTATGTACCCATATTCGTGCAATAAATGATTTGAATTTAATTTAATAATATTTATTTTTTTTTTTAATAAAATCACCGAAATTAGCCAAGTTATAAAAAAATTAACAGTCAAATTGAAAATCTCAATCTTGAAAGTTCAGCCTGCAAGAACAATATTTGAAACTCCGGTCCTTTATGTACATTTTGTACAAGTTTCAAGAAATTCTCTTAATACTTATTAACTAATAAATTATCAGTAATTAATATTATACTAAATCTAATAAATTAACTTTCAGTTCATAGAATTTATTATTCTTTGTTTTGTATCTTTAATTATATCTCTTCAACAGTAATTTAATATTACAAATATTAAATTACTTTTGCAATGTATAAACAGATTTCATGTATTTAAAAGTGTTTACACAAACTAAAATTACTGCCCCATATAGACATACATATAGCCATGTGGTTCCGGCATAGAACTGGTCACCCCTTCCTTTCCCATGGGTGTCATAAGAGACGACTAAGGGACAGCGAGGGATGGGCAGCAGCGTCATTCTTAAAACATCTCCAAAGTCTAACTGCGGTTACCAATCTGCCTGCTAAGCGTGGCAAATACTGGCAAAACCCCCCCAAGGGGGAGACTTATATTCAGCAGTGAATAATCAAAGGCTGATATTATGGTGTTGATGATAATAAACATATGGATGTATACTAATATTATAAAGAGGAAAGATTTGATTATTTATTTGTAACGGACAAATACAAAAACTACTCTTTAAAAATTATTTCACCTGTAGAATGATAGATTATCAACGAATATCATAACACTATTTATTTTCGAAAATTTTATCTGCACACGTGAAACCGGATCGAATCTTTAATATTGTTTATAATGACCCTGACTAAATAAAGTGACGGTACTTAACGTTGTTTTTCCATGGATGAAGATGCGCCTGCTTATGTTAAGGGTGTACATTGACGAGACCCAATGAAGGATGAAAGTAGGTAAATGAATGCACATTTTTTTTTTATTTAAAACTTTATTGACCAATAATCTCAAATGTTTGATACAAACCACAGACTTAATAAAAATGAACTTACATACTATAAACAGTAGAATTAAACGAACAAAATATCCATTTTGTTCTACATCCTGTAGTGTGATAGAACTAAATTGTAGAACTATATGGATATAATCGCATTATCTACCAGTCAACCATTAGGATTTTTAATGTAATAACTAACAGTTTAACTTACATATACAATAAAATATAACTATATGGTATATACGAAAGTTTAAAAAAAACTATTGGAATGTCTGCACATTCTAAAGGTTTTATTGTTAAAATTTTCGAGATGATCACCCAATGTGTCGAATTTACTAAAAAGCTATTGCTAGCAACGCGCATTAATCTCCTTATTACTAACAATTCGTCCCCATCTCTTTTCACATTATACGAAGACAATAAATATACATGGCTCTGAACCGTTTCTTTCTATACAGAAATAATGTATAGATTCGAATTAGATAGTATTCAGGTACAACCTCTTACATTCAGACTATTTACGTATAAAAATATTATTAATAAAGAACACTTAAATATACTTAGACACTAAAAGAAGGTTATATACATTTAAAGGTGTAATAATTTGTAAGCGCGTTCTGTTAATCTCCAGACAACATATACGTGACAGTGAGTTTCCGATTTATATCAATGAATATTGCTATGTTGCGATAAATTATTTTTGTCTATCATTATATCTATCGTTATATGTATTATACTTATACTACAAAGGTGGCAAACAAGCATACGACCCATGTAATGGTAAGCGGTTGCCGTAGCCTGCAATACCAGGAATATTACGCACGCATAGCCCACCCTGAAGAAACCTCTTTATCCCTTCTTTGAAGAACCCCATACTGTAGTCTCATGGAAAAACCTCGAAAAAGAGCTCATTCTTATATATGTATATATGAGGTAACGTAAACGTATAGTGATCATAACAATACCGTGTTTAAAAGTGAGCTAAAAAAACAAATAGACTGAGATTTTATTCCAGAAACAAAAATTACAATTAACTATGGAACTAGTGCGACAAATACACACTTTCTATTTTAAAAAAAAAGCTCTAAAATGTAGTTAAAAAGTAGCAAGAAATCAGTTGAAAAGCAATAAAAAACAAGACCTCCCAAATACTATTTGCTGTAGTAGAATTCCAGGTAAGTGAAAAAATTATTAAGATGCTACAAAAACACTAGAAGCGAGTATTTACCGAATATAACCGAACCTAAAATTAGTTAAAATGTAATTGTTAAAAATAACAATTATACAATGGCAACTCACACAAGAAACCGAAAGCCCTATGCTATCTCATAAACTTTTAAACCTCTAACTAATGTTTCATAAAAACAGATTAATATTGTGTTTATGAAAAACGACAGCGTCTGTTTATCATTCGCTGAAATTTACGCACAGTTTTTGTAATTGATGATTATTGCGTTCTAATGGAATTTCTATTATTCACAGACATACCAACCATCACCTTCTTTTGTAAACAAGATTAAGAATAAATACTAATGCTATTTAGACGCAGTTAAAAAGTGAAACTTCTGCTATCAACTCCCTTCTACTAGTGGAAAATAATAAAATTTGAAAAATAAAATTACTTGGCTTCCCTTTATGTCAAACTTCAAGACTTTGATACTAAAGCCTTCACAAATATATTTATTCTATACTAATATAATATAACGAAAGAGTCTATATGTTCGTTTAACTGCGCTAATCTCCGGAACTAACAGTGGAATTTGAAAAATTGTAAAGAAAAATGTAAAGAACATTCGACAGCTAATTTCATGAAGAATGTTACAGGCTTACATTATACTCATAGACAGATAGAGCATCAAGTCTCAAAAACAGGTCAACTTTTTGTCAAATTAGTTGATCCGTTTTTTTTTTTTTATTAGTGTTCCATACACTTACGCACATAATGTATCTTGACGTATCTATATTTAATTATTTAATAAATAAAATGAAATTTTACACATTAAAAAGATGCAAAAATTATAAAACAAAATAAATATAGAAGTTATGAAGGAAACATAACTATTTATTAAGCAAAATTGTATAAAAAGTAGACCCGCTTTTCTTAATGCGCTTGTATGGAGACACTCTATATAAGGTTACAGGCTATTTAACATCACAATTCAACCAATTTACATGATACAGATATTAATATAATTAATTCTAGCTTTTGTCCGCGGCGTCGCACGTATACTAATTTCATCCATTAATTCATACTTATTTTTAATTATATAACGTTAATAGTACCTACTTAAATGTTTTGATATGTATTTACTTACAAGCCAATTACCTATTCTAAAATTGTTGCATGCCCAATAGGGTATAACTGTTGATACTAATATCAAGTCCAAACCAATGTTTACTGCTGTATGTACACAGTTAGCATTCAAAATTCTATTGCAAAATTCTATTCTGTTATATGCATCCCCTTTTTCATCCCTTTATAAATAAATATTAATATTTGTTAATATAATATATAAATATTTGTTATGAACTAAATGAATTTAAAATTTCACGTGTCTAACTTACCTTATTGTAGTCTGTGGGGAAGTCCTATGTTCAATAGTGGACAATTAATGGTTGATAAAATAATAATAATAAATAAATTCTTTAACCAGGACCCACATAACTTCTGTACAATATTAATTTATATTAAATTTAAATTAGATATAATGTTGATAATATATTTAAAATATTTTGTCTACTTTAAACATAATAAATAAATGCCAATACATTCACCAGTTCCAAACTTTCAATAACCATAAGAGCCACGAAAATCTCAGTACAGAGTTTTGCGATTTCATTCAAGTTATTTATGAGAATATAAAACTTTGGCGTTGGTATCTGTGAAGTTCGTACGAACTACAAAACCTTTCTATTTAAGACACATATTGTCCCTGATGACATTACGAGGGAACTTTGTAAATGTCACTCAAACCAAACAAGATATAAATATATAAAAAAAAGACATAATAAAAGTATTAAATGTACTATCTATCATCCAACGATGTTGGTACTAACTATCATCATATCAGCCGTTTCCACTTCTGAACATAGGCCTCCCTCATAGTGAGGGAGGGAGTGTCTTACCTGTAGTTACCATACTTGGCTAGCGGGTTGGCACCCGCAGTTCGACTTTGGCGATGTTTTAAGAGGCAAGGGATGGGCAGCATCCCTCGACCATTAAGTTTCCTTAATCGCTTCTTGCTACACTTATGGGAAAGGAAGTGGTGGCCTATTCTATTAAATAAATAACTCAAAAAAAAGAGCGCACACTGATTCACCAATGAATAAAGTTTTCGTCAAAGGTAATTTTTTAAAACGAAAAAATTTGCAAACTTATGCAAATAAACGAAAAGAGCAATGCCTTTTGATAAAAAGGGCAGTCTACGCTCACGAAATCTCAAGTGCCTGCAGGTAATTGGATTTACATATATTTTTTCTTATTGGGAAATTAAAAAATAATTAGAATTATTATTTGTTTTCTTTGTGTATTTTTAGACTCGTATTCAATGATAAAAATGACTATTTATATATATATATATATATATATATATATATATATATATATATATATATATATATATATATATATATATATATATATATATATATATATATATATATATTTTTAAATATATATATAGTCATTAATAAATTAGGTTCAGATAACTGTTGCACGTCTGTAGGCTGACAACCATTTACGTCTCATTATTGAGAGGTTATTGAGAGGTCATTTCTTTTGAAATACAACGTGGTTTCAGAGATGTTTTTTCCCACGAACACTCAGGTTATGGAATGAGCTTGATAAATTTTCCCAAGAGACTACAGGATGGGGTTCCTCAAAAGGGGGGTAAAGAGGTTTCTTCAGGGTCGGCAACGCGCGTGTAATGCCTCTGGTATTACAGGCGTTCATAGGCTACGGTAACCGCTTACCATCAGGTGGGCCGTATGCTTGTTTGCCACCTCAGTGGTATAAAAAAAAAGTCTAATCTCCAGCTATTATATTTTTATTCACTTTGACTTATGCATCCGAATTTATCTCTATTAAGATGACGTTTTTATCTAAGTCTTCTAAATCTTTCCGAATGACGTAGCCAAAATGTTAGATATCTATTGCATCATCAGTAACTATTGAAGTGCTTAATATATAGCATAGAGTATAACATAAAGTGATAGAGTATTAAGTGTATATAAAAAGATACATAGAAAATAATCGTAAATTTAGAAACAGTGAAGAGAACACAAATGCTTTGCTAAAAACAGCTCAACACTTTTAAATCCATGTATGTATGTATAAGACTACTATAATGTATATTTTGTCTACCCCCTTTCATTAAGAACCACTTAATATTCCGCTTCTGAAAACGGATCTTTCCTGAAAATTGTAATATATGACATACTAGTACCACAGCAGGCCTGCCGGTTTGGTATAACAGTTTATTTCCTACCTTCGCACATGATGATGTTATTTTTGCCTTAGACACTTCTCACATCATCTTAGTAACGAAAAGAAATGACGATTTATAGTTAAATAAGATAGATACTCTTTATTACTATCTCCAAAATATTCCAGTAGTAAAATTAGTAAAAATCCAAAAAAATTCAAGAAAGTGACAGTGAAAAAACAATGGACGACCTTATCGCTAAAAGCGATTACTTACAGGCAATCTTTGAATGGAGAGGAATAATTTATTAACCATTGGGTCGGGAGCATAATAAAATTCTGTCCATTTCTGTATACATACATAATTATACTACAATAATATGAATACATAAATTTACATTTTATAAAATACAAAACTTACATAATTTTCTGCCGATCTTTGTAGCGTAGTGATATTGGACGTTGCTTTGTATAAATGGGGTCCCGGGTACAATTCTCAGTTAGGTTAATTTAAAAAATAACTTTTCTGAAACGTTACGTTCCCATACCACTTACTAAATGTAAATCATTTTAATATATCAATGAGTAACAATAATACGGTTACTCATGCTAAAACAGTATTATCTTTAGCTATTGGTTATTAAAATAAGTTATAATAATATTAATATCATCATTGTTTACTCTTACAGATTCCTTGCAAATTGAGCATGAGAGGTTTCGCAGTTCCAGCAAAACATTCCGTTTCACGCAGCAGGCGCCGCTAAAGTTTTATTGTCTTGGAGTTATAATTTTATTCTTCATTTGTTATTCTAGATGTTTAGATATAACAAAGAGCAATTATTCGTCTTTTTATTTTAAATTTGATTCTTAATACATATAAATTTAAATACCTATTATAAAATCCTCATCATAGGCTGTTACATAGTAAGGTATGATATTGGTGTGGATTTTGAAGCACCATTGTTTATCTTTAAAATTAAAATGTCTAATTGATATTACAGAGAAATGATTAAGTATTCTAGAAACTAGTAATAATAAATTAAACTTTTAGTAGACTTGCGTCAAAACAGTTTTGTATTTAACTAGTTCATGACCTCTGTTCTACTCACTTTGGGGTTGAATGTTCAAAATTCCTTTATTATTGTTCACGTGCACGTATGTACCTATCAAAATTCTACATCCATTGATTTCGGCTGTGATGGTTAGATATGGGTCAGTCAGTCAATTAATATATATATATATATATATATATATATAAGAGGAGGATATAGATATATATAAAGGACTATAAGCTTGAATAGAAACACAGTACATTTAGTAAAATAATATAATTATAAAAATATATATAAAATGCAAAAAAAAAGTTTTTAAAATTCTTTTTTTAATAAAATTAAAAAGAAAACCAAAAAGGTGCGTCACGTATGTTCTTAGATTAAAACATGCTTGATAAAATATGTTTGTGAATTAATATCTAAAAATTACTCTAAATACTCCATTAGAGATTTCAGACAAGACAAGAGCCTATATTTAGTTATTACTCTGTATTATCTAGTTAGCATTAATAAATATCTAGATACAATCGATAATCTAATCTAAGAACCTAAACTTATGATTGATTAAGGTTATTTTCCAATTTAATAAATGGTTTCAGGATTTTCGTCGAATTAAAATAATGAAAATATTATGTTAACAAACTATTATTCCATCTTTTTAGACGTTTATAATTTACATACAAGCTATATGCCGTAGCTTTGCCTATATCAACCAGTATAAATTGTTCAGTATTACATAGTAAACAGTATAGTTATTTTCATTTTTTATTTTACACTTTTAATTAAATTTTGCCAATATATTATATACTACCGGTCCGGCTCGGCTTCACACGTACAGATAGAATTTCCGAAAATAAACTATAACCTCTATTACTTGCTAATAATATAGTTTTCTACAGGTGAAAAAATTTCTAATATCGGTTGTGTGTTTTTTGTATTTATCCATTACAAATAAACAAACAATCAAATATTTCCTTTTTATAATATTAATTCATATAAGTAGATAAAATATTTATTTATTTATTTACTCATTTAGGCAGAGCAACAGTAATACAATTCACATTACATTGACTATAATAAGCTTTATGACTAAGTAATTGTTTAAAAATTGTACACCGTTAATTGCTACGCACATCGTTAGCTTATACTAGTTTCAATATTATATACAATAACTATAGTATATGTGTACATATAATTAAGTTTACATATTTAATTATTCATTTTGTTTATGTACATATTGTTAATATTATATTTATAATCTGTAACATTCTTTGAAAGAAACAGTAAAAAGTTTTCAATTCATACACATATTCATTGCATCAGCAAAGAGAAAAAACTTCCTTCTTTCTAATTGGATTGTATTTTCTTATGTATATGTTATACGATATTTCAGTCAATCGATTTAATGAATTAAAAAAAAAACGGAGCACAGATAATTTGAGATGAAGAAACCACAGACAATATGGTCGATTGCAAAACAATTATCAATGTGAAGATATCGCGTAACATACATGCAGAATAATAGAGAACCCCTTTACCAAGTCGCTTATAATTTATAACTTTTTACTAATGCCCCGCCCTGGCAATATGTGACTTTTTTTTTAATAAAATATATGACTTGATGATAATGTAGCTTTCTATAAGTAAGGGACTTTTCAAAATCGATTAGGTTTTTTTTTAAATTTATTTATTACAAATAAAAAATCTTTTGTTTTTATAATATTATTGAAGTGGATTGGTCTGCTCATGTTTTTTCGTTTATTTTGCATTTAATAATACATATAAATATAACTGAATCCTAATTAAAGTCACAGAACGCATACAAGTGTAAAAATATCTTGTGCATGATAATTTGAAAAGTATAACTATTGATAAAAGAATCCATATTTTTTCTCAGTAGATACCAACATTCCGAACCCAGCATTAGAATTATAAAAAAAAAAAGATTTGAAAGAGCTTAATAAATTTTACACTAACTAACCTGACAAACTTTGTTTTGCTCCTTACCACCATTTACCAGGTCCTTTTTCTCTTTTTCTCAACGCTCAGAAGAACTACATTCCCTTATTCCACCTTCTCCTTTCCGATATCGTACGATACGATACGCCAGCGACTGCACCCTACGTGGTAAACCCTTTCACGCTCGTATACAAAAAAGTTTGCGATCTCTTACGTGAACAGTACCTTAACATTGCGGAATGGCCTATCCCGTAACGTGTTTCCTTCGTCCTGTAACCTTTGAAACTTTCAAACGTAGCGTGAAAAACACTTAGCCAGCATAGTGCGGCCAACCGTTGAGAGTGGAATATTCTCATTTCGGTTGATGGCATTCTTGAACTATATCCCACTGTCGGCTCAGGATGATGATATTGGTGAGGTTATGATGTATTATTATAAAAAAAAGTAGCTCAAATTGGAAGAAGTAATAAACATTTACAAAATTTTATTAAAATGGATGCGGCCATTTCGAACATTAACGTAAATGAACATTTTGAGAAGAGTTTTTTAAATATTAACATTTTAGCACAGAATTATATACACCGCTATATGTTTTAATATAAATTTTAATATATCTGTTTGCCATGTGGTCCTGGCATAGAATGAGCCACCCCTTCTTATCCCATAGGTGTCGTAAGAGGCGACTAAAGGAACTTAATACTCAAGGGATGGACAGCAGCGTCCCTCTTAAAATATCACCAAAACCTAACTGCGGTTGCCAACCTACCCGACAAGTGTGGCAACTACTGGCAAAACATGTTCCAACCAAGCAGCCAACATCTGATATGATAATAATGATGAACATATCTGTAAAATACAACATAAAACTAACTTCAACTTCTAAATATGCGACTCTAAACGTATAAACTTACAAAATGTTATTTTCAAGGTCAAGCTAAACCTCAGGACATAATTGTGTAGGCGCATAATTAAAGAGGGCGCTCTGCTCAAAGAGAAATATGTCTAAGGGTTGGTGTATATGTAAGGTATGCAATTATAAGAATATGTATATTCTTTTACTAGTTAGTTTCTCAATTTGCATAAGAAAATAGCATCCAAGTGTCCACAATTTGTGATTATTATTTCTGAAAACCTCTTTATATGTTAATATATACATAAACGGGATAAAAATACATAGATAAGTTTGTTGACAATGTTTTAGTTCCAGAACTAATCTCAGTACAATATGTTAATGAATTTAATACAAATTAAAAATAATAAGGATAGAAAAATGAATAATTTGAACACACACATTGTTAGATATGGCATTGAATAATTATGATTATGTTCCATTAAAAAAAAACCGTCATCAAATGTGGCAAAACCAGTTTTTTTTTTTTGCGTGCGTTCGTGCGTGCGTTCGTGCGTGCGTGCTTGCATATATGCGTGATATGCAATTTTTCTGTGTTTACAATCCTTTTCTGCGAAGCAAAATCAATGTGCAAAATAAAAATAATCATATTAAGTATTTATTAAAAAATTGTTACAAACTGGATTGATATTATTATATACAGTACGATCGTAAACGTATCCTTACGAAAAAATAACGGGAAAATCTTTACATGTCAATAATAAAATCGCAGAAAGGTCGAATCTATATATTGAATATTTTATTAAAAGTCATCTTGCTGCGTATATTCTATACTGATATGACAAACAAAACAAAATATTTTCACCCGTCTTTTTTTCGAATACCACCTTTTTTAATACGGCTTGTAATGTTAAACAAACTGACTGCCCACCTGGTGTGAAAATGGTAATCGTCACCTGTTAGTACAAACAGCTCTCTGGTATCACAGAGTTCGCTATGATGCCATGGTTCTCACATACATAGTAAAGTATAGTTTCTAAAAACTAAGATGTTATGTCTCTATACTACGTAATTTCATAGTTACATTTCACCATCAAACCAAAATACTGTCATGCGAGCACAGCTGCTTAGTGGCAAATACATAAGACAGATAGAGGTACCTAAGCAGGCGACTTTTAAACAAAAACTTCTTTTTGTAACAAGACAGGTTTCTCGTTAATTTCTATATATGTACTGTGCAGTAACAGCATTCTGTGGGCATTGTGTAATAAATAAGATAGCCCGATCCTCTCATTGTGAGTCAAAATTATTATAGGGACCATAAAATGATTTTTGTATTTTATTTTTTCTACTAACATAGTTTAAGTCAATTGTTACTAACAAAAATGGATCTTTGTAATCTATAATAAAGAAATATTATTATTATTAATCACATTAATCGTTAACTGTCACAGCTGAACATAAGACTTCCCCATAAAGGGGGTTCTACCAAATAAATATCACGCTTGGCAGGTGGGTTGGCAACCGCAGTTAAACTTTGGTGATGTTTCAAGAGGAAATCTGCTACCTATCTGTCAAACATTTCCCTTAGTCGCCTTTTACAACACCCACGAGAAAGGGATGGCCTATTCTATGCCAAGACCATATGGTAACCTGTATATACCAACCTTTATTCTTAAAAACGTCAAACGTTTCATAACTCTATTTTAGCTTCTGTAGTGTTTTGTCTTTTTCCTTTGCGTTGAACTCTCAATTAAAAAAAAAAGTGATAAAACGCTCCAATAGTTGAAATAAGTCTATAGATTTTAATAAAGAGTTAAAAGTATATAGGGTTCATTTTTTGTACAGTAAACAAGTCTATTTAAAAAGACATTTTAAACATGTTTTCATATCGTAATTTAATAAAATACTTGATCCGCCATCTTGTGACGGGCGCCATTTAGAAAATATTACAATATGGAGTATTGCATATTGTATTGTCAGTAGAAGTAACGGTGTATGCAAAATTTCAAATCAACTTGCATGAATTAACCTAAACAAACAAACTAACTGACTAATATATATTGCAAGTTAAAAGCTTATAAAATATTTTTTTAAACTTAGAATAGCTAATAAGTTTACGGCCCCTACTACCTGGTGGAAAGTGATAACCATCACTTATAGACATGAATAATACCATGGGCATAATAGAGTATACTGTATCGCCCATGATACCGTTCATGCGTTGTCATTCCTAAGAACCAAGATGTTATGCCTCTGTACACAGAAATTACATTGTTATCTCTTACTTTTCAAACCGAAATACAGCCATGAAAACATAACTGCTTCACGACAGAAACGCAAATGGGACAGAGGTAACCAAACAGACGACTTTTACAAAGTCTTCCTCTGGCAAATATAAAGAAATATGGTCACGTCACTTTAATGAAAGGTCATGCTGTAATGTCATTTAATATAAGACAATCCATCCTTCCCTGCCTCATAACTCGTGGTTCGAGCTACCTAATATGACGCTGCAAGATATCGTATCGGCTTTGTGACCTACTCGATCATGTTAAAGCGTAATTGAGTAACAAATTGATGAGATTTGAATGAAAGCTACAGAGATATATATTCTAAATTACCACCTAAAATTAAAATTTATCCTTCGTAGCAATTTAGAATATTTTACCCTAAGATTTTACCCTAATTCATAGTGACAAACTCATTAATTTAATAAGGCTACCAAAATACATACTATCGACATAATATTAAAATATAAGATTATTTAAAATATTTACACTTTATCCCATCGTTTTTATTTTATTTTTGTTTTTTTTCTTTTTTTTCTTTATAACAGAGGGGGCAAACGAGCATGCGGCTCATGTGATTTTTCAAATGTAAGTTTCAAAATTTTATATTAAAAGATATTTATATAAATTAAAACAATTAGGTATAGATGGGTACTTTTAATTTTCAATGCACAGAGTAACATGCTAAACAGTAACATCTCAAGCTAATGGAAAGACAGTAATGCACTTGTCAAAAATGTAAAATTATAACAATTAAAGCTGTAAATAATATTAAAATTATATGTCAAAATATAAATAAAATTTATGTATCTAATTTATGCTACATATTAAGAAGCCAAAATATAAAGTTGAAAATTTATTTTTATGTTACATATTTTATAGAATAATTTTTCTTTTTATTCAAATTACAATGGTAAACAAGTTAATGGCTCACCTAATGAAAATGGGGACCGTCGTCTATAAACATGAACAATACTACGAACATAACAGAGTATACTCTATCACTCATTAAACCCTTCATACGTTGCATTTCTGAAGATTAAGGTGTTATGTCTCTGTACCCTGTAATTTCACTACCATATCCAACCAAAGCACAGCCATTTCATGCAGAAACCCGAATGGGACAGAAGTAGCTAAACTGACGACTTTTGGGTCTTTTTCTTTTTTTTTTATATACACATATTTAAACAGAAATTACATCAATATGAGATCTGCTAGATTATAATATAGATAGAAACTCACTTTTATACACCACGCGGCGAGATCTCACTATGAGCCAGCTAAGGTAAGCCACACTCTTCCACAACGCTATATCTAGTCTTGCCGGGAGAGACACGAAAATCCTTTAAGCCAGTCAAATATTAATTCGTGGTTGTACCTTGCCTAAAATAAGCGGGCAACGTTATTGTATTACCGCTACACTATAGTTTTACAGAATTAGGTATCGTTTTGCAGGAGACCACATCATTGGTTACTTGATTTTAATTATTTTAATTCCAAAACTATTACTGTGCGTGCGACAACCAACATTATTAGTACAGACCTAATATATATATATAACGCTATGACCTGTTTGACTGCAAATACAATCACAGTCTGGGTCACCAAGCTCTTAATGCTAGTCAACAAACAGCGAACGATTAATTGCCTGATATCTCGTTTAAAGGTGAAACACGTGTCGCAACATAAGACTAATAATGTTTGATGACTAATAGGAAAGGTCTTAGAGCCTCTACTAATAGTAGTCAATTCTGGATTTATATCCAATTCGTTCATTGTCATTGCCAGAAGTCTCCGGAATAGAATAACCTATGCATCGAATACATATGGCATCGAGTAAGCTTATGGTATATCCAAACAAAAATTTTTCAATTATCTGTTGTATATATATATATATATATATATATGTGCAGTAAGGAATAAATAAATATATTCTCATTTTAAATAACATGCATAGTAATTGTAGTGAAATAAAACAAAATAATTCTATTTAACTGCACTACGAAACTATACTTATCTATAATAATTTCGATCATAATCCAAATTGATCCTCTAACATCCTCAGAGTACATTATTTCGCCGTAGAAGTCAGTGCCAAAGTTTCAAACTTTAATTTAACATTAAAGTAACAAGATATAAAAGATTATTTCATCGAAGACTGATAACTTTTCCTCAGTTATTCGGCTCGTTGAGAACGGTAATATCCAATCCCTTGTGAAACGTAAAATTTATATTAGATTTTCATAATGAAGTAATGAATTCGCGCAGTTTTGCTTAAGAAATATAAAACTAAATTATCATTTTTATTTTAATAATAAATACTACAATAGTATATTGTAATTATTTATGTTGACTTTAATTACGTTTTAAATTCGAGGATGCCCGACTAGTTTCAAACTCAATAAGAACCTTATTATACTATATATTTTTTATTATTAATTATTATTTAAAAACTTAGTATATGATATTAAAGAAAGCCCCATAAGAAAAAAATTTATATTTCAAATTTTATTTTTTTACAGTAAGAAAAAAAAGTTTATGGCAAGAATTTCACTTTTTAACTGCATTTAAATATCATCAGTGTTTATTCTTAAACTTATTTACAGAAGAAGTTAATGGTTGGTATGTCTGTGATAAACAGAAACTCCATTAAAACGCAATAATCATCAATAACAAAAGCTGTGTATAAATTTGAGTCAAAGATAAACTGACACCATCATTTTCCGCAAAAAAAACTCTCATATTTCAATGGTCATAAAATTAATGTCAAATGAAGAAAAAATCCCTTTTGATTGCAAAATCATCACAAGAAACATACTAATTGTGAACACCTAATGGTAAGTGACTACCGCCGCCCATGATCACCCACGACACCAGCGGCATTGCAGGTGTGCTATGTGATTTGTGTTAGTTTTATCATTTCTTGCATTCCTGGACCACACTTAAGCCTGAAAATGAGCTGTCAACAATCGCTTCCACATCTATTCATATGCCTAAAGTTAAGACCAACTTTGCTAATGTCTAATTACTACAAAGTTACTGTTCACTTAGGTTATCAAACTCCTTTTGTTCTTTGGCACTGTAGACATTTCAAATTCTATATTTAGATGCTCCAACTTAATTAACTCCTTTCAGTCACCTGTCTTTTTGTATAAAGAATTATTTTACCTCCAAAAATTTTTATTTACCTAGTAAGACTTTTTCAACGATTGATTTCACTAGTGAATTCATCTCTTTTGAAAGACCCGAGCACAGAAGTGTGATAAAAGATTATTAAGATAAAGTTAAAGTTTCACAGTTAGTAGACATACTGACGTAAACTCAAAAGTCAAATTAACTTATTTATTGAAACCTCAAATGACCAATAAACTAATTTCAAAACTGCCATAATATTAATTCTGAAACTATAATTTCACTGCCATATTCCACCCACCGTCTTTTCTAATTAAATATTAACGGGACACAAGTACCCAAGTAAACAACTTTTGTACAAAACAGTTTTAATTAAAGAACTGCTTTTTTTTTGTTCTTTTGAAATTAATTTATAATAAAAGAAGTGTCGAAACACATTTATGATTTAAAAAAAAACCTTTAATTTCTTAAAAGTCGCTGTGGAATCTCTTGCATTAGAGCCCCCTCCCCCCTCCTTCTCTCTTACATAACAGTATATTGATAGTAAATACGTACCGCTGTCGCATACTAACATAATCTCTTAATAAGATTAACGCCAAAAAGAAGATATGTCGCAAGCATATTTCTCCGAAAAAAAATAACAGCTCTAATTCTGATAAAAGACATCATTTAAAACGAACTACGAAATGTAACAGTTATTAACTGTCCACTGCTGAACACAGGCCTCGCCCACAAGGTGGGAGTTGCCAATAGTTGCTTGCCATGCTTGGCAGGCGGGTTGGCGCAACAGCCGTTTAAGCTTTACCAGAGGGAGACTTTGTACAAAAGTCGATTGTTTGGGACCTCTGTCCCATTCGTGTTTCAACCGTGAAGCTGCTGTGTTTGCATGGCTGTGTTTCGGTTTGAAGGGTGGGATATGGCGTGAATTTACTGGGTACAGAGAAATAACACCTGAGTCCTCAGGAATGACAACGCATTGGGGGTATCATGGTCCAAACAGTATACTCTGTTATGTCCATGGTACTGCTCATGTCTATAGGCAACGGTTACCACTTTCCAACAGGTGAACCGTCAGTTTGGTTGCTATTCTAAGTCGTATAAAAATAATAAAAAAAAAACGCTGCTGACCATCCCTCGACCATTAAATTGCTTCAGTCACCTCTTATCACACCCACAGGACGAAAAGAGACAGCACATTCTATACGGAGACCACATTGCAGATATATTAAATTGAAAATATGTTACAGAATCGTGTTTCAACAAGCAAACAGACTTTGCATCTCAAAAAACTCACAAACTCTTTATAATATTAATATACACAATGACTTCCATTATTCAAAGGTAAATAGGAATGTGAGAAAACTGAATATGTGCATTGTCTTTCGATGCTGACTGTACGTAAGTACGTGAAGGCATTAAATGTACTGTCAAGGATAAGGCAAACATCCATATTTTTCGTTCCGAACAGTATTTACCTATTATAATGGAAATAGTTGTGTATATTGTATAAAAACCAAAGTTTTCGAATATTTAATTATTTTTCTTTTTTTATATATTTACACAGGGGACAATCGAACTTGCGATTACCTGGTGGTAAGTGACTACCGCCACCCATGAGCACCCGTAACACTAGAGGCATTGCAGTTGTGCTGCCGGCCTTTTAATTATGTATATTTAATTAGTTGTCTGTCTTCAAATTTCGGTCTTGTTCACGATTGTGCCATAATCATGACTCAATCGTGTCATAATTTCATAAGTTTCACCTTTGACCAAGTTGTGCTAAGTTGATCGTGTGGTCCCAGCATAGAACACCTTTGGCGGATGCCGATCCGCCTGCCAAGCGTGGTAACTGCTGGCACCCCCCCCCCCCCAAGGAGGAAGCTTATATTTCGCAGTGGACAGTTAAAGTCTGATATGATGATGATAAAATTCTACATTTAATTGATAGATCACTTTAAGGCTTTTATTCAGTTTAAAAAGTAATTTCTAAAACATAGTAACTTTTTTTATATCGATAAAATATTTTTATCTTGCAACTTTTAAATCGTTGTTTTTTATTTCCTTAAACTTTAGAAAAATTGTTGTTATATTAAATCTTTTAATTATTCTGTTTACATTAATAAAAATGTAATTGCTAATCGATTATTAATTAAAATATACCTACCAACCATTCCATACTTGAAATATACTTACCTTAATTACAAACTTTTAAGTTTTAAATAACTATCAATAAATAATATTTCTATTTAGCGAAATCTATAAAGTTCTAAGATAGAAAACAAATTACCTAAATAAACTGATCTTATAAAATTTATAAGATTTTTTCACCCAACAATGTATTCATTTGTTTATAATAACTATTAAAACAAAACTTTATAATTATCTCTAAATTGATCCCATCATTTTGTAAAATGTATTTACTACTTACCTATAATATATTATATATCATTTAAACAACACCGTGACTATCTAATTATAAAAACATAGCTACGGGCATTACCGATTTGTTTTATCAAATAATAACACTTGAAAATTTGTTTATCACTGTAACTAAGCAATTTACCCACACACAAACTTACCAGGTCAATTAAAAGATCCATAAATGCAATAGAACAATCTTTGAACACACAAAAGGTCTATTACGAATAATTCATTCATTAGGTATTCTTTAGTATCGGTTACGAGTTAACATTTCGCGAAAAACCGACGAAAAGAAGACACGTCTACGCCCGTCTGCGTGTCCACTGATACTGATTGTTGACAAGAAATTCCTGTCTGATATCGTACTTTGTTAAACAATTGATTATTGCAAAAATTATCAAGAACAAATACTTTATTGTAGTAAACATTTGTTGACAACGAGAGCAAGTAAGCAATCCATCAGTTTGCCACTATTGCAGTGTAAAATGATCGCCTACAAAGCGGACGGACTTTTTTTTTTTTTTTTTTTTTTATGCAATTTAGAATGACAAACAAGCTGACGGCCCACCTGATGGAAAGTGGCAACCGTCGCCCATAGACATGAGAACCATGGACATAAATACAATTTTGATTCCCGAGGACTGTGTGTAAGTAAATTCACGCCAAAAATCTTAATCTTATCTTACATGACTTAATCTTGCATGAGAAAATAAACAATTTTGACTGTGTGAAGAGTCAGTCTAAATACTTAAATATAAATGCTGTTATTAGCAACGTCTCTGAGGAATACCTGTATTGAGTTCCCTAATTGCTCTTTTTTAAATATTCGTACTAGTCCGATTGAAGTATTTAGAGTAATAAAAATTGGAAAAATTACCCGGAGAATTGGAAAAAATATTTTTGCATATGCTCTCGATCATGATTGATAATTGAAACAGCATATATGGTTCTTTTTGTTTTATTAATAAATCTCTAACTTATAGAGTTTGATTCCCTTTTTTTTAAGATTCAATTAATAAAGGAATAAAGTATATGTAGGATGTAGGTACATCATGAGCACGCCAAAAGTAAAACGTGAACAAAACGCTAAATTAGCGCCTCAAGCAGTGATCGCTACATTTAAATACACTTCCATGCAAATGACAGATACTAGATATCTTACTTACTCTTATTTTAAAATACTGTATAATTTCTGTAAAGTATTACACACAAGCCCAAAAGGTTTAAGCGGTACGAAAAATTCTTATGTTTTTTGTATGTATTTGCAAGATAAATAGATACAATAAGTAAATCATTCCATCCATTTTACATTTCACCACAATCTGGTGAAATTAATAAAGAAATTAATGTCTATGTATAATATTCCTTCGGAGTATTCAGAATATTTTTAGTTAGTTATTTTCACGTATTTTTAAAAAATATCATTGTCTTATAAATTGTATTAAGAAGTACTTAGCTCATTTGAATAGAGCATCGAGTATTATTTATTATTATGAAATGGTATTTTTTTTTCCATGGCTGAAAATGGTATGGTAACCCCGCCTCCGCTAACGGGATACGCTGGCGGACCACCAGTGAAGGGTGATAGATGAGAATGAAAACAGGCCAGTTAGCCCATCATGATGAATTCATCAGGAATTAACAGTTTCCAAGGAGAACCGCGAGGAAGTCGACATGGTTGGGTATATTGCTAGCAATGGGATTCTCAGTCTCTATTACTAACAATCCCTTTCCCCCCATTATGAAATGGTTATAAACACAGAATGTAATGGACTCGGAAAGGTTTTATCCTAACTTAAAACATAGAAATTTTTATGTAATGATTCACACAAGCTAATCCACAGGACACAGTTTGTACATAAATATACACTGCTCCTATATACTAGTTATAGTTACAAACTCTATCTGAATTGCTTTATAATTTGAAAACTGTAACTGTTCATTCTCTTAGAGTTATTGTCGTTAGATAACGAATTTATTATTTCATCTTTATTATTTCAGTTGCTGCGGAACATAGACCTCCCTTGTAAACGGCCGCAAGAAAATAGTTTAAATTATTTCATTTAATGAAATATAAATAAATTTGAGAAGAGCACAGCTTCGACCCGTCAGACACTATATAGGTCTGTATAATGTATAACAATAGAAGCATTTGATTACCCCACATTGATATATAATTTGCTAAAAATATACACTAGCTTAGTACTAAATTTCATATCCAAATGTTTGAATCCATTTTCCTTTATTTATTTATTTACCAGAGGGAGACTTTGTACAAAAGTCGATTGCTTGGATACCTCTGTCCCATTCGTGTTTCAACCGTAAAGCACTTGTGTTTGCATGGCTGTGTTTCGGTTTGATGGGTGGGATATGACGTAAATTTACTGGGTACGGAGGAATAACACCTGAGTCCTCAGGAATGGCAACGCATGGGGGATATCATGGGCAAAACAGTATACTCTGTTATGTCCATGGTACTGCTCATGTTTATAGGCAACGGTTACCACTTTCCATCAGGTGGGCCGTCAGCTTGTTTGCGATTCTAAGTTGTATAAAAAAAAATTATAAATGTAAAAGTGAAATTCTTGATTTACCTCCATACCTCTTGGTGCCTTAACAGCTTAACCAGTCAGTATGAAATTTGGTATACAAGTACTTTACAAGATAGAGAAGGATATAGGCTACTCTTTATCCCGATCAATAAACATGTCCTAGATACATGGACGACATCGCGGGTGAAAGCTAGTGTACAATCCTTGCTTGATGGGATTTTCAATGTTTAATCAAACTCAGATTGGCCAGACAAATTCGTATGGAGCAGGGTTTGCGTTATGACACATTAAACGTCAAATATAATTCGTTCGAACAGAATGAATAATTTAAAGATGACCAAATGATTCAGATAAAGTGTGCAGTAATTCTTTGCCAATACACAAGTACCAATACTCGTTCGTAAGAGATTTTTTTTTGGAATTTTCTATTCAGTCGGACCAACTGAATCCGAAAAATTTTGTGGGAGTTTTTTTTTTCTTTCGTTAATTGAAAATGTTACGGTATCTCCGTTCCGCCTACCCAATTGGTATTCGTTACCAGTAAAGGGTGATAAGTGAACATAAAGTCTGATCGGCTGAACCAATGTGACAAATACAGCAGGAATTAACCACAGCAATTTCCAGGAAGAATACTTGATGGTTGACCCAATACAAACACAAATTTATTTTGTTTGAAAAGTAGTAAAGAGGATGGTACATAATATTTAAATATTGTTCACGCTTTTCACCAGAATCCGGCGTACAAAATTCATTTAATTGTGCTATGCTACCTACGAACACAAAACAACACCGATTGTCACGTATTTACTTATGTCATCATATATATGTCAACATATTTACTTATTAATAATACATTATATAAATTACAAATAACAATCAATTAATTAAGTCACATATTTAAGCTTTGAATTGAATAAAATATTCATTAACTGAATAAAAGGTTGTCTGGAAGAGATTGCTTAGCAATAATAAGACCGCTCTTTGTAATACACTACACTTATTGAAAATTGTTCAACGAATCCTGTTATGTTGGTGCAATAAAGTGTTAAATAAATAAAAACCTTTTTCTATTAGCCACCTTTTTAGTTTCTTTTTAAATATATTTATGGGTAGGTTTTTCATTACGTCCGTTAATTTATTATAAATATTAATTGTTACACAGTAGACATTTCTGCTATACAAAGTTGTAGTTTTATAAAGTAATACTAGGTTTCTAGGATTTCTTGTGTTAAAATTACAGAAATCACTTTTCTTTTTAAATAAATGTAAATGTATTTTAGCAAATATGCATACTTCATATATTTACATGGGACATTAAGTAAATTCTTATGATCGACAAGATGTACGTAAGTTAACGTTACAGATCACCCTGATGCATTGTTTATACGTCTGGTTTTAGCCTTATTGATATATTACTAGCAACGAGGCCAACAATAGCTGACTGCGCGTCATATAATATTATTATAATTAGACGCGCAGTTAGCTCGCGCGTTGCGTCACAACCGCTCATAATTAAGGGTCACGAATGGTCCCGAAACTAGTTAAATTTTCTTGAATTACACATAAATTAAACCGGCAGTTATTACATTAAAATAAAATGTATATTTACGAAACTTTAAACAATAAAATATCTAACCAGCGTTATCAGATTAGACTTTCTTTTTGTAAAAAGGGCTTTGATGAATTTGGGTATTTTTTTTGAAATTTTTAGGTCAAAGTTATAGTACTTGCAAACTTTGGACAGGCATATGAAGTTCAGAATTGCAGTAAAATATATGACTGAAATTACATAACGGAAACAGAAAGAGAGAGAGAAAAGTAGACACAGAAGAAATGACTTTTTTTGTTGTTCATTTTGTGATAAAACGTGAAAAACTACATAACTTTGCTATAATTTAAAAATCCTGAAAATCATATCGAATTAGAGAAAAAATTTGACGTTTTGAGCAAAAATCAAAATTGGTACCTGACAACCCTGCATCTACCTAACAATCCAATTCCTAGTGATAAAACTTCAAACTTGCGGCGGACACTTTGACAACCAATTTTAGATCTTTTACGGGACATTCCCTTAATATTGAGAATTGAATAAGTCATGCTCAATGATACGGTCATATATTTTATGATATATTAAATTCGTAAGTACTTAAATATTCAAGAGACAAAAAAAGCGACGCATTCCTTATCTGATAGATAAGATAAATTCATCAGTCAATTAATAAATTTAGTAAATTAATACTTCCAAGTGATAAGCCGTTTAATATTGAACGCGTTATCAATGGCCAGTGTTAGGAGATAGGATAAAGTTATTGCTAAACGTGCGGCGTGATTTACGATAAAAATGCATTGTTTTGTGTGTGTCCACGAATTAGAATTATTAATAATTAGAATTGTCCCAGTCTCGTAACTAATTAAGCAGCAAATTCCAATACCTTTTTGAAACTCATCCGTTCGTAACCTTCGTACAAGTAATACTCTCCAACTATTTATCCCCTCTCACCGTACTGGTTTCGCTTCAAAATCTTTTCTCCTACATTCTTCACGTTCCTGAACGTTTCTTACTAAAGTCCCCTTCTTTCCGGAAGAGGGAATTGTTAATAATGGGGACAATCAGCCCCATTGCTAGCGACTTGTAACAACAAAAAATGTAACTGTCACAGTATAATGCTATGCGGTCCTCCTGGAATCCATCGTAGTTAATTTCAAATGAACTCATCAGATCTCACTGGTACCCTACTCACCTACCTCACTATACCTAGTAAGTAATATACATACATATATATATATATATATATATATATATATATATATATATATATATATATATATATTATATCAGATTTTATAATACAATTCAATAACATAGGCCTCTACCTAACTCATAACATACATGAATATGGAATTATAACTCTTTATTATTCCATATTCATGTATGCACAAGAGCCTTTTTTAATGGATGCAAATGAAATGGTAACACCGTCTACCCTATCGATATACACTGGCATCTTAGATTATATAGATAGAGCATCGAGCCTCAAAAATGGGTCAACTTTTTGTCAACTAATTGTCAAATTAGCTCGTTTTTTTGTTTTGTCAGTGTTCTATATACTTACGCATCAAATGTATCTTGACGTATAATTTAATAGATAAAATTAGTGTTTACGCATTAAAAAGATGTGGAAATTATAAGAGAAAATAAATATAGAAATTATAAAGGAATCGCTTGTAACTATTTATCACACAAAATTATATGAAAAAGTTGAGTTGAGTTTTTCTTGAAGCATTCTATTTATATAATCTAAGGTTAGCTTATAATGAAAACAGACCTATTAGTCCATCGTAACGAATTAAATTAATTAAATTTAGAATGATTTTACCATTATGTTTGTACCACCTTGTACACATATGTACATGTAGTAAGGAATAAATAAATAAATAAATTCAACAAAAATTAGCCACGATGGTTTCCGTTGATAATCACTTGGAGTTCGACCTAGTACTAAACGTTTTTTTTTCTCTTTTAATTTTTTCGTAAATGCATGTATACAGGGCAAAATCTAAACTGTTAATATATTACCACTGAGGTTAAAAATTTCTCCAAAAAACCATATCCCCCTAGCCTCCATTTACAACTCTAAAGGGCGAACAGGATTGGTAACATATTGTATCCGAATCCTTACCCTGTAAACACATAAATAAATAATTCACTGTTCGAACATCTATCCTTCAACAAAAGAGAATATATCGTTTTGAAAAGCCGGCAGCATATCTGCAATTCCTCCGGTATTGTTCGCTCATGGACGGCAATGATCACTTACCGTCAGATGAGCAGCGTGCTCGTTTGCCTTCTATTTAAAAAAGAAAAAAACTAATTAGACGATCACATGACCGCGAATTTTAAGAAAATGAGAAGTTGGTTGCACAAAAATTTAGCCCTTCATTAGAGAAAGTTGTACAATTTCACGAATATGTACTACCGTTAAATTTCGAATTGGTAATGTATATGTAAATATATTTATATACATATATCCCATTTTACTATTTACTTACTCATGAATTTGCAGCGTCAGCATATTATATTTACTATTGTTTCTATTACCTCGTGGATAATACATAACAATATAAAGTTAAGTCCACTTTTAGTATACTTTAAATCTATGTTGTGTATTAAAGTTGTAAAAAAATCCTTTACATCTTGTAGGTTAAACGCTAAATTCCTAAATACACATGAAAAGTTTTCACATATTTCACAGCTGAGTTGCCTTCATTGATCTGTGGAGGAGCAATGAGCCATGTAACGCATAGTGATATGCTAATATGGCTGAAGGGCAGACGTCCTTCCAAGGACACATTTAGTTGGATTTATAATGAACTAACTTTTACCTGCGACTTCGTTCGCATGACCTGGATATGTCGACTGAATATATAAATGTCGAATGGGCCACATGCAGTTCGTTGTACATTACGAGTTAAGAGGTAACAAACATAAAAAAAAATATACAACCGAATTGAGAACGTCCTTCATTCTGAAGTCTATTGAAAAACATACTATTCTAGATACCTACATGAAACATAATTTTTTCAATCCATTGTTACAGTTAAGTACTTATCACTGCTGCTATTGTGCGCCAAAAAGTAGGCCTAAAACGCAATATATTTACCAAATGGAGAGTTTCAGGATATAAAGTTATTGTCAGCCTTGAAAAGAGTACCCGTTCGAATGAGCATTCGTGAAAAAGACCAATTTTCTCCATAATCGATGAAAGCAAAAAGTGTAACAATAAATTACAATTCAACTCTATAGTTCCCATAGATAAAGAATTATACCATTCTTTATCTAAGATAGTTCCCTATTGTGAAGAAAAAAATATTGATAATGGATTATGTTTTTTTCCATTCATCGGCCGACCAAATGGCGTCTTATGGTTGAATTCTCGCAATTCACTATTCGTTGTTCGAAGTCGATCAATGAGGCCATGCAAAGGTAAGGACAGTCATCACTCGGATGGGTGACCGTATAACTTAATGTTAGTTAAATCCAATTCAAGTATTAGTCATACACCAACCAGTTCGCTACTACACTGCGCTCAAAAATGCACTGCGACTTACTTTTTTTCTTCTGTAAGTTTTTTTCCTTCTCAAACTTTTTTCTTCTCTTTGCTAACTTATTTTCAGACTCAATATTATGGAATGGTCATTAACATACTTGTACTTGCCTTATTTTTATGAAGACATGACTATAATGTAATTTATTATATTTAAATTATTAACCAAAGATATAAAAGCTTACTTCAGAGTACATTAATGAATTCCTTTCCCGTGGGTAACGTAAGAGGCTACTAAAGAAGTTTATGATGGAGGCATAGGCAGCAGCGTCCCTCTTAAAACATCACCAAAAGCCAAACTTCAATTGCTAACCCTCCTGCCAATCGTGGCAACTACTGGCAGCCCTTTCCCCCTCTCTATATGGAAAACTATGTTCAGCAGTGGACAGTTAACGATTGATATAGAAAATAAATTACGAAAAACAATAAGTCAATCGTATAGAATGAAATAATTGGATGTTAAAATAATTATAACAAACCCAAACTCAAAAGCGTAGATAATTTTAACGAAGTATAAGAATGTTTCGAGTTGCATATACTAATTTATTTTTTACAAATAAATTAGAATATACAATTAATTACAACCATGCATCTTTACACTTGTGCTTTGGTTTAAAAAGTATTTAATTACCATATACACCAAATTAAAAAAAAAATAACAACCAATACTACTATATTTTCTAATGTCACTATCAAAGACATTTTTTGGCTATTACAGTTGTGATAAATTTAAAGTTTAAGTTACTGAAATCTATTTATCTATCAATAGATAAAGATTCGCTGGGAAAGGTGACGAAAACCCGTTATTCTGTTATAAAGTATAATTTAATTATAAACATTAAAACAACAATGGCAATCGAGTTAATGACATTGAATCAATTCAATTTACACTAATAAATAATGACATCTTTTTAAGATATCCAATAAAATAATTACATATTTATAAAAATGTAAAACTAATTAATTACAATTTCTTACACAATACAATTTTGTTACTGCCACGAATTTTGTATATGGCACAGTATAAAAAAAATGGATATTTATACATTTCTCATAGATACTGGAGCGTTTCATCATTACTAGCAGATTTTTATACTGAGACTTCCCGAACTATCGGCGCTTCAATATGACATCATCCAACTACTCCAAAATTACAAATATTTTCATTTGATATTTATACATTTATTAGATTTTAGTAACAGTATAAATACATAAGTTTTTTAAATAAACTAATTAAATTTAGTAAACATGTAATTCTCCGCAAGAAATAAGCGACTTCAATTGTGAATGAATCGTAAAACTACGATGTTTCGTAGATACCTTACATTGTAAATATCGTGTATTTACATATAGATTTTGCTTTGCAACAAATTTCTTGTTTTCTGCAAAGAAAAACGGATTGAATCGTTACAAAATGAGAATTGGACCAACATGATAGTAAACCTTATTGATTCTATAAATAATAATGAAAATATGTACAAGACTTGCAATATAATCGCATAACACACACAAAAAAAGCAATCGAATTGAAAGTTTACGATACATCTTGTTATAATTAGGTACGTGAGTACTCCCGATTTACGTTTCATTTTTGCAGAGCAAAATCCTATTGATATTACAAAATGGGAAATTTTTAAAGATCGATAGATAGATAGTTGTTTATTACTTCTTCACACAAAAACTACTCAAAGTATATGAAAGAAATTTTGTCCACGGATAAGATGTGTCTTAACTTGGAACATAAAATATTATATACTAGCGATCCGGCCCAGCTTCGCACAGGTAGATAGAATTTTCAAAAATAATATACAGCTTATATTACGCGCTGATAATGTACCTTTCTAAGGTGAAAGAATTTTTAAAATTGGTAGAGTCATTTTTGAGTTTATCCATTACGAACAAATCTCTTCTACGATCAAATCTTTCCTCTTTATAAATACAATGGTTTGCGCAGACAAAACCGCGGAATATGGCTAGTATACAATAAATATAGTAAATAATATAAAATTTTCCACCAAACAACTGATCCGTCGTGATTTTATCTCTAGATATGTATCATTGAAGGCCATAAAAATTATATAAGATGAATCAGTCTATTTGCACTGTTCAATAGCAATGATGTTTCGATCTACACAATGTTGCCAAATTGAGTATTTTTATCATCGCGAATTTTAGAAAAATAATATTATATTATTGGAGAAATTTATGAAGAAAAATTAAATGGGCCTGAAAAAAAATGAGATAATTTTTTGACACTTGCTATTTGTAAACCGTATAATAGTATATACTTTTCCATGTGATCCCGGCATAGAATGGCTCACTCCTTCCTTTCCCGTGGATGTCGTAAGAGACGACTAATGGAACTTAATAAGTTTGTTTGTCTATTAACTCTTAGTATCTTAATAGCTTAATCAATCACTATAACTTTTGGTAGACAAGTATGTTACGTAAACGAAGTCGCAGGAAAAACTATAACTAAAATAATAAACTATAAATAAAATATTATTAATAAACAATAAATAAAATAAAATTTTGAAATAAATTGCACACGCTTTAACCTGAATGGTCGCGTACAATACGGTTTCAAAGGATTTTTTTTCCGCGAAAGCTCAGGTTGTAGAATGAGCTACCTGCCGAGGTTTTCCCTAGAGACTACAGTAAGGGTATATTCAAGTTTTTTCAGTGATATTCTAGTGTTGCTGACGTACATAGGCTACAGTGATCGTTTACCAGCAGATGAGCTGTATGCTTATTTATCACCTTTGTGGTATAAAAAAAAAAATACTAATATTAGGGGAAAAATGTAATTAACTCAAAACGGCATCTGTCGCATTACAAATAAATAGAATAAAATGTTCGTGTAGACTTTTGCGGAAATGTGTGGAAATGGGCCAATTACTGTTGGAAGCGCTTAAGGAGCGTCTTGTCCAAATTTGATTTTCACCGCGCTTGTAATATATATATTTTTTTATATTATGAATAACAAGCTTTTACCCGCCACTTTGTCCGCTTGACCGAAATATGCTGATTGAATGGTATAATGAGTTATCCTTTTCTATTCGAAATACTACGTGTGTATCAATATTCTTGATAATTAATTGAGTCAATAAAATACCTCTTGGTAACTAACAAACATGCTCATTTTAAAACTTTAACATTAGTAAAAATATTATAACATCCACTTTTTTCTGGGTATTCCATTAGAGACTTCCCGTAAAGAAAGATAGTCTTTACACTCTATACTCTTGTAGAGTATGTATATACAAAATTTCATAGTGATCGATTAAGTCGTTAAAGCGCTAAGAGGTAACAAACTCATTTTCATATAATATTAGTTAGGGCATCATTAAATAACACATAGTACATATGAAAAACATCAGTAAACAAAAATCTTAAGGCGTACTTCAATAAATTCGAAGTGATTAATAAATAATCATGAATATGCATTTTCTGTCACGCACGCCTCAGTAAACAATACAGTAAGTAGGTCAACAGGATATGGGGGATGCCCCACGAGAATAATTCCTTCTTGCCAAATTTTCTTTCTGTTTCGTGCAAATCTCATACATTATTCCTTGTTCTCTGCTCATGCAACGACATCAAAATTGGTCCGCTATTTTTTATTAAAAAAAATCGAAAACAGTTCACGAATTTCTCCATGTACTATAAAATACTTGGTAAAAACAGCTGTATTATATAAATTCAAATGTATTTACAGAGAAAAAAAATAAAGAACCTTCTTCTTTTTGAAGTCGATCGAAAACGATACATTGTTCCACGAATCGTGTAATTTGCTACAATTTCTTTAACTTTTTAATAACTTGTAATTTCAAATAGTATTCCACAAAAAAAAAAACAATTTTAATTATAGAAAAACCAGTTACTTTGATTTCAAAACTAAACTATTGAACTGATTTTAATAAAAATTTAACCAATCCGTAAAAATATATTATCAGATAAAAAAAATAATTTTCCAAATCGGTTTATATCGGTTTATGAGGTAAAAAACATAAAAAAATACAACCGAAAAAAACCTCCTTCTATTTGCTAGTCAGTTGAAAATACTACAAAAATATTTGTTAACAAATAAAATGGTATTTTTTTAACAAAATTATATTCTTTAAAATGGAAAACTATACATTTTATATAACTATATTTTATATTTTTATTAAAGCAACGATATACATTAATTTGTTAATATACTTATAATAATATGTACATATTAATATATTATAATTATATCATAATTGATTACTGTATATAAAAGTACAAAAATAACATTTGATTACTTAATAATGTAATCAACTACATGTGTGGGCATGTAATCGATTATACATATATTATATTTATCATTAAAATAATTTCACATTTGATCGATATTTTTATCTTTAAAATTGATCGATATACAAAAAACATAATAGTTGTTTACCTCTCTTTCATTCAAATGTAGTTCTTAAATCAAAAACATTTTATATTTCATTCTTATTATTTTTACTAGCTTTTTTCCGGCTACTGCGTACGAGTGGATTTCAGAAGTAAAAAAACTAATGAAATACCCCATCTCTAGTAGGCATATCAAAATAAACATAGACCAATTTTTAAGTTAAACATTCAGAAACACAACGGTGAAAATCTCATTCAATGTGATGCATCTATTAGTTTTATTTGAACCCCTCATGTTTCTTACAACTTACAATTTTGTAAGTTTGCTTTTCACAATGTTCTTTATATTGCTATGTCATTATTAGTGGGCCCCTCAACCCGACGATTATAAGAGAACCCATCTAAAAGTAAACCTTTAAGAATGCTGACTCATTTTATTATGAAAAACCTAAGTTGTAATCGATCACATTTTATGGTAGAGTATATTGCATCAGTGTTACTTTTTTACTCTACTCAATTTAAAGTACAATAAATGTACTGAGAGACGTGAGACTACAAAGTTTAGTCCGAAATAAAATAATGAAAATAGCAACACAGATGGATGTAATCGTCGTATTATTTAACAGTTGGCACTACCCTTATATTGACGATTCGATATTTCGAATTTCATCAATACAAAGGCAACCATGTAGAAATGTTAACACAATAAAACAAGTTAATATATGTAGTTTTATACAACTATTTTATAATTTATTTTTGTTCAAAATATCGATATTGATAGATATCATAAACACTTGCTTTAGTCTCAAAGGTTACACAGTTTTCACTCAATCTTTTTTTTTTGAAGACTTCTTTTATAAAAATTCATTTTGATCCTTGTTTTTCTTTTTCCAAACTCTTTTTTTAAAGTTATCGAAACTCTTTTTATTGCACAAATATACATATTATATACAATTCATCGTAAATTTCATAATTTTTTTTTAAGTCAACAAAACCCAGGGTTGGTATGTTCGATGACGCACCGTTTGCAATATTTCTTGACAGCCCTGTAACCTCGTAATGTTACAGGCGTGTCTTGTATGTTCAATTGAGTTAGACCCCGGCAATAATACGCTACTGCTTCCAGTCCATCATCACCTATGAGTTCGCAGCCACGTAGTGCCAGCTTCTTCAAGTTGGGACAGCAACGCGCGAGAATCTGAAACGTGGAGATATAATAAAATATTATATTTATTATATAAATAACTGATTTTCACCTACGACTTCGGCCTTCGGATATTTTTTTATACTACTATGATGGCAAACAAGCGTACGGCCCATCTGATGGTAAACGGGGTTACTGTAGCCTATGAATACCTGTAACACGAGGGATGTTACACCCACGTTGCCAACCCTATACTTCACTAACTAGCATAAAAATTAGCCTATGCCCTTCTCAATCCCATATAATACGTGCATACTATATTTCATAGTAACTGGTTATGCCATTAAATCGCTAAGAAGTAATAAAAACAAACTCACTTTCACATTTATAATAATTTACCAGAGGGAGACTGTACAAAAGTCGATTGCTTGGGTACCTCTGTCTCATTCGTGTTTCAAGCGTAAAGCAGTTGTGTTTGCAAGGCTGTGTTTCGGTTTGAAGCGTGGGATATGGCGTGAATTTACTGTGTACAGAGGAATAACACCTGAGTCCTCAGGAATGGCAACGCAAGGGGGCTATCATGGGCGAAACAGTATACTCTGTTATGTCCATGGTGCTGCTCGTGTCTATAGGCGACGGTTACCACTTTCCATCAGGTGGGCCGTCAGCTTGTTTGCCATTCTAAGTTGTATAAAAAAAATATAATAAGGATATTATAAATGTGAAATATTATACAATATGTTTTATTTATTATAATGATACTTGAGAAAGATAAAATAGTTTACAATAATATTTTAGGCATTCAGTCTAGTCAGTTGTATTATAATTTTTTATTTATACAACTATGGTGGCAAACAAGCATATAGCCCGTCTGATGGTAAACGGGGTAACCGTAGCCTATAGACGCCTGTAACATCAGGGATATCAGGCGCGCGATGCCAACCCTGATTGATAACGCTTTATTTATATTTACGTAATGTTAAATAAATAAATTTCCAGAACTTATATGATTTTTACTCTGATATATAGTACCGATTTCTTTAAGACATTTTAAAATTTGTGTGTAACTCTATTTGTATGAAGTTCGAAAGATAAAGAAGAATCGTGAATAATAGAATCAATGATCGGCACGTTTCTTTGCGTAAATAAGGTCACGGGATCAATTACCGGTTGGGCCAATTTGGGAAACGAACTTTTCTGAATTTGTTTGGGTTTGGGTTGTGCCCTCAGATGGTCATTGCCTAGTTTCTCGTAATACAGTGTGTCCTAATTTAGCTAGCGAAGACCAAGCAATTGGTGTTATTGTGTAGCACTTACATAATATAAATTTTAATATCACAAAAAAATCACGAAAATAACCGACTTCAATTATGGCAGAATCAGTTATTCCGATTTAAAAACTAAACTACTAAATCGATTATGTTAAAATTTCTATGGGATCAATCTGTAAATCGCAGGAGACTACAGCATGGGGTTTTTCAAAGAGGGGTAAAGAGGTTTCTTCAGGGTCGGCAATGCGTGCATAATACCAGAGGTATTGCAGGTGTTCATAGGCTACGGTAACCACTTACCATCAGGTGGGCCGTATGCTTGTTTGCCACCTTAGTGGTATAAAAAAAAAAGATAAAAAATAATTATCGAAATCGATCTACAACAGACGGAATTATAGGATACCAAACTTAAAAAATACAACGGAATTGAAAACCTCCTACTTTTGAAGTCGGTTGAAAACAGTAAATATGGAATCTACACGTGAGTAATCTCTTCCATTTAAATATCAGTACCAGCAGCCAGTTTAAAATTGGCAAAGTTATTATGTTACATACACACAAAATGTCCAAATATCTTTTTGAATTTTGAAGTCAATTAAAAAAAAACAAGCCTCACCTGAAGACCAGCTTCCGACACATCAGTGGCTCCCAAGTCCAAAGCCCTGAGCCTTGAGCATCCCCTCGCGACAGCCTCCACCCCATCATCTCCAAGAGCTCCACAGCCCCTCGCGTTCAAATACCGGAGTTTGTAACATCTCCGTGCGAGGGTACGGATACCGGAGTCTGACACCTGGTTTAATTTTTTTTATAATGAATGACAATGGAATGGTATCCCCGCCTACATAATCAGTATATGCTGGCGGTACCTTTGAGGTATAATAGGTGACGATAATCCGGACAGCTAGTTTAACGACTTGGAATATTTAAAAATAATAATATTCTATAGATAAAAGATAGATAGATATATACTCTTTATTGTTTCCTCCAAAAGATTACAATAGTAAACTTTTTATAAATATAAATAATTACAAGAAATAATCACAATGAGAAGAAATAGTATTGAAAAACAGTATTTTTTCTACCTATATATCAATTTTTAATATTCTCTAAAGCAATTTGTACAAATATATTTTTCCTTCTAAATATTCGTTCTAAACCTGGAAAAATTTATAAAGGATTCCAGTGTCCTTTTTTTTATAGATATTGAGAATCGATACCGAGCTGACGACCCATCGTCTGAAGAAGTGTTTTTGTATAAAGATATTTATAGACCTAAAATATTTATCAAGTTTTAAGCATTACATTACTCAAGTGTTATATTATTAGTTCACTGGATGTCAATGAGACTGGCATGTCCATTAAGAATATTTAAGTGTGAATAAAGAGAAAAAACATCGTAAGAATCGACTAAGGGAGAGCGAGGGATGGGCGGCTGCGTCCCTCTTAAAACATCTTTAAAGCCTGACTGCGTTTACCAATACGCCTGCCAAGCATGGCAATTACTAACCTCCCATAATTAATAACCTCCCAGGTTTTGCCAGAGGGAAACTTATATTTTTTTAGTGTGATAATGACATGGTAATCCCGCCTGCGCTATCGGTATACACTGGCGGGGTACTAGTGAGAGATGACAGATGACGATGAAGCAAGTCAGTCAGGCCCATCGTGACGAATTCAACAATAATTAGCCACCATGGTTTCCAGGGGAACCACGTGGACGTCGACCTAATAGAGCATATTGCTAGTAATGGGCCTGTTATTAATAACTAACCCCATTACTAACAATCCCTTTCCCCCGGGAAGCTTACGTTCAACACTGGACAATTAAAGGCTGATATGATTGTTTTCTCATTGTGATTATTTCTTGTAATTGTTTATATTTATAATAAGTTTACTATTGTAATCTTTTGGAGGAAACAATAAAGAGTATCTATCTATCTATCTATCTATGATGAAGATGAAAGAGAAAAAATTCTGGATGTTGGAAATGCTTGAAAGTAATAGGACATTTCACTCTCATAATATCAGTAAAGATGTCATGGACAGCACAGTGTATACTGTGGCGCCCAGATTATTTATTCTATAAACAGCAATTATCACCAATCTTCACCAGAGACTGACACTTTAAATAATATAAAAATAAACTTACCTGAGTACACTTAGCGACAGAGAGATACCTCAACGCTGGACCTAACTTCGCTAGTTCGTATAAGCCGAAGTCCGTGACCCCGGTACAGTCGGATACGCTTAGCTCTTTGAGAGCGCAATATGAAGGGATCCATCTGACGCCTGCATCTAAAAAAAAATGAAAATAAATTTTTGATGTATAAAAATGGAATAGTAATCCCACTGGTTTATATTATATTATACTATTTATATTATTGAAATCAGGAACAGATAAGAAAGAAAATTATAATACTACTTTTAAAATAAACTAATAACCTTATCCTATATATGCGATTAATTCCCATCCTTAGGCATGAAATAATGCCCAAATAAAAGATTTTTATTTTTTCCTTTTTAACCGACTTCATAAAAGGAGAACGTTCTCACTGTATTTTTTATGTTTGTTACTTACAGACTCCATCGTTTATAAAATAATTTCAAAAATTCTTATTTATCTGTTTACTTTCAAATCTATTATATCATATAATTCATTATTATCATCATATCAGCCGTTAACTGTCCACTGCTGAACATAGGCCTCCCCCATAAGGGGGATTTTGTCAGTAGCCGCCCCACTTGGCGGGCATGTTAGTCACCATAAGACTTTAGTGATATTTTATAAAGGACACTTCTGCCCATCCATCAACTATTTAAGTCCCTTAGTCTTTTTTTTATACATCTTGGAATGGCAAACAAGCTAACGGCCTGAATGATGAAAAGTGGTAACCGTCGCCTATAGACATGAGCAGTATCATGGACATAACAGAGTATACTGTTTCGGCCATGATACCCCCCATGCGTTGCCATTCCTGAGGACTCAGGTGTTATACCTCTGTACCCAGTAAATTCACGCCATATCCCACCCTTCAAACCGAAACACAGTTATGCAAACACATCTGCTTCACGGTTGAAACACGAATGGGACAGAGGTACCCAAGCAATCGACTTTTGTACAAAGTCTCCCTCTGGTGAAAGTCATCTTACAACACCCACAGGAAGGGAAGGAATAGCCCATTCAATGCTAGCTACCACACGGCAAATATTATATAAAGATATTATTAAAAATTAAAATCAATCGAAATCACCAATTGTGAACGATAAAGGAAACCAGGAATGCAAATAACAAATATATGTATATTAATAAAGAAGCTTAGAAAACTAGGACCCCAAAAGTAAAGCCAAAGAAAACAATGGAAAGATCTGTTAATTTTGAATTAATAATATCAAAACTATAAACAATATATGTGGCCTTTACTCCACACTGTTATTAAATAGTAGTGTAAATAACGTTTCAAAATAGTAGTGTAAAACTATTCACATCGGCTCTTAGCGTTTAGGCATTTAGGGTTTTGTTATTAAACATCTTAACGAAGACAAACTTCGCCGCTATATTACATTACAGCTGCTTCACGATCAGTTGGTTTAATTAATTACTTTTGTACATATAAACTCTTAGATTATATAGATAGAGCATTGAGTGTAAAAATGTGTTAACGTTTCATCAGCCAAACATCAAATTGACTGTTTTTTTTTTTTAATCAAAACAAACACTTTTTTCTGTATTGGAAAAAATTTGATTAAAAATTTCGCAGATTTCATAATTAAAATTGAGAATTATTTTTCTGATATAATATAAACATACAAATGTATATATTGCTTACAAATTAATATAATGTATTAATTAAAATAGCGACCATTTTAAATTATTTTAAAATGAACGTCGTATTGTCATTTTGTAATATTACTCTCATTTTAATTTTGTAGCAATTGAAACTGAGGTAGCGAAAGTCGTACGAAACAGAATCTATTCCTTGCTCTAAATTTAAATATTTTAAATCTACGAGTAGTATACGAACCATTTGAATGTTTTAGACATTTTAAATTAGAAATAAAAATATTACGTAGAAAGAAAATATAGGTTTCATTTATACTAGTCAATTCTAATTTTAAAAAATCTGTTGCTGACCTTTTTTTACTCGTTTTAACTTTTACTTGACGAATTGTTTTTGCTTTATAATTCTGTAAGCTTCCTCTTAATGGACTTTTTCATTGTAAAACCATCATATACACGTCATACATATCTACATACAATTTATATTACTTATCGCCTGTAAAATCATTATCCTCCTTTTTAGTAGTCAAGTCAAAACGAAATAATTTAAAGTGGCCTTATATATCATCGAAATCGAAATTGGCTGAAGAAACACTTTACATCTTTCAAAGTCCAAACAGATCATATTTCCATAAATCCGTTGACTCGGCTAACTATATTATTTCAGATCTACTCGAATATAGATATAGCTTTGTTTAATAATCTTAGATTGATGTTCATCAAGTCAAACGTAGCGGCAAATTTCTAAACTCATCACAGGAACAGTTGCTCAAAATTCGCTTTCATATTCAAATTTAGAACGTTTTGATTATGAATTCATGGTACACTAGGTAATAACAGCTATGCAAATTCCGTGGTCTCGGCAAACGGAAATCTTCGAAGACGCAAATCTAATTTCAAATCCACTAATAGGTATTCTCGAGTCAAATCGAGACTGAAATTTTTATAAGATTTGATCAGCGGCTATATATGAAGATGTCGCCCTCTAATGTCAAGAATTTCTAGATTTTAGTGTAGCTTACGAACGATAGTTTTTGTGTCCCCCAAAACATGAAACAAGTGTATTATAAATACGAAAGTTTATAAGGACGGATGGATGGATGAATGAATTTCAAAAAAATGCAAAAACTACTCTACGGATTTGAATGCAATTTGGTACATGAGTAGATTATATCCTAAATTACTACATAGGATACTTTATATACTTACTACCACTACTACTAGTTCCTTTTTATATGATTAAAACAAGAATTTGAAGAGATCAGAGGTTTTGATCACAGAACTTGGATTCGATCTTGATACCACCGAATGGCAGTCAAACATTGTTCAACTAAGCTGTCTCTGCTACATATCCTATCATGCCTATATCTATAACCGGGCAGCTTGTTTGCATACTATCAGCTTAAGGGTGAAATATGGATACTGGATACTGTAATCTAAGATCTTTATGTTGCAAAAACTGACAAAGCGTGAGCTATATCTCTGGTATTGAAACGATAAACTTGTATAGAAAAAGCTATAAGTTTCACATTACAACTTTATTGCATTACAATAAAGTTCTGAATCGTTTAGTTAAAAATACAATCTATCACTCATTTTTCTCCTCAGGTTACCGTAAGAACAAACCAAAGAAACAAAGTAAAAAATACAAAAGAAAAGAATACTTATTTACTTATTATATTTATTTTAATTAAAAATGCTGGTGATAATGTTTATGTGATAAAAATGGAAATGAAATAATAATTCCATTCCCCACGCATTTCTATTTCATATATGCCGAAATTGAAATTAAATGAAAAATATTTATTTTGCTCAAACCAACACACAACACACACATTACATGGTTGTAGCTTTCAAAAAACAAAAAAACAATATATACAAAATTACAATAAAAAGAAATTGTCTATAACCTGTTTGTTTGCCACCATAGCAGTATAAAAAATAATAAACTGGCATTGTACTCGTAATTTAAAAAATGAATAACCAAAAAAAATTAATACAATGATAAAAAAAAGTAAATGGCACATAATATATATATATATATATATATATATATATATATATATATATATATATATATATATATATATATATATATATATAATTTAAGTGCAATATATATTACACTTAGATTATATATTGAATAATGAACCATTCAATGCCATTTTTAAACAGAATAATGTTTGCGCCCTTCAGCCAAAGTGAATGAAGTTTGACTGAACCGTGTTAAACAGGCATTATCCATCTAAATGTACTTTCAATGGTTCATTTAGTAACACATTGTATATATATATATATATATATATATATATATATATATATATATATATATATATATATTACAGATAATCAAACTGAAAACCTAATATTATTTAAAATATAAAGTTGCATTCACATTGCACGAAAAAGTTCCGTGAGTTTTTTTTTTTTAAGAAATCAAATCACTCTACAAGAGTAATCAAATCTCTCCCAATTTTATTAATCTGACCCTTATTGCCTTGAAAAAATTGCTTTTAGCTATAAGGCCGCCATTTTGCACTTAACAAGTTTCCGTTTAAGCGCATTTATTTTATCATTCTGTGACACCCATAGTGTTGTAGGCGTCCATGATCGATGGTTACCGGATGCTTGGAATCTTTGTGATACAAAAAATCGGTATATATTAAATATAGTTAATAAACAAGCAAGTAATAATTCATGTCAGAGATGAGAAGGAAATGTGAATAATGAGATCTAACTTTTTTTTTCTTTTCATGCAACTTAGATTGGCATACAAGCTGACTGCCCACCTGATGGAAAGTGGTATATAGGTGGTGGTGCTAATAGTCGCCTATAGACATGAGGAGTACCATGGACATAACAGAGTATACTGTTTCACCCATGACACCCTTCATGCGTTGCCATTCCTGAGGACTCAGGTAACTACCCCATTGCTAACAATATATCCTATCAGGTTGACCCCCACGTAGGTCCTCCTGAAAACCATCGTGATTAATTATTTTTGAATTCGTTATGATAATCCTATTGGCCAGTGTCCATCCTCACCAGGGTATATCACGCGCAGACGGATCCCTATTTCATTTTTATGTATAAAAAAATCTATATCAGAAACGGAGTGTATATAGAGAGCAATCTAGTGACTCTTAATACCACACTAAGCAGCAGAGTGCAGTGTACTTGCACTTATCTTCGTAAATTGCTGGTTGAAAATAATATGACTTTACATTTATAATAAAGAAAACGGAATTTTTAATCCATTGCATATAATTAGCCAATATCACAACCAGGGGTGCTCAAACCTTGACCTTGTCTAAAAAAATGCATATTGTAAGGAAAATTAATATCTATGTCAGGATACAACCAATGACGACAACAAAGACGACAATCCTGCATCACACATACTTGCAATCTCTCAGAGTCGATCAATCGTAGTCTAACAATATTGAAATAGATCGCCAGCAGTTCAAGTTTGAGTACCTCTGATCTAAATACATACATACATACATACATATCTGTCACGCCTGTCTCCCATTAGGGTAGGCAGAAACAATGGAACGCCAAATGCTTCGATTCAAACAAACTTCTTTCGCTTCTTCCACATTCATAAATAAAAATAAATACTTTAAAGTAAATAAAATAATATTTTTCTAATGTAATATATTTAAATTTCACCCCTATGAATTAAAATAAAATGCGATCTAAATTTGCAGTATTATAGATATTCCATCTATTCACTTGTTTAAGCGTGATTGATTTTATATTGTATTTTTTTTATAAAAAAAAAGCAACATGTAGTAATATATAAAATTCTAATAGAAGCAGAGTTTTATGTACAATCCATGAATTTATCTATTACGAGTAATTAGCTAAGCTGATAAGTCTTCGCCGATTGCCCCTGCTAAGTCGTCTCACAGGTGACTTTTTCACTCGTTTAATGAAAACTCCCAAATTGTTATTTGAAAAAAAATACATTGGAAGAGAGTTTAAAAATACATAGTTAAAACGACATAAATAAAACTTAATAAGTACGTGAGCGAATTGTATCTACAACGAATGAATATAGTAACAAATATACAACCATTTCCATAGCACATTTATAATATTATTACGATTAATGCCCTTTGGGGTCTTTGAGGTCCCTTTGAGACCCCTTTGAGATGTTATTTGGGGTTAGAATTGACCCCAAATAATAGAATAAGGATAAGGTCGCCGAAATATGTCGTAGAGGTTAATATATTATTTATATACATACATATATATAGATATGCATGAGGTATGCATGACTGAATAACTGTTATTACCCTTACAGGTTGACTATTGGCATATTTGTATATTGTTGACAAACTATTTTCAAAGGTACTGCTGTTATTAGTTATACTGTTCTATTAAAGATAAATGTAACTAAAATTTTGAAACAAAAAGTATAGGATAAGATTTTTTTTTATTTTATCTAAAAAAAACAAATCGTCTTTATCCTTCATTTATAATAATTAATATTATATTAATTACAAAATTAATTTTTAATATAAATTATAAAAAGGATTACTTTTTATAGTTATAATGAACAACCTGACGGTCCATTCGATGGAAACTGTTAACTGGCGGACCTGATGGAAAGTTGAAAAGTTGTAATCGTAACCTATGTACATAAACAGTATCATAGATCTTATAGAACACTTAACTCCTACAGCAATGCTAGTATGTCAACTAGCCAAATGTTATGATTGCGACTAATCTAATAAATCAATTAAATTTAAATTTACAATTTAGATTGTCTATTTTCGTTTGATATAAACGTGACCTTACTTAGACTATAGTAAATACAAACATTACAAATCCAATTGGGCACAGGCATAATACAAGCAGCTAAATGTTATTATGATCACTCAAATCAACTAGTCCAATGAAACAAATTGGCAATATATTTGTATTTTGAAAAAAAGGATTTATTATTAAGGTAGTCTATTTTCGTTTAATGTGAATGTGACTTTACTTAAACTATCGTAATTATAAATATTACTAAAATTAAACCTATAAAGTACAGACGTATCTATAATATAATACTAACTAATATGACGGTGGGACTGTCGTTCCACAGAGCTATACCTAATATAGATGTCGCAATAAGATCTTGATTACATTAAATTAGTATAATGCACTATAATAGCAGGTTTATTGATATTTAATGGCGGTACCGCTTGATGCAAATATGATGACGGTGATTTACGTGCACTTTCTAGACCAGTCGTAGTCAAAGCGTGCTCTGAGAGAAAAGCGGAGGGCCCTGCAGCCTCATATCATCTTCGCGAGGGGTCCAAGATAGATTACACGCGTCAAAAGATATAAATATCACATCACACAATAAAAAAATATATTAAATAACTATATTATACTAATTACAATTATAATATGAATAGATACACATCAATACTTTAACATTACTTCAAATTTGCACGACAATGAAGAGCTTTAATTAGTCGTAACTTATATATTTAGTATATTAATATGTATTATATATAGTTATTTATATATTTATTATATTGTATGTAAATTATTTATGTATAATTTTTGTAAGTATATTATCCTACATGTTTATATGTTCATTCATCTTAAAATGTATTAATATTGTTATCTCTCAAAATATTTATTTAATTTACAAATTGCTATTGTTAATTCAATGTACCGCCATTTACATTCTCGATTTAGCATAACGGTTCACTGTTAGAGAATACTATCAAGCATTAAGTCCGCCCTGTGTACATTTTAATATGTGCAAAAGTATAAATAAATATATAATACTTAAATAATGAATAATAATACAGAAAATACGTATATATCGTGAAACAATTTCAATGAGTGGATAATATTGTAACAAAATTATAAACTATTTCTAAAGTAAAAAAAAGGTTGTCCTGGTTATTCCTACTTGCTGTAACCAACCATCCATATCCATAATAGAAATTGAAGTGTTATCTATCAACGACATTATGGAATGCAAAGAGAAAAATAAATAAATAAAAATACAGTACCTAACATAAAAACTCTTGCATCACCTTTCTATTCACTTCTATCTGTTCTCCTTTAATCAATGTTTTTTTTTTTAATAGATGATAATGGAATGGTAACTCCACCCGCGCTATCGGTATACACCGGCGAGGTACCAGTGAAGGATGATAGGTGAGGATGGAGTAGGTCAGTTAGCCCATCGTAACGAATTCAACAGGAATTGTTCACGATGGTTTCCAGGGGAACCAGGTGGGGGTAGTTCTAATAGGGTATATTGCTAGCAATGGGGCTGTCAAACTCCATTGCTAACAATCCCTTTCCCACCCTTTTAATCAATGATTGTCTGTAAGAGATTGCCCAAACGATAACACCTGTTCATGTCTATAGGCGACGGTTACCACTTTTCGTCAGGTGGGCCGTCAGCTTGTTTGCCATTCTAAGTTGCATAAAAAAGACCGCTATTTTACTTTTATGTATACCTATATATATTCTATTTTGATCTGTATTTTATACTACTATATTTCACTTGATATTTCTAATTGTTATTGTATATTTTTATGTTTTAGGTGCAATAAAGAGTTGACTAAATATATAAAAAAAAATTAAATGATATAAAAGATTTATGTTTTTTTTTTTTGTCTAAACCAATATTATAAAGAGGTAAGATTTTTTATTTGTGATGGACAAACTCAAAAATACTTAACCAATTTCAAAAATTTCTTCACTTATAGAAAACTATTTTGTCAGAGAGTAACATCAACTATTTTATTACAAAAAGAAACCGTGCGAAGCCAACGTACGTCGCTAGTTAATAATAATATTATAAGATCACCTTAAAATTCATAAACTAGTATTGTAGTACAGTACAGATAAAAAACCTTAATAGCATAAATATAAAATACTATAAATGTTTGTTATTCTTCCACGCAAAAACTACTAAACGGACTTGAATGAAATTTGATACACGTATAGATTATAACTTAGTACATAGGATACTTTGTAATACTTTATGTACTGATTCACGTGGACAAAGCCGAGAGAAATAGCTAGTAAATTATTAAGTTACCTGTGACTAGAGTACACCGCCGTAAATACAAGTACTGCAGCGAGGGACAAGTATGCAGCAATGCACATAGACCCGCATCCGTGACTAAACCGCAATCGGTCAGATCTATGTACTCCACTGGTGGCTTGCGGGTGGACAGACGCGTCTCCAGCCATGCCCACTCCGGCCAGTCCACGTTTGGGCAACCTGAAATAAAAGAAGATTTTAATTTATATAAAACATTATTAATATTATAATTATAAAATAAACTCTGATTATAATCCAATAAGTAAACCATCCGGCCAACGTGCTAAATCAATATTTTAGATTTAAGTTCTTCATTGATTGAAGTTGATGCGACCGCGTAAGGGCAAACTCAGTGTAAGACGACCCTCCACTAAACGGAGTGATGACCTCAAATGCAAAAGCATAAAAGAAGTCAAAATGTTTATCCATTATTCGAGTATCATGCCCATAGTAACTCAACATGGTCGCAACTCAGCCCTCTAAAAGAGAAAGACACTGTCAGGATAAGAACTCTATTGTGGCCAAAACACAGCCAAAAAAATCTTTATTAAAAATAAAATAGAAATATGGATAAAATACCTACATTATGCGTGAGTATTATATTCTCTAATAAATAATAATTAATATTTTATTCTAAATAAATAAATAACAGATAACATTAGAAGAGAGGTAATACAAAAACTCAGGGAGGAAAGGGATTGTTAGCAATGGAGTTTGACATCCCCATTGCTAGCAATATGCCCTATTAGGTTAACCTCCACGAGGTTCCCCCTGAAAACCATCGTGAACAATTCTAGTTGAATTCGTCACGATGGGCTAACTGACCTGCTTCATCCTCACCTATCATCCTTCACTGGTGCCTTACCGGTGTAAACCGTTAACACAGGTGGGCTTACCATTCCATTATCACCCATTAATAAAAAAATACAAAATCTCATTCCCTCCTACCTTTTTATGTAAACTATTTATAGCTGTCTTACATTATATAAATTTTAATTGCCCTCTGATTCCAAGGGGACCGGGGCAGGTTATTACATTAACCTATCTAGAAGGTCAGATCTCAAACCCTTATTGGATACTCTTGTTCAATTACTATATCCACTGTTCGTATTATAAATTCATGTATATGTACTATAGTTATTTTGTGTGGTAATAAATTTCAATTTACTTTTATTTAAAAATATTTATAATATATATTAAAAATATATATAATATTTATTTAAAAATTTATATAAAACCATTCGCAGCTTAGTTTCACAGAATTGTCTATAATTAAAGATTGTGTCCTAGAAAAAACGATTTTAATTGTGACACAACCAGCTATTTTGGTCTAATATTTAAACTACTGAACCGATTTTAATAAAATTTTTATGGTACCAATCTATAAATATGTCCTTTAAAAAAAAAAAGAGTTTTTAAAATCGGTTTAGAACTGACGGAGTTACAAGTTAACGAACATAAAAAATACAACCGAATTGGGAACTTCATTCTTAATGAAGTTGATTGAAAAACGGATTATTTTCATTTCTAACATCCTACTGTTACTCTATACCCCCAATATTACATAATAGTTATTCGCCTAAAACAAATATTATTCTGAAGAAAAAGTACAATAGACTAAAAATTTTCTGGAGTGGATTTAGGATTAAGGAACAAAATGACTCTATTTCGATTTTTACATAAAACCATAAGAAATGTATATATCCATTCTACAATTTGCCATAACAAATTCAAATATTATGAATATCAACAGAATCCTTTGTTGACCTTATTTTATCTCGTACAGGTAAAAGGAAAGTAATCTATTTTTATCGGTTCGAAATTGAAAGTCAACAAGACATAAATATTGTTGGTAACTTATCGAATTATTGATACTTCAAATAAACTTTAATAAATATTTTTTAATAGATAAGAATACAAAAAGGTTCTCAATTCGTTTGAATTTTCAACCGAATTCAAAAAAAGAAGATTCTCGCTTCGATTATATTTTTTTCTATGTTTGTTACCTCATAACCCTCGTGGACCCATAACTCCGCTAATACCTCCATTTAAAAGAACTATTCAGGGTAATAATTATCCAACTACTAATAGTACTAATTGTTATAATGCATCAATATATACTTTTTATGTTTGTTTATAAAAAAATGTTACACTTAGTTCTAAGCTCCATAATTGTATAAATATTTACACTATGATGTGACACAATTGTTTGTGAACCTAAATAAATAAATAATTCCATTAGCTACAAACCGATTTAGATCATAATTTTTTATCTGAAAGAATATACATACAAAATAGATCCTATAGAAATTTTATCAAAACGGTTCAGTAGGACAGTATATAAAAATAACTGGTTTTGTTACAATTAAAATGGGATTTTTTGTCAAACACAACCTTAAACTCGTTGATAATATAATGTAGCTTTCTATAAATAAAATAATTTTTAAAATGGAATGAATAATTTTTGACTTTATCCATTATTATAAACAAACAAACAAAATATCTAATCTTTCCTTCTTATAATATTAGTATAAATATCATGTTGACACGGTCGCACCTTCTAAGGAATATAAATAGCGGCCATAAATAGTTCGTAAATGAGTGAAACTATCTCTTCCTGTGTATACACTATACAATGTGCTCGTAATTGGACCTTTAACTACTCCCTCGTAATAAAGTTGTTAGAATCCACGCCAACGTGAGGTCATGTAACAGCTTCAAGTATTTACACACCTTTACTGATTAAGTTATAATGTTACTTAGTACACTCACCGTCTATTTTACATTCAAGATTTTTGATAACTGTCCTCATATCACGATATGAATATTAATAGATATAAATTCTTTTACTTTTTTATTATACACGTATGTTACTTTATCTCTATGTCTTAGCATTTTCGTTAGATTTTAAAATAATCCTATTAATGTAGTAGATGTGAAAGTTCACAAAAATGTTTATTACTTTATCACACTTAAAGTACTCAACGGATTTTAATAAAATTTTATACACAGGTAGGTTATAGCCTAGTTTAAGACATATAGTACTTTATAACCGAGGCACGCGAGTTAAGCCCTTGGAAATAGCTAGTGAAAAATAATAATGCGTATACACAGACACACACACACGCACGCACGCACGCACACAAGTTTGCACGCACGCACACACACACACATATAACATACTAATATATTGTTAATAATAAGATATAGAAAACAAACTAAAAAATTTATAATAGGATCTAATAAACATCATTAAATTCCATAAAAGCGACAGATCCTTTTTTTTATTAAGTGTGACTATTTAAAAAACCATAGCTAATTACACCATGAGTGAATTTGACTACGTACCGTTAATATCTTTAAACACCTTATTAATTAATTCTTAATATTTAATAAAGTTCGTGATTCACTTTTCATCGCAAAGGTTAACTGATAGAGAATGCTACTAGCATTAAGTCCGCTTTTGTGCCATATTTTTATTTTTTTTAATGAAGGTATTCAAATAAATAAATATTTATTTATAAATAATATTCATACTTTAACAATAATGCTACATCAATTCACAATTATTAAAATGCCAAGCATCGAATCGTAAATAAAAAATGCTTAACCATTAAAATCATTTGTCAAAATTATTCATTTGAAAAAACAACTACAGTACACAAAGAATTACTAAATAATTATAAATAAAACATCAGATACGTTGGAAAGATAGAAGAATTTCTTCTGCACGATGAAAATCCATATCATGTATAAAAATTATATTACACGACTCGGTTGTAAGTACACGAATAAACCCTAAGGATTTTTTCTTGTAAAAATATAAAATATATCTTACTAATATAACTGTAATTATATTATTTATAATTACATATATATTTGTACAGAGAGCAACATGACCCAAACCTTAAAGATCAGCTCCCTTAGGCAAAGTACAAACGAATCTAATGAGAGAATCGTTAACGCTAGCGAGTCGATGAGATAGACTAAATGAAATTAATTTCTTTCCCATGTGAATGCTAAACGAAGCGATTATATCGCTACATTCATTTGTACGTATTTTAAGGGAGTAAACTCTCCAATGAAAAAAAGTAACGATGCAACAAGTTAGTTCAGATGATGATAGTAGGTTCGTCACCTGCAACGTTGGATTGTAATAAGCTCGGGGAAATATGAAATGTCGAATGTTCCGTTCACCTCAAGGACAACAGTTGATAAATGTATGAAGTATTTTTCAATTGTTACTACTACTCTTCATTAATACTACCTACCTCATTAGTTGTTATAGTAGTAAGTATCTTATTTTCTACTATATGTACTAAATTCGTAGGGAATTTAGCTTCATGAATAAGTACATAAAGTGGATGCTATGTGCCAAGTTAGGATATAATCTACCTGTGTACCAATTTTTATTCAAATCCATTCAGTAGTTTTTTTGTGAAAATGTGACAAACATCTATTCATTTATCCTTACAAACTTTCATATTTATCATATAAATAGAATTTTGAACAATATTTTTTAAAAATAAATCTAAAAACCAACATTATCTCTAGTATTTTCTTAATTTAAACACTTTCAATTTTCTAAGCGTAGATACTTCATCAGTACCTGGCGTAAACCGACGAATTTAATTAAAGTTTTCAATGAATATATATTTCGAACTTCTCCAAAAGTCAACCCACTTATCAAGTGTAGAACTTAATTACTTTTCAAATCCTTATTTCTATTGCGTAACTTCGTTTATTAGAAAACACTTTAAATGAGAAATGTTCTTTACAACAAGGTATTTCTAGTATTTTTAGTTTTTAGACAAATTATATTATGAATACTTATGATTTACATTATAGAAGTTACAACTAACGACTAATAACATAATCATTAATTATAGTAGAGATAAAAACTTTGTAAAACATTAACAATACAAGACACTGCGTCTTTATAAATAAAAATACTTATTATACCGATCTTTTCGCTCTTACTTCGCTTGTATTTTTTGTATATACTCGTATGTATGTTACGACTTTGTCAATTCCGATATTTCCTTTCCTTCGAAATTTCTCTTTTATGATCCATCTAAATAAATACTTTAACAATTATCTTGCAATTTCAATTCACCTTAAATTATACAGTCTTGTTTTGCTAGCAACTTAGGTATGTTTATAAAAAATACCCTAACTACCCAACGTTAAGTCAAACCTAGCTTTAGCTTATTTCTTGTATAATCATATGAATACTGTAAGATATTTGAACAATTGTAGTAAATATAACTGCCAAACCTTTGTTCAAGTACAAATAAAGAAATTTTATATTTTTTAACCAAATATACATCTCCCCTCTTAAGGAAAGGAGACGGCAGACTAACCCCTGGTAGTAGCACAAACGGCAGGTGTTAAAAGCCCCAAGGAGAAAAACCGACGCACCGTGGAGAGCATCCAAGAGCACTACTTTTTGCATTATTTTTTACTCGGAATCCTAACTGAGGTATTATTTCAGACGATAAGACCATTTACTAACAAAACGATTATAATAATTTCGGTGGATATAACTCCCCATATTTCGGTCACCTCATGAACCAAGTCGAGGTATTTACTCTTCTTTTCGATTTTGGTTTTCAGGCTGTTCTCGTCATGCAAAATGGCGACATTCGTGAGTGCCCGTTCCTTTATCACAATTTCAGATTTGTTCGCAAGAAATGTCCTGTCCGTGATAATGGATCGGTACTAGTAGAGCCTAACACTGTCGCTATCGAGAACCGGTAGCGCAATCTCTTATTCACAAAACCATACTTAAGAACTAACTATTGATGGAGTATTTTGGGTACTTAGTTGTGTCTGTGCAAATAGTGTTGGCAAGAACTGAACAACCCAAAAGCACATGTCTAAGTACACTCCGAAATAACATGTCGTCATCCTAGCAGACGTCATGATCAGTGCCATCCTTTAGAATCTGCTTTCGGTAATTGTTAATCTTAACTATCTAATCCTGTGTTACATAGATAAAACCCTCGGTCTCTCTGAAAAGATCACCGAATTGTAACCAGTGCACGGAGGTCTTCATATTGATGTACGACCCGTGAAGGTCTTTAAAGTACCTTCCGTGCAACTCCTTCTCTTTCCATACGGCCTCACGTTGAGAGACAACTTGCACTTTAGGTTTTCACTTCGATTGAGCGTGGAAGAAAATGGTTACAAAAATAGTACATAGTAAAGGACCACCACTCATCCACATGATCAGGATAAAACTTTAGCTTATAACAGATTGTACAGTGATGAAATTTAGCAGATCGTATTAATTAGAACAATTTCTGTGAACACTCCTTATGATATATGCAATAAAAGACCCAAAACAACGCAACGTTTCTACGCAATTTCATTAACAGAATATTTCTGTGATAACTTTAACAAAATTTTGTTACCGTTGCCGATTTCCAGAAGTAAACAGTTAACAGCTGATATTATAATGATGATGATGATGATGATGATGATCATGATCATGATGATTGGTTACCATTTCATTAAGTTCTATTAAAAGAGATATGAGATAGGATGTATCTATAGTCAGGTACATTTGGAAATATAACTCACCAGTCAGGTCAATATGCCTAAGGTCCACTAAATCCGTAATTATCGGCGCCAGAGACCGTGCATCCATGCTGGTGGACCCTGTGACCGCCAAGTGCGTCAAGTTCCTGAATGTCGCTGCCAGCAACTGAGCGCCAGCTATCGTCACCTGTAACAAATATTATATAAATGTCTTGTCGCCTGTCACCCATTAAGGTAGACAGAAACAATGGAACGCCAAATGCTTCAATTCAAACAAGTCTCTTTTGCTTCTTTCACATTCATCGATCTTATCATACACGCTCGCCCGGTACAGGTATTTTTATTAAATGTATATATAATATGTATATTTTTAATAATTTTATATAAACGTCTATTTAAGCATAAAATGAAAAAATACTAATATTATCAACATACCATTATTTTTTCATCTACTCGAATAGGAATTTATTAAAACTATAAGTAATAAACTATATTCATTATCATTTTTACCTTTAAACAACAACGATTACCATTCATTGAAGCTTTCGTGTCACGAGACCTTAGACTACTTTCAGAATAAGCTAATTTTTCAACGTCTCATCATAAAATTTTTCCATGGATATTTCTATCTATATATTACTCACAACCTATACTTATTATAACATATTCCTCTTTATTCCCTACCAGAATTATGTATGTTATATATGTATATTAAATTGTGCTTATTTACACTATTATATATATTATTTTTAACGCGCCACATAACCATTTATTCTTTAATTCCTTCTCCCCAAAGGTTGTCTGGAAGAGATTACTTAGCTATAAGAACGCTTTTTGTACTACACTATACTTATTGAAAATTCTTCAACAAGTCCTGTAATATTGGTGCAATAAAATGTTAAATAAATAAATACTTTCTATTTTTTTTATTTAACCAAAATGGAATATGTATTTTTTTTTTTATATTTACTGAATATTTGCGTTACGAGATCTCAGACAACACTGAGGATTCCCTCGGGCAAAAGCTTTTACAAATAAGATTACAGACTCGTTACGAGCCTTATCTAGTTTGTCCTGTTAAAGTCTAACATAATAATTATTTATAATTAACATGTCATAACCGAGAAACTTGATGTTACAAAAAATATTGATAAGAAAATGATGATGATGCTGAAAATGTTAATTACTGGACAAATTCTATTGATTAGTTATAAAAAACAGATACCACCATGTTGTTAACATATCAGAAATAATCTGATATCATAGTATTATAAATAATTCGTAACTATACTGTGCACGAGAAGACGCAATTATTTTTAACCCAATGACCGACCTTTTTGGTGTAACGGTTTAACACTGCGCCTCAACTTCCGAAGGTAACGGGTTCGATTCCCTAATAATAATACATACATACATTTATTTATTACCATATCTGTTTATATTGTTCTAGTTGTTTTGTTTATATATATATATATATATATATATATATATATATATATATATATATATATATATATATATAACAAAACAACTAGAAATATAAAGTACTTATTATTTGCAAAAATATATATATACATATAGTTATCTAGTTTTCACTAATTAGTTTGAGACTAAATGACAATATTTTGCATTCGTCTATAATCCAGAATATTTTACAAATTATTAACTCAATGTAAAGAAATAACTTTTTTTCAATTTCAATTAAGTCCCAATAAAAGTAACGTTACTTTGATATCTACGCTTTATTTAAGACGGAGGTTGTGTTCCGGTAAGTACCAATTAGAAACTTAAGAAAGAAAGTTGTCAATTCATTTGTAATTTTTACGACCCCTGTGGCGTAATGATGGACACGCTTATTATAAAAAAAAATGTATTTTTTTTATACAACTTAGAATGGCAAACAAGCTGACGGCCCACCTGATGGAAAGTGGTAACCGTCGCCTATAGACATGAGCAGTACCATGGACATAACAGAGACATGTCCATAACATAACAGATAACTGTTTCGCCCATGATACCCCCCATTGCTTGGCCATTCCTGAGGACTCAGGTGTTATTCCTCTGTATCCAGTAAATTCACGCCATATCCCACCCTTCAAACCGAAACACAGCCATGCAAACACAACTGCTTCACGGTTGAAACACGAATGGGACAGAGGTACCGAAGCAAACGACTTCTGTACAATTTCGTTGTCAATTCTAAAACGATTTCGATGATTATTTTTAAAATGGATGCGGTTTACTCATGTACAAATTTCGTATTAATTTTGTGGCTACTGAAGATAATAAATAATATTACTACTAATCCCAAAATTCAATCATACAAATTTACAGACAAGACCTATTAGCAAAATTAGCACTTACAGCACAATTCTTCGACCTCCATTCCCTGACAGCACTGACGCATGGCCCAGCCCTAGCCCCGGCACACCGGACTGCTATCTCCAAAGGTCCAGCAGCTCGTACCCGTCTCCAGACCTCTGGCCTTGCTGTTAACCTGGTAATGAGCCTGGCCCATCGTCTGCAAACTCTGGACATCCGACACAGGTCTGACACCTAAAAGTTAATCAATTATTTTTAAAATAGTCTACTATCTTGTTTAATGTATGTTAATGGAATTGTTACTCCGCTTATGTTACTGGTATACGCTGGTAAAGAAACAGAAATAATAAGTAACACCTATCATGACAGATTCATCAAGAATTAACCACAATGATTTCCAGAAGGAATCACGTAGATCTCAACTGATAGAGCTATTATATTGTTAGTAACCAAGCAGCTACTCTCCATTACTAACAAGCCCTATAATCATGTTCAATGATACAGCCCGAAGGCTTTATCTTGCTGTGAGGAAGCAATGAGCTGGCCGAAGAACCATTGGGGAAAAAAAATCTTGAGTGGCGACCCAGGAAATTCTCTATAAAATGTCACGCCACTAAACGGATCGACGACTTCAAATGCAAAGAACCAGTAGATGCATGTTAGGCGGGATTGTTTCATATGAATATTTAGAAGAAAGATCTATATTCAGCAATGGACATTTCACCGCCAAACTGATGATGTCGTTTGTGTTTAAAAAACACATCAAAATTTTATATTTCAATACTAAATTTACTGGATGTCTACGGTGGATGTCTAGGTGGCAAACAAGCATACGGTCCACATGATGGTAAGCGATTACCGTAGCCTATGAACGCTTGCAATACCAGAGGTATTACGCGCGCGTTTCCGACCTTGAAGAAACCTCTTAACCTCCCTTTTGAAGAACCCCATGCTGTAGTCTCTTGGGAAAACCTCGGCAGGGGGCTCATTCCATAACCTGAGTGTTCGTGGGAGAAAACATTTCTGTTGCTGGTATTAATTTATAGACCGTGGTAACCACTTAATAAATTAATATAGAATGTGGTCTATCCATATACAAAATTTCATTCATATGTAATTACAAATATTAAAATTAATAAGAAATAGGATGAGATTACCTCTAGATGCGAGAGTATTTTCAACCACAATGCATCACTCAGGGTATTATCTCTTCTGCGCCGCGGTGGGCCGCAATCGGCTAGAGTATGGTAGCCCTGGTCCAAACTCAGCTCGCTTAGGTCTGCAGCCAGAGAGATCCCGGGTTCAGGGGGAGGTGGGGGGCGACGTCGCGCACCCCCACACATCCCCGGTCCAGAACAACTCCCGCTGGACATGATGTCGGGGCCTGGAAGAAAAATAAATATTATACATATGTAAATTATATAAGCAGAAGAACCTTGATAGAAGTGTAGCAGTTGAACCTTCAAATGGTTACATTTTCGACTCTCACACGATATAAATATTTGTATTCATATCTATGTTTATATTTTGTTTAATAAATAGTTTAGAACTAGATGGCGTAAAATTACCTAATTCCTTAAAATTGTTCTACTTCTTTTCATACTGTATAATTATGATAAAGTAAACGCTGTGAATACCTTTAAAAGATATTTGTATTAATATTGTATTTATATTTAATATTTATTACATATATCATAATGCGATATGCTGTTGATGTTCCTATGAATAAATAAATAAATAAACAATAATAGAAACTTCACAAGTTACAGAAACAACCTGAAGTCAATTTTAATCGTATTATGAATCCACTTGTACATATACCAATATGTAAACCAGCCATTTTCAATATTAAACAACCCACATAAATAATCAAGCCGAGACAAGTAATTTACGCAACAATTAGTTTGTATTGCAATTTGCATACAAAAAGACATTCCTGAATCTTGACCTGACTGACAAAGGAGTCAGTACTAGAATGATATGATTTATGTTTCATTATAAGCATTAAGTCAGTGCCTGACATTTAAATTTAATAAATACCCGTAATAAATAACATAATAGGATATAAGTAATGTAAAAGATATATTCCTTGTAGGAAACTTCCAGAATATGAAAATTCTCGATTGGTCAACATTGTTCATCTATATTTTATATATCATTCATATTTTACAATCATTACAATTAATGATAAATTATCTTATATCCAATATAGTTTACTTCCGTATTGTTCCTTTTTTTAATTAAGTGATTATTGAAGCAGCAAAAAACTACTTGATGAGATAATCGGTTTGTAGACACATAATTCCGCTTTCGAAATTCAAATATTTTAAACTAATACGTCTATGAAACATCACGTTGTTTATAAATGTATTTTATTACAGTTGAAGCTACCATTTTTGTGGTAAAAAATGTACTTGTTAATTTTAACACAATAACTATGGGACCACCCGGAAAATAACCAATAGAGGTTTTGTTAAAATTGAATCAATACCATTTTCGAAAGCTTACAAGCATACAATAATTATATAAATTGTATCGTCTCCACCAATAAATCAGTAAGATTTGCTAGTTCGGTCTCACTTTATATGTCCTGAATACAGACGGACGAGAAAAGACAACTTTTATACTCGTATAGTACCCCATCAAAACGACTACACAGCAATCTATTCTGGAATGTTCTCGCTTGGCTGTTAACAGGTATAGATGGAGACACATTACGAAGACCTCAATCGAGAAAGAGAGTCTCCTCAACAATCCACCATCATCATATCGGCCATTACTTGTTCACTGGTAAACATAGGCCTTCCCCTATTCAAGGGTTTTGCAGTAGTTACCACGTTCGGTAGTCGGGCTGGCAAGAGTTAGGCTTTAATTATGCTTTAAGAGGAGCGTTGCTGCCCATCTCTTGAGCAATAAAATCACTAAGTCGCCTTTTACGACATCCACGTGAAAGGAAGAGTGGTTTATTCTATGCAGAGACCACACGGCAATCTATCATACCAGAGGGAGACTTTGTACAAAAGTCGATTGCTTGGGTACCTCTGTCCCATTCGTGTTTCAACCGTGAAGCAGTTGTGTTTGCATGGCTGTGTTTCGGTTTGAAGTTTTGAATTTACTGGGTACTGAGTCCTCAGGAATGGCAACGCATGGGGGGTATCATGGGCGAAACAGTATACTCTGTTATGTCTATAGTACTGCTCATGTCTATAGGCGACGGTTACCACTTTCCATCAGGTGGGCCGTCAGCTTGTTGCCGTTCTAAGTTATATAAAAAAAATCATTCTATAACTATTATCAGAACTATGACCACTTTGTCAAAAGTATTCGACTAAAGATGAAGAGATATATGGTACCTAATAGATGTTATTCTTTAATGCTTAAACATGATAACAATGATTTAGACCTTACCTCAGAGCATTCTATACAATGTTCTGAAAACCATTCGATTAATGCAACATGATTGAATGCATTCAAATTCTTCCCACTTATACCCACTCTCAGTACTCTAGTCACGGCGGTATCTTTGCATCATGCCTATAAAATCGAGAGAATATAAAGTTGTCCATATATAGAATGGCATCTTAATAAATATTTTATTGAACTATGTCTTTGTAGTAGGTAGGTCTATTTGACTGAATGACTAGTTTAGACCGTAAAATTCTATCTAGGTCGCGTATATCCTATTTGTCTAGATAGAAAGTCTACTTATGACGGACAAGTTATCAATCCGCCTGCCAAGCTTGGCAATTACTGGCAAAACCCTCCAAACCTCCCCTTATGTTCAGCAGTGGACAGTTAAAGGCTGATATGATGATGATGATATGATGGACCTGCATGGTTTCCAGGGAGAATCAGAGTAATAATAGATAGATAATTTATTTACATTGCTTACAGCATACAAGTAACAGCAACATGAAATAGCAATAAATGATTGAATTGAATTGAACAATACAAACATCACATAATATAGACATATACAGTAAAAGAGATAAAAGAATGAAAAACAAAATAAGCAACAAAAAAAAACAAAAAGCAAAATATAAATATATAAAATTTTACAGGATACAGAGGAATAACACTTGAGTCCTCAGGAATAGTAACGCATGCGGGGTATCATGAGCGAAACAGTATACTCTGTTATGTCCATGGTACTGCTCATGTCTATAGGCGACGGTTACCACTTTCCATCAGGTTGACTGTAAGCTTGTTTGCCTTTCTAAGTTGTATATATATATATATATATATATATATATATATACTACTGATAATTCCTTTCCTCAAGTGCATTAAAGTTCTATAACCAAATCACACCGGCAAGTTCTTCAACTAGAAGTGCCGCCTCCTCCTGGCACTTTTTTTACCAGTAATCCTGCATTAGATGATTGGTTAGTTTATCTAAATTCTTTTACACTTAACCCTTCAACTGGGCCGTTGAACATGCCTTGGATAATTAGCTGGAGTACTCAATACTTTTCATTCCTCATAACGTGACCAAAATACGATATGTTTAATGGTATTATCCTCCAACTTCTTTTTAAATCTGTCTAATAAAATTACATTATTGATTGCCTTTTACTTATGAAATAAAAAAATAAATTGCATTTCAATATATATCAAAGAAACAGATTTTATTACTGGCAATTTGCATTTACAAACATCAAAAAACCTATAAAAGGCTCTGGCCTGCTAGAAAACTATAATATACGTAAAATTAGTTCACACAAAAGAGTCCTAGACATATTTTTATTACTATACTAGCTTTTATCCACGACTCCGTCCGCGTATCTGGAATAAATAGTAGCCTATGTTTTTTTATGCAACTTAGAATGGCAATCAAACTGACAACCCACCTGATGGAAAGTAGTAACCCTCGCCTATAGATATACCTAAGCAGTACCATGGACATAACAGAGTATACTGTTTCACCCATGATACCTCTCATGGGTGGCCATTCCTGAGGACTCAGATGTTATTCCTCTGTACCCTGTAAATTCACTATCATATCCCACCCTTCAAACCGAAACACAGCCATGCAAATACAACTGCTTCACGGTAAAAACACGAATAGGACAGAGGTGCCCAAGCAATCGACTTTTGTACAAAGTCTCCCTATGGTATAAATGTCTTTCTACATTATATATATATATACATATACATATATATATATATATATATATATATATATATATATATAACAAATTTTATAGTGACTGGTTAAGTCGTTAATATATATATTAGTACAATCAAAGTAAGGAACCAACTTTCAGCAGCAGTATTTCTGAATAGTTATGATATTGAAACTTTCAAGGAAGGAGCATACTCCTTCTTAAAGGCCAGCATCACATCTGCAATTTCTCTAATGTAGCGAATGCCTAAGGGCGCAAATAATATAATACTACACTAGCTATGGGCGACAGTAATCATTTACCATCAGGAACATGCATGCTCGTTTGCTCTCTATGTTATAAAAAAACATACTAAGGATGGTATTTCATCACATTAGCTGTTAACTGTCCACTGCTGAACAGCCTACCTTTGGAAGGTTTTGCCACTAGTTGCCATCCTTGGCAAACGGGTTGGCAACTACAGTTAGGCTTTGCTAATGTTTTAATAAGGGCACTGCTACCCATCGCTCGACCATTATAAATAAATATAAATTCTACTATTATTATTAGTATTCTACGACTATGACGATATATTTATTGATATATAGAAGGATCCAACGATCACGTAATACAAAAAAGTACAATCAAATTAAAGATCTCAGTCTATGATAGACAATTGCAAATAAATATTCGATCTGTTAATCCTGCCCATCACTACAATAATGCTTCAAACCGTATACTCCAATCGCCCTTAATTGCAATCATCGAAGGACAGACAATGGGCAAATAAATCAAACGAGTCTGTCATCATACACCGCCCGTTAAATTCTCGAGTGGAAATCATTATGGAAATATCTGACAAGCTTAGGTCATACATTTATAGATGGAACCGAATGTGTAAAAGACGGTTTATCTGTAAACAGTTACACTTTTTTTGTTTAATTGTGTACACTTTTTTTTTAAATAAAATACGCCATTTTTTTGTGTCGCATGTAATAACTGTAATATTTTGGTAAAATATTACGTACTTAAAAGAAGTAACTTGTTAGGATATAATAAGATCTAATTTATCTAGAGATCTAATTATTTTATTACAGAAATTTCAATTTTTATCCTCACTCAAAACATATTGATAATATTTCTATGCATATTATTTAAATATCAGTTATTACTGATCGTACCCGACTTTACACAGATTTTTTTTTAATTATATATACTCGTATAGCATGTTACGCGCTGATACATTATCAGCTTTCTATATTTGAAAGGATTTTTAAAAATAGTTGAGTAATTTTGAGTTTATTACAAACAAACAAATTATCAAATCTTTCGACTTTATAATATAAGTAGATATAAATATGCTAGCTTTATTTTATTTATAAATATTGAATTATAAACTTAAATGTTCGATGAAGTTCAAAAATATATTAATATATATTTATTGTTTATGAATGGCAACAATTACGTCTTGATATGGCTTTATTTCTTGGAAGGTGGCAACCCCGTTTTTTTGTGTGCTTTGTACTACTTACTCTGTGTGCTCTCTTGTCTGTGTCTTCGCTGTGCAATGCAAGTATAACTACCTAGCTTCAATAGAGATTTATATTATTAAATAAATTATGAGTAAGTATGTAGGTATATATCTACGTCATAAATAAGATTCATAAAATCATTCATTTTATAAGCGTTTATCTTACATGATTATCTTTTAGATAAATTAATTTTATTTGCTTTTTATGACAACCCGTTAAAAAATATAATTATCACGCAGCTTGTTAAGAGAAGTAGTTGAAAGTTGTTAGTCAAGGCAATAATACACCCGGAGACAGCGTACGTATTACTTCAGTTTTATTAAAACAGGTATGTCTATGCTGTCAATGCCAATCACGATAAAATAAGCTATTATGATTATGCAACTTTAAGCTTCTTAAATTCATTATAAATGAATCATACATTTTTATTGATGTTAAGTAAATAACTTTAGTAATTTCGATAAACATACTTTGTAGGTCATTATATAAAATACATAGAATAACATTTACATACATAACAATCTACTAAAATGTACAAACCTGTAAATCTAAAATATTTGCATATCAATCATTCCATTGTATGATTTTTCTACCTTAAATGACCTTTAAATACTGGGGATATAAGAATCTCAAAAATCTTACAGGAAATAATAACATTTTACCTATGGTTTTCTATAATTATAATCTAATTATTTCAAATTCAAAATATTTATTAATTCTCTACAACACTGTATGAACAATCTATTTACTTAATAATACTCAGTGTATATATTTTAGAGACTGATTTAATCTAATTATAACAGTGAAATTATTGGGCCTGTAACTTAAAATCTTTGCATTATAAAGGTCAGTAATGCTTGTATGAATAAAACTTCTGATGTTTTAAGCATTTATGAGTTATGGTGGTTATATTTCATCCTATAAAGTGTATGCTTAATTGAAGTAAAAGCATTATCAATAAAATGTCTAACAAATATAAAAAATGGCGGTTCAGTCGTTCGATTAAATTATTTTTTCTACCTTGAGTTACTTTTCAATACCTACTCTTATCTCCTAAAAAGCTCACATAAAATAATTATAATATAATATAAATATATGTCCTATAGTTTTTCTTAAACATCATGTCTCCAAGAGTATATAAAATTACAAAATTATACACCAGAACAAACCTAATACAAGAATGTAAATAAAACAAGTTAAGAAAATGCACTACAAAAGTTTGTGCGCGTAAAAGTGTGAAGCGAGCCCAGGAAGTAAGTAATGAATTTCTAATAATTTCTTTTACTATTAACTAATTATTGATGTATATATATGTATAACGGAAATTTTATGATCTTACTATGTTTGTCATTTTCGACAATTATTGTTCAGGTATCTATTTTCATTTTAAATAATACTAATAGTTAAACTTATGTTTACATATTATATGTAAACAAACGAAACAGTCTCCTGATGTCCAACAATGGTCAAATGAAAAATATATTAATTGATTTGTTGCTAATTTAATTGAAAGACTATTTCAGTGATAATTTCAACAAACCTCGGTTATCTTTACACTAATTTTTTTTTAAACAAACTATACCTTACAATGCACATGAATACGAAATATGAATAGTTTCAAATTGTGATCCACAAAAAAACAAGTTCAATCACGACCAAATAAATGACTTAGATTTAAAAAATCTAATTTTTTTGATTTAAAACTATAATACTAAACCGATTTTGATAGAATTTTTGTGACCAATCTTATCTTTTATTCGCGTATGGGTATATAACTAAGCCGTTGCACGTCAACTCATTGGGAATTTTTATGATGCCTTATACCATAATTTTATAGATTCTGTCTGTTACCTTTACGATATTCCGCGGTTTAAGAAATCTATAGCCCCTTGGCGATGGATAAAACCATTTTGTAAGTATATCCTTTCACATAAAAGAATTTTCCAAATCAGTTTATAATTGACGGAGTTATGAGGTATTAAACATTAAAAAAAATCCTTCTTTTTGAAGTCGGTTTAAAAATGTGGAGCGCGAAATCAGCATATTATTCGTAATAAATTTAATGAGAGACCACGAAGTAATGCTATCCTTTTCAAAATCATGCTCATTAATCATTTCTGAATTGACGTAATCGTATCACATAACATATGAAAGTACAAGCATACGGTGAGTGAAGTTCTAACAGAACGTAAGTATTTTTTTTTTACAGTTTTATTTTAATAGACATATCGATATACTCTTTATTGTTTCCTCCAAAAGGTTACAGTAGGAAACTTATTATAGATACAAACAATTACAAGAAAAGATTACATTATGTTGATTTGATTCGTTTATTAAGTGTGTATCAGCTGAACTCTCACAATTTCAAACAATTGCCCTATATTGAAACTTATTGAAATAAAAAAAATACAATAGAAATCAGAAATAGCTATTTTATTCAATTTTTTTTCTTTTTGCCAAATTATGACTTAAGCACTGTTCAAACTTCAATAACAACATTAAAAACATTTTAAATTCCCTCTAATCAAAAGGAAACATTCTTAAAGATTATTTTTTACTTTTTTTGTATCTCATTGAAGAAATAAGTAATTCAAGGAATTACAATTATACGTAATATATTCAAATGTCGATTTGTAACACAATATATTAAGAGTTCTTTGGGATTGTGATAATGTAAAAAGCTATTATGTCCTTATTGTCTGCATATATATCAGAATGGCGGCGTAACATTGCGTGGGTTTAATGGATGAGATTGGAATGGTTACCCCACCTACGCTATTGATATGCGCTGGCGGAGCACCAGTGAAGGAAGATAGGTGAGGATTTATGCAGGTCAGTTGGCTCGTCCTGATGAATAGCCAATAATTACCACTAAGATAGTTTTCAGGGACAACACATGGATGAGTAGCGGTCTTCCACAGTGCATTTGTAAGGCACTTTCTTCCACGTAAAACCACTCGTTGGAATCGACTTTCAACAACAGTATTTCCGAACCGATACAATATCATAACCTTCAAGAAAAGAAGATATTCCTTTTTGGTAGGCTGGCAGCACAGCTGCAAAACCTTTAGTGTTGTGACCTCCATGTGGTCTCCCTGGAAATCATCGTGCTGAATTCCAGATGTATTCATCACGATGAGCTAACTGACCTACCTTTCCATTCATCACTGGTGCCCAGCCAGCGTATACAGTTATCGCAGGCGAGGTTACCATTGCGATAGCATCCATTAAAAAACATCGTATAACTTATATATTATATATATTATATATATGTATATATTATATATATGTATATATATATATATATATATATATATATATATAAAATATTAATATGGCGGCATGGGGGGAAAGGGATTGTTAGTGATGGAGACTGAGAATCCCATTGCTAGCAATATACCCAACCAGGTCGACCTCCTCGCGGTTCTCCCTGGAAACTATCATGGTTAATTCCTGATGAATTCATCATGATGGGCTGACCTGTTTTCATTTTCATCTATCACCCTTCACTGGTGCTCCGCCAGCGTATCCCGTTAGCGCAGGCGGGGTTATCATACCATTTTCACAAATAAAAAAGAAATATATATGGCGATATGATTTTTATCATTTCAAAATTTTTGATTTACAAAATTTATATTCCAATACAATATTCGAAGACCTGTATAAACTCTAATACATACGGCTAACAGCTTCTATTTCCCCTTGCATCAAAGTCAATAGGAATAGTCGTCATTCCCAGTACTGCGTTTGCCATTTTGCCATGCAATTGACATTAAATAAGTACGCCCACGCGGTCCTCGAGGAAAACTTATTGATGTCTTGGAACCCAAAAAGAATTGAATCAAAATGATCGATACAAATAAAAAGTGTATGTAAATGTATTTCCCTTTTTGGCAGTCTTAACAAAATGTTTTAAGCGAAACCCTTAAGGGTTGTAACTACCCAAGCGAGACTTCGGCCACGGTCTATTTAATTGAAAAGAAACATAATTTTACCTAATAAAACATTCACATTTGTTATATGTTAGTTAGGTAGGTATATGCATATATGTTAGGCTACCCCTTTCTTTCCCGTGGGTGTCATGAGAGGCGAATAAGGGAGGGCGAGTGATGGACAGCAACGTCCCTCTTAAAACATCTGCAAAGCCTAACTGCGGTTACCAATCCGCCTGCTAAGCGTGGCAACTGACAAAATCCTCCAAAAGGAGAATCTTATATTCAACAGTGGACAGTTAAAGGCTGACATGATGATGATGATGATGATATATGTTAAACAATAAAAAAGTGAAAACGCCTGATACTAAAAGTAGTAACGCATGAAGGGTACTATAGGCGACACCGTATACTCTATTATGTCTATGGTACTGTCTTATATCTATAGGCATCAGTTACCACTTTCCATCAGGTTGTTTGCCATTTTAAATTGCATAACAAAAAATTGGGATAAATTATGTTGATGATCTACAAGGCGAAGAGTTCAGTAAGTCAATTAAGTAAACAAGAATGTACATATACATGAAAAAAAAAGTAACGGAGAGCTGTTTTAGTTTAATCTTATAACACACAATAAAACTATACTGGAATATATTTATCTTAAAGGTAAATAATATGTATTTATTAGCTAGTTGTTATTTATATAAAAATCATTACATACAAAATCATTATTATTATTATTTGGTGTGATTATTGATTTTATTTATTTATTTATTTAAAGGAACACCAACAGCATATTGCATTATAACATATATAATAAACATTAAATATAATACAATATTAATGCACATGCATATTATAGGTATTCACAGCATTTACTTTAACATAGTTATACAGTGCGAGAAAATGCAGTAACAATTATAATAAATTAAATAACACTAGACTACAAATATTTTATAATTTTAGAAGTACCTATACCACGACACATAAATCCTCTAAAAGATTCTCTACTCTCCATGTAATTATAATCAAATTTTATTTATACATTGTTTTTCAAGAAATAAACAGTAAAATTGTTGTAAAATTAATAACAACACATATTTATATGGTATCATGTCATAAATATAAAACTTAAAAACAATAACAAAAAGGAAAATTAAATAAATCATATTATGTAAAAATTTAGGCCCGTACCGTCGTTAGTATACCAATTCTGACCGCATTACCTCGCTTCGCAGCTTACTGAATACTTTGGGGAAAACCCAGTCTGATCCGCGGTTGAATTATGCGTCTGAAAGGTGATATACTGGTACTAAAACCCTATGTAGTTAAGAATCTTGAATCTCAATGGAATAGAAATATATTGGAGAATCAATTTGATAATATTATACGTAATAGGTATATTTTCATCTGTGAGAAACTTACAATGTCATTCATTTATTAAAAAAAAAGAAAAATTTTCTTTTTGCTATTTTTTTCCTATTTTACAACACAGGGGGCAAAGATGAAAAGTTATAATATCGTATATATATTTTAGAAATTGTAATAATCCTCTTTGGTTTCAAAAATTAAAAATACGATAAATTTAAAAATAAATTAGATTTGTATAAAGATATCTTACACAATCATAATTATTTCAACAATTCTTTTTTTTATGCACCTTAGAATGGTAAACAAGCTGACGGCCCACCTGATGGAAAGTGGCAACCGTCGCCTATAGACATGAGCAGTACCATGGACATTACAGAGTATACTGTTTCGCCCATGATACCCCCCCATACGTTGCCATTCCTGAGGACTCGGATGTTATTTCTCTGTACCCTGTAAATTTACCGTCATATCCTATTCTTTAAACCAATACAATACAACCATGCAAACACAACTGCTGCAAATTCGCTGTTAAATATAGGCATTTCATATTTATTGTTATTTTAATATATAGTTTTTAATAGATTTATTGAAATATATATTGATGTAAATAATTTTAATTAGTGTTATAAATATTCAATTTCTTTACATAATTTTTTTCTACCTAAATTTATATAATTTAAGCTCTTGATAACCCATTCCCAATAAGCGTATTATGAGTTATTTTTTCCCGTGAGACCTGCTTTATGTTCAAGAAATAAAGAACAGATAATAAATGTGCACTTATAAGATATTTATTTGTTAATTTGTGCTAACGGCCTACCTAATAACGTAATGGATCCTTTAAAATAATTTAACATCTTGTTTTATGAATAAGCAAATTTCAGTCACGACGAAATAAAATATAAAATGAATGTGAGAGTCACCTTATCGAAAAGAATAATTAAATTCGGTTTTTAATTAGTGAAAATATGGAGAAAAATTAAGTCAAAACAAAATCCAACCTACTGTTTAATTAGCTTAAAGAATATTATTAATAATAATATTCTGTTTTTAATAAAAGTTAAATTCATTTGATTTATTAAATTTTCTTAAAGTTAAATATAATATAGAATTTTTATTGAGCACAAAATAAATGTATAGATAGAATGTTGATACATTATACTAAACTGGGTCCTCGGGAGTGACAACGCGTAGGGGTATCATGGACGAAACAGTGTACTCTGTTATATCCATGGCTCATGCCTATAGGCGACGGTTACCACTTTACATCAGGTGGACCGTCGGCTTGTTTGCCATTCTAAGTTGTATAAAAAAAAACTATTATTACAAAAAGAAAATATTTGATTTATTGTTTATAATGAATAAACTCAAAAAATATTTAACTAATTTTAAAATTTCTTTCACCTATAAAAAGCTACATTATCAGGTCGATCTCCACGTAGTTCTCCCTGAAAACCATCGTGGTTAATTAAAGTTGAATTCGTCAGGATGGGCTAACTGACCTGCTTTCAACCTCACCTACCATCTTCCACTGGTGCCCCGCCCGTGTATACCGATAGCACAGGCGGGGCTACCATTCCATTACCGTCCATTAAAAACAAAATCTACCCGTGGAAAGCTGTAACATGTTACTAGTATATGATAATCTTGAGAGAGGATATTTTCCTTTGTACATCTATATAGATTAATATTGAGGAGAAATATTAATATACTAATGTACAATACACGGATGTCAACCCTAATTTCGTCTGCAAAGCAATTGAAGGGCGCTGCATGGCGCCAACATTCACTAACCCACGCACTGGCCTTGTATTGGCACACCCGAACTTGTCATAAATACTCACATTTGAATACCATTAATAGATGTTATATTAAGTAGCCATTTATACAATAAGTTCTATTTACAATTTATAAGGCACATTGTTTTAATCTCATTGATATAATCTTACGCAAAATTCTGCCCGACTCAGTACAATATGTACTTCTTTTTTATACTGTACCCGAGTAATTTTTTTATTGTAAACTTTATGAAATACACTTCCTTGCAAATACTTAAAATTCGTCTCACAATATTTTGTTACATGAAGTACGAATATTATATGTTACAGTATCAGTAGCAAAGTTTAACATTTTTTAGAACAGCAATACTCTCAAGATAATTATTATATCACATTCAAACTCCTGGAATGACATAATTGAAATCTTTAAACTTATTCTAAATTCTTATTTAAGATTCGAATTTTGCGCCGCACAAAAACGGACTTTAGTTATAACAAATTTATAGGAAACAAATACGAGAGTAAGCTATCAACATTGAAAAAACATCAAAATCGGTTAATAATTGCTAACAAAAATATTTCGTAATATACACACAAAAAAATACAGATAAGTCAAGAGCATCCTCCTTTTAAAAAGACATAAACAAAACCTAAGATTTCTACTTACAGGAAAATATCTATTAAGTATCATACATATGCCTACATCAAAACCCTTCCCTTTTCGTTTTTTTTTTTTTTATACAACTTAAAATGGCAAACAAGCTGACGGCCCGCCTGATGGAAAGTGGTAACCGTCGCCTATAGACATGAGCAGTATCATGTATACGTATAGTCAATTATTATTCTAAAGACGAATAGTAACATCATCAATAATGGGATCCACTAAAACTGTTACATCTAAAACTACCAAACAACATAGACTATAACCTATTAAATAAACGTTTTAACACCACACAACATTAGGCCCTAAAACAACCGCTAGGATATGACGGCCTATCTCCGTATAATTGGCCCCGCATTAATGCTGCTATAATTTATACCAATTGCCATAAATTCCTTTCTAGTTTGCACTAAAACTAGTATAAGCTGATATATTTTAATGCCCACGCTAACAATCCTGGTGGTGCATATAGCAACATGCGTGTCAAAGATAATATTAATCTATTGTTTTGACATTAATTGGTGCATTATATGCTCTCTTTCAAAAATTTTGCAAATATTAGAAAAAAAAGGTTAGAATATAAATACTGTTGGCATTTGATTTTCTCTATTTATCTCTTAAGGGATTTAGCGGACAATTATAAGTAGATGGCTTGGTCTAGAAATTGTACAAAGTATCTTTAATGTGATTACTTTTTTTATTATTAGGAAGACAAACAAGTCGACGATTCACCTGTTAAAAAATGACTACCGTCTCCCATGAACATCTGCAAGACGAGAGGAATTTCTTGTGTGTTGTTGGCCTTTTAAATGTTTGTAAGCACGGTTTTTGAAATGCTCCAAATAAGGAATAAGAATAATAATAATAATTATAAGGAGAAAACTGAAGACGGGAGCTCATTCGACAACTTTGGCATATGAGGTAAAAATGAACGGATTTTAAAACAAGTATAGAAATTGTATATACTATCCAACAGGTTGTAAACAGCCACCGCGACTAATGAAAGGCTTTCAACAGCAGAGACATTACTCGTGCATTACTAATCCGCGTGATGAAGATCTTGAGTCACATTATTAAGTAAATTTCACTGCAAAGTTCTCTCTTCGAACTGTTGCTATAATTGTCCACCATGACAGTTGTCTTGGCCTACTAGACACAACTTTAGATGCTATCCGAAATATGTAGCAAATCACAATATTTTTTAAAACAATCCAATACAGTGCAAGAGGAGAAAAGATCTATGTGTTTTTACATTATTTCTAATTTATAACTTATAGATCTATGAATAATTAATAAATTTACTATTACATAGATAATGATACGCTGCATGCAAACTATACATTTGCCACCGATAGAAAAGTCATACTGCAATTCAGCCGAAGTATGAGGCTATAGTTGAATAAGTCGCTTGGTGTAGATGTAAGGCAGCCGAATTTAATGTCGATAAGACACAAATGTGTTTTCCTTGAAATAACTCCTTTTCCGTTCTTTTTTTTTTCAGTTCTTTTTTTTTCTACTTAAATAATGCAAAAGACAAGATGCCTATTAGAGGTTACGTTTAATTGCAACCGTATCCAATACTAACAGCTCTAAATACTGTAAAGCAGCCCTAAACATCTGTTTTTACTACTTTTGCTTTGATGCAGTCCTACAAGTTATTCTACTCTTTACATAAAAGAAATGCATATTGTATGGCTATTAAAGTTTACAATCATCTACCAAATTACATTAGAGAAATAACAGCCCATACAGTGTTCAAACATAAACTTAGGAATTGGCTGTTATGTAATAATTTTTATACCATCAATTAATATTTATCTAAAAAAACAAACGTACTTGACAGTCTGTACTGAAGATGTGATTGACATTTTGGCTTTTGTTTTCTTTTTTATTTACTGTAATAAATTATGTGTGTGTGTTAAATAGTATGACTAATAAGGGGAAATATAATGTAGAATTATGTAAATTTTTCATATTGTTAATAATTTGCACGCCGACATAGAGGCAGAATGTATATGGGAAATGTAAAGCTCTTTCATCGAAAACTACCTAGATTCTAGCAAAATAAATTCATTTCATTTCATTTCATTACTCACATCTTTTGAGGTAGATCTGCTCAATAGCTTCTACAACCAAAACCTGATGATAAATGCCCAGTACAGAAAAAATTTGATAAACAAAAACAGAGGCAAATTACTAGAGCAAGCACTCTTATTTCTGGCAGTTAATGTACTTTAATGGTATTTACATTTTATTCCCCACTCCCTTTTATCATCATACTAAATGATACCTAAGGTTACATCCATTCACTGTAGACATATTCGCCGGCATGCAGTAAATTAGTTACTTATGTCGTAGTAACAAAATGTAGAACGATCTCTCTTTTATGCGTCCCGTCGTGTAAAAGTAGTTAGTAAACTGACATATCAGGGTCGACCGCTGCGTTATATTACATAATTAATATGTTAATCCTATTATTTTTCTTTTTATTTTAAGGGATTTTTACCTTCTTCAGGTATATCAGCTCTTCCGTACCCCGAACTGATTTCCCAGATAAGGTTTTATCTACTTTCTCTACTCACGAAAGAATATTCTAAATCTTCTGATTTGGGTTCAACTAATATAGATTGAATAAGACCAATATTTAATTTGCTATGTGGTCCCTGCATAGAATAGACTAAGCCTTACTTTATAGCGTGGGTGTCATAAGAGGGGACTAAGAAAGTCTCTTAAAACATCTTTAAAGCCTTACTGCGATTGTCAATCTGCCTGCCAAGAAAACTCCCTTTTGGGGTATTTTGCTAGTAGTTGCCACTTATATTCAGCAGTGGGCAGTTAAAGGCTGATATGATGATGATGATTTTTTTTTTCACCTGAAAGTGGCACCTGAATTCTTCTTTTTCCATCGAGTTTATACGACAAGAGTTGTGCAAATTATCTTATATCTGTTATCTTTATGTCGGACTGTTATAAACTAGATTCAATATTCATCAGTATATATAGTAAAATATCCTATGTTAGGATACAACCCAACTATATACTAATTTTAATTCAAACCCGTTCTGTTATTTAAGCGTGATCTAGTAACAAACATTCAAACGTCTAAACATCTTTCATATTTATAACATTATTATGATATATTGATGAACAGTTATAACAAAGATAGATTATAAATCCAAAGTCATCATCATATCAGCTGTTAATTATTCACTGCTAAACATAGCCTCTTTTCACTGAGGGGGAGTTGCCAGTAGTTGCCACGCTTGGCAGGCGGATTGACAACCGCAGTTAAGCCTTGAAGATGTTTCAAGAGGGACGTTGCTGCCCACCTTTCTACCACTAAGTTCCCTTAACCGCTTCTTACAATCACCAGAGGAAAGAAAGGGGTAGCCCATTCTATTCCGGAGCCACACGGCAAATGTATATATTCAAAAAATATAAATAAAAAATAATTAATTCGAAGGGTTTTGCTTAATTCAATCATGGATTCCCCTTACCAAAATCAAGCGTTACATACTAATTATAGTGGTAACACACCTTCTGCCATCTAATAAATAATCAAAATATCTGATACCTATTGCCATCAGTCCCACGCACTTTCACCACACCAACAATCCATAATAACCCATGAATTTATGTAAATATATTTATACGACACCGTAAATAGGTAAATCATAATCTGTGATGCCATAACGATATATAAGGCCGTGTGTCCAATATAAAATGCTTTTACAACACAACATAAAATGTCAATCGTGCTGCATAAAATATGTGCAAGTGTCGCCGGTGCATTTTTATTAAATAACACGAGGCGAGTCGTGCTGCGACGCAATTATAAGCGATTTCCATGCAAATAACTTAACAGTTCGCTGTTACGTGGGGCAAATAGAGTAAGCATGATGAGATGCCTGTTAAGGACACTGCTAAAAAGAGGGTGAACAGCATTCAACCCGCATTTCATCAATTACTTTGTGACCATGACTCTTTCAACAGAGGCAAAACAAATAAAAATTTAAATATTATAAATAACGATTAATTAAATTAATAAAAACAAATAAATAATCGTGGTTATTGCCCGTTACTTATGTATATTAGTTCTCAATTCGTTTATTTTTATACCTACGTTATTTGATACATATCAACAGAATTGCAATTTAAAGGATTATAAATTTAAATGTTCGAGTTGGTCCTATTAAGGCCAAGGTCAAAGTAATTTTTAACCAATCAAAAAGTCGTTCGTCTGCGGTCAACCTAAGTTAGTTTACTCTCACTCGCGCGTATTAAATGATGATGATTCTGTGGTCACTGCCTTACATAAGTTTCCGGTAATTTACAACGAAAGTACCATAGGTTTATTTATTGGTAATTCGTTTCTTTTTTTTAGAGTTTTCTGCGTGTTTTTATTATAAAATCGAGCATTCTCGCTCTTTAAATACTATTATTATCATTACTGAGAAATTAGCTTTTTCAGGCAGAAAAACTTGTGACACTGCGATCTTTCTATAATCTTTTGTGCTCGCCATTTTTTAAAGTTCGTTGCTAATTCCTATCAGCGATAAGAATTTTAAGATGTTTTTTAGAGCGGTGTTTTTTTAACTCTTCAGGATATAAAATATATATTCTGAAGGAGATGTTTGAATGACCTATAACCACAAAGTAAGTGCTACGGCATTTCTTCCTCATTGTGACAAAATCTGTAAACACTTTTTGGGCATAAGCATTTAAATACTATAATAAAATAGTAATGAAGCCAAAATGGTAGGTAAATGAAATTATAAGGTATCAGTAAGATTTGTCCTATTAGTTCAGTTCATTTGGGAACCCTAGTCCAGGCATTTACATATCCCACACGATATACTTGTTTGCCCGGATCATCTCAATGTAATTGAATTTTTACGGTTCTATTTTTTATTTCTTGTTTAACAGCTAAAACAGATAGCAACAATTACTATGTTGGCAACTCTATACTGTTACAGAGTACCCGTAAACTAGAGCTAATTGTAGCTAAGTCTTGAGTTAAACGGACGTATTGAGAATCTTATTATTTTGAATATTTTTTTAAAAAATAGAAAGAGATCGTATATATATATATATATATATATTAATTCATATATATATATATATATATATATATAAATCTATATAAGTAATGCAACCAATATATTAAAAATATATTTAACAAATATCAGCTGTTTAGTGTCTACTGCCGAACATAGACCTCCCCTAAAATATAAGGGAAGTTTTGCCAGTAGTTGCCACGCTTGGCAAGCGGGTTGACAACCGCGTGAATTCATCAGTAATTAACCATGATAGTTTCCAGGGGGAACCACGAGGAGGTCGACCTGATCGGACATATTGCTAGCAATGGGATTTTTAGTCTCCATTACTAACAATCCCTTTCCCCCCAACTTTTACTCTGGTTAGTAAACTTATCCCGGTCACACGGACGAAATAATGAATCAAAGTTATTAATCAGAATTCTTTTTTTTTATATTTCTTTAAAGAAAGGCTAATAAAACTCTTAAAACAGCTACTTTACGTACAATTACCAGTATTCGTTGCTTGCTCCATAATAAACAACTGAGTATCGCTTGAGCAAAAAATACATCGAGATTGCAGTACAATCTCGCTCGTCTTACGTATCTACATCTTAAGACAGGGCGCCTAAAATGGAGTTCCTGATAAATCATAAGTACAGCGGTCTATTAAATACCGGGCGGCACAGTATAGTTAACTGTATGTATCTGCTATTCCTAGTTAGTATTACGCTCACTAAATATTATTAAAGTGAAAATAAGTTGGATTTTTTTTAATGGGTGATAATAGAATGGTAACCCCGCCTGCGTTATCGGTATACGCTGGCGGGGCACCAGTGAGGGATGATAGGTGACGATGAAAGCAGATCAGTCAGCCCATTGTGATGAATTACACTAAAATTAACCCGCGACCCGCGCGAGGACCCCCGTGGAGGTCGACGTGATATGGTGAGTTGCTGGCAATGGGTCAGTTAGACCCCATTGCTAGCAATCTCTTACCCCCCAATAAGTTTGATTATTTTTTTGTTTGTTACCTAATCGTCACAAAATTTGGTATATATATATATATATATATATATATTGTATTTGGAAAAGACATAGATATCAGATCACGCGAACGAAGTCACTGTTAAAAACTAGTGTATACATAATTATACTTTTCACTTTGATAACACCAACAGATAGATGTGAGAAATCATTGAACCGCTAAGACGATAGCCAACAAGATAGGGTAATTACTACCTGAGATGAGAATAAATTATTTTCAAAGTATGTTTGTTCACATTTATGGGTGCGTACGTGCCACAGTAAATAAAACGATATCTCTTTTTTATCCATTAGTTTTGGCATTTTATAAACATAATTTTAAGCTAGTTAAATTTCATGCCATTTAAATACTGACCTTATATAACGAAGTCGTTTATAATCAAACAAATTAACGTCACGTTAGGTAACACAAACTGCTTTTCTATAGTGCCGTCACAGACTGTAGTGCCGAAGGGAAAGGGATTGTTAGTAATTGGGTTTGAAAACCCCATCATTAGGTCGACCTCCACGTGGTTCCGCCTGGAAACGATTTTGAATAATTCTTGTTGAATTCGCCACAATAGGCTAACTGACCTGCTTTATCTTCACCTATCATTTCTTACTGGTGCCGCGCCGCACAGCGCAGGGGGGTCACCATTCCATTATCACCCATGAACAGTCTGTAGTGCCATAACAAAATTTACAAACTCTTAACCACGATAATTTACGTAAAAAACATTTTTATTAATAAAAACGTGTCGCATTATAATACTTAGTATCTTTCTGTGGTTACATAACTCGTATTCCGTATGGTCCCGGTATAGAATGGACCAGCCCTTTCCTTTCCCGCGTGTGTCATAAGAGGCGATTAAGGGAACATAATAGTCAAGGGATGGGAACCAATCTTAAACATAACCAAAGCTTAAATGCCAAGCAAATCAACTACTGGCAAAACCCTCCTTATGGGGTAGGCCTATGTTCACCAGTGGATAGTAAAATTATATTATATTCACACACAAAACTAAACGAAATGTGTATTGCAAATCGTAAGTTTTCAATGTCTATTTTATCCGTCTTATTCGTAAAAACTTCAAAACTCTCATTATCCTATTTTAGCTATTGAACTATTTTGTCTCTTTCTTTTGTGCTGAATTCTAAATTAGAATGAAAGTGGCAAAACGTGGCCATAGTTAAAATAGATTTGAAAGAGGTTTTAGTTTTTATAAATAAGGGAGTATGTTTAAACTAATATTTTAAAAAGAAAATATTTGTTTGATTAATGAATAAACTTACAAAATACTTATTCAATTTTAAAAATTCTTTCATCTATACAAAGCCACATTATCAACGAATGGCGGGGTTGTATTTTATTTTAATGAAATCATGTAAAATCAGGACATATCGCTAGTACTCAAAAGAAAATTATGTAAAGTACTGTAAAAATATATATGTATAAAAATTATAATACAGATTGTTCACATTAATTAACACGAAACGTAAAAAGCAACATTTTAGCGCGCCAAAAGCGCAACCAGCGTTCACGATTTTCCCGCGGCGAAACTAGTGCAAAATGAGATGTAAAAAGAATATTTTAATATATGTATACTTATATATTTAAATTATAGCCCGAAGCGATATTGTCCAATGATGATTCTCTACTTCATATTTTATAAAAAAGTATTCTACGGTTGTAAAAAAAAAAAACATCATCTGCTCATGAGATATCTTATTATTATGTAAAAGCTTATAAAAATATTTGGGCGTTGCTTAATTTTTTTCTTATACAACTTAGAATTCTAAACAAAGTGATGGCCCACCTGATAGAAAGTGGTAACCGTCGCCTATAGACATGAGCAGGGAGACTTTCAACAAAAGTCGTTTGCTTGGCCACCTCTGTCCCATTCGTGTTTCTACCGTGAAGCAGCTGTGTTTGCATGGCTGTTTTTCGGTTTGAAGAGTGGGATATGGCAGAGAATTTACAGGGTATAGAGGAATAACACCTGAGTCCTCAGGAATGGCAACGCATGGGGGGTATCAGGGGCGGAACAGTATACTATGTTATGACCATAGTACTGCTCATATCTATAGGCGACGGTTACTACTTTCCATCAGGTGAGCCGTCAGCTTATTTGTCATTCTAAGTCGCATAAAAAAAGCAACTCTATCGTTAGATCTGTTTGTACTTTGTCTAGGGACGCCGATTGTTTATCCTTGTGATAATATATATAAAAATATCGTTGACCTTCATAATTCATACGTTAGCTGCCACTGCCTCTCTGTTTTTAAAGTCGGTAAAAAAGTAAAATCTTCTTTTCAACTTAATTTAGAATACGTTATCATTTCGCAGAATCACAAATAATATTATATACTATTCTATTTATTTATATTCAGTTTACTCCTATTTACTGAGCTCACAGATTTTTTTTTGTGTTCTCGTCCTCGTGCAGGTAAGCATAGTGTAGGACAACCCCCTATCAGATGGAATAAGTGATCCAATGAAGGTGAGTGACCTCCTCCTTTAAGTCACATGATGTTTTTTATTGATACATGTTTTTTTTATTTCATTTATTACTGTTATAATAATTATAACATAAATAATGGATCTATATAATCACGACTACAATTCCAGATAGGCGAAACCCTCTACAATCCAAGGCCTTAAGGCGCAAAACCCTTTTCAAACTATCAGACCACACTATTGTATCATTACTAACTCCATAGATATTTGCAAAGCGACTAATTAATAAGCACCGCCTTGTTCATGGAACACTTAAAGCGCCAGGGGCATTAAGTGAAATAAAATTATTAGAACATCATTTAGCAATAGTGGAGAAGCATTAGCAATCCAAAAAAGGTAACGGCTAACTGTTCCAGTGACAAGATCCAGGGACGCCTTAAACGTCCCACAATTTCCTGCACGTCTTTATTATCGGACAATGGAAACCTAAATATATACTTATTATACCTTATTCATAAAATTGCTAAAACTCGCATAAAACTATTTTAGCTATTAAACAGTTTTATCTCTTTCTTTTACACTAAATTCCCAATATGAAAGAAAGTGACAAAACAGTTATAATAGATTTGCAAAAGGTTTTAGTATTTTTTTTATATCGCTGAGGTGGCAAACAAGCATACGGCCCATCTGATGGTAAGCAGTTACACAATCATAACAAAATATTCTAAAAACACACACACACACACACACACACACACTTTCGTTTATAAATGTGTTTGATATCTCTATATCTTGTCTTTGGGTATACCTTCTTCAATTTAGTTTTCTTTTAAAAATTTCACTACTTTTTTTTTCTTTTTATGACTGCCATAAACTGAAGTCACGTACAAGTAATATTCGCGAGTCACGGGCTCAATATGAGAAATGCTACGAAACGTCAGTCATAAAAATCTATCAAATAGATAGCAAGCAACTATAGAAAGTCATATAAATACAATATACATTTACATATCCTGTAACGTATACGTATACATTTCGATACGCGAATAAAAGCTGCTTCCTTGACAACATGCACACACGCCAACAAACGACGTTTCGTGGACACATTAAATTCAAAATATTTGGATTTGGAATCTTAAATCGTCTGTTAAGTAAATTTTGATATGCAACAAGCTGTATGTTTTTTTTATTATACCACAACATATGACCATACTAAGAGCAAATACAGAGACGACATGATCCATCAATACGATCAACTGAAAAGAGAATGTTCTACAATCAACGGTTGGCCCCACTATGCTGGCTTACTAAGAACTTTTACAGACAAATTTTAAAACTATCTAGATTTTAGGACATTATTTCTAAAAGTAATTAAATAGCAACTTCACTCGTATCACGCAATTATTATGATTAATACATATTATTGAAAAAAATATTATAAAAATTGGTCCCAAATTTGAGACACAAAAAGAATCAGACGAATTAAGAATGTCCTCATTTTGGACACTTCTTGAGAACTTAATTCAAGTGTACTAAGATCTACAACAACAAAAATATATATTTTCTATTAGCATAAGTTAGACTGTACTAATATTATTTAGAGGAAAGGTTTGTTTGTTTGTAATCACTACATAGTATAAAACAAAATTGATTCACGTCTGTCTGTCTCTATTTATGCTTAAATCTTTAAAACTACACAACGGATTTTGAAGCGGTTTTTAATAGAAAGAGTGATTCAAGAGAAAAATTTATATGTATAATACATACATAATATAGTAAAGAAATATTGATAATTTGAGAGGTTTCTTAAAAGGCCGGCGGCGCTAGTAATGAATAAACTCAAAAAGTATACAACCGATTTTAAAATCTCTTTCCCTACAAACAGGCACATTTATTTATTTTTTATTTATTTACTTATTTATTCTTTATTGATTACATTACAAAATTACATTATCAGCTGATTACACAGGTATAGCCTGTATATTTTCAAAAATTCTGTCTACCTATATGAAACCGGGCCAGATCCTTAGTAATATATAAAGTAAAATTCAAGTCGGAAATGAAAGATCCCGACTTGGGTTTTGGAACTATCTAAGTAAGTAGAAATAAAATCAAAGCTAAGTTTAATATAATTCTATTGTGACGGCAGTTGACAACCCTAGCTCGCGTCAAGACAAATACAATAAATTAAGAGGAGACCAACTCGTGACCTGGGGGTCGAGTTCCTATCCGGGTAACTGATACGCTACAGAACAGAACAATGGCTGCTATTTAGCGGTCGTAAAGTCCAATGATTGAGGACGACTGATTGATTGAAAGGTGAAGTGTACGGTGATCTGCAAATGGTAAAGCAAACAAATAAATCAACCAATCAATCGACGACCTTGGTGGTCTAGTGGCTTAAAAAACTGCTTTATTTTCCAATGGTCGCAGATTCGATCCCTGTATAATGCAAACAATAACATAAGTGCATTTGTTTGTATTAATGTAGATTGTTTAACGTATGCATTTCCAAAAAAAAATAAGTATTTCTATCAATTATCTAAATTACACAGTTGCCATCAAGTTATTCAGCGAGCTATGGAGACGACTTTGCCTGGAGTTACTTTACCTTATAGAATCCGAAAGGAAGATATCCGCAGAACAATCAAAGTGGTCGAAAGAAAGAAGCTGAAAGATGGGAAAAAAAGCTTTTTAAGTGACAACCCAGTTTAGAATGACCTGCTCCCCTCAACTTGATAGTATGACGACCTCAAATGCATTACAGGGAAACAGTGGATGCAGGTGGCTCAGGACCGTTCCTTATTGCAAACTATGGGGGAGGCCTATGTTCAACTGTGGACAAAAACTTTTAGTATTATGATAATCAGTTGCCTAGTGTACCTATAGGTCTAGATGATTCTATGTACTGGACATATTCTAGTGATATTTATTTATTTATATTATCAATCTCTTCCTGCATTTGAGGACACGATAAAACCAAGGAGTCCTTCCATCAGCTTGCCAATATTTTATTTATTTATTCTTTATTGCACAATAAAACTTTGTACAAATGGCGAGCTGAATGTCATATAGCATTTTTTACCAGCTAACCATTATGTAAAAACAGAAAGCGTATGAAGGACAGAGGTGGTGAAAAATATGTGTAGTTAAATTACTAATTGGAATTATTGAACTATGTTTATTGAATTATGAACTTAAGTATTACCTATTTTACCTACTTTATCATTCTAACATGTAATAACAAAGATTTAAACAAAAATACCAGTCCTAAATAAATTAAAGGAGGTACCTTTATTTACTTAAGCTAAAAAAAGACATGAAAATGTAGAAAAAAATATAAAATTCAACATTTCCCTGGACCTTTTGAGCCTAAATAAATATACATTGCAGATAACGTGTAGAAATTTCATTAACTGTATACAGATAATGATACTAGGTATTGAAATTTCATTAATTAAGGATGAAATTTTCATTGTATACGGGAGAAATTTATTGTCAATTAGTAATTAATGCTGCTTTCCACTCAGTGTTTGCTGGAAGAGTTGCCTTTTGTACATCTTTATTTAATATAAATTATATGATTGTAATTTATTGTGTTTTGTGGATAAATAAATAAATCAATTAAGTAGATTTTAAAACATCACAGTCAATTTAGAAAATCTAGTTTCCTAAATAGACCTCCGTCCGGGAATCGAACCCGGAACCTCATTTAGTCAAAGCAACGTGCCCACCACTGCACCGTGATGGTCGCCAAAGTGTATAGCAGTTTAATAGTATATACTTAAATTTCATAATAGATGTACTAATTTTTACCAACGAATTTATCCGCGTAACTAAGATAATAAATTTTAATTAATGAAGATAAAAAATAGCTTACGTCTTTTGAAATGAAATGAAACATTGTAGATAAAATGTTGCATTTTTCAAGTTTACAGGATGTCCATTATTCTTATTACTTTTATTCTAAATATTATTTTTTATTAATTTAATAATTAATGAAAAAGATATAATACAAAATTTGTTCGATCTCGATTCGATCTGGTCATTATCCATCAAAAAAATTCGCATATATGATGGGAAAGTTCTGGTCACTCCATTATCCAGTTTGTGATACCATCGATGATGTGCAACATATAGTGTTATAAAATCATATAAACTCGAAGAAAAGGAAAGAATTCATGCGCCACTTTAACCTAAGTTAAATATTGGTCTTATTCAATCTATATTAGCTGTACCCAAATCAGAAATTTTAGAACATCTCTGTAAATTATTGATACCCATTAATTCCACTCCTTCCGTGACTAGGGAAAGTAGATAAAACTTTATTTGAGAAATCAGTTCAGGGTATGATAAGACTGATATACCTGAAGTAGGTATAAGAGTATAAGGTATATAAGTATAAGGTATATAAAGGTATATATTAGTATTTATAGATGTGATGTTTTTCATGGTATTGCGATGTTGCCATTTTCCATTAAATGCCTCAATTTGTTACTGTTTCTCATAATATACCAATATATATGGTATAATACTAGATATATCTTGCGACCTCGCCTGCATGAATCGTGATATATAGAATCTTATGTTCTAAGTTAGTTATCCGTACACCAAATTTCATTCAAATTTGTTAAGTAGTTTATGCATGAAAGAGCAACAAATATCCAACCACACATATATCCACACAAACTTTCGTATTTAAAGGTAAAATAGTAGTAAGACTTAACAATAGAAGGTGGTTACCACTACATAACTAAGCTAACAGCCGTGCAACCAGGTCGACCTACTGAACTGGCTCATGATATATTGTAATGTTAGCATCATTCAAGATGGCGAATGACGGGCAATAAATACGTCAACCACTGACACGGCCGTTTGTAAAATGTCAACCAATTATTTACAAACTCCGATGTCTTTTGTATTTTGTTGTCTAGCGAAAAATGGATTGCTATAACTTATTCAAAATAAAGCACTTTTACCGACACCTGTCAGGTTATTTGTTTCTCATTGAGATCTGATCTATCCTATTTCTCAAATTAAAACAAATATTTCTAAAATTTCCTTGAACGAGCAATCTCGCTGATTTTTTTTAAATAATACATAAATATTAAAATATTTATATTTCTTTCTAAGTCTTTCCTATATATTTTCGTAAGGTTGACTCAAAAGAACTTGATCGCAAATTGTCTTTGGTCTACTTCTTTCAGTCGTATTTTCTCTGATATGACACTGTTTAATCTAAGGAACCCCGTAAATGATGAAACAGTTTAATAAAGAGCACATTTTTCATAAAAGCAAAACAAACTTTCTTAAATAAGAGTGCATAATCGTTAAAGAATTAAGATTCTAAACCTTACACTCTCTTTTCACCATTATAAATTAATGGACGTGTAATGTTCGGGTCGTCAGAAGAAAAGATCGCCGAAGAATATTTATAAGTTTTAATAAAGAGTATAAAATTGACTTAGACTGGAGATTAGCACTATGATAATAGCTACTGAACAGCTCAGTAATTGTAGAGCAACTGCAACTGGACAACAACAATAACAACAACTGAACTTCTTAAGGGTGGGAGGTCCTTATATAAGATTACAAACATATGTTAGCATAGTGATCATTAGGTAAATATCCAAAGTTTATAACAACTCATTATTTAATCAATAGCAAACAAAGCTGTAATCGCTCTATTTAGTTAAGATACTTTCTTCTAACATATTTATCATATAACAATATTCTTTGTTCGCTGTGAACGAACAATACGTAATTTTCCATCACTGTAGTTATTTATCTGTATATTACAATCCTCCCCCGTTAAGAAAGACAATACATTGTCTTTTAAATTATGTGTACATTTTTTTTTTTTCATCAATTAATACAAAATCATTAAAGTAATTTTAACAAACAATTATTCTTATATAGTATTAATATTAAATCTATAAATTATCATACATTTGGTACTTATAATCTATATTTTATTTTAAATATAAAGAAAATTAATTCATTTCATTTCATTTCATTTCATTTCATTACATTTCATTACATTTCATTACATTTCATTACATTTCATTACATTTCATTACATTTCATTACATTTCATTACATTTCATTACATTTCATTACATTTCATTACATTTCATTACATTTCATTACATTTCATTACATTTCATTACATTTCATTACATTTCATTACATTTCATTACATTTCATTACATTTCGTTACATTTCATTACATTTCATTACATTTCATTACATTTCATTTCATTACATTTTATTTCATTTTATTTTATTTCATTACATTACATTTCATTACATTAACAATTTAATTTACTTTTAATTGAGCAATTCTACTGCTCCTTCTTAATGGTTTCAAAACCGGTTCTTCTGTAGAGGATTCTAACTCAACATCTCTTTCAGTATCAGTATTATTACTATTATTCACTCTTAAAGTAATACAATTAGTAATTCTAGCACAACAATTTCGAGAATCTTCGAGAGCTAATAATCTACCTCGATTAGTACAGAAGAATTTTCGTTTATAAATATATTTTCCAATACGGTATATTATATAACAAAACAATATTTTTACAATTGACATGAAAATATAGATAAAGTACGCATTATTTGTTATCTTAGTATAAATTGATTCATTTTCCAAATTAGTTATCATTTCTTCCACTTTATTTATTTTATGGCTGGCTATTTTAAGATTTTCCAAATCTAATTTATCGTGAGATCTTAAAGGTATAAATTCAATTTGTGATATATTTTTATCTTTTATTTTCCTACAACAATCATCATTCACAATGTCAATCGAAGGTAACACAGAATTATATTCACTAATTAGACCTTTTATTTCAGTTTGTAAAATTATGTTCACAGTATATAATTTACAATTATCGGTCATCGACAATATGCCTGTATTAATTAGATCAAAATCGATAGGTTCTTTATCTTTACAGCTAATGGTTGCAATAGTTTTCCTAGGAATGACAAATAACCATTTATTGTTAGTGTATAACTTATACCATTGTTCGTTAAGAACGTATGTCACTCTAGTATCACATTCATTAGGAACTTTTATATTTCCAAACATTAATTGAGTTTCACATGTAGGACTTCCATGAACAGAGTACAAAGGTGAGTTAAGTTTACATATGTAATTCTGACTTAATTTTCTACAATGTTCTAAATTATTAAAATATGCATAATGCATTTTATTACTGGATATAATGAAATATTTTTCTTTGGGCAAAATGAATACAAATGTATTATCATTATTTCTAATGGGTACAGGAACAACATTATACAATTCATAATTAGTTTGTGTTATTAAAGGGGTTTTAATTAAAAATACAAGTTTACCATTCATGTAATATGAAACTAAGTCTACTAATGACAATAATTCAGAAGCTTCACTAATTGAAAGACTTAAGGGATATTTAGTTTGTAATGGCAAATATGGTACAGTTTTTCTGAGTTCTGTAATATACTGTTCAGGTGTTATAATTAATGGGTGTAATGCATTATTTTTTGAAAACAGGATTGCGTTTATGATGGTTGATATTTCATTACTTATTTTTGTAGTAATTAAGGTTAACAATGACAAATGTTCATCAATACCTTGTTTTAAATTTATATCAAAAATTATCGTGTTTACTCTTTTTGTATAATTAGAGAGAATATCTAAATTTTTATTGAAAATTTTTTCATTAGAATACAAATCTGTAAGAGTATTATTAAAATTTGAAAGAGTACTTTTAACAACATTAGTTTGAGTCTTTAATAAACTTAATATGTCGTGTTCATGAGAATCTAAATTGTTAATAGCCTCGTCATATCGTTCGGCATCTTCAGAATCTAAAGTACCAAAAAGAACCTTAAATATTTTTCCAATACCATCAATGTAAGATCGTTTTACTCGATGAACTGTATTTGTTCTACCAGTTAATTCCTTTAAAATGTTTTCTTGACTATAGAGTTGAGGTATAATTTGATCTAGTACTGTAAATGATGTTTCACAAAGAGAAAAATTATTAAACTTTTGATGATTACATAATTCTTTTGTTTTACTATAAGTGTTATCTATTAAATCAATCTTTTGATGTATTTCAGAAATATCCAAATAACTAATCGTATTCCATTCGCTATCGTAATGGTTGACTTTACCTAAATGTTCAAAATATATTCCGCCTTTATCTATATTAGTAATATTATACGAACTTAACCTATTTGCGTTACATCCGTAGATGATAATGAGCATCTTCAAAACTCCAATCATGGTGTTCATTCTGAAACAAACGCGTGTTTCAATCTATTGGTATGAACTCTCCTTTTATTTTTCTTTATTTTAATAGTAACATTTACTGGAGAATTTATTTCAATTATTTCATATGGTCCTAAATAGTATGGTGATAACTTCTTTGACTTTCCGGGTTTTACTTGTTCATTACTTAAATACACTAAATCTCCTACTTTATATTCTATTCTTTTACTGTTCGCATCGTATATTTCTTTGTTATTTAACTTGGACTTTATTAATTTTTCTCGTGCTAACTGTCTGGATTTTCTAAGTTTCAACATTAATTCGTCTAAATAATCATTATAACAATATTTGAATTCTGGGGTTTTTACTATTGACGTTGGTAGTTTCGCTTTATTTCCAAAAATAAGTTCAAAAGGTGTAAACTGTGTTGAGGTGTGAATATTAGTATTATAAGAAAACATGGCAAAATCTATCCATTTATCCCAATTTGATTGGTCTTCATTAACATAATGTTTTAAATAATCAGCTAACGTGGCATGACTTCTTTCTAGCGCACCGTTGGATTGTGGGTGATATGCCGTCGTGTTTATTTTCTTTATTTTAAATAATTTTGATATATCTTTCATTAACGTCGAAGTAAAATCGGCACCTCTATCTGTTAATAACACATCAGGAATTCCAAATTTGCAAATAAAATTGTGAACAAAACAATCTGCTATTGTTTCGGAATCATGTTGTTTTAATGGATATGCTTGAGAAAACTTAGTTAAATCATCTTGAAGTGTGAGAATATATTTGTTTCCGCTTTCAGTAACCGGTAAAGGTCCTACTATATCTAATGCAATCCTTTCAAATGCTTCTGTAGATGTAGATGTAATTTCCATGGGTTGTTTTTTCTTTCTTCTTTCTAATTTATTTTCTTGGCATGACTTACATCTTTTTATATACTCTTTGATGTCTTTTTTCATTGTATTCCAAGTGTAATTAGTTTTTATTTTCCTATAGGTTTTATGAAAACCTGTATGTCCAGAAATTGGGTTGGTATGATTTTCATCCAAAATTCTAGGTATATCCTCTTGCTTTGGAGTTATAATTCTGTTATGAAATACATTTATTTTTATATTTGTGTCTCTAAATAAATATCTTAGCATAGTTCTTATTTTATGAAACTTTAAATGGAAACATGAAAAGTTTTCAAAATTTACTTCATTAGCATTCTTTTCACATAATTTAATTTTCAGGTTCTTCAGACATTCAAACAAATCTTCATATGTTACCTTATCCCAGTAATTATTTTTAGGGAAAACAAAGTACAAAGAATTTTTCTGTGAGTCTTGTGAATCTATGACGTCATACTGTGTAGGGTTGTTTGTTTTGATTTTCTCAACTTCTGTTTTATATTCCACGAGGTGTTTTTCATTTAAAATATCTAAATTACACGATGAAAATATTATCTTATTACTTTTATTTGAAATAGGTTCATTATATTCTTCTAAATTATTTGACAAAATAGGTCTTCTTTCGATTTCTTTTAAAAATGATGAATAAGTTTCACGATTTCTAGTGATAATTTGTAACTTTACGTTTTCCTTTGGACGTATTCTGCTTAAAGCATCTGCATTATAATTTAATTTTCCTTGTTTGTAAACAATTTCATACTCGTATTCTTCAAGGAGTAACCGCCATCTTACTAATCTTGACCCTGGATCTTTTACATTAAAGAGCCATACGAGGGGTTTATGATCGGTTATAATTTTAAACTTTCGACAGTATAAATATGGACGAAAATGCTTTACTGACCATACTATCGCAAGAAGTTCCTTCTCCGTAGTGGAATAATTAATTTCAGCTTTATTTAACGTTCGGCTAGCATAAGCTATAGGGAGATCTTTATTAGGTGGACCTTGTGATAAAACGCTGCCTATGGCATAGTTACTTGCATCGGTAGTAAGATTAAATGTATCTGAAAAATTAGGGTATTGAAGAATAGGTTCTTCACATAATTTATTTATTAAAGTTTCAAATGAATTCTGTTGTAAGCTTGTCCATATGAATGGTTCATCTTTCTTCAATAATTTCGTTAAAGGTTGCGTTATTTGGCTAAAATTCTCAATAAATCGTCTATAATAACCTGCTAAGCCTAAAAAGCTTTTAATTTCTTTAGGTGATTCAGGAACTGGATAATTTTTTACAGCTTCAATCTTTTTTGGATCTGGTTTAACTCCATATTGAGTGATTTGATGTCCTAAATACATTACTTCAGTTTTTAAGAAATTACATTTATCTGGTTGTAATTTTAGGTTATGTTGTGAAAGCCTATCAAATACTTCCTTTAATTTTAAATTATGATCTTCCAGTGAACTTCCATAAATAACTATATCGTCTAAATAAACGAAGCATTTTAAACCTTGTAATCCTGTCAATATATTATTCATCAACCGCTGAAACGTTGCTGGCGCATTTTTTAATCCAAATGGCATTCTAGTATATTCATAATGTCCTAGAGGTACACTAAAAGCTGTTTTTGCTTGATCATCAGGATGCATTTCGATTTGATGAAACCCTGATGCTAAATCTAACGTAGTAAAGTATTTACTGTGACCTAATTGGTCTAATATATCGTTTATTTGAGGTAATGGATATACATCACTAGTACTAATTTCATTCAATTTTCTAAAATCTATAACAAGCCTCCATTTTTTCTTTCCAGATGCATCCATCTTCTTAGGGACTACCCATACTGGAGAGTTCCAAGGGCTGGATGAGGGTTTAATAATTTCATTTTCTAAAAGTTTATTAATTTGATTATTTACTTCATCTTTCAATGCTTCAGGATATCTATAAGACTTTGTATTTACTGGCGACGAATCCTTTGTTGGTATTTCGTGCCTAATTGTGTTTGTTGCTGACAATTTATCACCATCTAAATAAAATATGTGATTATATTCTTTACACATATTAACAATACTTTTCCTTTCCTCATTATTTAAATGATCTAATCTTAATGACTGTTCTAATTTATTTAAACGATTACTACTATAATTTATTTTCTCATTTATTCTATTTATTTTTGTCGTTTCGTTATCTTCATTTCTCGTTAATTGTTCCAATTGAACATGCACTCTTTTTATCTTAATAGTTTTATCTGTTGTGTTTAAACACATGGTTATCGCTTTCTTTTCTTTGATTTTAACAATACTTGGACATAAATATACACCTTTACATAGCTCTACATTTTCTGGAATAATTCCCTCTTTTAAATTAGAATTTATTATATTTACAGAAATAACCTTTTCACATCTTGGTTCAATAATTATATAATCTTCTTCATTTTCATTTGATTGAATAATCTTCTCATTTAATTTCCTTTCACATATTATTTCTTCGCTTTGATTAACTTGCGTTCCTTTTTTCTGTTTATTTTTAATTTTACTCATTTTAGTATTTATTTTTTCACATAAAAAATTATCTCGAATAGGAGATTTTATAAACTCGCAATTACTCTCAATATCTGATTCATAATAGTCCTCCTTAATCATTTTATTATATTGTTCTATTTCTAAACATTCTTGTAACAATTTTATTTGACCATTCTGATAATTGATTACGGCATTCGTTGCCTGCAGAAAATCGCTGCCAATAACACCTTCGTAGTCTATAGGAAAGCTGTCGGGCACCACCGAGATGGTATGACAAACTCTTTTTTCTCCTAAGTAAAACGTTAAGTATGTATAGCCTATAGTTTCTGTAGGATCCGCATCATTATCTATACCGCTTAATTTTAATTTTTTATCTTCATAAATCATTGTGCTTTCTTTTAAAGCTTTATTTTTTATTAGGGTGACTTCAGCACCAGTATCTATTAAAAATATTCCTTCTTCTCTTTTTAATTCTTTTACTCTTAAATTAACATACGACGAACCACCAGTATTAATCGACATTACTCGGCCTGATTTTAATTGGTTGTCCTGGGATCGACCGGCATCCTGGGACCTTTGGAGTTTAAATTATCGGACGCGTTGTTTACATTATTTGTACCACGAAATTTATTATTATAAGAATTTGGTCGTTGATTATTATAATTATGTTGATAACGTGTCGGTTTGTTGTTAAACTGAGTATTTTGTTTGAAATTATTAAAATTATTAGAATTTGGTTTGTTGAACCAACAATCTCGTGACACATGTCCTTTCTTATTACAATTGAAACATGTAGGTATTCTATTAGTTTGAACGGACCTAATCATGGGTTGTTTTCTACACTGAAATGATAAATGTCCTAACATATGGCAATTCGAACAACGCTTTGTTTTATTAATTTCAAAATGTTTTGAGCTCATTTCTTGACGCGATTTTATTTCTTGCTCTTCAGATATGGCTATAGACACGGCTTCCTCAAACTTGGAAGGTTTTTGTGATTTTAATAATATATGTAATTGAGGTATGAGACCACTTATAAAAATATTTAATGCTTGACTTTTCAATAAGTCTATATTTGCCTCTCGCGCTTCCTTTGTTAATTTTGGATTAAGTGATTTAATTAATTTAATGAAACAATTTTCAACTCTATTTGAATAATTTAAAACTGGCTCATTATGTCCTTGTTTACACGAATTTAATTCTAGTTGCCATTGTGCAAATGTTCGTTTTTCGGAATAATTTTCTAATAGATGTTCTCTCAGAGCATCCCATGAATTAAATGTTCGGTTTAATAATGTCGACCTAATATTTCCTTCTATTTTCGATAACACTACTGACACAAACGCAATTCTGTATATTGGATTTAATAAATTATACGCATTATTACAGTTATCAATAAAAACATGCAAATTTGCCTTATCACCATTATATCTTTGTATCATTCTTTCTGCCAGACTAATATCGATAAATCCATTATTTTTAATATCTTCTGAAGTAGACATTTTTACAAAAATATTTAACTTTAATTACTTTTTATAACTTAAAATATTTTATAACTTTCAAAATGTTACATAAATTTTAAATACACAATATAACTTACTTGTCTAGTTTTATATTGCGGAGATGTTCCTTTTGCTTGTTACTTCGTTGTAGGGCTTGTAGTCACGCCGTGGTAGTAACTGCCAAGGTATAACGAAGAACCGCTGGTGCAGTGCTGTGCTATCTTCTAAGTCTTGGATGAGTAAAGATGAAATAATCTTTGAAGAACTCCAATTTCACTCTTCTTAAACAAATCTTAGACGAGTATCGAGGGTAAATGTGTCTCGACTACTGACTCGAATTTGATTTTTACTTCGTTGTGCGTCTTGCTTCTAAGGTATTTCGTACAAACACGTACCAATGTGGTTACGATCTGCTTGTCGATGTTTCCTTGGTTGACCCGTTGAATTTTATTATCAGGATACGAAATCCCACTTCTGACACCAATTTGTAATGTTCGGGTCGTCAGAAGAAAAGATCGCCAAAGAATATTTATAAGTTTTAATAAAGAGTATAAAATTGACTTAGACTAGAGATTAGCACTATGATAATAGCTACTGAACAGCTCAGTAATTGTAGAGCAACTGCAACTGGACAACAACAATAACAACAACTGAACTTCTTAAGGGTGGGAGGTCCTTATATAAGATTACAAACATATGTTAGCATAGTGATCATTAGGTAAATATCCAAAGTTTATAACAACTCATTATTTAATCAATAGCAAACAAAGCTGTAATCGCTCTATTTAGTTAAGATACTTTCTTCTAACATATTTATCATATAACAATATTCTTTGTTCGCTGTGAACGAACAATACGTAATTTTCCATCACTGTAGTTATTTATCTGTATATTACAGACGTATAAATTAAAAAAAAAAAAAACAAAATAAATAGACAATATATAAGTGAATACTGAAATGAACAATATTGAATACCAAATTACTCGCTATGAAAGCCGATTAAAAAAGTTTATTTCGTATATTAAAAAATATCCATACGATAATGGACGAATTAAAATAATGTAAAACTTCCAGTATTTTTTTTATAGAAATGCAAATCATTATTTGTTTTTTTTTTTATTATAAATTAACAAGAGATTGGTTTATTAACCCAGCTGTACTGGGTCTAGGAACCTGAAATTTTAGACAATTGATTTTCACATATTATAATCATTTATTATAAAAGAATTTTTTGGATATAATAAATAAATTACTATCTCTTATTTCCGTTCAGCTTTTTATACTAATCTAAACTATATTTTATACTATCTAATACTTAGCGTAATTAATATAGTATAAACAAAATACGTTTACTTCCTGTGAATGTTCTCAGTTAAAAATTAACATCATTAAATGCACAAAATACAGTCGAATTGAAACCTATTTATTTAATTCGGTCAAAAAAGTTAAAATAATATCATTAGTGTATGTAAATTAATTTACTGAAAGAAAAAAATAATTCCATTAATTCCCACATAAAGTAAAAATTGGGTTTTTGCGAATGAAGTATTAAATTATGTGAAGTTGTAAAGTTAAAAATTGTTTATAACATTTATATGCGTTTGTCGTACTGAAGTAAGTTATTTCTCCGTAAACGGCATTAGGTAGCGCTTGCATTAACACTTGAAGCGAGAATTTAAAGAAAAAAAGATCATAAATCAGTTTGCGGACGCATAAAAATGTCCACTTAATATTAGTTTACGCAACTCGATAGGTGAAGGAACTTAACGATGGTGATTCTAGTTGGTGAGAGCAGATTATTTACCGACTACAAAAAGAGTTATATTCTCAAACCAACTGTATTTTTAAAATTCTCAATTCGTCGGCTTTTTTATGGTTACCGAAGTAAAAACGAATCAATCGATAGGATCGTTATTGCTAGCGAGTCCGTAAGATAGAACGTGATGACAACATCCAGTGTCTTTTTTTTCTCATGTGAGCGTTAACAGAAATGGTTTTATCCATAAATTCATTTGCTACTTGTCTATAGAAATAGAACTGATTTCGACAATCTTCTTGCAATATAATATAATATTATATGTGTTCCACTAAAAAACTGACTTAAATTGTGTAAAAACCAGTTATTTTACTTTAAAAACTAAACTACTAAATCGATTTTCATAAAATTTTTATAAGATCGATCTGTAAATATATCCTTTCAGATAAAAAAATAATTTTTCAAATCGGTATAGAACTACCAGAGTTATGAGGCAACATACATAAAAAATACAACCGAATTGAGAACCTCCTTCTTTTTTTAAGTCGGTTGAAAAATGCTTCAATAAACTTCTTAGAAGAAAAGTCGATTTGTAAATACAAGACTCCGCATTCATAACTCCAAGAAATTCAATCTGTTATCTACGAAATAAAAGAGATCTTCAAATCTCTAAATCAATTAATTTTATAAAATAAATACCTACATACTTACTATGGCTATTTACTAAAGGGAGTCTTCGTACAAAAGTCTTTTGCTTGAGTAGGTACCTCTCCCATTCGTGTTTCTACCGTGAAACAGTTGTGTTTGCATGGCTGTGTCTCAGTTTGTAGGATGGAATATAGTAGTGAATTTACAGGGTACAGAGGAACAACACCTGAGTCCTCAGGAATGGCAACGCATATGGGTATCATGGGCGAAACAGTATACTCTGTTATGCCCATGGTACTGTTCATATTTATAGGCGATGTTTACTACTTTCCATCAGATAAGCCGTTAGCTTGTTGGCTATTCTAAGTTGCATAAAAAAACCTAGTTTCCGGCTAAACGATCAAGCACATTAATACTTATCTAATAAGAGAAGCAAATATGTTTTGTCATTCATACATAAAGGCAAACAATTCTATTTATAAGACTCTTTCTTGCAACTTCATCCACATCCATAATAAATTTCCGTGGGAAATGTAACTTATGTTATTCAAAGAGTAGACTGTATTCAAGTTCCTCCTTTATACAAGCAAATAAATTTCACCTTTGTATGTTAGTATGTATATAATAATGATATCGCCGCAAAATGTTACCTATAAGCATAATTTAGCTATTCGTACCCATCCGGGGGTCATCGTATATGCGAGTATTTTCTTCTTATAGAGATAAAATGCATAATTCGAGTAATTTAAAATTAAATGTTATTATTATTATTATCTAGTTATATCAGCAACCTACAAAACATCTCACATCCTGACAATATGTTAATGAAAGTTATTTGTATGTATCCCTTTTGCTACATACTCCTTAGTTCTTATAAAATAAAATCTATAAACATTTTATTTTTATATTTTTTTTATACTTTATTAGTTTTTTATAATTGTCACGTTGCGCTCTTCTGTCGTCTGTTTCTGTCTGTTCATTGTCTGTCTTCTGTAATTTTCTTTATTATAGTTATTTAGTTTTAAATCCATTGTGTTAATTATACTAAATACATCAGCATTTTATCCATAATATTGCCCACACTTTTAATATTTATTATTATAACTATGTGAAAATTAGCAAAAATACATATTAAAATGTTTCTTACTCAAATACGCATTAACAGCTAGAATAATATTAATGAATTTTGTTGCTATAAACTACCGCATCCAAGCAAAACAAATCATAGGAGAAGGATATTTTTAATCTTAATGAAATCGTGTAAAGTCGTTATAAGTACCTTAACAGTTTTATATAAAATAGTAATCAAATTAAACGTAAATATTTTATTGTTATTTGTCGTGTGGTCCCCGCATAGAATAGTTTACCCTTTTCTTTCCTATGGGTGTTGCAAGAAGCGACTAAGGAGGGCGAGAAATGGACAGCAGCGTCTCTCTTAAAACACCTTTAAAGCCTAACCACAATTGCCAATCCACCTGCCAAGCAAAGCAACTACTGGTAAAATCCCCCAGGGGAAAGCTTATATTCAGCAGGGGACAGTTAAACACTAATATGATGATGATGATTTCATTGTTATAATTTTATTAATTTATATATTAATATTACCTATACTTATATATATATATTAGTAACAGATGAATCAACTTTGACTCATCGCTGTAATATGTCGTAATGTCACAACATAAATTTGTTATTAATGTAAAAATACTATTTTACTACATAACATTTGTGATGAACACAATTGCAATGTGAGAATTACTTTATAAACACATTAAATAGTATTATACAGTTGTTATTCCTCTCATTTCAAACGGTTTGGGCACAAACACGTATACGATTACAAGACGTGATTAATAACTGTTCTTAAGTAATGGTTAAATGTTTAAAAGGATTTTTCCTAATGGAGAAACAGTCATAAAGTTGGTACGTGCTTTGCAACCGTCTCTAGTAATTGTGAATATATTTACACTAAAGAGTTCACATTGGTATTGTACTTATATAGTTATAACTGACTTTTACCCGCGACTTCGTCCACGTGAACAAAAATGTTTACTGGCATAAAAAGTAGCCTATACCTTTCACCATTCTATATAGTACATGTGTATCTAATTTCATAGTAGTTGTTTAAGCCGTTATAAAGTAACAAATAAGCAAACATACTTTCACGTTTATATATATAAGACGATGCCTATATATCTTGAACTATAAGAATATTCGCCTTGCTAACATTGTTATTAACTTATTGTTGTTACTGTATGTTTTAGTGCAATAAAGAATATATAATAATATTCCGCGATTTTTTTTTGCTCAAAATCCTGAATTTCTCATTCTATACAAGACATTAGTATGGCGAAGCAGTAAATATGCCTACAAGGAAGTGAAGAAATTGTTAGTAATACAAACTACCAATCCCATTACAGGCAATATCAGGTCGACCCCCACGTGGTTTCCCCAAGAAACCATTATGCTGAATTCTAAGTGTATTCATCACGATGGGCTAACTGACGTGCTTCTTCACTCTCACCTATCATTTCTCACTGGTGCCCCGCCAGCGTACACCGTTAGCATAAGCGGAATTACCATTCCATTATTATACATAAAAAAAATATGCCTACAAGATCTGCACTCCTTCAACATAACGTCCACTGAAGGGAAATAAGGGAATAAAAATAACAGATATCGCGACCGATTCTAATAAGCCATTTCTCTAAATCATCTTTGAAATTAAAATTTCAATTTGATACCACAACGAAATCTTTGTTTTAAAGGCAAAAAAGAAACCTAAGAAATAAAAAACAAAAAAAAAACAATATAAACTATTTTTTTTAATAGACTTGTATTAAAAATTATTATAAATTTAGTTTATGATAATCCATGAAACAGTAATTTTGTATAACTGTCAAATTAAGTTAAAAAAAATAAATTTAAAGAAATGGTGTCTCAGACCAAACTAAGAACACCGACTTTGATCATAATATAACCAGCTGTTTCAAGCTAAACCGTGTTTAATGAAATTTCTATGTGACAAACCTGAAAATATATCCTTTCAGATAAAAAAAAAACAGTTATCCAAATCAGTTTCAAAATCACAAAGTTATAAGGTAACATACTCGTACTTAAAACAATACAACCGAATTTAGAACTTATTCCTTTTTTGAAGTCAGTTAATAATACCCAACAGACCATCTAGCCTGTGTGATATAAATATATATAAATATATATATTCTCAGGTATTCATTGTCTAGTTTCTCAATACAGGTTCTCATTAATTTAGTTAGTAAATAGCTTGAAGACTTACTAACTGTAAGGACTAAACTTTATCTTAACCAACCCCAAGCCCACGTTCGAAACAACCAGATAGGATTAATTAATAACTATTGTGAGTCATACTGTACTTATTTCATTTATTCCCCGAATTTGAATAGTGAGTAAGCCGGTATAAATAATTACAAGATAGAAAACGTATTAGAAATGGCAAGAAAATCTTTAAATAGAACAAGAAGCATTAAAAGTAAGCATCAGATTCGGTATTAAAATTTTTATTTCAAACAAAAATGTAGTTTTATCACACAAAATATATGGAAAGACAAGAAACAAGTATAGTTTTGCTGACAACATAACGTTTCTAAATGAAATGTTAAAATAATAATCGTGTTCAATTTTAAATAAATGTTTATATAAAATAAGTAAAACTTCTGACAACAATATTACATGACATTTTAATGGGTTTACAATGTTATTACAATGATTATCAGTATTATCTGGTTCCTAGCATACAATTCACGCTAGTTCTAGAATCAAGACTTTATGAAAGTCGATTCTATATATTTCATTTAAAATATTCAATATTATTTATTAATTTATTTATTATTCATGCCTGATTTTCGTTTATTTTATGTATATATTAATTTATATACATTTTTTAAATGCAACACACCCAATATTTAATTAATAAAAAAAGTCGAAAAAATATTATTAAGTAAACAGATAAGTGGATGCAGGTGGTTCAGGACCGTTCTTTATGGGAGTCTATGGGGGAGAGTTATGCCCAGCAGTGGACGGCTGAAATGATGATGATAATGAAATAGGAGAGAAAAGAAACTTCACACATCGAATGAATGTTATTAATCATTTTAATAAGTATATATGAATTCTAATTTCTATTTTAACCACGTAGAATATGCTGAATCCCACCAAAATGGCTAAAATCATTAGATTTATTGATATTGAAATTAGTATTAAACAGAGAATTGTAAGTATTTGATTAAATACATATAAAGTTGCTAAAGAATTTATTTTCTTTTATTTATTTCTTTAAGATAATTTCAAATAGCTTTGATTCAAAATAATTTATTTTTATATTATAGGTATGATAAGTATTATTATATCGGCCATTAACTGTCCACTGCTGAACATGGGCCTCCACCATAAGGAGGGTTTTGCCAGTAGTTGCTACGCTTAGCAAGCCGATTACCAAACACAGTTAGGCTTTGGTGATGTTTTAGAAAGAATACCGCTAACCATCTCTCTACCATTAAGTTCTCTCAATCGCCTCTTACGATACTTACAGGAAAGGAAGCGGTAGCCCATTCTATGCCAGGACCACACGGCAATCCTTCAATTAGATTTTATAGTCATACATAAAATCTGTTATTATATGTTAAGAATAAGGTACAATTATAAGAATTAGGTGTTCTTATGTTACAATGGGAATGTTATTGCCATGTAATATAAATACACCTATCAAGAAAAGAGCATATCCCTTTCTAAAGGGCCGGAAGCACACCTGCAATGCCGTTGGTGTTGTGGGTGATCATGGGCAGCGGTAGTCACTTACCATCAGGTGAGCCGCATGCTCGTTTACCCCCTGCGTTGTAAAAAAAAACATCTATCCTGAAATGAATAAAAAGAAAAAAACATATTGAACTTGGTTGAGATAGAAATATTTTTATTATCCTCTAAAGAACACTTGTACTCTTCCAATGAATGTATATTTGCAAAATCATCTCAATAAAGTTTCCATTATAAAATTGGACTAACAAATAAAAACGATAAATATCACACAATCGATATATCAGAATCGAGAACTGTAATCGATACCGACAGATCAAAGCGTGGCGTTCCCACGAAATCAAGTCAATAGCGTGATTTGCGAAATAATAGGTGATATGAAGAAAGGATAGGGTACGGCACGCGATTTGAATTTTGAACGGCTTCAGGGCATAAATATATACATAAAGATGTATACCACGCCCGCGTCACTTTGAACAATAAACTGTTTGTGAGAAATCTACGCAACCAGTTTATTGAATTTGAAAATTTTACACTAGAAAGTAAAAAGTAGAAAGAGATGTATTATAAATTAGCTATGTCCCGCGGCTTCCACCCCCTATTCACCCCCTTCCACCACCCAGTATTATAAAGAATCCTATATGCTAACTTAGTATATAACCTATCTGTGCACCAAATTTTATTCAAATCGTTTCAATAATTATCGCGTAAATAAGTAACAAATATCCATCCATTGTTACAAACTTTCGCATTACATATATTGATAGTATAGTTGCACTGTTACTTTGATAATATTCTTTTATTAAAATAAACATATTCATCATTGACACTTCTGAATAGTTGCACAGATTTATTTTCCAGTTTTATCAATGTAAGAGCAGTGCCAACTCTTCAATAAAGTAATAATTAAATTATGATTCACACAATAACTACACAATATCATTCATAGGATTTTAACAATTTGTTTTGATTGAATACATAACAACAAGAATGATGCATGACGCTGGCAGAAATAGTTATAAAAATAACGACCGAAAATATCTAACCCTAATGTTCAATGTAAGGGGTGAAGAGATTGTTAATAATGCGGACTACCAGTCCCATTGCTAGCAGCACACCCTGTCAAGTCAACCCCGACGTGGATCCCCCTGGAAACCATCGTGCTGAATTCCAAGTATATTCATCACGATTGGCTAACTGACCTGCCTTTTCATTCTCACTTTTCATCTTTCACTGGTTCTCCGCCAGTGTATACTGTTAGCGCAGGCTAATGGGCCTACTATTCCATTATCATCTATTAAAAAAAAACATTTTTTTTATACAACTTAGAATGGCAAACAAACTGACGGGCCACCTGATGAAAAGTGGTAACCGTCGCTTATAGATATGAGCAGTACCATGGACATAACAGAGTATACTGTTTCGCCCATGATACCCCCCATGCGTTGCCATGCCTGAAGACTCAGGTGTTATTCCTCTGTACCCTGCAAATTCACGCAATATCCCTTCAAAACCAAACACAGCTATGCAAACACAACTGTTTCACGGTAGAAACACGAATGAGACAGAGGTACCCAAACAATCGACTTTTGTGCAAAGTCTCCCTCTGGTAAACAATACTTAACTTATATAACTTTATACTTTACGTTAAAGTGAGTTCATTTGTTTATTTGTTACCTTGTCATCATCATCATTTCAGCCATTATCCGTCCACTACAGGACTTAAGCCTCCCCCATAGACTGTTACCATACCAATAATAAAATTTTGTATACACGTAATATATAGATTATATAAGGATATAGGCCTTTTTTGTTCCGGTCAGTAAATATATACTGGTCACGCGAAAGAAGACGCAGGTTAAAGCTAGTAAATAATTAATACAAGCCGATACGTATCTAATTGATTTTCGAGTTTGTAAAAACCGATTACGCAATACCTTCGCATATATAATATTAACCAACATTATTTTGGGAATTCTATTTGAAAGTAAAATTAAGTATTCTAATAAAAATAGATACGTACGATTCGATTTTTTTTTTTAAGTGATAAATTTTCAATCATAATATTTATTGTCACTACATTAACGCGATGTAATAGTCCTTACAGGTATATATATATATATATGTATGTATATGTATATATACCTAATGGCGTTAAATCCCGTTCGTGTATTTAAAACTTACAATGTATCTTTATTTTAATATTAATAATTTATATAAAATGAATGTTCTTACATTCCTAAAATCTTAAATTAAAAAAGATTACGTAAATTCGTTCAGAATTATCTTTAGTTATTGGATAACATTAATTTAAACATATTTTTAATTGTTTACAACCTCCTCGTTTAAGTCAGTTAGAAAAAAATATAGATATGAAGTCTAATTATTATATATAAATAAGTATCATAGAATGACAAGTGGGCCTCAAACCAAGATACGAGATTAAATTATCTGTGAGTACCAGATGGTAAATATTGCATTACATTCAATATGTTCCAATTATTTTAATGACAGTTTCAATAGATTTATGTTGTTTTATTTATTTATTTAACTTCATACACATAACAAAGGTACACATGGTGGATATAACATCTAAAGGCATATATTATTTTCATATTTTTCGATTGGTTCCCTATATATGTATATTATACATAGATAGATAAACTTTTTATTTACATCAAGAGGTACACAAATATTTAGTAACAAAAAAAGTGACAAAAAACGATATACACAAAATTTTACATAGTATAATATAGTAAATTGTAATATGTGTACCTTTAGATTATATAGATAAAGTGTCTCCGTACAAATGCTTCAAGAAAAGCGGGTCAACTTTTTTATACAATTTTGCGTGATAAATGTAGTTATGATTGATTCTTTTATAACTTCTGTATTTATGTTGTCTTATAAACTCTACGCCTTTTTAACGCGCAAAGACTCGTTTTATTTATTAAATAATTGAATATAAATACGTCAAGATACATTGTGTGCGTAAATGTATAGAACAATAATAAAAAAAAACGAGTCAGCGAATTGGAAAATTAGCTGACAAAAAGAATATGGTCGACGGGTCCATACCCACCTTGTGCAAGGCGATCACTGCAATCCTATTTTCTTTAACACCCCATTCCATATTATAATTTGATAATGAACACGAAAAATAAGAGAAATGGCGCGAAATCGAAAGAAGTTTTTTAAATAATAAACGTGTTCCAAATTCAAAATAATTAAAAAGTTGAAATAAGAGAAAAGTTTTATGTAACAGTATTTATGGCCAGACTTGTTATGATCTAAATGTGTACCACAGTGATGCAAAAAGGAATATCTCGGTAAGTACTCGTATGTACTCAATTTTATTAATTTTTTTCATGCAACATATAGTGTGTCTGCAACTTTATGTTGTTTAATAAAAAAAAATCGACGGCCTCTCTTACTACCTATACTTAGGATGTCAAACAACTCTGACGTTGCCTGTAGACATAAACAGCATCACAGATATTACAAAATACACTATGTCACCCATGATGTCCTCCACACGAAGCCATTCTCGAGGACTAAGGTCATGCCTCCGTACTCTATAATTTTACTACCATACCCTATGAAGGGTACGATAGTAAAATTACAGAGTTACTCTTGGTATTTTAAGTTCAAACACAGCAAACACAATTATTTTATTACAGAAACATGAGTGAGACAGTCGTACCCAAGCACGCAACTTTTGTTCAGTCTTCTTCAGGTACTAAATTAGTAACTTAGTAACATACCTGGAAATGATGCAATAACAAGCGATGAATTCTCAGAAATACTTTTGGAATAGGAAAAAACGGGTTCCGAACGAGTGGTGACGTAGTTTCTTTCTAGCGGGTATATTTATATTTGTAATTGCTTGTAACTATTCTACGTAAGTACTTGCGAAGTTTCTCTTATAAGGTGTGAGAGCGAAGGAAATGAAACAACATTATATCTTGTCGATCTGTCACTCTCATCTGCTGTCCATCGACAATAATTAATCTTCTTAAGGACTATTAGTCTCTGCTTTTCGTTAATCCTGCATCTTTATGTGATACTAGCGATCCGCCCCGACTTCGCACGAGTAGATGGAAAGATAAATTAATATTTTATATTAGCTTTAGTAAACAAATTGATACTTTGAATTACATTATTATCATTATGGTAGAGAGCTCAAATTTTTTCGAAAAAATTATTTATCGTAATCTGCTGATTGATAATGTAGCTTTCTATAAGTGGAAGAATTTTTAAAATAGCTTATTGTTTTTGAGATTGACTCTTCTCTTCTTTATATTATTAATATCGAGTACAGATTAATTACCTGAACAACTTCACTTTTAAAATTTTTTTTATAATCATAGATCAAAAGTTATTCAGTTACATGGACTAAGTGTGAATTTAAAAAAAAATCATAATAAAGTAACTGTCGAAATCCAAATAGACAGATACCTTTGTTTGTATTGATTAAAAATGAAAAAGAATGTTTTTCAAAGACAAATAGAAATAAAAAATAAAAAAATATTCAAAATAAATTCTAAGATAGTAGCTTTTACCGACTTCGTCCGCATGAACAGGATTACGTTCATTGACCGGGATAAAAAGTAGCCTATATCCTTCTTCCTTATTGATTAAGCCGTTAAGACGCCAAGAGCCAACAAACAAACTCACTTCCTTATTTATAATATTAATATTAATAAAATCTTCCAATATACAATTTAACAACACATTATTAGCGTCTCAATATTAGGTCTGTTTTCCCATAACAAAAGAAATCTAGACAATGAACTTGACTCTCTTTACTTTTATCTGGAAATAATCCCTTTAAGGAATAATTAAAGTAAATGTACAAAAGCATATAAATAAATAATAAATTAATTAATCTATTACATTAGGAATTAATTATCAGTTTGTGAAATGAGTTTCCTGTCGAGTTTTTTCCATGAACTAGAGCATGGGGTTCTTCAAAAAAGGGGTAAAGAAGTTTCCTCAGAATCAGCAATACGCGTGTAATTCCTCTGGTATTTCAGGTGTTTATAGGCTACGCTACCCGCTTACCATCAAATGGGCCGTATGTTTGTTTGCCACCTCAATATTATAATAAAAAACAATCTATTACTTTCTGGCCATGTGGTCCCGGCATAGAATAGGCCGCCCCTTCCTTTCCCGTGGGTGTCGTAAGAGGCGACTAAGATATGTTAATGGTAGAGAAATGGGTAGCAGCATCCCTCTTAAGACGAGGTGTCTTAAAAGCCCAGGTGGAGTTGCCAACCCACCTGCCAAGCGTGGCAACTTCTAGCAAAACTCCCTTTATGGGGAAGGCTTATGTTCAACGAAGGACAGTTAACGGCTGAAATGATGACGATGATGATTACTTTGTTAATAAAGCCGCTTAACAAAATAAATTGAGTATTTATCAGTCTGTAAAGTAAGTCTAGATTTAGAAAAAATACAGAGGTCGCAGGGGGAAGGAACTATTTCTTATCAGGTCGGTCTCAACCGCGTCCACCATAGAAACCATCACGGTTAATTCCTCTATAGATACTCATAATTTATTAAAACATTCAATGGTGCCCTCCTTTCTTCATTCATACACCAATCCATCTTCTTTTAAAACATATATACACGAGTAGATAAATATATACCAGTGGTAGACTTTGTATAAAAGTCGATTGCTTGGGTACCATTCGTGTTTCTACCGTGAAGCAGTTGTTTGCATGGCTGTGTTTCGGTTTGAAAGGTGGAATATGGCGTGAATTTACAGGGTACAGAGGAATAACATCTGAGTCCTCAGGAATGGTAACGCATGGGGGGTATCATGGGCGAAACAGTAAACTCTGTTATGTCCATGGTACTGCTCATGTAGGCGACGGTTACCACTTTTCATCAGGTGGGCCGTCAGCTTGTTTGCCATTCTAAGTTGTATAAAAAAAATGTTAGATGTTAAGAATTATTAAACTGATTTAAAGAAATGTTTCGTCACTTGTAGAAAAAGCTACACCGTTACTAGTTAAAAAACTGATGTTTCTCGTAATTTCTATGGAAATGTTAAAGAATGCGGTGCTGCAAATCCATCCTAACCATGTTTGTCCATATGAACCCCATAAACCAGTTAGACAACTAGATAATAGATTTAAATTTCTCACGGTAGTGCTACCTGTCATATTTTTATGTGACATTACGACATATTATAGTGATGAGTCAAAGTTGATTTGTCTGTTACTAACTATTCAATGTTAGTTCTCAAATGATACTCAAATATTTCATATTTACCTTAATAATATTATAAATGATAATATATATTATATATAACATATAGACTAGATAGATAGTATAGAAGTAATAGTAACAAAAATGTATTTGATTTGAAATGATCTTACCTTACTTTAGGCATCAGCCATCTGATTATACATTATATACCCACTGGTTATAGTTATATTTATATATGTATATAATATAATATTTTATTTATTTGTAGACTACCAGCTGTTACCTACGTGGTCCATGTATAAGAATAAAAACTGTCTTATCTCTGAAATTGGAACAAACAATACATTTCGAAATTTCATTAAAATCGATTGTACGGTTTCAAAGATCAGCGTCACGATTTGACACGAGATACTTAAACATACATACATGGTACAAGAACGTCAAATTTGTCACATCGTTTTAAAACTACCTGATATTTACGAGAAACAGTTAAAGTCCCTCCCAAATCCAGCTGTGGCCAAATTCCTGAAGCTCCATTAACAAAACATTGTGGTGTTAAACCCATAACATTTTTATTTATTCCAAGAACATTTCGGAGACACCGACTGGTTTTAAATAAATATACCGTTTTACAAATTTGATATTCCTGCAAATGAAAATTCAAATTCGACAGTTAACTACGAATACCTTTTAACTTTACAAAACAGTTGTAGACATAGAACTTAATCTAATCTTAACTATCTCCTTTTCGATGTTACTCAGAAAAAAAAAATTTAAACCATTACGAGTATATTTAAAATTTATATATTTTTTTTCTTTACAACACAGGGGGCAAACGAGCATGCGGCTCACCTGATGGTAAGTGACTATCACCCACAACACCAGCGGCATTGCAAAATATACTAAGGTATGTCATCTTATCAACTGTTAAGTGTCCACTGCTGATCATAAGCCTCCCCTATCAGAATGGGTCACACCTTCCTTTCTCGTGGGTATCATAAGAAGCGTCTAAAGGAACTTATTGATCAAAGGATGGGCAGCAGGTTCCCTCTTAAAACATCATCAAATCCTAACTGCAGTTGCCAATTCTACTACCAAGCGTAGCAACTACGGGTAAAACCCCCCTTATAGGGGAGGCTTTTGTTCAATAACAGTTTTGTTCAATAATAAATAAACAGCTGTTATGATTTGAAGATACCAAACATTGGTGTCGATTATGAAGTATCATTCTCGATACTCATCTCTGAAATTATAATTTTAATTTGACAGCTTAACAAAACTAAAACGGAATGGACAGTCAGAATTAAATACATATAAAGCAGTTCTGAGGGGAGAAGGAAGGAAAAACAATCAGAATTGTTAGTAATAGGGATTAGCAACCTCATTACTGGCAAGTACTCTATCAAATCGACCTCTTTGCACTTCCAACTAGAAACCTGCGGGTCTACCATGAAATGAAATTCCGAAATTTCAGACTCAATTTCGTGTTTTTGTTTATACTAAAATCGAACCAAAAATTGGAGTTGAACATTTCGTTCGTCATACATCCTATCATAAAAGTCCAAAGGAACAATATTTTAACATTTTTAATATTTCCAAACGGCATGTATTATGTAATTTTAACATCAAATTTCTGTTTCGTTTGGCTCCGAAATTTCGGAAAACATTACATGGTAGGCCCTCTAATTTCTTGTTGAGTTTGTCAAGATGAGCCAACTGATCTGCTTTATCCTGCATTATCCCTACTCTCAATGGTGTCCTATCAGCGTATACCGATAGCGCAAGTTAGATTACCATTCTAATATCACCCAAAAAAACAATTAATAATTCTGACACAGTTCTTCTAAAAAAATACTTTATATTGATCCTTAAAATAATGATTTCACTGTAATATCAAATTTCATTTTTTTAAATAGAGATAGAAGTTTGTATTTTAAAATCAACTCCATTATGTCATAGTATTTTTTTTTCTAAGTTTTATTAAAAGGGATATCTCCTTATTCATAAACAAATCAAACCTGTCATTAACCTATTTTAGCTATTGAACAATTTTGCCTCTTTCTTTTACACTAAATTCCTAATTTGAAAGAAAGTGACAAAACAGTGTAATAGTTAAAATAGATTTGAAAAACTTTGTTTTTATGGATAAGGGAGTTAGTATTTAATATTGAACGCGGTTAAATGTTATCTACACTGGCTCTATGTAAATTAGAACGTGCTCTTAAAGGAATAGAGTATGTTGTTAATATTAATGAACATACTCACAGATATGTATGTCTGTATGTATACCTACTACTTACATTAGATACTTCTCAAAAAGTATAAAAATAAATTTATTTAAAACTGGTAAAAACACTTTCTCTATGTAGGGACTAAATGTCCCTACATTGAAAAAGGGTATTTACTCGTAATACCATAATTTCACGTATCTTAATTTTGTCTGTTTTAATATTTACGTTAAGGTTGGATACGATTATTTATAAATAATTAAAACTATAAATATAAATAATATTCATTTTATTTTGACATGAATATGACAAAAATGAAAGTATTAAAAACTACCTACGATGTGTTAATCAATTATACATACCATATAGTTAGAATATCTGGAATCAGGTTTAATACTATTAATATAATTTTGTATATAAGTTCTAAGGTTGTGATATTGATTTGGTTTTTACTGTGTTATAATTATTTTAATTAATAAATAAATAAATATATTCAAAAGTTAGACACCTGTCCATTTATTAGAACAATATGACTTTTAGAAAGCACATAACTGTGTGGTTTCTTTATGTGTTCTTAGATCCAAAGCTCCAACTCACCTATACAGAAAGCCCCTTTTTCCTTACAGATTTCACGTAGCGAATGGTTTCCCACATTTTTAACTCAGCAATCCATAAATAGTGAAGTGTATTGGAACAACATTTGCACTTTAATTTGAAACACTCATAACACTTAACACTAACTTAACCAAAACTTAACACGAACATCAAGTACTAACGCCAGTAATCACTTATCACATGTTAACAATCCACTGCATATGTCATAGGAAACTTTAACTTATAAGTTATTTTATGAAAGGCTTTCATAAAAAGATGTTAAAAGTGTTTTCAAGCACAAGGGTTCGCTATATAGCGTTTGATGACCCTAAAAGTAGCTTCTCGACTGAGTGTTGAATGCAAAACGCACGGTTTCTCTTGCGCCAGCGCCGGTCGGTATGCGCCTGCGGCTGTGTGCGTTGGTGTACAGATACGCTGACATGCACACAATTGTAAACAGGCTGCACGGTTTTTGTCGATGTCCACGGGGCAAGTAACCTTAGCGCCCAAAAGTTGTAGCTTACGAATTGTTTATTTGTATATTTAACGGTAGAGCTAGTTGAATTTAAATGAAAATTGTCATTCAATTGTCATATTTCTATTTTTATATCTATTAAATAATTTCTTATACATATTGTATGTCACCAGGGTTTTTCCAGTAGTTGCCATGCTTGGCAAGCGGATTGGCCACCACAGTTAGGCTTTGGAGATGTTTTAAGAAGGATGCTGCTGCCTATCTCTCGCCCTCCCTTAGTTGACTCTTACGGAACCTACGGGAAAGGAAAGGGTAGTCTATTTTATGCCAGGACCACACAATGACGAATAGGCTGTCATATGTATCCTAGATATTTTGTTTGTGCTGTCTTTTAACTAGCTAATGTCTGACTGTTTTATTACTTTAATTTCATTCTTTACATATTTTTTTCGCTTATTGAAATACATAATTTTATTGATATATTTGACTATTTTAAAGAAATACATTTAATAGTGAACTCCGAGAGATTTTAAATAAACCAATTCATTACTGACTACAATTGACGATTTTTCGAGTTGCAATGCTGTTGTTCTAAGGTGAAGTTTTTCTGAAAGCTGCTGGTCGATGTCCCGCTAGCGAGTCTCAAGCTCCAATCTCCTGTTTCATTCTAACCATCACACAATCCTACATCAAAAAGAGACAAACATACCACACAATCTTCTCTATAAATTTGCAGAACTTGAAGTGGCTTTACTCAGGTATTATGAACGGCCTGAGTACCATCGTACGGATAATAAGCAACTCATTTAAAAAGCCCTACGCACCGATCGATTTCTTTGGTACGTAACTTGTACTTAATTTTATAAAATTCTCTGAGTTCGCGATGTCGATGTATCGTTTATTTAAAGTAATAGCGGGCTGATTGGTTGTAGTATAACACTGTTGATTAATTTTTATCACCTAACTTTTTGCCATTCCTAGGTTACAGTTCTTGTGATGTGTACCTAGTCTCATAAAATTTACCATATTTGATTTCAACGATGGTGTTTGTACGATATAAAATGTGATAAAAGTAATCCACTATCTAATCGGAGAGTTATTTTATTAATGCATTATTTACAGTACATATCCCACAAAAAAATCCAAATTCAATAGTGGCAAAATCGAATATTTTGATTTAAAAACTAAACTACTGAATCGATTTTGATAAAATTTCTGTGGCACCAGTCTGAAAGTTTCCTTTAAGATAAAAAAAAGAGTTTTCCATATCAGTTTAGAACTGACAGAATTATGAGGTAACAATCATAAAAAAAAAATACAATTGAACTAAAACCTTCTTCCTTTATGAAGTCGATTGAATATAACTAACGACGTCGCAATATAATAAACTTATTAATTCCATTGTTACACGTCAAATGCATCGCTATCTGTACCATGCAATAAGACTATTCTGCTAGGTTTAATTATAAATTGTACATAACATGCTTTGATATTTGGTATCAAACATCACTAATTAGTCTGCGACTTGATAGACGACAGATCGTGGCGCTATACAAATGACACAAAAGGTTGAAGTGATATGTTTGATGTTGTAGAGTTATATAATAATCATAAGACCGAACACGTTGTCCCACATAAAGATTGTAATTTGTTAAAACGATGATTTAAATAAAAACACTTTCTTAACGCACCTGTAATCAGAGCTAAAGTAGGTATTATTAAAATTAAAATAAGAGGTTTCACGCAAAATTATTGTACGGAAACGTTTCAAATAATTATATTTATTTCGTAAAAATTAATGAACTTCATTTATCTATACCTGAATAAACTTTTTGTCATATCAGGCGTTGTCTTTTTACAACTGAACATAGACCTCCCCCTATTGGGGGGGGGGGTTGCCAGTAGTTGCTACGCTTGGCAGGCGAGTTAGCAACCGCAATTAAACTTTTGGTAATATTTTAAGAGGGACGCTGCTGCCTATCCTCTACCATTAACTAACTAACCAGGGCTAACTAACCTGTCTTTTCATCCTCACCTATCATCACTCACTGGTGCCCCGCCAGTATATACCGATAGCGCAGGCGGGGTTACTATTCCATCATCACCCTCATTAAAAAACTATAATAATATGGAATCAAGTTTTTATAAACTAACTTTATCCTGTGATATCGTCCGCGAAACCTATACATAAAGTATCCTATATGCTAAGTTAGGATATAACCTACTCGTATACCAAATTTCATTCAAATCCGTTCAGTAGTTTTTGCGTGAAAGAGTAACAAACATCCATCCATCCATCGTTACAAAGTTTCGTATTTATTATATTAATAGAATAGAATGAATAGAATAGAAACATTTATTGCCATACAATTACAATATAAAATAAGTAAATATACAAAAAGTGTCCCGTACTCGGCAAAAGGAACCGGCTCAGCTGATGCTGTGTGTCCCAGCGCAATGTGAACAACTGCACAGCGCTGGTTTTCAGCCAGTCCCTCTCTTAACAAAACAACCAAAGTGCAGGGTACCACTGTAAATTACTTCATACAAGAATTATTTCTCAAATATACTAATTAAAAAAAAAGGAAAGAAGTTGATAAGATTTCTACAATAAACTGCCATCGAGAGTCGCTACGTTTCCCAAACATAGATATTTCTTTTTGTACTACAAAGGTGGCAAACAAACATACTGCCCGTCTGATGGTAAACGATCACTATAGCCTATGGACGCCTGTAATACTAGGAGCGTTACATGCGCTTCGCTGACCCTGAAAAAACCTTAATATATCCTTATAATGCCATTAGTATTAAGCCAACCTTTTACACCACGTTTTATTGATCAATAAAGTTTAAATAAATAAACACAGTGCTAATATATTAAAAAAAAAAACAGCGTAGAGCGTATTGGAGACGCTTTATTAGGGTTCCGTAGTTAGATTTCAGTTTTTATCTCGTCTGCTCATGACTGTTCAAGTTATTAATTGCACAGATATGCGCAGCCATAGCAATTCGACATTTCAGCGCATCGGCGCACGATCAAACAAACACATAAATCATTGGACATTTTCGATTGCATTCGAGATCACCTTAACGACGCCTCTTTGGATCCTGTTAATTTTGTTTCTTGTTCTATATGTGTCAAAATTTTTGTATGTACATGTCTCTTTTGCAGACGTCATGGCGAGATTCGTCATTTATAATACAAAAGTGTAATTCATTAAAAAAAGGTACCAAAGACAAGTTTATTGCTAAAGCGATTTCTTCCAGAGGATTCGATTTAAAAGTATCTTTATTAAAATAGACTTCTTTACAAGCGCTTTAAACTCATCAGTTTTTTTTTTTTTTATTCTACTGCAGGGATCGGAAGGAAAAGCCCGGAAGAAACTTTGCAGTCGGATCTTTGAAGAAGCAAATATAATATACACTAATTTTTATGTGCATACTATTTATATGCTTATTTACTTATTTAAACACTGTTATCTAAAACATACAATAAAAATCTTCTACTGTGACTCTCTCGACAACAATTTTTGGAAAATTCAGAGATTCATTGACATATCTAAGACATGTCTGAAAGTACATATGCCATACCATATCAGCCATTAACTGTCTACTGCTGAACATCTCCCATAACAGGGTTTTCCCAGTGGTTGCCACACTTAGCAGGCCGGTTAGCAACCACAGTTAGCTTTTAGTGGTGTTTTAGGAGGGACGCTGCTGCCCATACCTGAACCATTAAGTTCCCTTAGTCGCCTCTTACGACACCCATGGAAGGGGGCCCATTCTATGCCGGAACCACACAGATTACGATAATTTACATGTACATCTAAAAGTACATAATCAGCATTTAATAATAGTAATATTTTATGTTATTAAAATTACATTATGTGCTCTCAGACATGTCTTTTAAATAGTTAAAAGCTCCACTTGCATCAAGGGATGGACACCAAGGGATGAAAGCATTCCACCCGGCTCCCCTTTTAAATGAGCCATGCAGAGATACTAAAAGGCAGTTTAGTGTAGAAGAAAGAACATAACACTTAGTACATATACTAATAGAAATTTACACACAAACTTTGTCCTAAACATACTGCATACATATTATTAAAAAAATTATGTGTTGTGCAGGGATTGATCCTGCATTAGATGGTAAAACAGCGCGCTGACCACTGCGTTCGTACCACCAAAGTCAACAAGATAATCAACAATTTTCTTCACCCAAGTATATGTATAACAGAAATTAAAACATGCAATATATTTTAATTTACCAAAAACAAAACTTAACCGCAAACATTCAATGAATAATAATAATTCGGTGTATAAATTCCTTGACTTGCCTGTCTCTTTTACTCACCTCAATAATAGCTACTTGTGAGCGAGACGGCACGACCGAAGGAAGTGCTCCCTTATCGTTCATTCCGAGAATAACATTCCCATAGATTCAGAAGGCAGAAGGGTATGTCCGTTTGGAATGCAAAAAGTATGTTGGACATTTCTTATGGATTTGTCATAAAGTCAATTTTATGTTCGTTAATTTCTACTCGAATATTTTTTTTTACATATTCAGAATCTCGTAGACTGCATAATTGTATACGTCGCCTCATATTCTTACCCAAAATGGCATAACATAATGTGAACACGACCAATTTGAGAATTATATTCTTTTATGTGAGAAATAATGCCGTATTATTAAATAAGTTGCAACGTAAAAATGTAGTGAATTAAAATTTTTTTTTAATGTCCTGAAATGCCATATAACCGTACGAGCTGATTGATAGTAAGACGTCACTAAAGCTTATAGACGTTTACATTACCAGGCATATAGAATAAACGTTGCCAATCATTAACAAAATTTTCCTATTTTTTTAAACTCCTTACTCATAAAAAAACCTCAAAAGAGAATGTTTTCTAACATATTTTCTTTAGGATGACTCTACGATGTACCCAAATATTTAGGTGATGAAATACAAGTATATAAAATACAATATGTATCTGATATCTAAACTCTAAAAGACTCGAATTCATCAAAATTATATTAAATAAAATCTTTGTAGGCTTTACCACGATTTTGACTTTGTGACGGTTACCACTTTCCATCAGATGATACGTCAATCAGGTTGTTTGCCATTTTAAGTTTCATAAAAAAAGTTTGGATTCTTTTCAACAGGTGTGACCCCTTGTCTGAACCCTTTCAACTTCAAGTACCTACAAAAGCCCGATGTTATCAACTTTTCCGAAGACTTGACACCAAAAATGTTCACGGAAATTAAAAAAAAACACTTGTTGAAAATCACCCGAATATAATATAAAATACTTTCTGATATCTAACATTCGGTCCAAATCTTGCAATTTGTTCCACTATGCAGCCAACTTTTACATGATCATTTCTAAATGTTCTAATGTATGGAATTTTACAAGTACATTTGAAATTTTGCCAGCATAATGGCGAGAGTCCTCTTGACAACATTGAGAGACACTCGATCTCTATTGTATGTATTTGGCACAAGTTTAATATGTTATATTTGACATAACACTAACTATGAAGGCTTTTGTGTTAACAAAATAAATTTTATAGTTTTATTTGTGCCTACAATGCTTATTTCAATGACACACTAGAACGTTATGTAAGTGTGAAAACTGTTAATTTATAGTTAAAATATTATGAACAGTTAAATTTCTGTAACTGTACTTAGTTAATAATATAATAACAAATCCACAATGTTATTATTATTATTATTATAAGCCGTCAACTAACTATATAGGGGGGTTTTGCCAGTAGTTGCCACGTTTGGCAGGCGCGTTGGCAACAGCAATTAGACTTTGATGATGTTTTAAGAGGGATGCTGCTGGTTAATCTTCGACTATCAAATTTCCTTAGTCGCCTCTTACGACACCCACGGGAATCGAAAGGGTGGCCTATTCGATGCCAAGACCACACGGTCTCCACGATATTTGTTAATAGATTATTATTATTAATTTATTAATGTAACCGACTGGATAAACTTCATACTTACAACGCCATCTATTAAAAGTAATCTAAAGTAGCGGTCCTCATACAAAAATATATATAATTATTTTTTAAATTTTGTCAGCTTAGCTTTTGAATTGCCCAACTTTTTACCTTTTAAATCACTCCTGTATTATATAAAAAAAAAAAACAAAAAGACATTTCATCATTCAAATTTCATCAGTATATAAAATATTATTCTATAAGTTAAAGTATAGTTAAGTTAGAATATAACCTGTTTTTTAAATTTTTATTCAAATCCGTTTACTAGTTTTTATGTAAAAGAGTAACAAACGCCCATCCACAAACTTTCGCATTTATAAGTACATGGTAGTAGAATAACAATTTGTTCTCTATTTTTCACTTTTTATGACTTTTTTCTTCAATTTATCAGCATTTTTCTGGTACAATGGTGATACTTAATGTACATGACGCCACGCACAACGACTCCCTTCAGTCTTCCTCGTAATTTAACTCTAACATTTTCATTGGTAAATTAATTCGACAAACGTTTTCTTTTTTCAATTTATTAATTGTACATATTTATGCTCTCTCTCTCTCTCTCTCTCTCTCTTTTCATTTAAAAGTTTCCTCTTGTCGGTGCATCTAATTCATGCATTTTCCTCCAGCTAGCTCTATTTCATGCCATATCTTTGACGTCCCTATACGATATGATACCTAGTACCAATATGGTATTTATACTGAGAGTCAGAATTCGAGTTCAAGTAGAGTAGAGTAGAGTGTCGTAACAGGCGACTGATGAAGGGCGAGGGATGGCCAGCAGCGTTCTTCTTAAAACACCACCAAAGCCTAACTGCGGTTGCCAAACCGTCTGTCAAACGTGGAAACTACTGGCAAAACCTCTGTTATTAAGGAGATTTATGTTAAGCAGTGGACAGTTAGCGGCTTATATGTAAATGTGGCAGTATGTTTATCATCACTACATAGTATAAAACAAAGTCGCTTCCCGTCTGTCTGTCCCTATTTATGCATAGATCTTTAAAACTACGCAACGAATTTTGAAGCGTTTAATAGATAGAGTGATTCAAGAGAAAGGTTTATATTTATATTGGATGCATAATACAGTGGACATTCAACACTGATAATTTTAAAGGTTTCTAATGTGATATGATGTAATGTGGACCCGTGCGAAGCCGGGGCGGGTCGCTTATCTATACTTTTTTATATATTATATATATTACCCGAAATATTCCAATCCGATTCCTCTATTTCTTTATTGCAAAATTAAAACAGCTCTCGTCTCTCATGTTAGTTAAATACTAACTTCGTAAAGATTTGAATTTATTTATTTATTAATTATGAATCTAAACCTGAATATTTATTTATTTATCTATTTTACACTTTATTGCACCGAGTAAAAAGAAAAATAACAAATACAGTAAATATTAATGAGAAGTGATACAAAAGGCGGCCTTTATTATTATTGTGATTAGTATTGGATTATGTCTCCATTTCTATAGCTGACTCATACGGTGTAGAGGTAGTGGGGGAGGAGGCGCGGGGTGGGATGTGGGACGTGACGTCACGTGCGCACGAGCATCCGATCCGAGCGGGCTCGTTAACCTAATTAAAACATTCCCCGGTATCGATTATCGAAAGGATCGTACAACAATGTTTGTCCAATACTAATTGTAGCGGTGCCATTGGACTGAACTTTTGGTAAATGCTGATCATTTTCAACCGCTTTTAAAAAAGGAGGAAGTTGTCGAGTCAACTGTTTTTTATTCGTTCTGTATTTGTAGATTTATATGTTTAATTTGACGGTGTGGTTCTGCCATAGAACAGGCTAGCCCTTCCTTTCTTGTGGGTGTAAGAGCTGGCTAAGGGAGGGCAAGGAATGGGCAATAGCATCCCTTTTAAAACGTCTCTAAAGCCTGACTGCGGTTGCTACTCCGCCTGCCAAGCGTGGTTACTGGCAAAACCCCCAAGGGTGAGGCTTATGTTTAGCAGTGGACAGTTAAAGGCTGATATGATGATGATGATGATGAGTTTAGCAAAAGGGTGATTTTGAAGCAACAGTAATCTAAATATAGAGGATAGGTATATTGTATTTATCATATTTTTGCATAATGAAAATTGCTTTTCTTATTTATCATTTTATAAATATTTATAAATAAAAATCATTACTATTTGTATACATAAAAATTCCAAACATTCATGTGTTAACATGAAAACTCATTTTACATATTCATTAATAAAACGAATATAAATCTAAACTTAGATAACCTAAAATAAACAAAAATGTATAAGGTTAAAAATTTAATAATAAAGTAAGAAATATTGTAATGTCTAAAAAAACTAATATTTAAGCAATTATTCATAATTATATTTATATATATTTACATATATATAAATATATTTTATATATAAATAAGCGTGTGTATATACATACATATATATATATATATATATATATATATATATATATATATATATATATATATAATTATAAACGTAAAATAAATATATAAACTCTATTTATTCGAAGCAAATTTAAGAAATTTATCGCTTCACTTTATACATACCTAACTAACGCCATACAAAAGACATAAACGCGCGATATCAGCAAATAAATTCATTTTATTCAAGTCCATGGCTATGTCTTATCTTTACTTATGTATACGTTGTCACCACTCATACAATATCTACAAAAACTTTAATCTTTAATCTTTTGGATGAAACAATAAAGAATATTCATTTTTTTATACCACAAAGATGGCAAATAAATATACAGTCCGTTTGATCGTAAACGGTCACTGTAGTCTATAGACGCCTGTAACACTAGAGGTGTCACATGCGCATTGTTGACTCTAAAGAAACCTTAATAGATGCTTATATAATATGTAAATATAATAAAATATAAATTTAATGATCGAGAGAGGGCGAGAGCAACGTCCATTTTAAAACATCACCAAAACCTAACTGCGATTGCCAATCCGTCTGTCAAGCGTGGCAACTACAGGCAAATCACCCCAATAATAGGAATCCTACGTTCAGCAGTGGTCAATTAATATCTGATATAAAAATTGATAAGATAGTATCTATTTACCTATCTATAACTTAATGCCAAGTCCCATATTAGGTAAACAGAAAGGATATCGATCATGATAAAATGAATATGGGAACAATACGGGACTGCTAAAGTATTGCAGTATCGCAAACAGACTTATCAAAACCGGTTCTGAATCAGCGAAGATACGAAGTAGCATAAAGAAGAATATACCCAAGAAAAATACCTGTGTGTATGGATAAAAAAAAAATTTTTCCATTTTTAAAATCGCATAAAAAGTCCCAGTCAAATTGAAAAAGTGTTCCATTTTTAAAATAAAAACCAGTGTGTAACACTAGTAACCATATGTGCTTGTAATAAATTACAAAGTATTGTCCATAAAATAATATATATATAGCATACATACTCAAAAGTACCTACATACTAAAGATCGAAATCTCCGTAAAACGGCTCGCATGTCAAACTAACTATAACAAATGACCACTAAACCAAAACGTATATTACTAAAGCCGAAACAATGAGCTTAAGTTCGTTGCGAGCTTTGTCTTATTAAACTGTCGTTGCATAACGCGGTCCGGTAATACAACAATGTTGATTGTGCGACTCACTGATGTGTTATTTGACGAACAAAATATATATTTTAATTTAAAGTATTTCGAAAAAAATCTAAGTCAATTTTGATAAAATCATCACGAAACTATGACAATTTTATCATTAAAAGTTTTGTAAGTACAAATTAAATTTTAATGTAATAACTACCAGTTTAAGTTACGTGTAGATTGATCGAAAAAGCTCGCTTAGTTTCAGAACCATCGGGGTCTCTTGGTCTTGTGCGGCTGTGACGGAAACACGAGCTTTCTCGATCAAATTACACGTAAGTTAAAGCAGTAATCATTAAGGTTGTAAATTGTTGAAAATATGCCTACTTCTTTCTTAGTTCATAGGTACATGAAATTCAAATAAATAACTCATCTATCTACTATAATCTAAGATGATTACGTGACATGATCCCACAATACAAGTAAATTTAAGAAATTTCTTCTTTTTTAAGTCGGCGAAAGATGACATTCTTTCATTTTTAAAAAACGAAATCATAAATTCTGAAAGTAAGTTGTATTTAAAAAAACAACAATAAAAAATTCGATTATACGCACAAGTAATATAATTCTATACTATTGAACTTAGGAAATGAATACACAGAATCGGGCTGGATAAATTAAAATGGAACAAGAACGTAGAATTCAATGTTATCTATTTAATTATAGTCACAATAAGAACTCATAATTATCTTATACTTACGATGACTTTTAAACAATATTAGTGACATATTTATATTAACATAATTTTGAAACTACAAATTAGAAATTGGAAAGCAAATGTCTATATAAATAAAATGTCTATATATAATGTCTATTTCGCATTATATATAGATAGATATCGGATAAAAAATGAAAATAAGGTTTAAATATAAATTTATAAGAAACATAAAAATAAATATTTATTTGGTATTATTAGCTGTCCAAGTGAGAGGACCGTGTGTCACGTGAAAACATTTCGGTTCGGTACCAAGTAGCGCCACACTGTGACCCAGTACAAGTTGTAAGTCCCGCATTGTTACAGTAACTCGCCCAGTTCCCGCTCAAACAATAGAGGACAGAAGTGGGCTTAATGTAATAAAGAATATTATAAACGAGATTGATAAAGAAATTGATATGCGCAGCTGCTGCTTTGCATAAACAGTGTAGCGGGTTCGATGCTTGGATGTGGAATTTGGAAAACAGGGTGTTGGGTTGAGTTGGGTTATTACACCATCTTGCTAATATTATAAACTAGCTTTTCGCTCGCAACTTCGTACGCGTGGATTTTAAATATTGGAAAACCAATGAAATAGCTCACATCTATGTAGTTGTCTATACCAAAATTTATGTTAAACCTTCAGGGATACAACTGTACAATCACATCCAATTAGGTGAAGTACTTTTTGCGTGATGCTGGAACAAAAAGACAGACAGAAAATTTCATTTCTAAAAATTTATGTACATCTGGAGGCATAACCCGTAACACCCACATCAACCAACCACAAGAACCAATTCATTAAAAATTAATTTCCTAAATTGATTCGACCGGAAATCGAACCTACGCCCTCATTTATGCAAAGTAACGTACCCACCATTTGAAGGAAGAGATTGCTAGTAATGGGAAATACCAGCTACTTGCTAGCAATATACTTTGTCAGGTAGAACTCTGCACGATTCCCCTGGAAACCACCGTACTAAATCGCAGATGTCACATTGGGCTAATTGATCTGCTTTTCATTCTCACCTATTATCCCTCACTAATGCTCCGCCAATGTATACCGTTAGCAACAAACTAAAGTTCCATCCTAACCATCTGGATGAGTGGCAGTCCTTCAATGTGCGTTTTTAAAGGCACTTTCTTCCACGCTCAACCACGCTTTGGAATTAACTTCCAGCAGTAGTTTTTCCGAACCGATACGACATCGTAACCTTCAAGAAAAGAGTAGGTATATTCCTTTTTATAAGGCCGGCAGCACACCTGCAATGCCTCTGGTGTTGTAGGCAGCGGTAGTCACCAACCATCAGGTGAGCTGCATGCTCGTTCGCCCTCTGTGTTAAAAAAAAAAACCATTCCATTATCATCCATTAGAGAAAAAAAATGTACCCACCACTGCGCCATACCAAGATTGTCGTAATACATACAAATAGCTTGCAACTTAATTTTGAAGTTTACATATTTTTCATTCATTTAACATCATAATTATATCGTTACCGCGATGTTCAAAAGTTCTTTGCTCCAACATTTCAAGTCTCTAATTACGAAAATTAACAAATCACTCGAATGCCCTTTTATAATTGTTAGAAATGTGCAATATAAAAAAAATTGGAGCAAATTACCTTTAGAAGGAAATAAAACTATTTGTAGTTATTTTTATAATTATATAACGACCACCGGGTCGTGAGACTTTGGTTAGTAAAACTAAGATAATGAGATCGATTCTCGGTTGGACCAGTTTATATATAAATGCTAATTAGTTATATATAGTATAAATGCTAGTCTTTACTCGCGACGTCCGCATAGTCATGTTATATTGATTGACCGGAATAAAGTCTATCATATGTTCTTCAAGCTAACGACCAAGGGAACTTAATGGTCAAGATATGGGCAACAACTTCCGTCTTAAAACATCACCAAAAGCCAAACGTGGCAATTACTGGCAAAATCCCGCTAATATTAGACTGCTATAAGGAACGGCTCTGTCCTTTATGACAGTCTATGGGAAAGACCTGTGTTCAGTAACAGATAACAGCTGATATGATGATGTGCTCTTGTCTATTTCAATAATATAAGAATATTTTTATCGTTAAAAGTTCAGTAAGCGTTCATTATATATTTACACAGCCCATCACGATTAAAGGTCCCGAATTGATCCCGAAACTACTCGAGCTTTCTCGATCTAATTACATGTAAGTTAAACCGGTAGTTATTACAATTTATCTTTAAGCCAACAGTACCCACGTGTATACTTAAACAACTTAACTTTTTTTACTATTATAAATAAGTTCTGTCTTTTAAATCCTAATCGTAAACAGCGATGTTTGTCAGAGAAATTGCATTTAAACCATCTATGTTACATAATACCATTTTTATTTAAACTTAACAACCGTTTGCATAGTATTCGCGCAATATTTGTATAGGAAACCAGCGCTAGGGTGATATTACACTTATCCCTGAAACTTAACCGCTGCATTGTAAGAAGTTTTCAAACTTTCAGATTGGAGAGAATACCGCACAAATCCAGATGATTAGTGAACTACACTCAAAGTTGTCAACGAGTACCTGTGTACGAGAGCTGTGGAAAGAATTAACGAATACTTAACACTATAGACAGATAGATACTCTATGTGTTATGTATTATTGTTTTTTCCAAGAGATTATAAAAGACTACCTGTAGTCGAATCAAACAAGTTTTCCACCAGTATTTCTCCTATGTGGGCTTTTTAATACTTTTAAGATATTTCCCGCAATTTCCTTTAAAAATTATTTTAATCCTATAATTTATGTCTAATTATAAAGTCCTATTTACAAATATTATTATTATGTAAGCCGTTAACTATCCTCTCCTAAACATAGGCCTCCCCCATAAGAAGGGTTTGCCACTAAACCTTAAGACATACAGTGTAATCTCAGACGTGTTTTTGCGCTGTTTTTGTGTCCTGAGGTGGGCACAAGACAATTTTGGGATGGGCACGGCCCACTTCGCCCCCACTTTTAATACGCTTACGGCTATAGGTGTACATGTCTATAATTGTAGCCTACTAGCACCCAAGCTATCATACGTCAAAATGAGTAAGTTCATAGAAGAGAATAGGATAGGATAGGGTATGATAGAATAGAATTTTATCGCTAACTATGTACATAGATAGATAATTTATTTACATTAATTACAGCACACAAATTACCATTAAAAAAATACACATAATACACAGTAAAAGAGATAAAAGAATAAAAATAAAAAAGCACAAATAAAAAAAAAACAAAATATATAAACTAACAATCTCCTTTCTTTCCCTTCCTTCATGCGTGTGTCATAATAACACAAAATGGCCACAACTCAGTTTATTGCTTTGCCCTTAAAAGAGCAAAACACTGATATTCTATTGTGGCATATAACATAACATTATACAGCATAGCTGTTGTTTATTTAAATATACATTGTATGTTTAGTCTAAATTATAAATAAAATACGTGAAAGATCCATAATACTTGAGTGAGTATATCGTATTGTACACAGGATGTTTAACAAACATTCGATATTTTAGGCTTGGCCCGGAATGCCGGTTGCTACTTTGTGCTTAGGTATATTGTACTTATTCTACAAATACATATATATAAATTTACCGTGTGGTCTAAACATAAAATGAGCCACCCCCTCTTCCCTATGGGTGTCGTAAGAGGCGATTAAAAGAACTTAATAGTTAAGGAATAGGTAGCAGCGTCCCTCTTAAAACATCACCAAAGCCCAACTGCGGTTACCAATTTACCTATCAAGCGTGACAACTACTGGCAAAATCTACCGATAGTGGGAGGTCCATGTCCAACAGTGGACAGTTAACGGCTGATATAATGATGATAATTATTTATTATGCCTAATATTGAATAGAAAAATAAACAATTCGTTATTATCATCTATCTATAAAAGTAGCTACGCAATCATAAAAGACCTATTGTCACAAATGATTGATGAACCAAACGTTGACTACACACGTAGAAAGTAGATACTTACATAATATAAAATTGAACCTTATTACAACAAATCGTAGGACATAATCATTTATCATGTACACTAACATCGCAGTATGGGGCTCTGGTATGTTTTATTTAAATCCAGTTTTGACATGTCCCCTGATTTTGTTTGAGATAAAATTCCTTTTTCTATAAACCGAAGATGTTGTAATAATAATGCTGTGTTTTGTAACAGATGTTTATTTTATACTTTAATGGCATAGCGGCACTGAATCAACTTCTTGTACATTCAATTCGTGCACTACACTGTCTATCCTTCTAGTGGCTGGGAATTCAATCGACGCATTATACAATCAATTATATTTTTTTATTAGTGAAAATAGAACGGTAACACCGCCTGCGTTATCAGTATACGCTAGCAGGGCACCAGTGAGAGATAACAGGTGAGGATGAAAGCAGATCGGTTAGCCCATCGTGACGAATTCCGCAACGACGTTTTCCCTAGAAACCATTGTGGTAATTAACCACGTGGAAGTGCACCTGATAAGATTTATTGCTAAGTGTATAAGACTTTTAGACCCCATTAATATAATTGTTATCAAGTACTTAGTGCTGTTTAAATGTATAGGCACAGGTAAGTAATATAATACTATACTAGGTATAGGCGACGATTACCGCTTTTCATTAGATGGGCCGTCAGCTTGTAAAACCTTTTTTAGATAGTTTTTCGACACGAGCGAAATAAGCGTAGACATAAACCATTTACACATAAACGTGCCTAACGAATTATTGCCTTTAACGCTATAAAATTAAGCTATCATAGCAATAATTAAGGCTATTCAGGCGCCCTCCGTTGGCACATAAAAGTAAGTACCGAAAAGACATTACCTATTCTATAGCTTTAAGTGAGAAATAAAATACTGTCTTTTATAATAAAACCTTATCGTTAAATGATTTTAAAATGTCCCGTTTATTTGATAATTTTTAAGATTTAATTGAGACCTAAATTTTAGGTTCCATAACCAAAATGATCATTAATAAAAACAATTGAAAATAGAAGAGGCAAAATGCTGAGCCATGTTATACGACATGACAATTTTTTAAAGAGCATAGTAGAAGGAAAAATAGTGGGCAAAAGAAAAAGAGAAAGACTGAGGTATAACTACATGGGGCAGATAAAAGAAACACTAGGTGTCATGTCGTATAGAGAGGTCAAGGATATGGCCTGAGATAGAACTGGCTGGAAAAAGATGCATGAATTAGTTGCACCGACAAGAGGAAATTCTTTAATGAAAAGAATAAAGAAGAACTAAATTGGCCGAATTGAATTTTATTTTTCTATAGCTACTTCTATACTATAAAGTGGTAAAGTTTGTGAGTATGGATGTTCGGAGTAATCTCTAATACTATTGATCCGATTTATAAGATTTTTTTACTGTTAGAAAGGTATCTTATCACTGAATGTTATTGTCTACTTTCTATATTGGCTAATATATATTTTCAATAATTAATCATAATAATTATAATCGACAGATCCTCTAAATACAGCGTGCGATGCCTGAACAATTTGAAATAAAGGAATAACATTTACCATATAGCGATAAAGATATTCATTACTTTAAGCTTTAACAAAAGCCCGCAATACCACATATCTAAGTTTAATATTTCAGCCAAAAATATGTTTTTCTGTTAAAAGTAAATTTTACAAACCTTTCTTTTTAAAATCTTAGGGAGTATTAGTGCAGTTCTTTTGCACACGCTAAAATACCAGCCCTACTGAAATGCGTTGAACAGTTTAAAAGTTATACAAACATTGCACCCGTTCGAAACCGGGGCGGGTTATTTTAGTGTTTTTGCTTAATTTGTAAGATAGATACGGATAGCTTGTCTGGTAGGAGCACTGATCCTGGCATGACAGAAAGTGCAAATGCAAACTACGCCAGCTTAAAAATTTTTTAATCACTTATTAATTTATAATATATATATGATTTCAATAATATTTCTATATCAATTTGTAATTATGTAGCAAATTGTTAAACGTCTTATCATGTACAGTATATTTCACGATTTACCGTACAATGTTATCGTCTACATCCACCATCATCGTGCATGGCATGCATGTTTATTATTGACGGACTTAATGAAATAATAATCAAGTTTTGTTGAAATTAACACAGAAACAATTAGTAACAAAACCAAAACATTTAATCAATTAATCGGTTATTTATTTGCACTAATTATCATCAGACATCGATGTGATCGAGCCAATTATTCGTATCTTTACATTAAGTTCTATTGAAACGGACTTGTTATACGAGTACTTCATAATTTGTAACATCGCTTGCAATCGTTATTTCGCCGTCAATCGTGGAATATATGACATGTAAAAAACAATACAACGACAAAAAAAGAAGTGCATGAGTTTAATAACTCATTTCAAAATGTGTCGATCCATCGGTGGGAGACACGCGAACGAATATCTCAATACATGAATTTACCACAGAGCGGCGCCCCGCTGCGCCCGCGCAGAGCTGCCGGCCGTCACTTCGACGGCGAATGAAGCAATAAATTAATGATAAAACACCACCAGTAAAACATAGTATATTGAAATTGTGATTATTTATTGGTTTATTTATTGCCTTACCCGAGTGCCTGGTGGCAGATTCCATCGGATCCATGATTTTATTGAATAAAAAATAATGTGTACACTCATATACATTTTTTTTCGAATGATCGAGGGTTTTTTTTAATGGGTGATAATGGAATGGTAATCCCGCCTGCACTATCGGTGTACGCTGGCGGGGCACCGTTGAGGGATGATAGGTGACGATGAAAGCAGGTCAGTTAGCCCATCGTGGCAAATTCCACTTGAATTAACCACGATGGTTTCCAAGGGGAACCGTGTGAAAGTCGACCTGGTAGAGTGTATTGGTAGCAATGGGTCAGTTAGACCCCATTAATAATAATCCCTTTCCCCCCAATGGTCGAGAGTTGGACAGCAGCGTCTTTCTTAAAACATCACCAAAAGCCAAACTGCAGTTACCAACCCCTCTGCCAAGTGCAACAACTGCTGACAAAATTTCCACATCGGTAAACAGTCATAAGAAACCGCCACGTTCCTTATGACTAGTGTTGCTAAGTATTCCGATTTGTGCGGGACGTCCCGATTTTCAGGGATCTGGAGACGCGTCCCGATTTGTACCTGATCGAGACGCTAAACGTCCCGATTAATCAAAAAAAGAAGTTTTTTCATAAAAAAAAATGTATATTTACTTAAAGTACGATTTTATTTTATAATTTCTACTAGTCCAGCAAGACTAATTACTTGTTATGTTAGTTTAAATACATATTTAATTTAGATAATTAATATAATACTATACTTGCACTAGTAGTTTAAAACGCAATAAATTGAACCCAGAGTTAAAAACCCCTCGTTTTTTGTTCACTGTCCCGATCTGCAACCCTTAATCCCGATTTCTTTGACCTCATGTACCGATTTAAAACAAATCGGACCTGGCAATACTACTTATGACAAACTATAGGGAAGGTCTAAGTTCAGCAGCGGACAGATAACAACTGATATAATGACGAACCTAGCAATATCACACGTGTAAGTTTATGTGATATTTTTTTTTATACAACTTAAAATGGCAAACAAGCTGACGGCTAACCTGATGTAAAGTGGTAACCGTCGCCTATAGACATGAGCAGTACCATGGACATAACAGAGTATACTGTTTCGCTCATGATACCCCCCATGCGTTGCCATTCCTGAGGACTCAGGTGTTATTCCTCTGTACCCTATAAATTCACACCATATCCCACCCTTCAAACCGAAACACAACCATGCAAACATGACTGCTTCACGGTAGAAACACGAATGGGACAGAGGTACCCAAGCAATCGACTTTTGTACAAAAAAACATGTCTTATTTAAAATCGCTAAAAAGCTAGTTATACTTAATTTATATATATACCCGCGACCGCCTATATATTTTAGTCACAATATCTAAATACTGGTCCAATAACGAATATGTTAAAAAGTCTTTTATCCAAAAAATATTGGATAACAGAATTATTAACATATACGAAAATAAATATCCGACCGATATGGGCGATATCAAAATGGGTGGTGACCTTTTTCTTTTCAATCAATCAATCAATCATCTTTATTCATATACATCTGTTACAGATACTTATGATACGTCAGTCTATAATTATAATAATTACTATAGAAAATAATATTGATTTAAGAAAAAATGCAATAATTACATTTACAATACAATTCACATTAATACAAAATTCAAATCCATGCAGTTTTGTCATTTAAATAGTCATTTAATTTATAATATGCTTTTGTACAGAGAGTCCTTTTTATATATGTCTTAAATTTTCTTTCATTTAATTGTAAAACGTCATCTGGAAGTTTATTATAAAAACGTATACAGTTCCCCATGAAAGATGTACTGACTTTTCTAAGGCGATAACAAGGAACATTCAATTTGTTTTTATTTCTTGTATTGAAATTATGTATGTCACTGTTATTTTTAAAAAGATTTATATTTTTACGTACATACATAATGTTTTCGTATATATATTGCGAGGGAACAGTAAGTATACCTGTTTGCTTAAAATATTCTCTAAGAGATTCCCGAGAAGGCAAATTAAATATTGACCGAACTGCTCTTTTTTGCAGTACAAAGATTGTATCGATGTCAGCAGCCCTCCCCCATAATATAATGCCATATGACATGATACTGTGAAAGTAACTAAAATATACAAGCTTAGCTGTTATTGTATCAGTTAATTGTCGGATTTTTCTAACAGCATAAGCAGCTGAACTCAGCCTGTTGGCCAATTCAAATATATGGGAGCCCCATTGCAACTTATAATCAACTACTATGCCAAGAAAAGTGGTTTTATCTACAAAGTCTAAATCCTGGTGGTCTAATCTAATAGCGGTATTCACTTGCTTAGTATTGGATATGGAAAATCTGATACATTTAGTTTTTTTTGAATTAAGTACTAGATTATTTGACGTAAACCATATCAAAACCTTAGACAAAGCAACATTTACATGGTCAAGGTTATGTGTATTTCTATTCACTTTAAACATTAATGAAGTGTCATCAGCAAATAATACAATATCAGACAAATCTTGAACATGATACGGTAAGTCATTCATGTATACAAGAAAAAGAAAAGGACCCAAAATAGATCCCTGAGGCACACCCATTTCAATATAAGATCCACTAGAATTGACACCGTTTACTTCTACTATTTGAATTCTTGAATTTAAGTAAGATTTTAAGAGATCTAAAGACTTATTTCTAACTCCATAATGTTCAAGCTTCATTAATAAAGTTTTATGATCGACGCAATCGAATGCCTTAGAAAGATCACAAAATACACCAATTACATCTTGTGAATTCTCCCATGCACTGAAAATGCATTGCATTAAATTAATGCCGGCATCAACAGTGCATCGTCCTTTTGTAAATCCATATTGTTGCTTGTGGAGTAAGTCACGTAAATTGAAATGGTCTAACATTTGTAGAAGAATTAATTTTTCGAAAATCTTACTAAATACTGGTAGAATTGAGATTGGCCTAAAGTTAGTAAGGTTTTCCTTATCACCAGACTTAAATAACGGCATTATTTTACTAACTTTCATTAGATCTGGAAACACTCCTTGATCAATACTCTTGTTAAATATTATAGCCAGATGAGGAGCAATTTCATTTATTACAGATTTCATTACCTTTACTGACATACCCCAAATATCTTCCGTATTTTTCAAATTGAGAGAGTTAAAGGCTTTTATTATACAAGAAGAATTTATGTAATGAAACCTAAAATCATAGATACAGGAACTCACAGTGTTTTTTAATAATTGTTTAGCTAAATCAGGTGACGAATTTAATGATTTTGTTGCTTTTAAAGGTATTGTTGAGAAAAAATTTTCGAAAATTCTATCATCAATATATAGATATCGGATCGGTATTCATAATACCCATACGTAGTAGGTTAAACCGCTACACCACCAATCGTCAAATTAAACGAAAACACAGATTTACTAATCATTTATACATTTATTAACAGTCTTAATATGATCTAAAGCTACATCTATTTAACTAAAGCGGAAACCATCTTTGTGCTCCATCTAATCGGATCACCTCACCATTCAGCATTGGGTTCTCCACGATGCTTGTGACGAGGTGCGCAAACTCTTCAGGTTTACCGAACCTCGTTGGAAATGGAGACATGCGTTTAAGGAAATCGGTCATTTTTTCTGGTATGTACGATATTAAAGGAGTCTCAAAGATACCTGAAAAACAATTTTCGATTTTTATCTATTTTTTCCTATAACTACAGGGTTCGACATAATTAGCATTATTTTTAACCGACTTAAAAAAGAAGGATATTCCCAATTCGGTTGATTTTTGATTTTGTTACCTCATAACTCTATCAGTTATAAACCGATATGGATGTTTTTTTATCTGAATTTTATCAAAATCAGTCAGGTCAGTAATTTAATTTTTAAATCAAAATAATTAATTTAGCCACAATTGGAGTTGGTTTTTTTTGTGAAACACAATTTTAAACTATTAGAAAACACCTACCCGAGGAACTGACCGTTTTTCATTTAGAAACGTGGGTTAAAAATCATACAAAAATTTAAGACTCACATGTTAACTTTTGACAAATGGGCATGGCATATTAGTACAAGGTTATTCTCGTAAAAAAACTTACATAAGAAAAGAAATCGCATGTTTATCTGATAAATAATATCAAATATTTAACGACCCACGACCACGTGGTATACTATCCCGACTTATAAATCGCAAAGATCGTGATTTCGTATCCAGCCGATACCAAACACGTTATGTGTCAATTTCAATCTCCAACCAACTCTTTGTTGACATAGAACATCGATTACAAACAAAAATAATCCAAATAATGTTATTCACCCCCTGCAAAGTTGGATTCTAATATGCTCGACGAGGGGGAAAGGGATTGTTAGTAATGGAGACTGAGAATCCTATTGCTAGCAACCAGGCCGACCTTCTCGCGGTTCTCCCTGGAAACCATTATGGTTAATTCCTGATGAATTCATCATGATGGGCTAACTGGCCTGTTTTCATTCTCATCTATCACCCTTCACTGGTGCTCCGCCAGCGTATCCCGTTAGCGCAGGCGGGGTTACCATACCATTTTCACCCATCAAAAAAAAATATGGTCAAGTTTAGAATTACGTTCACATCACAAAAATTACAACAATGGACAAGTGCTGCTGACCTCTCCTTTTTTATTATTTTATACAGATTCGTTCTCACCTGGAGCTATTGTCATTACTCTAATGCCTTGTGAAGCTAAATCCCTGGCAATTGGCAGTGTCATGCCAATTATGGCAGCACTAGATGCGGCGTAAGGAGCTTGGCCGATATCTCCTTCATATGCTATTGTTGCTGCTGTATTTATAATTACACCTCTCTGTCCATCATCATTGGGTTTATTTTTGCCTATCAAACCTGCTGCTAACCTTATAACATTGAATGTACCTACAGTATTCACCTGAAATGGCAGAACATTTTATGATACACTCCAATGAACCTTAATGTGATTTATACAGTCTGGTTTAAGCTAGAAAGCTAGCTGCTTACAACTATCGTGATTAATTCCAAATGGATCAATTATGTCTATGTGGTCCTGGCATAGAATAAGCCACCAACTCCTTTCCTGTGGGTGTCATAACAGGTGACAAGGAAAGGTGATTGATGAGCAGCAGTGTCCCTCTTAAAACATTTCTAAAGACTAACTAGTGTTGCCAATCCACCTGTCAAGCATGGCAACTACTGACAAAATTCCCCAAGAGGAGACTTATGTTTTGCAGTGAAGTGTTAAGGGTTGATATGATGTTGATGATGATGAATTCATTATGATGAGCCAACTGACCTGTCTTCATCCTCATCTATCCTGACTCACAGGTTTCCTGCCAGCATATAAAGATAACACAGGTGGGGTTACCATTCCTTTACCAATTAACAAAAAATATTGAGAGAAGAACATCATACTTACATTTACACACTTAATAAAACCTTCAAGACTACATTCTTTGTCTTTGTGAAAATTATACACTTGATGTGTCTCTGTATGTCCTGCACAGTTCACCAATGTGTCCAAACGTCCAAATTTTTCTCTGACAATATCTAACGCTTTTCTTACATCATCCTCTTTTGTTATCTATAGAAATCAATACAACTTTAAAACAATCTATTGATTCTACCCTAATAAACAAACATTAAATAATATTATAAATGTTGATGCATATTATCTGTATTTTTTTATTTTTTATATATGTTAAGCTAATTATTGATTGCATAAAAAATCTATAGTCAATATGCATAAATTTCATATTAGTACTTGTTTAAACTACTATGAAATTTAGAACTTCATTCAATGTATAGTACATAGATACATTAAATATATAGACTGCTTAAAATGAATATAACTCAATTTAATATTCCATTTCCAAAAAGTGTAGGACAGTTGACAGTGAAATTATAGGGCATAGAAATATCACTTTAGTCCTCACGAACAAGTGAGAGATGTCATGAGTGTCAGCATATATTGTGATGTTCATAGGGCTATTGAAGTCTATAGGTGATGGTTACCATTTCTATCCATTGTATGCAAAAAAAATATGTATTGTTATTTCTTTTTATATAAAAAAAATTTTTTATCACAACTAAATTTTAACATATAAACAAAAAACAGTCAATTTGAGTATGTTTTTTTATTTTGTTAATGCCCATAGATAAAGATTTTTTGAGCATACCAATAATATTTCTTTTGTCAGGTAACTCTTACTGGAAAAAACAAACTGCTGTTTTGAAAACAAATAAAATGGTAAAAAAGTATAAAAACATGAAAGTATAATTTAGATCTATTTGCATACACTATGACCCGTTAATCATTTACACACAATAAAAAAAAATATAAAAACATAATTATTCCTAGAACCTTTATAGCCATTATACTTAAACCCCCCAAAACATAATCTTATAGAGAAAAATATATAAAAGTCTAATAAAAGAATCAGTACTATTCAATTTAATAGATATTTATTATACATTTCTATAAGTTAAAACACCTTTTTATCTTACACCTGAGATCGCAAACCAGCATATGGCAAACCTGGTGGTAAATGGTTACTATGAACCTAGTCTATGAACACCTGCATGGGGCATTATACACATGTTTCCAACCCTGAAGATACCTCTTTATACCTTTTTTGAAAAACCACATGCCATTCTCTTGGAAATACCTCGACAAGGAGCTCATTCCATGACCTAAGCATTTATAGGACAAAACCGCTCTGAAACCGAGTTATACACTCCCATCTAGGTTCTAAGGTATGAGGGTGAACTCCCTGTAGACTGTGAACTATACAATGGTCAAAGGTGACCGTGAGCATCATATTGAACAATTCCTCTAAGTACAATCCCTTGTACAAGCAGTAAAACATGCAGAGTGAAGCAAAATCTCACCTAAGACTAGGGTTTGATGCCACTTATAAACCTGAGATCATCGACAATTCTCATAGCCTAACCTAGCTCGTCGTTGCACTGAGTCGAAGAGTTCAAACTGGTATCTAATACATATTTTAATACTTACACAACCAGCTGATACTATTACATTATCTCCAAGTCTTTTAGCCACCTCCTGAGCTCGTGTAGCTTGGATATCGAGAATAACAACTTTTCCTCCATTTTTTACTAGTCTATCCACAGTAGCTTTACCAAGACCTGAAGCTCCACCGGTCACCAAACTAACCATCCCCTAAAAGACGAGGTTATGTTGGGTTATGTTTGTTTCTACAATAAAAATGACATAAATGATCATTGAAATAAATATTATTCGAAGAAAATAACCTTTAACATTTCGTTAGAATTGATAATGCGTATAAATCGTTAAATAAATTACATTAAAAATTCAATATTTTAAAGCAAATCCTTTGACTTTTCTTGACAAATCAAGTTGACATTGGATTAAGGGTCGCCAATTTCTAAAAATATTTACAACTATTTAATTTATCCATCTACATCTGTGTAATTTCACTAACCAACGCAATATTTACACGAAGCAAAACTTATAATAAGATGCAATCTGTGACTATTCATCTACTACCTATACTAATTAATTAATTTTCAATCCATTAAAATTCACTTCTCTTTTAATTTTTTTTTTAGTACGTTTGTTCCGTTTGGAACAGGCTAAGGTCGGAGACCATGCTGCCTAGTCTTCAAAAAGATAATTTGTCTGGAATTTTATTTTTCTAATGTCTTCTCTTTTAAAGTCCAAGACCCTTAATTTGGCAACATTTTTTTAACAAGGGCAAGGCATAAATTTATAGTACCTCCACGCATTTTATAAGTTATTTTGCTGCAAATAAATATTTTTCAATAAACTTTGTATCAACATGTTGTAATAGTAAATATAGCTTAAACTAAACTAAAATGTAAAATAAAAACAATATTTTTATATTAAATCTAATATTAGCGTCTGATTATTTATCCCTAAGCGACAATAATTTCTGAACGTAGGGGTTGTATAATGTAATCAAAATAAATACAACACGAATCGTAGAAAATTAACATAAGCATCGTATATTTTTCTCTCTCTAGCTATGTTAATGTGTCTATTGCTATCTTCTTCTTAATGTCCAATAATCAGCAGATGTTATTATCTTTTAATTCTTATAGTGTAATAGAAAGTTGTTCTGTCTGAATTCTATGACCATCTTTATCTTTTTATTCCAAAAATGAACAATTTAGCTCAAATAAAAATTATATGATAAAGCAATAATAATATATCGTCTCAGTAAATTGTTATATTTTTCAACAATATCCAATAGAAAGTGTTCCTACTTCCCTCAGTGAAAAGTAAAAATGGCTCAAGTCGAACAACCGATGTTTATACTACCCAAGAAAAGAAATGGAAAGAAACAAAATACAATACCGAGCCATGTAGACCACATAATTAGCGTCCAGGTACAAATATTTATGTTTATTAATGAATTATTCACTTTAAAACCTAAAAATTTTTAAATTTCGTAATATCTTTGTTATTTTATTAGAACGCTTCCAACTTCATTAAATAATTTATAATATTTTTATTATGTAAACAAGTGTTCTTTTAAAATGTAACTAAAAATAACTTTTAAAATATTCTATTTTGAAATACCAACCATTCTACACTTGTACTTATCTGTACTTGTAGAAAATTTCCAAACTAAAAAAAATATTACTAAACTCAAAATGTATCTTTATAGGGAGCTACGGACAATGAGTTACCAGCAAAATATAAAAATGGACTTTCACCCGTCACTGAACATGTTGTGAATGGTATCATACATTCCACAATGGAGGGACTGAAATCAAACATGAAAATTAACTTACCCATCATCACTGATGTCTATGATGAAGAGTCCAATGAACAAAATGGTGACAATGAGTCTCAAAAATCTCAAAGGAGTGGTTACCAGCCCCTCACTGCCATAAACAGCAGCAGAGATATAATTGACTTGTCTCCAATTTATGAGAACTCATCAGATGCATGCTCAAGTCATGGAGATTTAAGAGAGAGCACTGAGAATGATACACACAAAAGTTGCAGAATCCTAAACTCAGACCAGAATGAAAGCTCATCAGCTACTCCCAATAGTCTGTCGCAAACTCAATCTGAGAACAGTTTTGAAATGGGAGCACTCACCGACAGTTTAAAAAACAGTGCTAAAAGGAAAAAGCGAGTGAACATTGTCCCTGGAATAGTTGAATCTGAACATACAGACACTGAAATCACTGCATTGCGAGTAGAATCAGAAGGCTCAATTTCACCAGAATGCTCCTTAACAGATAACTCAAAAGATGGTTACTTGACAATGACTGGCACTATAAAAAGAGGTAAGAAAAAGGGTCAGAATGTTGATGTCAAATTAAACATATCAAGAGAAGAATTGGAAATTATTGAAGCTGCTATTGTAGCTGAAGAATATAATAAAATGGATATATCCAAATGTTCGCTGTATAATGGCCCCCATATATTTTTGTTTACACTAATTTGCATTCCATTTGTTGCTTGCATATCAGCTATGTACTCATTTTATATGGGTACTATGACATGGTATAACATCTTTACACATGTCACAGAAAATCTGAATTGTGTTAAAAAGGTGTTTTTGGCTCCAATAGTGATACTATTGTATCCATTTTTGATAGTCACTTTCACTATTGGACTAGGTTTGTACGCTGGAATTGTTCAACTCACTTTCAGTGGTGCCAACTGGTGGAAGGATGTGTGTGATTTTGAAAAGGGTTTTTATGGCTGGCTCTGTAGTACATTAGGTATATCAGAGTGCAGTCCATATGAAGTTGTTGTGCTTATGGATGTGAAACCATGCTAAATTATAAATGTGGGGTTCACATTACATTATAATCTGTATCTGTGCTGCCATATTTAACCATTAGAATTAAGCTATTCTTAAAATATTCTTAGTAAAAATTCTTGAAACTTACAACATATATACAGTGTAAGTTGACTGATTTTCATGTAATTGTTTAGAAATATTAAGAAGTAAGATTTTAACTGGATTGGGCAGGGATATGACAATCAAAATATTAGAAATATTTAGGATAAACATCAAAGATATGGAGATAATGTCACAGAAAAAACAGATCAGGGAAACAATTATTTAGCTTAATATGTAATTCAAGTTCATTATGTCTTGGCTCTGTTTGCTGAAGATATCAGTTTTTATAATTCTTCTAAACTATAATCTACTTTTTTTACTTGATTCTCTTTAATACCTACCAAAAAGGTTTGATAATGGCTAGTCCAATACTACAGTACTTACAGATGTTTAATTATTCTGACTAAAATACAAAAAGTAAAAAAAAAAACATGTTTACGTCATCTATGTGTCGGTACTCGGTAATAACATGGAAAGCAGCCAATATGAAAAAAGATTGCATTTGTTTCTTTCAGAATTAAGTATTGGTTAAAAATAATGATATGTTGCATATATGCCATCTTTGCAATCTTCTCCTATTTGTGTTATTAGAAACAATTTTTTTTAAACAATTCTGTTACTGAATTATTTAATATTAGCAATGTTTTATTAATGTGAAAATCAACATATAATCTAATATAGTTCTCATCTGTAGCTAATGTTGATTTCTATTCTAGGCAGAACTTTTAAGTTTAGTGCCAGAGGATAGCCCTACATATAGATAAAACCTCTTTGTAATATTAATATATTATGTAACTTAACAGTTTAAGAATCTTCCTTTGCTCAATCTCTTCCAATCTATATTTCTTTCTATTTATATTCTCTAGTCATTACAATTGTACTGATTTATTATTGTGTGTTTACAAATGTGTGGTCATGTAGAATAAGGATACTTATAGTTAATAATTTACATATCTTAAATGCTATTTATATTATTTACAAATTCAAATTTCCATTAAAAATTATATGTACTGGTGACATATGAATGGAGGCATACTTCTAGCCAATGATGGACTGCTATTTGGTAAAGATTTGATAAAGACATTTAAACTAAATTATAGAATAGGGTTATAGATAAAAATATTCCATTGATCTAAAATAATATTTTCAGGAAATAGGTATAGGTCGTTTAACAATGAAAGCAATTTTTTCTGCTTAGCAAATTTTTATTGATATCTTTGATAGGATGATGCTTTTTGCATTAGGAATGATTAATGAAATCTTTTAGAAATATTTTTTTTATAATGATCATAATCAACATTATTTATGAAGACTGATGTATTCTAGTCACTATTGTGGTATGCATTTTCTACCCAATAAAGTATTTTACAAAATATGGTTTGTTTATCTAAAACATGTACTTGGCTACCTACAACTTTCAAGCTACCAACATTTCAAATTAAAACTATAACAAAAATATTTCCCTCATGACGTGTCCTTTGGTTGCTGCTGATCTGTATTTGCTTGTTTCTGTTTAAATTCGGCATCTATCCGCTCTTTCGCTCTAACAATTTTGGATTGTAAATAAAAAGAACCACCTTTTCCTTTATCATTCACTGTAAATAAATGTTCATAATTTTTCTTAATTTTCTCAGAATCTAATTTATCTACATTTAATATTTGCATTGCTTCTTCCAAAGTCAGGCCTGTTGATGCATTAGCTGCTGCTCTTCGAGCACCTTGAGGTCCTCCTCCAGCTCGCTTAGCGGCTTCTTGTGACGCAGCCAACTCTTGTTTTAATGCTCTAGCAAAAGCCCGACCTACAACTTGAGCACCTAGCACTATTATTTGTGCTATATATTTAGCCATTTTTAAATAATAAATAAAATATTGGAATAACCAGTGTCATTACGACATCCAATAAAAATGTCAAAAACAAAAGATATAGGTTATGTTGCGTTTATAATAGATGAATAACACTTATCAGATGCGTTCATAACTGACTTGTATAAACAAAAAATGAACTCAGTACATGGTTTCAGTTTCATTAAGCACTCATATGCCTGACTCAAAGCTGGTTTAGTTTACAAAATCGTATATACTTAATAGCAAAAATATAAATTAAGATTTACCTGCTTATCAAGTAGCAATACAAGTATAATTTAAGCTGCTTGTCATTTACGGAGTAACTTAGAGCCCAAAGTCGTAATAAAAAAGATGAAGGCGCGCATTCGCGCGGGCATTTTGACATTTATCAACCGATCATAACCTGTTTAGTGTTTTTTTCTTTAAAACTGTTAATTTTACCAATATTAATAATTATATCGAAGCAAATATATAATCTTATTAGTGCTGTTAAGCGTAGAAATCTTGTGTAATTAAGTTTGAATACAATGGTAAGATTTTTTTATATAAAAGTTATATTTTACAACACTTGTACCTACGTACAAGTTACCGACTATTCAAGGCATCAGGATTAAGTCTAATAATTTAAATAGTAGACAATTTATTAGTAAAGCATTACTATAACTAACCATCTTTTGAACCATTGTTCATTACCGATCATATGTCTCCTCCGTGGGTTGCCGGTCACTGGGTACCCTTAAGGAAGGTACACTTGTTCGAACGATATGGATGGATGCTCAGAGGTAGGACATTTGGCTTCTAAAAAAATAAGAATAAAAATAGTGTTTATAGTATCAGATTTATTCCTAGAGGCAATTCTTTCTAGTCAACCTTGAGAGTATATAAACATTTTAAATATGAAATTATAAATCATAATGAATTTGTATAGAACAAAAAATAGGTTCTAATACTTTTTTCATTTCTGTACTGATTAACAAACTTGAGACAGCCTGTGATCTATATTTATCTCTATATATAGATCAAATTTCTTTGTCTTTTACAAAAAATGCAATAATCTTGTAAGTTAATTGAAAATTCAATAAAAATAACATATAGTATGTATAACATGATGTTAATTTTGAAAGTTTGCTAATATATGTAATATTATATAGCTAATTTTTATAATATTTTAAATGCAAAACCTTCATATAGAAACCTTTACTAATATTATAATTGTGGAAGTTATTTTTTTATGTTATTATTTCTTGGTACTGTAATAGCTTAACCAATTGTCAAGAAATGTGGTATACATATAGTATTTGGATAGAGAAGGATTTAAGAGACTTATCTCAAACATGTACTCTTGTAGGTTAGTTACAAGTTAATAATTTAAGTTGAAAATATTCAACATTATAAGAAGCTGTTGGTAGATAAATTTTTCAACCTATTAATTATTTAATTAAATTAATTTCAGAGTTCACCAACACCAGACACACCATCTGAGAGAGATGGTGCTCGGTCCAGGATGACTTCACCTGCAAGAGATTATGAGATGTTTGAGGATGAGAGTGCTATACTGGGTGATAATGCCAATGAAGAAGAGGAAGATGATGGGGAGGAATTATTTAATGATAATATGGAAGCGTAAGTATTGTAGTAGTGTAGTACCAAAATAATAGCTTTTTATTTTTTATTTTAAAGAACTAGCAATATTTTTAAATATATATTTTTTATGCAACTTAGAATAGCAGACAAGCTAATGCGCACCTGATGGAAAGTAGTAATCATTGCCTATAGACATGAACAGTGTAAAAAAATTGACTACATAGTACAGCAGTTTCTAAAAGATTACCTTATTTATACTGAAGTTAGCCTCTAGACAAATTACTTTTCTGTAATACCATATTTTTTTAACAACATTTTAGGACAAAACAACAAAAAACAGGCAATTAAACTACTGCTAATATATACCTCTGATATTAAACTATGATCAATGCACAAATTTGGAAAGAAAAACACCTAAAATTAATGTTCTAGTTATAATAAAAATAAATATTTTTGACAGTGATTATCGCCCTATGCCAGCATTGGATCGCTATGACAACGAAGATCTAGATGATGAGGACTATGATGCTATGGCTATTGAAGATCGTGTAGCAGCTGAGCAGGAACTCAGACAACGCGACCGAGAAGAGGGCAAGAGAAGAGATGATCGTGGTTTACTTTATGGTAAGTTATAAAAAATCATAATTATAGTAACAATTAGCACTAAAATCAAACCAAAGCTAATTTTAATATAATATTCATTAGATGAGTCAGACGAGGAGAGTGCAGATGCACCGCGAGCAAAACGTCGCCGGGCAGCTGAGAAAGCAGCCATGGGTGCAGAGGAACAAGTGGAAGAGGGCATCGAAAGTATTGAGAACTTGGAAGATACAAAAGGTTACACAACTAAGGAGTGGGTCTCTATGTTAGGACCAAGGACTGAAATTGCTAACAGGTATGTAACACAATGTAAATGTAACACTTTGCAACTATTATACTTCACTATGCAACTCACAATAATACAGTTTTGCTTCTATTATATATTAGCTGAATTCGCCAGAATAAATTTAAAGAGAAACTAAATTTTTATATTCCAATTTGCATGCACCAATAGGACTTCATTGAATGTAAGTATATATAGAATTGGTTTTACTATCATGTTTATGCTATTTTAAGTACTATCTCATGTTTGTGATGAATATATATATTTATTCAAGTGTGACTGGTAATACACAAGAATTTATTAATTTTCTACATTTAGATTACCCTTAGGATTAAATTATGAGTCATATAATTTGTACTAGTTTAAACATCAATGTATATGCTGAACTAAAAATGAATATTTATATAAAATTACAGATTTAAGAATTTTCTGCGCACATTCACCAACAGTAAAGGGCAATATGTGTACAAAGACCGCATACGACGAATGTGCGAACATAATCAAGCATCTTTCCATGTAGAATTCGATGTCCTCGCGCGCCGGGAACAAGTCCTCGCCTATTTCTTACCTGAAGCACCGTTTCAAATGCTGCAGATATTTGATGAGGTAGCCAAGGAGATTGTTCTACAAATATTCCCAAGTTACGAACGAGTGACCTCAGAGATTCACGTCAGGATATCTGACCTGCCCCTCATAGAGGAATTGAGAACGTTCAGAAAATTACATTTAAATCAATTAGTGAGAACTGTTGGTGTAATCACGGCGACGACTGGAGTGCTACCCCAGTTGTCTGTTGTTAAATATGACTGTAACAGATGCGGTTATATTTTGGGGCCGTTTGTACAGTCTCAGAACTCAGAGGTGAAGCCTGGCTCTTGTCCGGAGTGTCAAAGTGCTGGACCATTTATGGTAAGATCATATTCTAAATATACATATGTTTTTTGATGATTCACTAAATAAATACAAATTAAAGGTAATTTAATCTTGATTTTTATAAACACTATCATATAGGACGTTAATTGTAATATAGGGAATATTTTTAAAATACACATGTACAAGACACTAATTAATAGGTAAAAAAGCAACATCTTTAAAAATCGAATATGTGTGATAAGAACACAACATATTAAAATGTTCTATAAAATTAAAGATGGAAGGTTCTGATTTACTCTCATAAATATAGCTCACAATGTATAACTAAAGAAATTTTTAGGTGAACATGGAACAAACAGTATACCGCAACTACCAGAAAGTGACTATCCAAGAGTCCCCCGGACGCATTCCCGCTGGTCGCATACCCCGCAGCAAAGACTGTATCCTATTAGCAGATCTGTGTGACCGTTGCAAACCAGGAGATGAAGTCGATTTGACTGGCATATATACTAATAATTATGATGGTTCACTTAATACTGAGCAGGTTTGATAGTTTTTTTTATTACTAGCTTTTTATTACTTCATCCTATCAGCCTTTAACTGTCAACTACTGAACATAAGCTTCCCCCATGGGGAGTTTGCCAGTAGTTGCCACCTTTGGCAGGCGGATTGGCAACCGCAATTAGGCTTTGGGAATGTTTTAAGAGGTACGCATATATATATAGGTAGATAGGTATTTTTATTACTTATTACGCCTTTATTGAAGAATTACATTAGTATAATTTTCACAGGGTTTTTTTTAATAATATGTAGCCTGTTACTCGCTGATAATGTAGATTTCTATAGATGAAGAGTTTTTAAAATTAGTTGTCTAATTTTTGGGTTTATTCATTACAAATAAATAAACATACAAAAAAATCTTTCCCATTTATTAAATTAGTATAGAAATGAAATACTTTTCTAGGGCTTTCCAGTTTTTGCGACTGTGATAATAGCAAACTACATTGTAGTAAAAGACTGCAAGCACATAGTTGAATCGCTCACTGACGAAGATGTGGCTACGATAGTGAAGCTGTCCAAAGATCCTCAGATTGGTGAGAGGATCGTGCAGAGTATAGCGCCATCTATTTATGGTCATGATTATATAAAGAGAGGACTAGCTTTGTCATTGTTCGGTGGAGAATCAAAAAATCCAGGTAATATTTGTATTGAACTATTCCCATTATAATCATCATTTTATTCTTTATTTTTATAATTAATTTGTAATTTATGTCAAATATTATAATTTATTTTTTAAATTAAACTTATACAGTTTTTTAAATATTAACATGAACAACTAATTATAAATAGTCTCCCAAGGCACCAGACCGAAGCAGGGTACTCAAGATACTGGCAGCATTACCTCTTTGGATTGCCAAACTTATCTTTTGCGCAAAGTTACAAGAGCTACCAGCTCTTGGGTCACTCGATAAAACGCATTACAATCGTCGAATAAAAATGCTTTATGTCTGGCCCCCATCTTTATTTAGTAAATCTTAATATTTGTGTTAAATATAAAGAATATAATTGTATATGGTATATTGTTTCTTACTATAATAATTTTCATTCTTATACAAATAGAAAAATTTGGTGTTACAATTGTTTATCCCCTATTTCCAAAATTCTTTTTCTCGTTTTATCTAATTTATAATCTTTTCAATGCAACTAAAAATAAATACGTACGTGACGTGAATTAGTTCCCTGCAAATGTGCTAAAATTCTATTTCCTATTTTAGGTGAAAAACACAAAATTAGAGGAGATATCAATGTCCTTATCTGCGGTGATCCCGGCACTGCTAAATCTCAATTTTTAAAATACACAGAAAAGGTAAATTTATTGTCTTGTTAACACTATCTATCTATATTTTGTATATTTTTTTATACATATTTATCTTTTTTTTTATACTACTTCGAATGGCAAACAAGCTGACGGCCCATCTGATGGAAAGTGGTAACCATCGCCTATAGACATGAGCAGTACCATGGACATAACAGAGTATACTGTTTCCCCCATGCGTTGCCATTCCTGAGGACTCAGATGTTATTCCTCTGTACCCTGTAAATTCACGCCATATCCTACCATTCAAACCGAAACAGCCATGCAAACAACTGCTTCATGGTAGAAACACGAATGTGACAGAGGTACCCAAGCAATCGACTTTTGTACAAAGTCTCCCTCGGGTTGATATTTAAAAATCACGTGTCATGCAATTTGTTTCGTTGTAGATTGCGCCCAGAGCAATATTCACCACTGGTCAGGGCGCGAGTGCTGTCGGTCTCACAGCTTACGTAAGAAAAAATCCTACCACCAGGCAAGTCAAATATATTAGAAAATAACTCTTCCAAGAAAAAGATTTTATAATGAATACATAATCGGCTTCACCGGTTAGGGCATTTTCAAAGGTTTCAAAAACACTTGTTTTTTTAATTAATCCCTTAATTGATTGCAAAGGAAAAATCTTTTGTGGAAAAGTACTTTTTTATTATTATTATTATGTCAGTATGCATAGAGTGCTGACGTTCAAGACTATTAACTTAGTCGTTCAACTGTTTATTGTTCACTGCTGTACATAAATCTTCCCCATAAAGGGTGTTTTGTCAGTAACTGCCACGCTTGACGGGCGGGTTCATAACTGCAATTAAGCTTTTAGAGATGTTTTAAGAAGGACGCTGCTGCCCATCCCTCAGCCTCTCTTAGTCGCCTCTTACGACACCTACGGGACTAGGTGCTAAGTTAGGGCAATACCTACGCGATTACCAAATTTTATTTAAATCTGTCCAGTAGTTTTCGCGTACAAGAGTAACAAACTTGCATCCTTCCGTACAAATCTTCGCATTTGTAATAATAATATTATAGGATTTTTTTTTCCATTTGGTCCCTCCACATTCCGCCATTGTTTATGACCTGTGACGTCACAATAGTAAATCTTTTCTCACTTTCGCTGTGATGATGTATAATTATAATTGTTTATGTTAATTATACCCAGATGACTGTTCTTCGTGACTACATCATTGGTGGCCTTTGTCTACTACTGAGATTTCAATGAAAATTTTACAAATTATTGTATTTCAGAGATTGGACTCTAGAAGCGGGCGCCCTGGTGTTAGCTGATCGCGGAGTTTGCTTGATCGATGAGTTCGATAAAATGAACGACCAAGATCGCACCTCCATACATGAGGCAATGGAACAACAGTCTATTTCTATATCCAAAGCGGGTATTGTGACCTCTCTACATGCTAGGTAAGTACTATTAGGCAGACGAACTTCGTAAGTTGTTTAAAAATAAGTTTAACCTTCCATTATGTATGGATCTATTATGCTCAATGATCCGTTTTTATTTAACATTTTTCACTTGATTTTATGGTCAAAACAATTTGTTATTTCAACTGAACTCAGTCACTCATCTCGTTTTTTTTTTAACACAAAATGTAATAGCTAAATATTATTATTTACATTTTATGAATAAAAAATATAGTTATAGCCATAAACAACAAACTTACTGCACCCTAGTTATATTATCTTGCAGAAGTCCATTACACAGGTTATTCGATTAGAATTATTTTGTTTATTTATTTAATTTAATACATTACATAGTTTATTTTGTTATTTACTTGCATTGTTACAAGTTTTCTGGAGGTGGTGGCCTGGTGGCTGCAGCACTGGTTTTCCTATTTCAGCCATCAGTCTCCACAATACATAAACAATTCTTAAGTGAATAATAGGTTCATACAGTAGATTTAATTTAATGGCAACGGAATTAAAATAAATAACAAACAAATAATAACAAATATCAAATAACAATTTTCTTTTCAGTTTAGAGTTTTAATGCCATTTTTAACTGTTGAACATAGGCCTCCATCTTAAAAGAGGTTTTGCCAATAGTTGCCAAGCTCGGCAGGCAGGTTTGCAGCTGAAGTTAGGCTTGGATGCTATTTGAAGAGGAACATTGCCATCCACCCATCTACTGTTAACTTTAGTTAGTCACCTCTTCGACACTCACTGGAAAAGAAAGTGTACAATTGTACTATTCTGTTAATATTAAGTTGTCAGCCCGAGGTATACATTCATGAAATGACTTGCATTACGATTCGCTTTCGACTTTTGTAACCCCCTGTATTATCAATTCCTCAGATGTTCAATAATAGCGGCGGCCAACCCTATCGGCGGTCGCTACGACGCGTCGTTGACGTTCACAGAAAATGTGAATCTATCTGAGCCGATCCTGTCCCGTTTCGACGTACTCTGCGTTGTGAGAGACGAGGCGGACCCTATGCAAGACGCACATTTGGCCAAGTAATTATCAATTTTATAACTATTTTGAATTGATTTGTAAATAGAATAAATACGAACGTTATTAATTACATTTTTCAACTCCACTAAAACAGGATGTTGTAGATTTGAAAATTTTACCTGTTTCTGTGCCTTTTTTTATACAACTCTGAATGGCAAACAAGCTGATGGCCCACCTGATGGAAAGTGGTAACCGTCGCCTATAGACATGAGCAGTACCATGGACATAACAAAGTACTGTTTCGCCCATGATATCCCCCATGCGTTGCCATTCCTGAGGACTCAGGTGTTATTACTCTGTACCCAGTTAATTCACGCCATATCCCACCCTTCAAACCGAAACACAGCCATGTAAACACAACTGCTTCACGGTTGAAACACGAATGGGACAGAGGTACCCAAGCAATCGACTTTTGTACAAAGTCTCCCTCTGGTGCCTGTTTGAGTCTCCTTTTAGAATTAACCAAAATTAAGTAAAAATAAGAGTTAAACTCTTGTTTTATTTCATTTAAAATATAAATAAATTCTTACTCTAAATATTGAAATTAATAGTCTTACAGTCTTTCAACAACATAAACTGTATAGATATAACCAGCTTTTTTATATTGCAAAACAAACTGAGGAACTAATGTCTGGTAAAAAAATAAGACATAACTTTATTTAATTAATATATAATTATTACAGATACAGATATTGTACAGATATATTATTACAGATATTGTACACTCAGAAATAAAGTTTTTATCGACTAACTTTCGTAAAAGAAGGAAGCCCTCAATTCGGTTGTATTTTTATTATGTTTGTTAGTTTGTAACTCCGCTAGTTATAAATCGATTTGAATTTTTTTTTTTATTTAAATTGATATACTTTATAGATTATAGATTGGTCTCTTAGAAATTTTATCTAAATAGTTTCAATAGTTTAGTTTTTAATTCAGAATTACTGGTTTTACCACAATTGGATTCAGTTTGGTTTGTGGTATACAATCTTTATTAATTATTATTCACCTTTAATTGTCTCACTTGGGTTCTTCCAACTAGTATAAATTATATATAATTGCCTTCTACATTAACACAGTGATAAAAATAGAGACAAAATATATGTCTAATATTTTTATAAATGTTTCTCATAGTCAGAAATATTTAAAACACACATTTCCAGCCTCCTTGATTGTACAAAAACGAGTCCCTAAAAGATTTTTTTAATGCATGACAATGGAATGAACAACCCCACCTGCGCTATCAGTATACACTAGCGAGGCATCAGTTAGGGATGGTTAGTGAGGATGAAAAGGCAAGTCAGTTAGTCCATCGTGACGAATTCAATGATAAATTAGTCACGATGGTTTCCAGGGATAATCGTGTTATTAATAATAATAACAGCCCCCCCCCCTCCCCCCGGCCCGCCTAAAAGATTAGGTAATTATTGAAACTAACTATGTCATTAATTTTACAGGTTTGTTGTAAGCTCACATATTAAGCACCACCCAACGCAGCGCGGCGCTGCCCTGGAGGACACCACCGGACCGGACCCCGATTTCTTATTACCCCAAGACCTACTCAAAAAGTACATTGTTTACGCAAGAGAGAATGTGCATCCGAAACTACAGGTAAACATAACATTTATTCATTCAAGTTTTTTTTTTCTGTATTATTACTATTTTAATTTTTTTTACATTTGTAACAAGAACTTCATAAACATTTTATTAATTCTCCCATACAGAATATGGATCAAGATAAAGTGGCCAAAATGTACAGCCAGCTGAGACAAGAATCATTGGCTACCGGCAGTTTACCAATTACCGTCAGACATATTGAATCTGGTCAGTATTCCACTATTTTAACTGCCAACTAAGAATGGCAAATACTACTATATGATTGAAAGTGACAACCATTGCCAATGTGTTTTATATTAAGCTTTATACTTAAATACACTGCCGTTCATGATACCCTTCATAAATTGCTGTTCCTAACAGCAAAGGTGTCATCTGTACTGTGTATCAATTTAGATTGTTTCACAAAACAAATGCAATTGCAGTATAATTGAAAAAAGAATGTTTACCAGAGAAAGACTGTATATAAACTATATTACAGGAGCTGCTTTTTATGATACCCCTGATATATTTATTTAGGATTACCAACATAAGATACAGCGAAACATTTCGATACATTGTAAAAACATTAATAATTTTCATTCATTTGATGTCGTCCAACAATTCAAATTACTTGAATTTAAATTAAATTAAATAATATAAACTAGCTGTATCTTGTAGCTTTGCCCACGTGATATATATATATATATATATATATATATATATATATATATAGTATCCTATCTGCTAAGGATTTATATCCTATGATCTTATGATCTTTCCATGAAAGAAGAATAAATACATCCATACTTCTTTACAAACTTTCGAATTTGTAATATTAATAACATTATATATATTATTTTCAGTGATTCGAATGAGTGAGGCTCACGCTCGAATGCACCTGCGCGCGGCCGTGTCGGAGGCAGACGTGAACATGGCCATACGTACCATGCTCGAGAGCTTCGTCGAAACACAGAAGTACAGCGTCATGCGTGCCATGCGACAGGTAACGTTTACCTACATTGTCCACCAACATATATCGTAATCGAAGCAATCGAAAATCACAATATATATCGTTATGTGTGTTAAACATTATAGTTTTTTTTTTATATTTGAATCACGCCATGTATAAATTTACATATACTCATCTATATAGATACACTATGTTTCATAGTGGAAAGAGTTACTGTTAGAGAGGAAGGATTGTTAACAATGGAGACTAAGGGCTCCATTACTAGCAATGGGTATATACCCAACCAGCTGGACACGTGGTCCCCCCTGTAAACCATCGTGCTGAATTCCAAGTGTATTCATCACGGTGGGCTAACTGACCTGTCTTTTCATCCTCACATATCATCACTCACTGGTGCCACGCCAGCAAATACCGATAACGCAGGAGGGGTTATTATTCCATCATTACCCATTAAAAAAAGAGTTATTATTATGTTTACGTAAGCTAAATAATGGTTTTAATGTAATTATATTGTTTTACAGACATTCCAGAAATATTTATCATACAAAAAGGATCACAGCGAACTTTTATATTACATCTTGCGCCAATTGACTATGGACCAGCTGGCCTACATGCGAGGTTTACACAACCACTCGCAGTCCACAATTGAAATCTCAGAACGTGATCTGATGGAGCGCGCCAGGCAAATAAACATAACGGACCTCAAACCATTCTATGACAGTAGAATATTCAAAATCAACAGTTTCTCATATGATCAGAAAAGAAAGATGATAATTCACACATTACCAGAAACTCCAACTGTGTCCTAGATGTTTCGGATCAGATAAAATATTTTCTCGTATATCATAAGCTACAATAATTAATCACTAAAATCTATTTTAATAAATGGGACCATATGTCTTATCCTATCACAACTATTGTATAACTTGTATGAGGTTGACATTGAAATCTTTGGTATTAAAAGCAAGCCAGCCATTTACTAAAACGAATTATAGCACGTTTCTTTTATAAACATTATATTTTTTCAAAGTAAGACTACTTCATAGTATATCACGATATTTGTGTTATAATGCTAGAAATATAGTAAGAATTTAATTACAAACAAGATCACAGGAGTATGGTATTAATACCCCAGTATCAAGTACTTGTACGATAACTACAGAATCCTATCTTGCCATATACCCATACCCTATCCTATCCTCTAATAAGAAAACCCCATCCACCCTTCAAACTCTCAAATTCATTACAACTATGTAATTTTTGTTACATATATTGTTTCTCATAGTAGAACTTCGATATATCAATTGTTAATTACATATAGATAATAGTTTGTAAGAGGTTTTTCGCACTAACGGTCGTGCGTGAGAGGATTGTTATTCCCGCCAACTACTGTTCCAGAACACTAGAAGGCGACTTACATTGCTACAAGCATCTCATTATATATGTATAGCTCGTTTTTCTTTATTGTAAGAGTACAAATTGATTAAATAATTTATAATGACAACTACACATATCCACTAAATATGATATAAGGATAGAAGGATACAAAACTCAATGCCAGTGTATTTTATAAAAATTATATAATATGACCCACCAATATTTTCTTTTTTTTTATGTAGATAATTAAGTGATTTATTTGAATCTATATTTTTAAGTTTTTTATTCGTCTTTATGTATTGTATTGGTTATTATTAGTATTACTATAATCAGTTAATGTTAAAAATTGCATGAAAAATATTTTCTTTTAGATTTTGGTTACTGATTAATATAAGAATAATTTTTTATACTTTGTATAATTAATTGACAATTTTGATGTCTTTGTTGAAATAACAGTACGTAAATTAAGCAGATATCTTCAGTAAAAATTGTATAATATTTTTTGTGTCTTTTGTGAGTAAATATTATTATTATAATGGAATTTGAAAATACTCCCGAACTATTTTTGTTAATGGTGTCCATATGGAGTAATTCATAATTGATGATTTTTTAATAATATTTAAATTCTGTTTCAATAGTTTTAAAAAATCTTCTGTATTCTAAAAATCTCAAGAATGAAATTTAAATATTGTAAGTACAATTCCATATTTTGACATCACATCGAGTTTATTATTACTTTTGGCTACACTGATATAATTCTTATATAAATGGCCAAATAGGAATAATAATACAATTAATCTCAAATAAATTGTTTTAATAAAAAGTTGTTTTTTAATACTAATATTGGTATCGTAAAATATTACCGATTCCATGGATAATGGCTGTTTGTTGTTCTACACAACAGAAAATTCCTGGTTATTTTAAATCACCAATCCCAAGTTGGCTAACTTGGGATTGGTGATTGTGGTGATTGATGAAAATGATCACCACACCGAAAATATAAAAAAAACTTTAACAGTTGGTTGCCATCTTCGTATCAGAATAAAAAATGGGCAGTTTCTTTAATAAAAGAACCCCATTTACTTGAAAATAATACAGAAATCAGAAAGTATATAAACTTCTTTTTATGTATTAACCACTTTATATGTGCAAAACTACTAAATAATTTGTGATATTATAAAAACAATTATCATCTCAGCGGTTACCTCTTTACTACTGAACATAGGCCTCCCATATAGATAACCATAATGCACGATTCTGATCCACCTGCATCCACTGTCTCCCTGAAATGCATTAAAACAATAACAATAAATATTATTTCATATTTAAGATCAGTTAGAAGAAACTATTCCGACATATTCAAACAAATGATCTAAAGTTCAGCCATTTCGCATTGGTTGGAACAAGTGAAACTGGCCAATAGTAGTAAACTAGTAATATCAGGGTACTTATTACCAATTCTAAACGAATTTTGAAAAACCTTCGCATTAGGTTTTATATTGACCCTATTGTTTAAACTGTAGTTGCAATTTTTAATGAGACTTCACCTGGATAATTACCAACCCCACCTGGATAAGTAGCACCCCCCTTTTTTGCTGTGGTATCTACTAGCAGTCACAGATTTACTATGGTATTTGCTGCGAAACTGATTGTGATGTACCTATTATATTGTTAGCGATACTGGCTGCTTTATCATAAAACAATACATTTAAAATCCAAATTCCTCACTTCAAGCTCTTCTTTACTTCAGTAATAGTCAGTCAAAAGCAGGAAAGTAAGATAATGTGGGAATAAAACAAGAAATTGCGTACATTTAAACTTTAATAATTCATTTTATATCAAATTTTCCATTGAGGTTTTCTTCTAATACATTTACATGCAACTTACTATCTAATCACAAAAGAAAATTCCTTTCTCCAAATATTATACATTTACAGAAAAAAAAAATGCTGTCTACATAGACCTATTTGGTATTACAACAGCATTTAATATTACAAAGCCTTTTATCAATTATGTCACATGTAATATTAAAACATCGTTAAAAAATTTATAATTACATTTAATGATATTTAAATCATGTTATAATTTAAATAAGACAATTTGTTCTCTAAACTAATAAACAAGTTGGGTATTCTACAATATTTTAAACTGAGAGTTTACTGACAATCACAAATCTCTTCAGACAACATTGCTGTATTTAATTATGTTAATTACTTAATTTCTGAAAAATATGAACAACAGTTACACTTCATATTTACCTACAAGTTTTATGAAGCCACTGTGTTCCCAATTATGACTTAAAATATATCCAAATTGTTTATAAGCATTTCAAAGATAGAATTAAAATCATAAAGAAAATATCAAGAAACAAAATCAAATTTATATTGTACCTACCTACAAGTTGAAGATATTAATTATTCTTTATTAATTACCTATCATATATTTAAGTCAATTCTAAGAAACTTTATTAAATAAAAATATTCCAAAATGACCAGCATTATAACTACTAAACTTTGAATAAAAAAATAAGATCAAAACTAAAATAGAATGGGATAAATGAAGGTGTTATAACATCTTATTATTAGCTTCATTTCATTTAAACTAACTTATAAATACATCTATATAAAGAAAATCTAACCTAACAATCGCTACAGGATTCTGAATCGCTGCTACTGTCACTGTCGCTTTCAGAATCGCTACTATCACTTCCTGATGAAGAACTGTCCGAAGAGGAGTCTGATGAACTGCTAGATGAGGAACTGTTATCTGAGGAAGCTGAACTATCCGAGTTTTGACGTTTTTTCTTATTGGGTATCTTGCAAACACCTTTGCTACAGAATAAAAAAATACATTAATAAATCTCATGACTATAATCCATTATTAGTTTCTCAAAGACATTATAAACTGCTGCCATTGCGGAATTACATAAATGTTTAAATATCAACTGCTAATCTGTTATGAAAATCAGTTACAATTTTATAAAATATAAAAGTAGGTAGATGCAAATTATTATAAAGTAGTATTAAAAACTGTTAAGAATGTGCAATATTTGTTCTTGAAGAAAAACTTACCTGCAGTTGCCCTCTTCTTTTACATCATTGCTCTTTAAATTCTTCTTGAGAATTTGAGTACGTGATGGGCGCACCAAAATCTTGCGTTTACCCTTGCATTCATAGCTCCAGTGGCCATATTCCAGGCATTTTTGGCAACGTATACCTTGAGGAAAAGCTGCCGCCAAAGCTGCTTGCCTGATAACAAATATTAAATTAAAATTCACAATAACAAAACCATTAAATAATCAATAGTTGCTCATTTTAAAATCTTACTTCTTCCTTTCAGCTTGATGTCTGTTATATGTACCCAAAGTCATGTTGAAATGAACTTGGAAAGTTGTCCAGAAGAAAATATAAATAAAGATGTTTTACTAGATTTTGGAACCCTATTGGCTACTACTAATCAGAGCCCTTTTCGAAAGCAAATGATCGTTAGTTTAGATGATAAATTAATAATTCTGATGAGTATATATCAGATGTGTTTAATGAAATATACAATTATACACACAATCAAAAATAAAAATTATCAAGAAGAAATGAAGGGAAAACACATTATTGAATGACATTTGACTGACAAAAGACCATTAGTACTAAATGTCAGATACAGAACTCTTTTACTCCATAAATGATTAATACCTTTATTGTTTATTATTTTTTTACTATACTATTATAGGTCAATCCGGGCTCCGATGATTATGCCAATATCAAATTAGAAAAGACTAATGGACACTACAATTTTATCTCTAATGCAATAAGATTTCCTTGTCCGTGTTCGTCAAGTATCTACATCAAGGATTTTTCAGAAAGAATGGTTTATGATAATTTAAAGAGAATGCAATTGTTTTATATTATTTTTTTATAGAAATTTTTCTTTTGCATATATAAAGACAGAAAAGACTAAAGTTAATGCATATTTGATATTAACAAGACGACAAACATTATTAGGGAAAGTGTCATACTCAAACAAAGGAACTGATATATTAGTGATAATTATAGTGTTGTATAGTTCCTTTGTCTAGTCCTCATTCACACAGCGAGCTGTCCCCTATTCTTATTGGGCTAAAACCACCGGAGAATATACAAGGTCTAACGAACAAGGAATTACATAGAATGAATGGTAAAATAAAAACTGTAAATCATATGATTGCCTCCTTTCATCTTATGCAAATATAATTAGTAAAAAGAAGAAGAAAGATATACCATCATTTGCTATTTTTCTCAATTCATAGCGGGCTAGTATATAGAAAATGTCAATGACAAATTTTACATTACTAGATTATATTTATTTATTTATTTCTTATTGAATTCCATAATATAATTTGTAGATAACATTTCAACTACAATTATGGACCCTGTTGGGCACAGCAAGTATATTCGATACAGTTTATGTAAAAAGTATGCAAGCAGGTTGTATTTGAATTTGGTAGGGTTATACGGCTGTACAACGTTGTCTATACACTAGCCTGCTATGAATTGATAAGAATAGCAGCTGATAGTGTATCTTTCGTTCTCTTTTTACTAATTATATTTTGCATAAGAATAAAAGAAGCAATTCTTCGATTTACAGTTTTTATTTTATCTTTCCTTCTACATAATTCCTTGTTCTGGCAATGCGACAAGATTGGTCAAATCGCTCCTATAATAAAAACAATTCTGAAAATTGTGCTCTTATATAAGTGTTGAGCTTTGTGTCATCAATATGAACAGTTACATATAGTTTATTACAATACTTAATATAGACATAAAATATATTATTATGTCTATATTAAGCATATATATTATATATGCATACCAGTAATAGATGTACATAGCATTGGCTATATAATAATCATGTTACACAGAAATATGGAATTATTTAAATTATTTATACTTGTTACAAGAATACTACTACAAGAAAAAGGAAAAAGATATTTAGATTGTATTCATTTCATTTTCAGCCATTATCCGTCCACTGCTGGACATAAGCCTTCCCTATAGACTGTCATAAAGAACGGTTAGATTGTATAATGGCTTTTAATATGACCTGTGTGTATCCATGTATATTCAATAGACCTGTTTTAGAATTTGCATACATTAAAGATAGTCCTTGCTTGTCTTCAGTTGACTCTCAACAGCTTATAATTTTATTATACCTTCAGATTTTATTCTTAGTCTATGCTGTTGGATGTCAATCATAGATTTACTTTGTCAACTTAACTTCTATTGATATATTTCAGTGTCAAGCTATCAAATTTGACAGTGACATTACACATGTTACTCTTACGTGGACCAGTGGATTGTTTCTACTGTGTAAGGTTTCTCGTTCAAGTTTTTCGTACTTTGTAATTATTATAAGTTTTGTAACATAAATAAATACCGATTTTTCGGTTTGATGATGTCCAAAATTTATTTAGCAATAATAAAATGTCGGATTGGTACTGGAAAATCATAGCCTTGACGGCGGCATTCGTATTAACATGTTTTATATCGTATATTCGAACGGATGATAATATCCAGAGGTTACCCTTCTGTAATCCACATAATGTAAAAAACGGCGTTCCAGTTAGTAATGAGTGAGTTTTGCTACTTAAAATATATTTACATAGGTTACTTACATAGTTTTTATAAATTTTTGCCGCTTATTGACTTTAATTATATTATGTAAACAATGTTTATATTAATTTTATGTCACTATTACTTTAAATTTGGTTTTATTTACAATATTTCAAGTACATTTGACTGGTATTTATTTTTAAAGGAAGTTTATTTTCATCATGGACATCAACATAATTAAAATACAGGTCCATACTTGTTTCAACATGTCTTGTTGTAATTTTATATGACAGATACTAGATACACAAGATAGAACTTCTATTTGATTTACTAAAATAATAAACTGCCAGTCTAAGCAATACTATAAATTGAATTACTATAGAATTCAAATGACTTAATAAGTTTGTAATAAGATACTAAAGTTGAAAATAGTTTGAGTAGTTGGATGACTCATGATTTTAAAACAAGTTTTTTCTAGATATTTTTGACATCTGACAATAAAAAGAAAACAATGAAAATAATTATCTCTTCATCTTCACCATAAACAATGCAATCAAACTGTATATTTATTACTTTATTATTTTTTTATTGTAACTATCCTCACATTACAGTTTTTTAATAATATATTTTTTTTATAAGACTGGTAATTAATATTTTTTTTTAATATTTGCAATTGACTATCACTTATTAATTATAAATTTGTTACTATTTAAGTTTCTATATTGATTATTTATTAATTTGTTTATATTTTATTTAGTAAGATTTGTTCAATAAATATTCTTATCTAGTCCTTTATAGTTATTAACTTATTTATTTATTTAACTTTTTTTTGCACCATAAACAAAAATATACAATGACAAGTGAATAATTCAAGTAAAATACAGTAACATAAATACAGATTGAAATATACACATAAAGGTACAAAAGGTAGTCTTATTGCTAGGATAATCTCTTACAGACAACCTTTGATTAAAGGAGAACATATAGAATTATTAGAACTTATTAAGATCTTTGATAAGCTTTAGTATAAAACTGAAGTTTACCAAAGTGTAGCAAAATCAAAATTATTTGTTGTGATTTTAAAAATAACTAAACAGTTTTCAATATTTCTGAATGATTATTTAAAATGTGATCTGATAGCAAATTGTCCATTTACTTTTAAAACATTTATATTTTTTATGATACTTAGAATGGCAAACAAGCTGAAGACCTGGTTGATAGAAAGTGGAAACCATCACTATAGACATAAACAGCACTATGGATATTGTTGAATTCACTGTGTGGCCCATGTTATCCCTCATGTGTTATCATTCTTGAGGGCATGTTATGCCTTCCTGTAAAATGACTGCCATATCCTATTAATCATATGAGAAATTTAATGAACATACTGTGTTTGTTGGTTCTAATAATTGTTTCAATTTCATCTGGAAGTCTTCTTTAGTGTAGGTATGAAGGTATGGTTAATTGTAGATTGCAATGCCTGTGAAAACATCTAAGTGCAGGCAGGAACAGAAGTAGCAATACTTATAAATAATGGCAGATAATTCTAACATTGCTACATTTCAATAACTTTTGGTATAACACTATTAACATAATGACCCAAATATATTACCTGTAAAAAAAAAATGTCTTTTGTTTATAGTTTGGTCATAGTGAGTACATTAGATGGCAGATTGACAGCATTCTCTACAGATGATGGCACAAAAGCATGGGACTTGCAAACTCAACCATTATTGTCATCAAATCTACACCATGTTGAGGTAAGCTTTAACATTATCCTGTGAAGTAACTAATTATATAGCTGTAAATAATAAAAGAAGTATGCTTTTATTATTTATATTTGTTAATTGTTGAAATGAAATCAAAGTTAATATATCTATCAAAATCTATTTACTTATTTAATATTTGTTATGCTATAAATAAGTATTACTGTAGTTATAATACTTAAAGGAATATAATAAATAGCTATATGAATTTTCTAATAAAATTACTTAAATGAACAATAGTTATATTTTATATAATAAATTTTAATACATTTGATATTATAAATGATGGACTTAACACCATATGGCCTTGTATATCCGAGATTAACATATAAAATACTTTTTATCTGAAACCAGCTACTTATAGCAACTTCGACCATGTGTAATAAATATTATATTTTATTTTATTATTTAAATTGTAATGCACAGTGGAACTGGCAACCATTGGGCAAGCCGAGAAATAAGTAGGCTGTGCATTATATTATTTATATAATGCATTATACAGGACTTTCAAACATTGTTTTTCATACAAATATCTGGACAATAATACACATAACAAAAAAGAATTAGTCAAATAGTTGCAGTCATTCTGAAGTGATGTTTTTAAATCCATTCAACAATTTATTTTATTTATATAGATAAAATTCATGAGAAGTTGTGGTTACGATTTGTCCTTCCTAATACTAAAAAGATAAAAGTGAGGATTGTTTGTGATTTCATGGTACTACAATGGCTCAACCAATTGGAAGATACATATAGTTAAGTCTGGTTACATGGACAAACACACATGTAAAAACTTCTTATAAATAAGTTTATTAATTTATTTATAGGAACACCTATTATACATATTGCATTATAACATATATAACAACCATTAAATACAATACAATATTAATGTATTGTACATAATTATACAGTATAAAATGAAGTAAACAATTTTAAGAAATTAGATAATACTAGACTAAAAATATTTTAAAAGTTAAGTTAAATATCTTTAAGATTATTCTTGTTTAAATATTTAAAAAACTTTTAGTTAACATCTGGAGGGAAATGGGTGCGACTGGTGCCGTCTCTTCGAGGTGCACTGTACAGCTTGAGTGGGGAGACAATAGAGCCACTGCCTTTTGATGCTGAACAACTGCTATCATCATCCTTCAAGTACTCCGATGACCTTGTTATAGCTGGTGTGTGTTAAAAATGTAACACTTAGAAGTATGTATAATGGTTCTTTTTTTATGGGTGAACATAGAATTTTTTTTTAAATGGATGATAATGGAATTGTAATTCCCCCTGCGCTAACGGTACACGTTGGCGGGGCACCAGTGCAGGATGATATGATCCTATCATATCATAGCAGGTGAATGAAAAAGCAGGTCAGTTAGCTCATCATGATAAATTTACTTGGATTTGAACACGATGGTTTCCAAGGGGAACCGCGAGGAGGTCGACCTGGCAAGGTGTATTGCTATTAATGCGGCTACTAATCCCCGTTAATAACAGTTCCTTCTCCCCCCAAAATGGAATATTAACCCCGCCTGCGTTATCGGGATTGAACCAAACTTCATTAAAAAAAAAAACACTTAAATGGACTCATCCATTTAGTCGATGGAGGGGCAGAAGCATTCTTTTTAAAATATCAGCAAATCTAACAACTGCGGTTGCCAACCCGCCTGCCGAGCGTGGCAACTATTGGCAACACCCCACTTATGGGGGAGGCTGCTGCTACTGATTAACATAGTTGATGATGATTGTTGAATCAGTTCAACAATCATCATCAACTATGTTGATGATGATGATTCATGTTAACTACGATATTCATGGCTTTATAAAATCCCTCTTTTGGATTTATCAACTTGTTTTGTTATTACAAAAATAATATGCTAACATTATTTGTGTAGATAAATAAGTTGATAAAGTAATGATATAATTGATAACAATAATGCTAATATTTGTAAAAGATAATTTCTTTACTGACTTCCTCATTTGATGACGAAATAAGAATACAATGTTTCATTACCTCTTTTCATCTATATAATATTCTAAGAGGCGACTAGGAACAAAGCATTATGAAGGTATTATATATCAAGTAACCTCACAAGTGTGATATTAGCTTTTTTTATGGGTAATAATGGAATGGTTAACTCCGCCTGCGGTCTCGGTCATTGGCGTAGGAGAACCGTGCAGAGGTTGGCGTGATAGAGTATATTACTAGCAATGGGACTGTTAAACCTCTTTACTGACAATTTCTTATTTTTTTTTATTTGTATTTGACTGTTTTATTTGTAATTTACATAATCATGTATTATTATTAATAAGTAAATATGTTGTCACTGTAACATATTCTATGTGCCATATGGTTTTTGTTTTTGTTCAAAGCACAATTAAATGAAATTTGTATGCCAGATACTGGTGAAGAGTCTGAACAATATTTTAATATTATGTACCAGAGGGAGACTTTGTACAAAAGTCGATTGCTTGGGTACCTCTGTCCCATTCGTGTTTCAACCGTGAAGCAGTTGTGTTTGCATGGCTGTGTTTCGGTTTGAAGGGCGTGAATTTACTGGGTACAGAGGAATAAAACCTGAGTCCTCAGGAATGGCAACGCATGGGGGGTATCATGGGCGAAACAGTATACTCTGTTATATCCATGGTACTGCTCATGTCTATAGGCGACGGTTACCACTGTCCATCAGGTGGGCCGTCAGCTTATTTGCCATTCTAAGTTGTATAAAAAAAAAAACAACCATTTTAGCACTTTAAAAAAAATTGTTTGTATTTGTTGTAACCTTTTAATGTAAAATATCCTTGTTTGTCAGGTGCCCGCGAGACGCTATGGCTAGGCGTGGACGCGAACACGGGCGGCGTGGTGTACGAGTGCGGGTCGAGCGGCTGCAGCAGCGAGCAGCAGACGGCCGGCGCCGGGCTCGACGTGCTGGTGCTGCGCCGCCACTCCAGCACTGTACGCGCGGTTGATCCGCGCCACGGCCACGAGAAGTGAGTCCACTGTATACTACTACAGTTCTAGAACATTCTTAAACATCTTCGAAAAGATTCTTATTTTTCTTTTTTGTATATGTTATTTCTTTGCTAATTGTATACCAATTCTAGAGCTAGGTTCTTTAATTGGTTGTTTATCTCTGCCCTCATATTAATTTTCTTCCGATTGATATTGTTTTATTTTTCAATCGACTTTAAAACTGGAAGAGGTCTTTATCATAAATAAGTTCACCCTTGCTCACACAATATTTATAAATGCATTAACAATGTAATTTGCAGATACAATAAAGAATATATATAAAAAGGGGCTTCTCAATTAAGTTTTTTTTATATTTGTTACCTCGCTTCTCCATTAGTTATAAACCGATTTCGATTTTTTTGTCTGAAAGGATATACTTACAAATTGGACGTAGCCCGATCCTCTCATTGTGGGTCAAAATTATTATAGGGGCCATAAAATGATATTTGTATTTTTTTTTTTACTAACATAGTTTAAGTCAATTGTTACTAACAAAAATGGATGTTTGTAATTTGTAATAAAGAAATATTATTATTATAGAAATTATATCAAAATTGGTTCAGTAATTTAGTTTTTAAATTAAAATAACTGGATTTGCCACAATTGAAGTTGGTTTTATTGTGGAACACAATTTAAATGATTTGTAAACATAAACTGTACTACTTCTAGTCATATTTTTGAAATAGAAATGGCAACCTTGTGCTAGGTGATAAAGTAAGGAAAGTGATAGAGTTAAGATGATGAGGATGAAGTCAAGTCAATCGGTCCATCATGACGATTTCATCCAGAATAAACCACAATGGATTCAAAGGGGGGGCGTGAAGGTGGACCAATGGGTCCAATGGTGGAACAAATGAGTTAGTAAACAAATGACTTTACTAGTTATTTATTCTTTCCTCCTTAAAATTATAAGTCATTTATTTATTTATTTATTTTTAAAAGGTACATCAAAGTCATAGTATAATAATACTCTTAATCACATTATATCAACAGATGGAACTTCAGTGTGGCAGAGCATCAATTAGCGCTGAGTCGGCGGGAATGTATAGGCCCCAGTGGACCCGCCTCGCCGGTCACTGTGGGGGTCGCGCTACCTGAGGGTGTAGTCGCTATTCGCCGCCCTGGGGAAAAAGATGTACTTTGGAGGCAGAAGGTATTGACTCGTAGACTTACAGGGCTCTATTCTGCTAATTTACATGAAATAATGCATTAAAATCAATTCAGATATTTCTTAAACTAAAATTGTATAGTTTAGTGAAATTGTCATGTTTTGGTCCAATCAATTTCATATAGTTCTAACCGAATTCCATATAGTTTGGTTTCAGTTCTTTTTTTGAAATTCTTTTTTTTTTTTTTTGTTTGAAGAGTGAAATATGACAATGGGATTACTAGGCATGGTAGTTTTTAAGAAAGGCAATTAATACATGTAAGCTACCCGAGTGTATTTTATCTTTTTTTTTTATACAACTTAGAATGGCAAACAAGCTGACGGTCCACCTGATGGAAAGTGGTAACCGTCGCCTATAGACATGAGCAGTACCATGGACATAACAGAGTGTACTGTTTCGCCCATGGTACCCCCCATGCGTTGCTATTCCTGAGGACTCAGATGTTATTCCTCTGTACCCTGTAAATTCACGCCATATCCCACCCTTCAAACCGAAACACAGCCATACAAACACAACTGCTTCACGGTTGAAAGTGACTCTTATATTTAAAATATATAAAAGCGATCGTTATTACTACTAGGACGTCGTTAATACTATTAGGATTTGGTATTCATAAGCTCGCTTGCCATTCTGAGTTCTATAATAAAATAAAATATCATCATGGCTGCCTGAGGCTTTCCTAAGGTACGAAGTTGTTGACCGTTTATTGCAAATAATAAGTGGCAGTTGTGGGGCACAGCTGGAGGCGCCCGTAGCCAGCATGTGGCGGCTGCAGGGCGGCTCGCTGCAGCACATCGACGTCGTGTGGGAGGCCGCGCGGGCCCTCGCCCGGCCCGCCGCCGCCGCCGCCTCGCCTCCCTCCTTGTATATCGGCCTGCATAATAACCAGGTTTGTCAGATGTTTTTAAAAGGCCGATAAAACATCCATAATTTCATTGTTGCTGAATTAATTAAATTTCTTTACAAAAAATGATAGATAGATAAATAATTCATTTGCACTACTTACAGCACACAAACAGCAACAGACGCAAATGCAAAGTGAAAAAATATAAAAAAAAATACCAAAAAAAAAAAATTGTGTGATACAAATCAACATATGTGATACAAATCACATATGTTGAACAACTGTTTATAATCACTCCTCTCCATCCAAAGGTTGCCTGGAAGAGATCGCTTTTAGCGATAAGGTCGCCCATTGTTTTCTTATTGTGAATATTTCTTGTAATTGTTTATATTTATAATAAGTTTACTATTGTAATCTTCTGGAGGAAACAATAAATCTATCTATCTATATGTTAACTATGTGTACACAAAAAAAAACTTAATTACAAGAAGCAAGGTAAAGAGAAACAATGGGCGGTCTTATTGTTAAAATAGTGATCTCTTCCAGGCAACCTTAATTAATATTCTGCAGTTAATATTTATCAAGTAATGTGCAAGCTTGTTTCCTTCCTCAATAAAAAAAAAAAATACAAATTGCCTTGTTCATAAAAACAGTCACTTCTTACATGCTCATTTTTACAAATAGTGTTTTATAAATAAAAAAATTGAAAAATTTGTTTTAAAATCATTTTAGTATTTAGAACTTGTATGCTAAGGAGAGATGATCTCGACGAACACGAGAAGCTCTAGTATGCCTTAACTAGAGACCACAGGAGATACATAGTAACAGTATGGCAGGCTTTTGACCAGCAGTGGGACATCACAGAATATGACTAAGTATATTTACTCAGTATAATAATAGTTATACATATGAGTTATCTCTATATCTTATTAGCCATCTCCAAGTCAATATAAATTACTCATTCCTACTTGGAAACTTGGAACTTAACTAAAATTTACATTCAACAGCTATATGTGCAAGAGAGTCTAGCATACACCCAAAAACTAGAGACGTCGGTGTCGAGCCGCCCATTGCCGTGGAAGATGCTTCAGTCGCGACCTCTGATAGAGGGTGACGAGAGAGGACTGTCGGTACAGGAGCCCGACTCTAACACGCTGTCTTTAATTACGCTATACGGCAATACGGGACAGGCGGGTGAGATATTTTTGTTAATACTAGTTTTTACTAAGACCAAAATATGTTAATAGATCTGGATAGAAAATAGCCTGTGTTCCTTTTCTAAGTACTGTCCCCCTTATTCATAAAAAACTAAAACCTACGTCCGTCTGTGGTTTCGTCATAAAAAGGCCACCCATGCCTTTCCTGTGGGTGTCGTAAGAGGCGACTAAGGGAAGACGAGGGATGGGCAGCAGTGTCCCTTTTAATACATCTCCATAGCCTAACTGCGGTTGCCAATCTGCCTGCTAAGCATGGCAACTACTGGTAAAATGCTCCAAAGGGGAGGCTTATGTTCAGCAATGGACAGTTGGCTGATATGATGATGATGATGATGGAAAGCTTCTACAAACCTATTTTAACTATTGTAGAGCAACAGTTAAAATTTTTGTATTTTTTTCTTAAATTGAGAGTTTCGCACAAAAGAAAGAAACAAAAGAGTTCAATAGCTAAAATAGTTTTATGAGAGGTTTTTATGAATAGGAATGCATGTGTATACTAAATTTTGTGATAATCGGTCGTTCTGTTAAGATGCTAACAAGCAACAAACAAATTTACTTTCATATTTATAATATTTAGTAAGAATATATATTTTTTTTTATACAACTTAGAATGGCAAACAAGCTGACGGCCCACCTGATGGAAAGTGGTAACCGTCGCCTATAGACATGAGCAGTACCATGGACATAACAGAGTATACTGTTTCGCCCATGATACCCCCATGCGTTGCCATTCCTGAGGACTCAAGTGTTATTCCTCTGTACCCAGTAAATTCACGCCACGCCACACGGATGTGTTGAAATGCTGGAACATTTTAAATCCCATCTACGCTACTGGGAGCTGCTGCTTCTATCCAGCGTAAATCGATAGTACAGATGCAATATTGATTATAATTTTATTTAAAAAAAAAAGGTTAGACATTAATTTCTTAACACCAATTATTTACAGGCAGCCACGGCTTCTTCCTCTACCTCCAAGAGACATGTGACCAAGCAGTTCAAGTCTCTGAAGATATTAACATTCCGGATATAATATTGCCGAATAACAGTGATGAAGAGTTTGATCACCATATCCATGTTCACGTCTCATCACTGTGGTATTGGTGGAAAGAAGTTCTTGTAATAGCAGCTAGTTCAGCATTACTCCTCAATTTGATTGTGTGGCCTAGATTATTTGTGTCCAAAGAAAGCCCACCGAGCCCCTTACCAGTTGTTGATTCGCCGCCCCCGTACCAACCGCCAGTTGTGAATGCTCCAGAATTTTTGAGTAGATATGAGACAGACTTCACGCCATTGAGGTGCCTTGGTAGAGGGGGCTTTGGTGTTGTGTTCGAAGCGAGGAATAATATTGATCACAGAGGTTATGCTATCAAAAGGATTACGCTGCCTAGGAAGTAAGTATTTTCCAAAATGTGTACATCTAAATTAATCTAAGTTATAAGAGAGGAAAGATTTATTTTTTGTTTATAAGTGACAAACTCAAAAAATATTATTTTATTATCGGATTTAAATAAAACCAACCAATGGGTACAAGGTTCTTAAGTGGCGACCTCGTACGGGCAAACACATTTTAAAACAACTCCCAACTAAACGGGGTGACGACTTTAAATGTATTGCAAGGAGTCAGTGGATGCAGATGGTTCAAGAATGTTCCTTATGGCAGTCTGTGGGGAGGTCTATGTCCAGCAATGGACGGATAATGTCTGAAATGATGATGATAATGAATATGGGCTCTATTTTTGACAAAATTAGAGATCTTTACACTATCTACTTAACCGATTTCAAACTTAGTATTTACATTAAGATGAATTTAGATCATGAGATTGAATATTTATTCTTTCTATGATTCTTCGTTAATATATAAATATTTCCCTGAACTAGATATTATTTTGCGAAAGTCAATATCACTGGAATTATTTTGTTTAAAATTATTCTAATCAACTGGCTAGTAATGTATAAATGTTTAAATGACTTACGTGAGAATAGTGCAATTTGAAGATGAAAGCAGATCAATTAATTCACCGTAAGAAATTTCGTAACAATTAACGCAATTGTTTCTAGGGAGAATCGCATGGGGATCGACCTGGTACAATGTATTGTTAACAATGGGGCGTTAAAGTCCATTACTATAAACCCCCTCTCCATCTCGAACCCCTTCAAGTTTTTAAGCAACTTAGAATGGCAATCAAGCTGATGGACCAACTTAAGGAAAGTGGTAAACATTGCTAATAGTCATGAGTGGGGGGAAAGAGATTATTAGTAATGGGGTCTACCTGACCAATTGCTAGCAATACACCCTATCAGGTCGATCTCCACGCGGTTCCCCCTGGAAACCATCGTGGTTAATACTAGTAGAATTCGTCACGGTGGGCTAACTGACCTGCTTTCATCGTCACTAATCATCATTCCTCACTGGTGCCCCGCCAGCGTATACCGACAGCGCGGGCGGGTTTATCATTCCATTATCATCCATTAAAAAAAATAGTCATGAGCAGTACCATAGACATAACAGAGTATACTATTTCGCCCATGATACCCCCCATGCGTTGCCATTCCTGAGGACTCAGGTGTTATTCCTCTACCCTGTAAATTTACTGCCATATCCCACCCATTTCCATCAACTGTGGTGTTCCCCGTGTATACTTTAATTTAGTGCATAAAAGTTAATATTAAATTGTATGTCCGCCTATAGAGAGGAGAAGCGGCAGCGCGTGTACCGCGAGGTGCGTGCGCTGGCCAAGCTCGAGCACGAGCACATCGTGCGCTACTTCAACTCCTGGATCGAGGTGCCGCCGCCGCGCTGGCAGCGCGACCGCGACCGCCGCTGGATCAGGTCTGCTTCAAAACACTTTTACAAGCCTTTAGGGGTGGGCGACATACAAAATATATAGTTACAGTATCCATATATTAGTCCATTACCATTATTTGAGACCTTTTCTTTACACATTTAGACATAATTTTAGACATGTTCAGTGTGTGATGTTTGTGCTTATAGTCAGAAATGTAGTTTAGGTTAGGTTTCGTTTCGTAAAAGATACAAATATTATCTTGGTTTTATAAAATTCTCCAACTCACATTGGTAAATTAGATTTACTGGTAAAACTTAAGATTTAGCAATGTACGAACTTTTACAGTAACATATATATATATATTAAATACAGTGAATTAGAAGGCGCATCCCTGGGAATGAGTGAGGAGTACACGATGACGACACCACCGCCTCCCTCCTCCCACAAGTGTGACAGCGTCAAACTGGACCTCAACGGGCACAAAACAATGGACGATGTCAACCACGATAAACTGTACTTCTCTAAAAGAAACAGGTATGTTCCAAGCCATAAAATATAAAAAAAAATGATGTTTTCTAACCAGTGGCTAAAATTTAAAAACGGTCAAATATCGTTCTAAAATGTTCATTAGTTGGATTCATTTATTGACTGGATTAAAAAAAGTATTTATAAATTTATTGTTTATAATAATTCTATGTGATAAATACATACAGTTTTTCTAGAACCATCCCCACTTTTATAATTTGTTTATGGAAAAAGCTATTGTTATTTAAGGTATTAAGATATAGTCTGTCATCATGTGTACGGGAATGTACACAATAAAAGTCATGATTAATTTCTGCTGTTCCTCATTTGATTTATAATAAAGTTAATATAATAAGTTTGTCCATAATATGGGTTTTCCTTTACCGTTGGGTATTGGTTCGGTATTACATGGCGAGGGGTGGGTCTTCACCTTTATGTCGCTATTATCCCATTTATACACACGAAACGCTTCGTGTTTCTTTTTAATTTATAATGAAATTATCTCTAAGCGTCTGTTTTTTCTGAGCTCTATAATATGTAGCATTTTAAAGCAAAAGTAAATAAGCTGATTATAGATTCTCAAACTCCATGTTTGACCTCATTGTTATTTCCCTTACGTGTCGTGGGAGGCGACTAAGGGAACTTAATGATTTAAGAATGGGCAGCGGCATCCCTCTAAAAACATCAGCAAAGACTAACTGCGGTTGATAACCTTCCGGCTAAGCGTGGCCACTGTTAGCAAAACACCCCGATAGGGGGAGGCCTATGTTCAGCAGTGGACAATTAACGGCTGATATGATGATGATGATGATAAATAATATAGGTTTTAAATATGTATTTTATTTATTTATTTATTTAACACTTAATTGCACCAACATTACAGGATTTGTAGAACAATTTTCAATAAGTGTAGTGTATTACAAAGGGCGGTCTTATTGCTAAGCAATCTCTTCCAGACAACCTTTGGTTAAAAAGAATTAAAGAATTAATAGGTAGTTGGCGCGATAAAAAAAAATTGATCTGTAGAAATAATATATAATAATAAATATGTGACAGCATAATCGTATACACATACATAAATAAACACATATCTAAATATATACATATACACACATACATATATAAATATATATACATACATATACACATAAATACATACAAATCTACAACACTAACACATATATATAACACACATAAAACTAGAAATAAGGAGGACTAAGTGATTATAAGGATAGGTAGGTATTCATGTCTTAATTAAAAAATTAATGTACCTCGCAATTATGTTTTATTTATTTATAATTTAATTTAAATACAATTGAAGTAATTTTATCATACGTGTATATTATTAATATTTTTATTCGTTTGATAACATTTAATAATTTAATTCTATTTGAACGTTTCTTAAACACAAAACATTATGTTGATTGTCTTTAAATGTAAGGACAGTTAGCCCTAATTCACTAGTGTATTGTATTAAAAATGCATAGCTGTATCTTATGTGGGTGATGCTCTAAATAAATAAATAAATTTATAAATTTCAGGTCAAGTAGCTGCAGTGATTCATTCATAATATTCGACGAGAATTTATCTAAAAAAGCGGAATTGACGATCTCATCCGAGATACCGCAGAAACATTCACTGCACACCAGTGACCCGACACAGAGCGCGTCATACAGAAAGCAGTCTAGCGGTGACAACGAGCCGTCAGTGGACAAGAGGCTCGAGAGGGTGAAGGAGTGTGACAAAATTACTAAGACTGAAAATTCACAGTCTACGAGTAAGAAAAAGGTTAGTATCCATTTTCAATCGACTTCAAAAAGATGGCGTTTTTCACTTTGATTGTTTTGTTTTTATATTTGTTACTTCATAACTCTTGACTCAACTGATTTGGAATATTTTTATCTGAATGGATATACCTACAGACTAGTCCCATAGAAATTTTATCAAAATCGGTTCAGAATTGAAAGCGTATTTTTTTTTGTGGGACACAATCTTTATAAACTACTGTGACCAGGGAGGGACTATAATAAAAAAAAAAAAAGTTTTACTATTCTTTTTAAAAACGTATGTATGTACAATTATTATTATTTATTTCTCATCTATGTTAGAATTGAGGTGAATTATAACATTAATAATTTGAAAGACAATTGAAACGGATCGTTTCAGACGCGTACCGCTTTTTAGTTATCTATATTGCAAATAGATAGAGAAATACGTCGTCATCGATAACGTATTCTTTTTTTTTTATTTTTTTTAACTAATTTGTGATAACCTATAGTAAATCTTAAGGTTTACATACTGAATATTACACTCGCTTGTTGTATATGCTGTGGTACCTTGCTTAGTTTTTAGCATATTGTAGAGTGAAGAAGTCATTTGTGTGTATTTAAAAGTAACTGATACTATTAATGACATTATGTAACAGGCGATGTATAAGGTGATGTATAAGGCCAAAAGTTAAACAAGATGAGGGTATCATCTTGTTTAACTTTTGGCCTTATCATTGTGGAGTGTATGTAGTGGATAGTTTGTTTTAAATGGCTTTTGAATTATCTTAACAGTCCAATTTACATTTAAAATAACTAAGGAATTTAAACCTCATTCTAACAAGGCCAGTTGTTTAGTTACTACGGATTTCGTTTTTCGACCCATATTTATTTCGGACAAATGTTCGTTTCAACGGTACATCTTGGACTTTTTAATCTAATTACTTGCAACACTGAAAATTGGCGCGCTTTGTTTATTATAAACAAAAATATTGTCAGTCTAAGTGACATTTGGCTAATTGAATTTGTAGCTCTTCTGATATTATTTGAATACTCTAACTTGTTATGTATATACTCTAAACCCCCTATTATTCATAAAAATCTCAAAGTCTCACAAAAAACTATTTTATTTATTGAATTGTTTTTATTGTATAAAATTTTAAATTAAAAGTGACAAACATTAATATTTAAAATAGGTTTGTAGGAAGTTATAGGTTTTATGAATAAGTGAGTAAGCAATTATTTCATTGTACAATATATAACACAGAAGGGCCATAGGAGGCACTGGTCCCTTGACCTGTGCTCGGGGGAGGCGGCGGCGGCGGCAGCGGCGCCCGACACCTACCTGTACATACAGATGCAGCTTTGCTTACGCGAGAGCTTGCACGACTGGCTTCGGCTCAACCGCACCGTCGAGGCCAGGGGAGATATCGTAAGTTTTCATTAATTTTTTTCATCATTATCATCATTATGAGTTTATGATGACCTTGATGATATAGTGGAACTACACATTGCCTAATGTTTAAAAAAAAAAAACTTAATTCCTATCAGTTTTATAGTACTCATAGTACAATCTCTGCTTCCTTTGGAACTGGATGACGCTTATCAGTAATATTTCTTTGAAGTAGTGAGATATATTTGAAGAATTATTGTGTATAAGACAAAACCGAATGTTAAAATCTGTTGCGTGATTTAGAAGAAGCGGAGTAACACACAGACGCGGATAGGAACTACACTGCCGGTCAAAATTATATATGTCTATATGTATACTATGTCTATAGGCGACGATTACCACTTTCCGTCATATGGGTCGTCAGCTTGTTAGCTAAGTTGCATAAAAAAAGCCTAGAGATCAGGAAACATGATGACTTTATATATATTTTATTTGTACAAAAGTCGATTGCTTAGGTACCTCTGTCCCATTCGTATTTTAACCGTAAAGCGGTTGTGTTTGCATGGCTGTGTTTCGGTTTGAAGGGTGGGATATGGCGTGAATTTACAGAGTAGGAAGGAATAACACCTGAGTCCTCAGGAATGGCAGCGCATGAGGGGTATTATGGGCGAAACAGTACATACTGTTATGTCTGTGGTACTACTCATGTCTATAGGCGATGGTTACCACTTTCCATCAAATGGGCCTTCAGCTTGTTTGCCATTCTAAGTTGTATAAAAAAAAGAACCTATGTATCATCGTGCCTCCGATCAAACTGTTTATAATTACTCCTCTCCATCCAAAGGTTGACTGGAAGAGATCGCTTTTAGCGATAAGGTCGCCTATTGTTTTCTCATTGTGATTATTTCTTGTAATCGTTTGTATTTATAATAAGTTTACTATTGTAATCTTTAGGAAGCAATAAAGAGTATCTATCTATCTATTTAATTGCATTTTTTAAAGTGATAGCCAGTGATATTAAGTCCTTATAATTATTTTTAATGTCCATGATTTTCTCAAAAACACTAGATATTTTAACTAAGTCAGCACAGACAAAACCTAAATATAATATGTTTACTTTTTCTTCAGGCTAATTTATTCAGGCAAATAGTGTCAGCGGTGGAGTACGTGCATCTGGCCGGGCTGATCCACCGCGACTTGAAACCTAGCAATATATTTTTCGCGCCCGACGGCCGAGTGAAGGTCGGGGACTTTGGCCTCGTCACCGACATGAGCGACAACTCACAAGACGGGGAAGTACCACCGTTCGACTCGCATGCTAAACATACTCATCAAGTTGGTAAGTAGAATAAAAGGCGAAAATATGTTTTGTGAAGGTGGCGCCCTCTGGTGAGAACACCTTTTGACATACCAGAAGTTTCTTATCCGCTATAGGTGGAGACGCTAGTACTATACGCTATACTGCCAGTATAATCACGTCACGTCTACATTCAGGGGGAACTTTGGAAACCATTGTGGTTAATGCCTAGCAATGCAATGGGCTAATTGGCTTAATGGGGTGGAAAGGGTAAATGGTAAATAGGTCTAACAGCTCCATTGTTAGCAATGTACCTTACCAGGCCGACCCCCACGCGGTTCCCCCTAGAAACCTTCGTAGTTAATTCTTGTGGAGTGCGATGAGCCCATCGTGAGGAATTCGATTGTTTTCATCCTCGCCTGCCATCTCACATTGGTGTACCGATATCTCGGTATACCAGTATGTATAGTATATATATATATATATATATATATATATATATATATATATATATATATATATATATATATATCTATATATATATATATATATATATATATATGCATGCATGCATGTGGCCCCGGCTTAGAATAAGACACCCCTTCCTTTCCCGTGGCTGTCGTAAGAGCCGACTAAGGGAAGGCAAGGGATGAGCAGCAGCATCCCTCCTAAAACTTCTCTAAAGCTTGACTTCGATTGCCAATCCACCTGCCAAGTATGGCAACTACTGGCAAAACCCAAGTGGGAGGCCTATGTTCAACAGTGGACAATTAACGGTTGATATGATGATGATGTTTAAATATATATTTCATTAAGTGATTATTATCCAGGTACCAGACTTTACATGTCGCCGGAGCAGTTGATGGGTCGTCCGTACAGCTACAAAGTGGATATATATTCCTTGGGTGTGATCTTGTTCGAGTTGCTACAACCGTTCGGCACGGACTCGGAGCGCGTGCACTGTCTGCAGAAGCTGCGCGACCACCGATACCCTCCCACGTTCCACCACAAGTACCCGCAAGAGGTAAGATATGTCGTCCCAGGTTCGAATTCTCGTTGGGCCAATTTAGAAATGAAAATTCTCAATTGGTTCGTGTTTGGGTGTAACTGGGATGTGCCTACAGATTTTCATTTTGACAGAAATAAATTATTTACGGATTTTTTTTGTAATAGTTTTATATTGTAAGATGAATTATGTACGCATTTGGCGTTCCATTGTTTCTGCCTACCCTAATGGGAGACAGGCGTGACAGATATGTATGTATGTATGTATGAATTATGTCTGTTTTGGTTACAAGTGGAGTTATCCTTTATTATATTTCAAACAAGCATTATATTAATACATATATATCCAAAAATTTTACTGAATTAAGAATTAAGTATTATTCCATCAATTTTATTACAGACGGAGGTGCTGAAACTGATGCTGAGTGACGATCCATCGAAGCGGCCGACCGCTATGGGGGTCCGCGCGCGAGCCCCTCTATGGGACCACACAGATTCGCGATTCCATTTCACGCTGCCAATGGGTCCTATCGTCGCTTGATAGATTAATTTTAATATTATTTAATGTAATGCAGGTAACTGAAGTTTCGTGTTTGATTATCGGTCTAGCCAATTCAGTTGAACTTTTTAAATTGGCTTCAATTTGGGTATTCTAGGTACCTTTAAATGTTCATGGCATGGTTTCCCATAACAGGTGTCCTAATTTGAGAATCAAGCGTTTGGTGTGATCGTGTGGCATTTATTTAAATCAGTGTTTAACGTTATAAAGAAGCACGTTTTCATTCGGCGATGTTCGGCAATACTCGGCGATACTCGGTCATACTCGTAGTAACATTATAAAGTCCAGTAACTAATTACCAAGAATAAGTACGTGGATTTAATTGTATTATAAATCATAAATGTCCGTTGACAAAAACAAAACAAGAGGTATTTTTGTGATTACATTTGCATACAAGAAATGTAAATGGCCATTATATCTAAATCACATTGTACTATTTGTGTGTGTTTAGTGACTACAAAATTTTGGTAACTGTGACAAAGTCTGTTATTTGTTTATGCAGCTTTATTATAATTATATGATATTATAAGTGCATTAATTAGTCATTAGTTGTTATTTAAATGGTCCATAATTATAATTATTGTGACATTGTTCTGTATTTTTTGGATTACCCGTTTATGAAATGTACGAACAATATTGTGTATTTGTTGTTGCGAATTGTCACTAAAATGTAATAAATTTGTGTAAAATTAAAATCTATAAAATAAGTTTATTATACTGGTGTTTAAGAATAACAACTACATATAAAAATATATAGATTTACGCACCTAAATAGGAAAGAAAAAATTAATGATCATTTATGTGACATACAATTACTGTGTCAATTTCAGAGGCTGGTAATATTTTTGTGGCATTTTCGTGTATTTAGGTGTCTAAGTTAATTTGATACTTCATATCTGACTTATAATTGGTTAACTTAACGATGTACTAATATCACTATGCTATTAATGTTAATATACAGGGTGGAAGAGACAGTTTTTCAAAAACGAATATGCTCATTATTGTAATCACTAGTGAAGTAAACACTTTTATATTTATCAAAATTTGTGGTATCTCCTGTCTAAACTAAGGAATTATACTACCATATAAGCTTGTGGCTACGATATTATATTTCAAGTAATGAAGCATGCCTTCTTATGTGCTTTTTTATTTAAACATGTAATATATTCATGTAGATGAAAGATTAATATTTGTACGTATCACCATTTGTACGACACACTCGTTATTTTTAACACTACCATCTCTCAAATTGTTATTTGCAATAAACATATAGAGATATGACAGCTACTAATGTAACTAATAAAACATACTAGATTTTGGAATTACAATGTAAACATAATTCTCTCATTTATATCTTTATTTGTTTTTTTTTTTTATTTGTCGGGTAACAGATTTATTGATAGGACAAGAGCATAAGAATAATCAATGCTGGGTGGAAGTGACACTTTCGCAAATTCAATAATAACGTCTCTATTTATTTATTTATTTATTATTCACTTGAATCATGAGATACATGGTGTTACAAAAAGCACAAGTACATATTTCGCCATACATAGACATGTAAATGTGGGATCCTTAATAATAATTTCATTTAATGTTATTTATGAGTCGTTAGTTGTTCGCTGGGATTTATGCCTGGATTGTATGTTGGAATAACAGTGATGTGTTGGTTAATTTTGAAATAATTTGTAACACCAATATTAAATATATTATGGTTATTATGTCATCATCATATCAACCTTTAACTGTCCATTGCTGAACATAAGCCTCCCATTTGGCGGGTATTGCCAGTAGTTGCCACGCTTGGCAGGCGGATTGGCAAGAAATTTGATGGCGGATTATCTTTTGACAGCAATACTTAGAAAGGAATGTATTTATTTATTTGTGCATTAAACATGATATAGAATTTGTATATATTTCAGTGTCGCTTCTACCTGAATGTTTATTCTTGTGACGACAAATTGTAAATGTGACAACAGCTATATTCAGTGTAGTGAGTAGATCTCATTGTTTCATTTGATAAACGCGGTTATTACATGCTTATAAATCGCAGGTATTGCGTGGACATTTTAAATAATGTATATGTAGATATATTCTAGTTAATACATTATATGTGTGTGATCTAATTAAAGCAATCAATACTGTTTAGTATTAAAAATATAAGACTGTGTGTAGCTGTAATGTAGTTATATACACGTGTCTCTAACATTATGCATTTTATTATTATTGTTATATACTTTTTATAAAATAAACAAAACCAATCTTTTAATTTCATATTTACACCAAACTATTATATACTTTATTGCACTTGTAAATTACATTGTTAATGCATTTATAAATATTGTGAGCAAGGGTGGACTTATCTCTGACAGAGATCTCTTCCAGTCAACCCAATGCAGTTAGAAAGCATGTTGTTAGCGGGCAGCTGAAGTGCTACAACTATTAATATTTAGAGTACATAAACAAATATATAGTTAAATAAAATATTGAGATACATAATAAAATATTACATAAATACATATACTATAAATAAATATAATTATGAATAATCATAATCTAAATATATAATAAATTGAACTTAATATTATTAGAAATTTAGTTTATATTGGTATTTAAAACAGTTAAAATTTTAATTTTAGAGGTGGGTTTAGAGAAATTTGATTGCATTCCAAGAATATCTTTCTATAATTGGACATATTTAGGGTCATGAAAAATAGCATACAAAAAGTTGTATAGTATAAATCAAAGAAATTTAATACAAAGCTTATAAACTATCATAAAATGTCTATGTTAGAGCTACGTGTGTAATTTGCTTGATATAAGAAGCCACAGAACGAAAATGAAAGAAGTATTAAATAATGGCAATTAAAACTGCATAGTTTCTTATACTTATGAGTAGAGACATTGAAATTTTCAAAAATAACCCTTATTACAATATGTAATGATATCAATTTTGAAAATTTTAATACACGTAATTTTTACTTCTCCTATCTGTTTCTGTGGACGAAGTGATTGATTCTGATGTTTAATTTGACTTACCTAGTTTAACTTTAGTTTTATTAAATAGGTGTAAGTACTCGTACCTACCTTTGACTAAGAATTAATTACCTTTTTATTTTAAGATCATGTTTTGTAAAATTTATTTTCACTTATTTTTATAGTGTAGGTAGTGTGCTAAGTCTTTAAGAGGTTCGATTTCCGTTTTTTTTTATACTGGTGTACTAGTTTGAATACCAGGCACGATTTGTGTGATCATATAGCACTTTTGATACCATATCTAAATTCAGTAAGCCTCGATAAAAATATTGTAGCTTGTTTTAGAGAGTACAATGTAAAGTTATTAGAGTACGCTATTATACTATTTTATAATTAAGAAACAAATGAGTTTCTATTTTGTTTTCTAATTATGTGGGTGGCACGGCATGATATCGTTCGATTTTACCATTACGATAGAATAATGTAACAAAATGAAGTAAGAAGAATCTTTTAATTTCTCGCAAAGATATTTTCAGCATGACACATGTAAAATTAAAAACGACTTAACGCTCTTAAACAATATCGTAGAATACTGACGGATCTATATATGAAATATTTGTCAGATTTGTGAGTATTCTACGACTATGACGATATATACAAGTTGCTTAAATTTTGTCTAGTGACAAAAAATCAGTATGCATTCATTCGTTGCTATATGCTGATTTTTAGAACAATCTTGCAAGTCTTTCTATATAATTTTCCTTAACAAAAAAAAAAAAAAAAAAAAGACACAGTATGCCATCTATTGATATGCTTTTGTACTAGCAACACAATTAGCATAATGCAGTTCTTAAAGGCGAAATGGTCATTGCTGTGCCAACCACAGTGACAAGCGACTCATTTTGAACCTTATTGTTAGTTTTTTTTTGTATATTGTAACTCGATTTTATTGCGATTACGATAAGGTTCATTATAATTTTCTCATGGTTGACCATACAACAACTGTGTGAATAAGAATGTAAGCTTTAAGAAAACAGAATTTTCATGAAAAGGTTTTTTTCTTATTATAGAAAGAAGCTGTTGAAAATCATATAAGTATATAAATAAGGAATTAAACTTTGTTTTAATTGTATTTTAAGGTGCTTTATTGATCAACTGAATAGGTATGTGTCGTATCTTTGCTAAACTATTTTCGATCACAATGATCGATACTAGAATGTCATGTTTTTTTTTATGGGATGAAAATGAAATTTAGGTTAATCACAATTCTGTTCATTTATAAAGTAGGTTAAAAAAAATAGAAATAGGTATTCTTAAAAAGAGTAGGCGAGTTTGAGGGAGCGAGCGATATGCAAAGGTGCATTTAAATACACTTCGGCAACGATATCATAGATTTAAGCGGATTTCCTTGGACTCCGTCATATTCCTAGTTTACTTAGATTAAGAATACTTGTTTCTAAATTAAATTTAGTAGAAGTAATATGTGTAATCATCAATTTTTTTGTGAGTCTATGACTCGCATAAATCCTAATGGATTATTACCAAAATTAATTAACAATATTATATAAAAACATTCGGGCATATGTTAAAGAAAACACTAGTTATTATGAATACTTTAATATTTCTTGTTAGTTATTATTAATTTGTGATTTATTATAGTTTTGTTCGTATCTATTCAAATAAAGAATATTGAACAGAATTTGCAGACTTTAATTTCAATTCAAACATTATTATATTTAAGGTCGATTTTCAAGTGAATTTTTATTCTATCTCTAAAGCTAAAATAAATTAGTTATTATTTATACAACTTAGAATGGCAAACAAGCTGGCGGCCCACCTGATGGAAAGTGGTAACTGTCGCCTATAGATATGAGCAGTACCATGGACATAACAGAGTATACTGTTTCCCCCCCATGCGTTACCATTCTGAGGAGGAGCTATATCCCACCCTTCAAACCGAAACAGCCATGCAAACACAACTGCTTCACGCTAGAAACACGAATGGCACAGAGGTACCCAAGCAATCGACTTTTGTACAAAGTCTCCCTCTGGTGATCTACAATTATTAGTGGTCTACAACACAATACCTTCGATAAACTATCATTTAATTTTAAACCTATGATTGAAGCATGTTTTAGATGACTTTAGCATTCGTTCCTTTCTGCCTACCTCATAAACGATTTGGCACGTAGATAGTAGTTTCATTAAATGTATTACTCCGCGTCTTTATTCACAAAATCAGGATGAAATTTATTATAAATGTTACTTTTGGTTATTTTCTGTCTAAGGTACATTCTTTTTTCAACAAGTTTCTTTACAAACTTTGACATTTATAATTTTTTATCTTTCTGTATTCATGATTTATTGAAAATTCGTAAAAAAATACTATTGAAAATGCTTATATATATATATATATATATATATATATATATATATATATATATATATATATATATATATATATATATATATATTAAGTTAGAATATAAAATATTTTTATTTATTTATTAACCGACTTTATAAAATAAGGAAGTTCTCAGTTCGATTGTATTTTTTATGTTTGTTACTTACGTTATTTATGTATAAACCGATTTTGAAATTCTTTTTTTATCTGAATGGATATACTTTTAGATTGCTCCTATAGAAATTTTATCGAAATCGTCCCGATAGTCTAGTTTTTAAATAAAAATAGATTATTTTTTGCCACATTTGAAGCCTGTTTTTTTTTTTTTGTGGAACACAAATTATTATTACGTCACTTAAATTTCTACTCTATGTCTAAGATTAGAAAGGCTTAGTTTGTTTTCTTCTTTTTCACAATATTGGAAGACTGCTTAAATTTTCTAGCCAGTATTATGATTAAAGCGGTTGTAGCAACAAATACACCGATCAGATCGAGGTAGTACTTCTGGTAGCACGGCACGTGCAGCGCAGGCGAGCGGAGGTGTGCGGCGCCGCGCGTGCTCGCCACGTGCCGCACCCAGTGCACCAGCTCGCGGCCCGGCGACACCGGCCGGTCGTGGTATATGGCTGATATTTCTTTTGCTCTGATATTGTAGCTGAAAAGACAATTTGTATAAAATATCATCTCCATTTTAAAAATAGATAACCATAAGTGCACGGATAACAGGAGTTAGCTTAATCTTATCAATAATTATTATTTATCAGAAGGATATTGAAGGATATAGAAGTCATTTACTTCAATGCCTCTATCGTCTTCATGTTTCTGCTCTTGAAACTATGTTTACGTGACTATTTTGAATTGTGGAATATAGCAATGAAATTACAGGGTACAGTGGAGAAGCGGAAATGGATTGTTAGTAAAGGAATCTAAGAACCCCATTGCCAGTAATGTACCTTGTTAGATTCAGGTCTACGCGGTTCCCACTGGAAACCATCGTGCTTAATTTGTAACGAGTTAACTGATCTGCTTTAATCCTCACCTATCACCTTTTACTGGTGCCCCATCAGGGTATACCGTTAGCGCAAGTTGGGTTACTATTCAAATATCATGCATTAAAAAAAGCATTTTCCATGTCTTATAAGCTATAAAATATGCACTGCGAAAGTCTAAAAGTTAATATTACTATATTAATTTACTACATCAATAATGAAGTACCGCGTTTGTGATTTATTTTCATCCCAAAAGTTGACTGGTAGAGAATGCTACTAGCATTAAGTTCGCCTATTGTACCATATTTTCTATAAAGTTCTTTAAATAAATAATTTACCGTGGATTAGCCAACATTTCTTCTATAGCAATGATCAAGTCACTGGCAATATTCTCTGTCAGATCGACTCCAATCCCAAATCCTTTATCAACAGTAGACCTCATGTTTACGTACTGGTCGCCTAACACTGGTATTCCTATGATTGGTACACCAAAATGTATAGCTTCTGCAGTCGACAATTGTCCTCCGTGTGTTATGAATATTCGTAAATTGGGGTGTGCTGAAAGAATCAATTTTAATTATTTATTTAGGTATAGAAAGAGTCAACCCTTCCTTTTTCGTGGGTATTGTGAGAGGGGACTAGGGAAACTTAGAGATTGAGAGAGGGGCAGCAGTGTCCTTCTTAAAACATCACCAAGATCTAACTGAGGTTGCTAAACCGCCTGTCAAACGTACCAACTATTAACAAAATCCCCTCAACAAATAAATTGCCATAAGAAATAGTTTTGTTCCTTATAGCACACTATGGAGGAAGCCTATATTTAGGCAGTGGACAAATAACGGCTGAGATGATGACGATTTATTTATATGCTTTTGTATATTCACTTTTAATAGATATTAGATTATAATAAAAATGTACACAAGCGGATTGAACCCTTAAAGGGATTACTCAAGGGAACCATATTATTATTATCTGTGACTGTGTTGTTTTTTTTAACAAATAATAAACCTAGCTGACAAGCCAAATATTGCCAGTAATGTACCTTGTTAGATCCAGGTCTCCGCGGTTCCCACTGGAAACCATCGTGGTTAATTTGTAACGAGTTAACTGACCTGCTTTAATCCTCACCTATCATCTTTTTCTGGTGCCACAACAGATTAGTTATCGGGATAAAAAAAATATCCTATTTCTTCAGATGGGAGGAAAAAAAAATCATTTTTAAAATGTTTCATTAAAATCAGTTAAGCGGTTTCAGAGATTAGCGTCAACGAACATCGTGACCAGGATTTTTATTATTATATCAGAAGTTAACTGTCCACTATTGAACATAGGCCTTCCCATAATGAGAGTTAATAATAATCGTATATATACATATGTACGATTTTAGTATTTTTTTTTTATACAACTTAGAATGGCAAACAAGCTGACAAGTATGTTATGAAAAATGTATCTAAAATATTACCTAAAATGCCTTGTTGTGGCGCCCATTTAACGAGATGAACATTAGCAGGCAAATGTTCTAAATCTCCCTCAAATTTCCAGATTACGTCCTGTTTTAGTTTCGAGAACATAGCGAGCAATGAGCTCTTCATGTCGTCCGACATGTCGATACTTTTTAAATTCGATCCCATGCTAAAGTATATGACACCATGTTTAGCATTGTTCATGAGTTTTAATAAATCCTGGAATAAATAAATAAACTTTTATTATTAAAGACATTTTATGACATAAAATAATATTGTTACTTCGCCTGCAGTATTGATATACGCTGGCAGGGTATAAGTGTAGAAGAGTGATGATTCGTGAAGAACTCTCGGGTCAGGTGTCCCATCATGAAAAGAGTCCCATTAAGAAAAGAATCACCATGGGTACCGCGTGGAGGTCGACCTGACAGGTTATATTGCTATCAATGGCGGTTCCATTGATAGCAGTAAAATCTGTCATGTCTTTGTCCCAGCTTTTAACAATCCCTCCCCCTTTTGTTTAGGAATATAAATATAAATAATTTAAGAATTTGTTCTACAAAAAGATTCGACTTCGATCGTGGCAAAACAAGTTATTTTTATTTAAAAATTAAACTAATGAATTTATTTTGATAAAATTTCTATGGGATCAATTTGAAAGAATATCTTTTGAAATAAAAAGAAAGTATTTCAGGTCGGTTTATAAATTACGAAGTTATAAGGTAACCAAAAAAACCAACTGAATTGGGAACCTTTTTTTTTAAACCAGTTAAAATGTACTTACCGTCGGTAACGGCTGTACTTTCTCCTCAATGTGGTATCCACCGATATATTTGACATTTTGTGTTAGTCTGAACGGTGTTCCCATGGAGGGATGCGAGTTCAAGAGTACTAGAGATGCGTTGAACACTGTTTCGTCGTACGGGGGCATATTGATACCTCTTTTTTTCGCTATTGATGAATATACGTTATGATAAATTCGCCTTTCAAATAAACCGAAAATTACACTGGAAGGTATATTCAAATTAGAGAAAATGATTTTCTTTTAACTCACCTAACTTTATTATTTGATTAGTTGTTAAATAAAAGTTAGTTATAAAGTTCAAGTTTTAATTTCTGTAAATATATAATCTAATAGTTTAAGTAAAGAAATAAATAGAAGTATAAAAGGCGCTCTTATTGCTATGGCAATCTTTTACAGACAATCTTTGGTTGTCTTTGTCTTTGGTGGAGGAGTGAAATTATAGGGTAATAAATAAAGCACTTTAACACTCAGGAATGGGCAACCCATGAGAGATAGTATAAGTACCTATCACAAAACTGAAAACCTATACACAATTTCTCATAAAAAAGACTACTATTATGTACAAATGTAAATAAATGAACCTACAATCGATGGAGAAAGAAGGCTCTTGAGTGGTGACCCCGTACAGGCAAACGCAGTGTAGGACGACCCCTAGATGGAGTGACGACCCAAATGCATTACAGGCATCAGTGAGTGCAGGTGACTCAGGATCGTTCCTTATGTCAGTTAATGGGAGAGGCCTATTTTCAGCAGTATGTTTAATATTCTGTGATAAAAATTTATATAGGTAGATTGGAATATCGATTATTTATGTGCGTCTATAAATTTCCGATTAAATTGTTATCTAATATTTGTGTTATTAAATTATTAATGACGTAATGATTATGATAACTTGCTACTTACTATTTAATTATATATTTTTTCACTAACATATAGAGCTCCGCTATTCTCTCCCAAAATGAAAACGGGACTTTTCGGGTAGAAAATAAGTCCAAGTTGTATGCTGGGTTAGGAATTTCGTCTATTAACCTTAGTATTTGCCAGTGAGCTTCTGTAGAACCGATCCATATTAATGGACATTGAAATAGTGGCGCTATACTGAAAAATATTATTTTGTATGTAACACAGATAATAAAATAAATACTTATTAGACTAGTTTTTGCCCATAACTTTATACTTACGCTATATTTTTACGCTATTTTTTTTAAGTTGGACCTTCAGGAACACATTTGTAAATACCGCATTTTGGAACAGTAAGTAGTTTATGCGCGATTTCAAAATAAACAAATTTAAAACAAACAAATAAATTTCTGAAAATGGTTCTCTTAATAGGAGCAATAAAAACCCACAAATTCTTATATTAATTTTTTTTAAATATCTTCCATGTACAAACTGCGTCTATTCACACCTTTATTATATTAGTAATAAAGAGTGCGACATAAGATACATCTTACGTGAAAAGTCAATTTTTAATATTATTAATTTGTGAATTTTATTTGAATATTAGAATAGTATAAAGAAGATAAAATAAATAAATTATATATATATATCTCTGTTTCAATGAACAGTTTCATTTAAAAATCTTAACTAGTGTTTATGTTGTAGTCAATAAGCATAAAATTTTTAATAGTTAAATATAATTTAACTATTAAAAATGTGATCATAAGAAAAGTATTTTCAAGCAAAATAACAAAATTCCGAACAATATAGTTTGCTAAATCATAGGGAATGGCAGAAATCGATACCTATTACTATAGCTTAAAAAATGCTGTATAGCCCGGCATAGAAAGAGCCACCCCTTCCTTTCCTGTGGATGATGTGAGAGGCGACTAAGGAAACTTAATGATCGAGGGATGGGCAGTAACGTCCCTCTTAAAACATCACCAAAGCCTAACTGCAATTGTCAACCCCACCTGCCAAGCGTAGCAACTACTTACAAAACCGACTTATGGGGGAGGCCTATTGTCAGCAGTGGACGTTTAACCATTGATATGGCATACCTACTAATATAATAAAGCCGAAAGTTTTAAATGCGCTAACCTCTGTACTTACCAGTTTGACTTAGAAATCATAAAATAAAAGAAATCAATAAAATAGATGCCTACATATATAATATAAATAAATATTTAACTAAAAATAAATAAATAAATATAAACCAACTTACCCAGCAATAGCATCGAAGAAGAACCATTCCAACAAAACCACATCAAATTTTTGTTTAGGGTCAGACAAGAACTCTGTTACATTGTAATCCTCTAGAAATGATTTGTGATACATATATGTAAAATATGAAAAGACAATGCTGTCTCCCCAATTTCCTTTGCCCACTAATTGCTTGATTTTTATCCTCTCATCTAAGAAAAAATGTCAATATAAATTTAAGAGTAGGAATATGTAATTACTCATCTCAGAGTAAATTAATTCGTCGATTGCTTAGAACAAATTTTCACTGAAAAAATAAAACTAGATAGATACCTTTATATTGTTCTTCAATTCTATTTTTTAAAGGAGCAACGCTGACCTCCGTCAAGTTGGGATTTGTTCTTCCTTCGGGAAATGACGTAATATAAACGACCTGAAAAAGAAACGGTTTTAAACTCAGCTAAAACGATAAGATAATTTAAAAATCTTTTGAAGTCGAAATGATAATTATTATAAAGTTATTTATTACTAAATCTCTCCCTCGACTTTGCTCATATGTGGCAGTATATTAAATATCACATATGTTAAATTGAGACGTAAACTACTCATGTCCGAAATTACATTAAAAGCCGATCAGCTATTTAAGCGTGATTCAGTATCAATTATATGAACATTTTTACAGACATAAAAAATAAATATAATATATAATAATTGAAATTATGATATAATTATATTTTTTATAATACTAGAATATTTTATAAAAGATAGAGAATGTAAAGAGTAACGAAACAGTATGATCTTACCTCATGGCCAGCAGCCAATAAATGCTTCACCACACCTTTGCCCAGCAAGCTGTGACTTGGCGATGGCAGTGGGAACGACACTAAGATCCTTAGGGCTTCGTTAGTTGATAAAAAAGATAATAAAGCCAAATATATACAAGTTTTTTGTTTCGCCAACATCTGTAATGAGAATATAATTATTAAAAAAGAAATAAAATTAAAATTAAACGTATATAAAAATGCAAATAAATTATTGTTTGCTTGTCCTACGTCCAAAAAATTACCCGTTTCGAGAAAAAATAGATTATATCTCTATATGCTTCTATCTACATCATTAGAAATTACAGTCGTGAGTGCAACAATTTTCTATTTTTACAAATTTATATAACAAAAGTTTAAATATAATAAATAAAAGTTTATATATTTTTATTTCCTTTTATCATAATTAATTTCCCGTTACATATATAAACATCGAATAAAAAAATTTACATAAATTTAAAAAAATATCACTATGTAACAATCATTTAAATTAAATAGTCGGCAAATAAAGTGCAAATTTGAGTCATCATTCAACACTTACCTTTAATCAACTTTATTTAAAAATCGCGCGTGATTATTCGTCAATAAATATATAATTAATAATAAACAGGTCTGTTCATTATATAACAAATTTAACACCAATATGTCTGTTCTTGAAGTTTGAACACTTAAATACACTTCTTAAGGTATTATTTATTTAACAACATCGCTCCTCAACTACTGAGAAGCGGGTACACGCTTGAACGGTTTCCACTGCAGTGTACTGTGGGTGTGTGTAATTTGTTCGTAATACTATAGTTATTCATATCCTTATGCAATAACTTTAATAATTTTCTGCGGTTTTCCCTGCACAGAATCCGATGTAAAAAGTTCATTTAATTATTTACATTCTTGTGCTCTTTGGTAGCCAGTACTGACCCAAATATAAATTTATGTGCCCACTGGTAAACATAGGCTTTCCCCATAGATTGGGAAGTTATGCCAATAGTTGCCACGCTTGGCAAGCGGGTTGACAACCACAGTTAGGTTTGATGATGTTTTGAGAAGAATGCCGCTGTCCATCTCTCGTCCATTAAGTTTCCTTAGTCGCCTCTTATGACACCCACGGGAAAGTAAAGGATGGTCCACTCTTCACCAGGAGACCACACGGCATACGGTTAAGTGAATACTTAACTAAAGGAAAATAAATTTGTATGACCGACGCATGAATGGCAGTGCATTATTATGCAAATATTAATGTTACTACTTATATTACTTATAGTCTCCTTGGACTAGGTGCTTCCCCATACTGATGACGATACGTCAGCAATGATTTTACACGTTTATACTGTTCTTAGTTGAATAATACAACAGTTTATTAAATCTTTATACATACATACTTCAATAAAACACATATTACTTATTATAAATCACGAGGTACATCCAAATTAAAAATAATTGATCTTTAATTACCACGCACGACTTCTTACAAGTATGGCGTTTTATTTCGGCTTTTCTTCACTTGTACTAGGCTGTTGCGCTTAATTTTTCATTTCTTATTTATTTATACTTTAGTGTTGTCTATGCACGAACTAATGAGTTCCGACCAAAATGTAACATTTGTATGATATTCTGTAAATGACTAAATAAATTTAAGAAACTCTATTTAACATAAGACTAGTTATACCTACCCTATTTATAGCAAATAAATTTATTATTATACTTACACACTAATAATACATACAAAAATATGACAGTGGAAAGCAAATGTACTCGTACAAAAACAAGCTTAAGCTTAACAGCTTTCTGCAGTTATTTTCTAGTAAACCCAAAATGGAAAGGAACATGAGGGTCAGCGGGTAGAGCGGTGAACAATACTGTCATAATTTACAAACAATAAAGAAATAGACATATTTACGTTTATACATTGCCAATTATATACACATCACATACATCTTACATCATCATTCTGACATCTTAATAATGAGAAGGCATGGCAGGTAAAAAATAGGTATAAATTATTAACTTTGTACCTAATTTTTCTTTTGAATATTTTTGAAGTGGGTAAAATATATATAGGTATTTGTAATATGTATGTTCTAATAATAGCTACTTAGCTGATATGCTATAACTAATCTTATCTCGAAACAATAGGATTTAAAAACTGTGTATATGTTGCAGTCAAAACTCTTAACCAGTCAGAAGAACTATTGACTAGCATAATCAGTCAAAAGTAGTTTTGATTGTAAGCTTTAGTCAACAATACTTTTGACTAAAATAACAGTTAAAAGTATCTAACCTAACTTAACCGTAAATTTGCGGGGGGAAATGGATTGTTAGTAATGGAGTCTAACGAACCCATTGCTAACAATACACCCTATCAGGTCGACCTCCACGTGGTTCCCCCTGGAAACCATCGTGAACAATTCTTGAATTCGTCACGATGGGCTAACTGACCTGCTTCATCCTCACCTATAATCCCTCACTGGTGCCTCGCGGGCGGGGTTACCATTCCATTATCACCCATTAAAAAAAAACCGTAAATTTGCAGTTAAAAGTACTAATAACCAATAATTTTCAGTTAAAACCACTTTTGAACAACCTGTTTAGACAAAAGTACTTTTGATTGATTTTGCTAGTCAATAGTACTTTTGACTGGTTAAGAGTTTTGATATATTGATGATACGTTGTAGTGACAACCTCTCCCCAGTGTAGGTATCTGCTACACTAAGTTGAGGGGATTGTTACTAATGAAGACTGGTGGTCCATTTCCACTAACTATGCCCTATAAGGTCTAAGAGTGATCTGCAGGTAAATCTGTTATTATGAGCCAATTGACTTGACTTGATTCTCACCTATCTTTCACTGATACTCCATCAACGTATCTACATCGATAACGAGGTCTGTCATTAAGCGTAAGTTATCATTCAATTAGCTAACAAGGCAAACGCTATTTTGCCTTCTATCGTAGCCTATCGAATTGTATATAAAAAATTCTAAATCGGTTTAGAACTGATGGAACTACGAGATAAGAAACATAAAACAAATACAACCGAAATGAGAGTGTATTTCTTTTTAAGTCGATTGATTATGTTAAAAATAAATTGTTATTAAAAAACAATTGTTCTATATGTAAATACAAAAATGCACGTGACCAACGATAATAACTTTGTTTTATTATAGCGTTACATGTAGTGTAAGTAGGTCATACTTTCAACCGTGAAGCAGTTGTGTTTGCATGGCTGTGTTTCGGTTTGAAGGGTGGGATATGAAATGAATTTACTGGGTACAGAGGAATAACACCTGAGTCCTCAGGAATGGCAACGCATGGGGAGTATCATGAGCGAAACAGTATACTCTGTTATGTCAATGGTACTGCTCATGTCTATAGGCGACGGTTACCACTTTCCATCAGGTGGACCGTCAGCTTGTTTGCCATTCTAAGTTGTATGAAAAAAAACGTACATAAATTTATTGTAATAAACATTATGTTTATTGCACAGAAAATCGTTTGCTGAAATCTTACCTACTTATCAACAGATAAAAATGATAATTTACGTAATTTAATCCAAATATTACTTAGTATTATGAAGTAAATAGTACTGATTGTGCCAGTGTAGTTAATAGTTTGTTTTTGTAATTTGAGCAAGTTTTGTGTCGAATTTATGTTGATAAGGAAAAAGTGACGTCATCTGTCTCTTATGTACATAGTTTTTTTTTTTTTTAATGGGTAATAATGGAATGGTAACCCCGCTTACGCTATAAAGCAGAGGGCCTACCATGAAGTGTTTTCCGAAACTTCGGAGCCATAAGAAACACAAATTTGATGTTAAAATTACATAATACATGCCGTTTGGAAATATTAAAAATGTTAAAATATTGTTCTTTTGGACTTTTATGATAGGATGTATGACGAACGAAATGTTAAATTCCATTTATTGATCCGATTTTGGTATAAACAAAAACACAAAATTGAATTCGAAATTTCGGAATTTCATTTCATGGTAGACCCGCAGGTCAGTTAGCCCATCGTGACGAATTCCACTAGAATTAACCACGATGGTTTACAAGGGGAACCGCGTGGAGGTCGACCTGATAGGGTGTATTGCTAGCAATGGATTCATTAGACCCGATTACTAACAATGCATAACCTTCTCTCTAAGTATGTACATAGTTATGATTTTATTTCAAAGTTAAAATATTGTTTGAAAACATATAATTAGGGGGGGGGGGAAGGGATTGTTAGTAATGGAGACTGAGAATCCCATTGCTAGCAATATACCCAACCAGGTCGACCTCCACGCGGTTCTCCCTGGAAACTATCATAGTTAATTCCTGATGAATTCATCATGATGGGCTAACTGGCCTGTTTTTATTCTCATCGATCACCCTTCACTGGTGCCCCGCCAGCGTATCCCGTTAGCGCAGGCGGAGTTACCATACTATTTTCACCCATCAAAAAAAAATATAGAATTAATCAGACTCGACCCAAATACTGCTGGGAGTAAAGCTTGAAAGAAAAAAATTTGTTTATATAAAGTATAAGTGCGTATATATAACAAATATTCTTATAGGGAAAGGCATTGTTAGTAACGTCTAAAGGTCTAATGGCTCCATTGCTAGCAATATACCCTATCAGGTCGGCCTCCACGCGGTTCTGAGTTCGGAACTATCATCTTAAATTCTAAGTCTATTTATCACAATGTCTTTTTATCCTCACCTATCATTCCTCACTGGTGCCTCACCAGCGTATACCGATAGCGCAGGCGAGATTACCATTCCATTATTATCCAATAAAAAAAAATTGTTACAAATATTACAAATGTGAAAATGAGTTTGTTTATTGATTTGAGACCTTATAATGCCTTAACGGCTTAATTAATCATTATGAAACTTGGTATACACGTAGCATAGGAGAAGAATATAGACTATTTTTTATACCGGTCAGTAAATATATACCGGTCACACAAGCGAAGTCATATGTATTTTTTTTAATACAACTTAGAATGACAAACAAGCTGACGGCCCACCTGATGGAAAGGTTGGTTGATTGACCACCTGATTGGTTTCTACTATTGAACATCATTGTTTTATGGTCGTGTTAATTCATTGTTTGTTTACATTTTCATTAATTACTATCGAAACCAAACTATAAGTTTTTTTTAATAACACTTATATTAACTGAACCAATAAATGTTGTTTTGCCTCCTACCGGATATAATTTTTTTTATCGGGATAAAAAATATTATATGTATTTTAAAATAAGAAGAAAAAACAAAATCAAATTGATTATTTATCCTATTAACACACGTATAATAAATGGGAAAGTTTATAACGATGAATGGATGGTTGAATGAAGCATAAAGTACTCAATTGATTTCAATTAAAATTTGCTACTTTTTCTTTGATGGGTGAAAATGGAATGGTAACCCCGCCTGCGCTAATGGGATACGCCGGCGGAGCACCAGTGAAGGGTGATAGATGAGAATGAAAACAGGCCAATTAGCCCATCATGGTGAATTCATCAGGAATTAACCATGATAGTTTCCAGGGGGAACCGCGAGGAGGTCGACCTGTTTGGGTATATTGCTAGCAATGGGATTCTTAGTCTCCATTACTAACAATCCCTTTCCCCCCCAAAATTTGCTACTGACGTACGTTATATTCCAATCTAGCGGGCAAAATTGCGGGATACAGCTAGTATATTAATATGGCCATTTTCATCTTATTAGTCGGAATAATTACGTACTAGTAGGCCACGATTATGTCTATTTTTCAATTCACATTTTTTTGTGTACAAAATTAATGAAAATGATATTATAATAACGCTATCTCGCGACTGCATTGTAATCTTTTAATATTAATTTGTAGCAAATTGGTATAGTAGATTAGTTGGTAATAAGTAAAAATAATACAAACAATTTTTGCATTAATGTTATTTAAGAATTTACGTTTTTATTTTCAGAAAATGTTACGACACGCGTCCGCTGTTTTTGTAATTTTCATATTGCAAATGTGTGATGCGTACAGAATTTTGCTTTTATTTCCAATGCCTGGTTTAAGTCACAATATCCTGGGGGAAAATATGGCTAGACATTTACTAAATGCTGGTCACGAGGTACATACATATTACTTGATTTGAAGAATGTATATTTTATGAAATAACATATTTACTTTATTTAGCAACTACCTCTTATTTATTTATTTATTTATTTATTTTTACTATAAAAATCAAGATAACCAACAAGCGTACCAAAAACCATAAATTTTTTTTGTTATTTTTGTTTATTTAATGACTTTGACGTAACATTTTAATATATTTATATTGTTTTAATTTTTAGGTTATTTTTGTAACACCATTCATTAGTAAAAATTCTCATCCGAATTTGACTCAGATCGACGTCAGTGAAAATTTAAATGTTCAATCCCGTAAGTATTATTGTATTTTTCTACATATTTCTGTCTCTTTCTAATTTAATACTTTTATTTAACAAAATATTACGATAGAATGCGTTTATTATGGTTTGATATATATATCTAAGACAATAACATCTAGACAATAACGGGCCAATGTCCAGTAAACAAACATTTATATACAATAGTAGCCACAGACAGCCCTCTATGTCGAAGCTGTTTTGACGCCGAAGAAACGGCTGTTCACGTAATCCTGGAATGTGAAACTCCTCTCAACGTTTAGAAATCCTCGGAACAGTGAGGTCGCTCCGTAGAACCTTGTGAAGATCCCAGGAAGCTTTTGTGCTTCTGGGCGGAGCTGGGCTGGCTGTACTAGCCATAACTCATATGCACAATGGCCCAAATAAGAGGCTAAGCGCGAAAAATATATTAGGTTTACATTACATTACTCTCTATCTATGCTAAGGTCTTTCTTTGATACACTCCTAAATCATACAAATTAAAACAGTTTAATTATTCTTCTTCATTTTAACAACAATTTTCTGATTTAGATCTATACAATATACAGTCAATTTTAGACAATACTAGTCACCTAAGATCTCCTATAACAATGTTTAATTATATGGCCGAACTGGCATATCGGACATTAGAGAACTCCGATGTGGCCGAGTTGTTTAAGGACACAAATCAAAAGTTTGATGTAGTGATAGCTGAATGGATGTTCAGCGATATCTACGCTGGGTAAGTAAAGTCCAGAAATGGGAAATTACATGGCCAATTTAATTAATTTGAAAAAAATGGAATTTTTTAACTTGACTATACTTTTTGTGTAGTCTTTTAAATTTTATTGTTATAATAAAATCATATCAAGACTGTGTTTATACATCTAAGATATTTAAGAAAAAATAATATGAGGAACTATATTATAACAATATTATATCTTAATAAGATTAGTTAAGTAAATAAATAAGGCCAAAAAAATAATTTTTAGAAATTTTATGTCTGTGTCTTACATTACGCAAAATATACTCTACCAAATTGGATGCGGTTTTCACAGTTGTATTTCTGAAGGTCTAACTTAAATTCCGACGCATGAATATCGTAATACGCTATCTAGAAGTGGTCTGCGTTATAGGTTTTTTTGCTACTGAAACCATGCGTATAAAGCAGTGGACAAAAAGCTAAAAAATAAAATTAAAATAAAGCTAAATAAATATTTTTCAAAATAATAAAAATCACGCGGTTAGGGTTATAGCTAAATCCAAGTTTAATGTAGGGAAAAATACTTTTTTTGGTAGAGCAGAAGCCATAGTTAACTAACTTTGAAAAACGAATCTGTCTAATTTTCTTGAGACATTTCCTTTTAAGGTAGAGTGTTGCCCATCAATGCCCTTCCCTAGCAACAACCATACACGCCTAACATCTTTAGGAATTTTCAAGAGGACTAAAAAGAAAAATCGTCTACATGCCCACACAGTATATTTTGTTATGTCCATGGTTCATGATTTATAGATATCTTAAAACTATATAACCCTCAAGATGAGTGACAAACAGATCTATAAATAGATAAGTACGGGTTTGTTAATGAATGCATTAATGGAAGCTTTCATAGTCTCTCTGGTCTGTGACACTGTTGTCTATAAACAATCATGACAATTTACCAAATATTTCTACATAATATGGATGAAAAACCACAACAACAACTGTCGATAGATGTCTCTATTAGTATTACTATTGTAATGCCCCCAATCTCCGACTGTCATTTTGTTAACGCACGTTTTGCGTTCGGCACTCAAACGGTTAACATTAGACTCCGAGCAAACTTGTAATAATTTGCCTGATGGTTAAACACGTATCCCAAAACTTGCGTGAACAAAATGGCAGTTGGATGTTAATGGCTATTAGCCATAGAAGGTTCTAATAGTACTGTAATGTGCATATATATTTTTTTATTTAAAAAATTGTTTTAACTGTCTATTAATTATATTCTTTTGTAGAGAACAATGAAAAGTGTCTAAATCTGTTTGTCTTTTTAGGGTAGCAACTTTATACGATTGTCCGTTAATTTGGGTGTCTACTATGGAGCCCCATATGATGTCTCTGTCTCTAGTGGATGAACCAACAAATCCGTCATACACGGCAGACCTTGCGTCCAGTGCTATACCGCCATTTTCTTTCCTGGAGCGAGTGGAAGGCTTATTTAGTCAGATTTTAGTAAGGATTTTCCAGACTTTGTAAGTATATCTTAGAAAAAAAAACTTATTAACCTTATCAGTACCTATCTATACATATAAAATTGTTAATACTATCTGTCTATCACACATAACCAAAACTACTAAGAAAGCTGAAATTTAGAACATAGGTTTACTTCACCGTAAGTGTCCGCAAATTTTTGAAAATTAAAACTTAAATGGAAATAACACTCGCATGCAAAGCTGTGGCCAACTTCTAGTAGATTTCTATATAAAACCTTAATGTATGTTTTTGAATTTGTTATGCCAGTGTACCTGAATTTTAACAGATTTGGGCTATCCAATCATAAGACACAGTTTGGCCAGCAAGGATCTATTATTCATTGGGAACAAAAACTAAATAGTTGTATAGATATGTAAAATACCGTTAACAAACTAAACTGAATGGCGGCAGTAAGCATCCATATTGGACTCTGGTATGCTCAGAGAAATACGAGTATCCAGTGTTTGATTTTTCACGTATAGCCGATGATGACAATTTCAGAAAGATGATGTTAGGTAAATCAACGACCTGAAATCTTTATTTATGTTTTTAGCTATCTCAATGGGAAATATGAGACAGATTATAAAAGAATATTTACACCGTATTTGATTCAACGAGGGAAAGCTGTACCTTCATTTTATGATGTGGTGTCCAACGCGTCTCTAGTTCTAAGCAATTCGCACGTGTCTATTGGTCAAGCTATAAGGTTACCGCAGAATTACATACCAATTGGCGGATATCATGTGAATGAAGATGTGAAGCTATTACCAGCCGTACGTTATGTTGATGAAACATTTTCTTATTTTTTGTAACAATTTCTTGCATAGACAAATTTATAAACAATCATACAGCCCGCCTGATAATAGATTGTGACTGTAGCTGTTACATATACGCGTTGCTAACCCTGAAGAAAATGTGGTACGGACTTTTAGACAACCCTATGCTGTAGTCTCTATGAAAAAACTTATTGGATTTATACCCAAATGGTCTCAAGCCTTATGAACTTTGCAACGTGCATGATGCATGTTACCGCTTCTATTATTTATATTCTATAGATTTTATCAAATTACCAATTTAATTATTAGCAACAAACTCTTTCTATTACTAATTTTACGTTACGTTTACAAGATGATATTGGGTACATTATTATTCCAATCTATTATTTTTAAATAAGAATCATGTTTTTTTTTTATACAACTTAGAATGGCAAACAAGTTGACGGCCCACCTGATGGAAAGTGGTAACTGTCGTCTATAGACAAAGCAGTACCATGGACATAACAGAATATACTGTTTCGCCCATGATACCCCCCATGCGTTGCCATGCCTGAGGACTCAGGTGTTATTCCTCTGTACCCTGTAAATTCACGCCATATCCCACCCTTCAAACCGAAACATAGCCATGCAAACACAATTGCTTCACGGTTGAAACACGAATGGGACAGAGATACCCAAGCAATCGACTTTTGTACAAAGTCTCCCTCATGTAGAGCATGATACTTACTGTTTTGTTGTAGTATAACTAATATAAATATATATTACATTTATACTACTAGTTTCCTAATATAAATTTGGTATTTGCTCAATCTTAAATTTTCACATCACAAAATAAACATAATACTAAGATTTTTTACAAATGTAACAACTTGATAATGACAAATCTAACATAAATTAACTACAATTAATAAACTGATTTTTTTTTATAGGATCTTAAACAATTGTTGGATAATGCAAAAAATGGCCTTATCTACTTCAGCCTGGGAACGAACGTCAAGAGTAAAGATCTACCGAGCGTAATAAAACAAGGCTTGTTAGGTGTATTCGCTAGTCTGAAACAGACGGTACTATGGAAATTTGAGGAGAAACTACCTAACGTGCCGTCAAACGTTCGTATTGTTAATTGGGCCCCGCAGCAAAGTATTTTAGGTACCTAAGTTTATTTATTTATCTTTTTTCTTATTTGCTTACTAATATTATAAATGTAAAAGGAAATTTATTTCTCATTTAGAGCCTTTACAGCGTAACCAATTACTATGAAATTTGATAAACGTATACTATATGTATAGGCCTATATAGTGGGCATGTAGTCCCAGCAAAGAATGGGTCACCCCTTCCTTTACCGTAGCGAGATGGTGTACCTTTAAAACGCAACTAGAGAAACTTAATGGTCGAGAAATGGCCAGCAGCGTCTTTCTTAAAACACCACCAAAACTTGACTGCGGTTGCCAACTCGCCTGCCAATCATGATAACTACTGGTAAACTCCCTCAAGGGAAGGCTTATTTCAAGTAACCTGTTATGATACCTATGGTATGGTATTCTCATGCTGAAACACAGTCATGTAAGTACAGCTACTTGGGTGCAGAGAGGGGAAAGAGATTGTTAGTAACGGAGTGTAAAAGTTTCATTGCTAGATATGTACCTTATCAGGTCGACTTCCACGCAGTTCCTCCTGAAAACCATAATGGTTCCTTATGAAGAGTCAACTGACCTACTTTCCTTATCACCTATAATGTCTCACTGGTGGCTCGCTAACATATATTGATAATACACAAGGTTACTGTTCGATTCGTTCAATTTGCACCTATATCATTTCTAATATAAAAAAAAATTAGCGCCAGAAATATGTAACAGACAGCAGTGACAGACAACTTTTGTACTAAATCTTGCTTTGGTAAATGGAATATTTATAAAAATTTCAGCTCATCCGAATTGCGTTCTGTTTATCACTCACGGTGGTTTACTTTCTACGACCGAAGCCATCCATTTTGGAAAGCCTGTGATAGGGATCCCGGCTTTTGGTGATCAGTTTGTGAACATTGACAGGGCTGTAAAGAAGGGATATGCTAAAAGAGTAGATCTGTCCTACTTTATGGTTAAGGAACTCAAGCGTGCTATTATTGACGTTCTCAATGATCCTAGGTAAGTATGATTACAACTTATGAATCTTCCGTTGCTTGCTTATTAGGTTTTGCTCCATGAAATCAGCACCTTAATTATTGTGACAATATGGAACTAACATGGGAGCAAACTTTATCAACAACAAAAACATTATCATCATTATTATCCTGCCCTTATCACTATTAGAAGTCGATGTAATGTGTTTTTACTCATATCAGTCAAGGTTTTAGCTTTGCTTTGATCGCAAACCGATCTGCCGCTTACTTGATGTTATCTCTCCTTGGGGACTTAAAAACAATTATCAAAAATAGGTTCGAATTAGTGAAAAATATTGTAAATGGCGTAAAATAAAAAAAAATATAAACGAATTGAAAACCTTCCACTATTTAAAGTTTAACTAACTTAAGAGAGAAAAAACTCTTATAAAACTCTTTCAGCCAATGCAGTATTTTGTGTTTCTTTTTTTGTTGCGACAATATCTCAATTTGTAAATAAAAAACACTGTAATAGTTGAAATAGGTTTTAGTTTTTATAAATATGAGGGTAGTTTTTAAATATGAGGGTAGTTTTTAAATGACCATTTTCGTTGGTACAAAAAAGGTATAGATGCAATTTGATAAAAAAACTAACATTTACAGGTACAAAAATAAGGCAAAGGAGCTGTCAGCCATATACCACGACCGGCCGGTGTCGCCGGGCCGCGAGCTGGTGCACTGGGTGCGGCACGTGGCGAGCACGCACGGCGCCGCACACCTCCGCTCGCCCGCGCTGCACGTGCCGTGCTACCAGAAGTACTACTTGGATCTGGCAGCACTTATTATAGCTATTGTAATAGCTGTTAAACAACTTATTAAATGTTTGTTCTGTTCCAACAAGAGAAGTACAAAGAAGAAAAGAGATTAAATAAATTTATAATTTCCTATCTCGATCATTATTCAAATTTAAATCATCTTTGTACAAATAACATAGACTTGTTTACAAATACTTTTAAATCGTATTTTTTTTTAAATCTACTGCACAGTTCTGAAAGTTATCTGTTGAGAAGAGCCTGCAAAAAATTCAACGCTTACTCTTTTAAATCTTTATAACAATATGTATATATATTTAAACGTACTATGCCTCAAAATTACATGGTCATTAAAAAGCCTGTTTATTTATTTTTTGCATAAATAAAATGCTTATTTAAATAGTCAAACTGTAGGATATTGAGGATAGGCTTCTCTTATGAGGAAGAGAAGTATTTTAGTCCTCAGTAACTTCAACGCATTTTTTTTATACAGCTTAGAATTGCAAACAAGCTGACGGCCCATCTGATGGAAAGTGGTAACCGTCGCCTATAGACATGAGCAGTACCATGGACATAACAGAGTGTACTGTTTCGCCCATGATGCCCCCCATGTGGGTTACATGCGAGCTTTGATGCTGTTCATGTCTATAAGAGAGTTGGTACTAATTTTCATCATCATTATCATATCAGCCATTAACTGTCTGCTGAACATAAGCTTCTTCTTGAGGGGTTTTTGCAGTAGTTACCACGATTTTTTAAATTAATTTTCATAAACTTGTTGGCAATTCCATGTCAGATAAAAATATTCTGAAGCAATATTTTTTTATATTGTTTAAAACTATTAAAAAGACCTATATTTTTTTTAATGGATGATAATGGAATGGTAACCCCACCCGCGCTATCGGTATACACCAGCGGGGCACCAGTGAGGGATGATAGGTGAGGATGAAGCAGGTCAGTTAGCCCATCGTGACGAATTCAACAAGAATTGTTCACGATGGTTTCCAGGGGGAACCACGTGGAGGTCGACCTAATAAGGTATATTGCTAGCAATGGGGCTGTCAAACTCCATTGCTAACAATCCTTTTCCCCCTAAAAGAAAGACCTATAGTATTGGTGTATATAGGAAACATTTATACTACTATCAGATAATTGACCCGTGGCCGTGACTTCAATGACCTAACATGTATATTTGGCTACATTAGCCATTGTCCACCACATCACATAAAAACCATGAACATATTTTGAGTATATTTTGAGATAACAATAAATAAATCTTGCTTGAAATATTCATAATAATAAAACCAACGGCCCATTTAACAGACAGCAGTTACCATTGTAACACACAGTACACAATAATATCCAGAGAATTTCGACTTTATATTTATTTAAGTTTTAGCCACTTTTTCGAGCTAAATTCTTATTTGAACAGAAAAAGATGACTTTTTTTATGTCTGTCACTCTTACGTTAAGGTCTAATTTTTAGGATGTATAATTTAGTAGAAATATAAACAATCGTCAGTTACGTAATTAGAGGGGCGGAGGGGTGAACGTGTCAATTTCTGAATCATCTGGCACCCAACTCAGGATCAATTGCGGAGCTTTCAGCTATAAGCAAAAGGTGTCTGACGTTTCCTGGGAAATGATCTTCAAGACCCCAATGATATCTGGCAATGCTAGGTCTATCATTATCATCTCATCCATTATTATTTATTTTTATACAACTTAGAATGGCAAACAAGCTGACGGCCCACCTGAAGGAAAGTGGTAACCGTCGCCTATAGACATGAGCAGTACCATGGACATAACACAATATACTGTTTCGCCCATGATACCCCCCATGCGTTGCCATTCCTGAGGACTCAGGTGTTATTCCTCTGTACCCAGTAAATTCACGTCATATCCCACTCTTCAAACCGAAACTTACTTAATTTTGATATGCGTTCCGCTACAGTTCATCGACGAAAACCAAGGCCAAACCAACAGATGGCTATTGTTCATTAACCTTGATTTACCTCTATTCATTAGATACGACTAACAATCACCAGAGCGGCATATTAACGGTCGTTTTAAGGGGGAAAGGGATTGTTAGTAATGAAGACTGAGAATCCCATTGCTAATAATATACCCAACCAGGTCGACCTCCTCGCGGTTCCCCCTGGAAACTATCATGGTTAATTCCTGATGAATTCATCATGATGGGCTAACTGGCCTGTTTTCATTCTCATCTATCACCCTTCACTGGTGCTCCGCCAGCGTATTCCGTTAGCGTAGGCGGGGTTACCATACCATTTTCACCCAGCAAAAAAAAACGGTCGTTTTAATATTTTTTACTTCCTATCAGGTTGATTTCGTGGTTAACTTCTGGTTAATCATAATGAGCCATCTATCTTGATTTCATCCTCATTTATCATTGTTCATTGTCGGCTGAGTAATACTACTTGTTTCATATCTCATTTATTATATATATTATATATATATATATATATATATATATATATATATATATATATATATATATATATATATTGGCAACATTAGCAACGAAGATCTGTTACTGAACAACACCAACATGTCTTCTTCATATATTATAATATAATAAATGTTTTTTTTTCTTTATATCGGACTTATTTAATAATTGTTCCCTATCGCATATATCAGCTATCAGAGACCACTTCTTTTTTATCAGATTGCTGCTTAACAGCTCCACCAATCTTACCTTAATACCAAAAGTCAAACAAACAATTTTACCAGAGGGAGACTTTGTACAAAAGTCGATTGCTTGGGTACCTCTGTCTCATTCGTGTTTCAATCGTGAAGCAGCTGTGTTTGCATGGCTGTGTTTCGGTTTGAAGGGTGGGATATGGCGTGAATTTACTGGGTACAGAGGAATAACACCTGAGTCCTCAGGAATGGCAATGCATGGGGGTATCGTGGGCGAAACAGTATACTCTGTTATGTCCATGGTACCACTGTCCACTTTCCATCAGGTGGGCCGTTAGGTTGCCATTTTAAGTTGTATAAAAAGAACAAGCCCACTTTCCCATTTATAATTATTAATAAGGATAGGAAGGAGTTAATCATCATTATATCAGCCTTTAATAGTCCACTGCTGAACATAGATCTCCCACATAGACTATTATTAAGTCTTGAACTATAATCTGAAGGCCACTTCCCATGGTATTTGCCAATAATTTCACGTTTAGCAGGCGGGTTTGCAGTCTGGCTTTGGTGGTGTTTTAATAGGGACGCTGCTGCTCTCTTGACTATTAAGTTAGTCGCCTCTAACGACACTCATAGGAAAGGAAGGCGTGGCCCATTCTATACCGGGATCACACGGCATTTTATATATAAATTGAAACATTCTATAAGTATAAACAACTTTTTAGATAACATACATAACAGGGTTTCCTTTGGAAAATGAAGACGAAACAAAACTGCGACAAATAAACATAAAGAGCAACTTTGACGCATTTCCAGGTGAGTTCTTGAAATAGTCTATTATTTAAATTTTTCTACATTATCATATCAGCCGTTGTTTATTGCTAAACATAAGTCTATTAGGGGGTTTTGCCAGTAGTTCTCACGCTTGGCATGCGGGTTGGCAACCGCAGTTAGGCTCTGGTAATGTTTATAGAGGGACGCTGCTGACCATCTGTCTACCATTAAGTTCCCTTAGTTGCCTCTTACGACACCCATAGGAAAGTAAGGGGTGGCCTATTCTATGTTGGGCCACAAGGCAAATTTGCTACATACAAAAGGTGCGCGTAGCAAACGAAAATAGGTATTTTAATTTAAGAAAAACAAATTACACAAATAAATCTTATTTATGTAGTTTTTTATTATTATTATTATATATAGCAGCAGTATTTCCGAACCGATACAACATCATAACTTTCAAAAAAATAGCACATTCTTTTTTTAAAAGGTTGGCAGCACACTTGCGACTCCTTTGGTGTTGAAGGTGCTAATGGGCGACGGTAGTCACTTACCATTTGGTGAAGCCCATCCCTGTGTTCTAAAAATTAAATAATAAATATACTCACGACACGACTATATTCCCTAACGAGTTAGACAGAGATACGTACTTGTTGCGAACGTAATATTCGACATGCCTATATTATTGCATAGGATACAACGTGATAGAGAACGACTCTATCACCGCCGTCAAGATTTGTTATCAATGTTTTCATTCACCGGACAGTTAGTCGGCAATTTAAATTATCCTTAAGTGTTTGTTCTTTGCCAGAATCGAACTCAGGACTTTTGCACTCTAAACTCAACATAAAACGATGTGTTTGTGAGAGATTTGAGTTTTGATAACATAATTAGAAATAATAGGAAATATTGTATATTGAATAATCTGTTGAATTAACATTAATAAATGTTTATTGCTAGGTAGTGAGTTCTATACAAGGCGGTTCTACTTCATGTAATTTTTAATATTGAATTGTTAAGAGTCAAGATTCAAGATTTATTTATGTGTAAAACATGCGTATAAATACATGCAGATGTTGACAATATAATATCGTTCGGCATGTTTAGCCTGTACGCCATACAAACATATGTCGTTACACAGATAGTTCACATTATACATCAAGTCCATTTTATACCATTAATCGTCATCACATTACAATTTTAAATACATTTAAATAAATAATAATTGTCAAGCAAGAATAAAAGAACGATGTCACAAAAGTTAAGGATTATTATAGATTAAGCAACATTTGAGGGAACATAATCTTTTTTAGTTTATGTGCCCAAATTCATAATTAATAATTAAAGTTACAAACTCATATTGGATCAATTATATTTTTTTTAACTCTGTGTATATATCTGGCTGTATGTATCGTATGATAGAATTAAATATTTAATTAAATAACATTAAAAATAAAATGTTCTGTAGTATAAGAGCCCTCGAAATTAAAAATAAATTAAAAATACTTACCATCCTTTTTTGACTTGGTACAACAGTCGTCAACATAGAAACCTCTGTCCCATTGGCAAAAATAAAAGTAAGTAAGAACTCGTATTATTGCAGATGGTGGAGCTTTTGATATTAGCACTGTCATTGACAAAGGTATAGAAGTAAATGACGCTCAAGCTATGCAAGACTTTGCTGTGTATAATGCATTCATGACTTTTGAGAACAAAGATGTCAAAGCGCTGATGGAAGATCCCAAACAAGAGTTTGATCTCGTGATTGCTGATTTATATGAAACTGAAATATATGCTGCGTAAGAATTTTTTTAATTACTCATATCATAATCGCTTCACTGTTGAATATAGGCCTCCTGCATAAACTACAATAAGGAACGCTCCCGTACCAGTTCTATGCATTGATTTCTTACAACACATTTGAGATGGAGTGACTCCATGTATAGTGAGAAGTCCTCACACTTTATTTGCTTATACGGGATTGCCACTCGATACTGTTTTTCCTCATTGGTACCACTTCTTCAAGCTATATGGTCGAACCATTGACACTTCAAGTTGCTGATCCGTCGGGTTACATCGGTCGCTTTAGTATCTTTAGTAATGCCAATATGGAACTCGAAAGTCTAACCTTATAATTTTGTGTATCTTAGATTTTCAGCACTTTACAATTGTCCGATGATTTGGAGTTATTCCATGGGAGTACACTGGCAAGTTTTACGGCTGATCGACGAACCGACCAATCCGGCGTACACAGCTGACTACCTCTCGTTTAATTTACCACCGTTTAATTTTATTGTGAGGCTTCAGGAATTATGGGCGCAGATAAAGTGGCAATGGATAAAATGGTTCGTATTGTAATTTTCTGTTTCTGGCTTTCAAATTATTGAAATTTAGAATATTTGGATGATTGCTATTCGGTTGCTATTGTACGGGAGGGCAGATAAGGCTGTCTTTTGATGAACAAAACCTTCACGTACAACGTAGGAAGCCTAGAAACTCTTAACATTAGAAGGCAACATTCTCATATGAACAAAAAATAGTAATTCCTACCTGGTAAGAACTATATTTGTTTAGTCATACTTATTTTCATACTGCTCATGTCTATAGGCGACGGTTACCATTTTCTATCAGGTGGGCCGTCAGCTTGTTTGCCATTCTAAGCTGTATAAAAAAAATGCGTTAAAGTTTCTGAGGACTAAACTACTCCTTTTCCTCATAAGAGAAGCCTATGCTCAATATCTTACAGTTTGACTATTTAAATAAGCATTTTATTTATGCAAAAAATAAATAAACAGGCTTTTTAATGACCATGTAATTTTGAGGCATAGTACGTTTAAATATATATACATATTGTTATAGCGATTTAAAAGAGCTTACGCAGCATAAAAAAAAAATATCTCTTTCAGTCAACCCAAAAAAAATGTATGTGACAAATTAAAATTTCAGGTATTCAACCACACCAAAAGAAATATATACATATGAGAAATATTTCGGCCCACTTATAGAGAAACGAGGCAGAACATTGCCGAATTATCATGAGTTAATTTATAATGCTTCGATGATACTGGCCAATGACTACAACGCGTTCGGTAATATACCGAGTACCCCACAAAACTTTAAGTTGATTGGTGGCTATCACATTGCAACTCACACACAACCACTGCCGAAGGTATACCACTCACCGTAATAAATTATAACATCTCACTGGGCTGAGCACAGGTTTCTAATAAGAAAAGCCAAATTAAATCAAATTAATATTTTGGGAATGTTTTGGAAAATAAAAAGGAATGCTACCTCATAGGCGACGTGCTGAAAAAGGACGAAATTATAAATACCCATAACTAGCAAGCGTGTATGAAAAGATTGACGAATGTAGAAGAAGCGAAAGATGCTTGTTTGAATAGAAACATTTGGCATTCCATTGTTTCTGCCTACCTTAATGGGAAACAGGCTTTTATTTATTTTCTTGGTATCTGTATTCCTTTTACTTTAGCATTTACATTAGGCATTAAGAACAAGGAATAACGAAATCTCTGATTAGTCATATTATAAATGCATTTATTTTTTTCTTAATTGTATCCCGCCGATTCACCTACATCCATCAATAAAAAAAGTATCCTATACGAGTATGCTAAGTTAGGATATAACCTATGCGTGTATCAAATTTTATTCCAATACGTTTAGTATTTTTTCTATAAAAAAGTATTAAATATCCATCTGCCCATTCATCCATCTTTACAAACTTTCGCATTTATTATAGGATTGTGTAATATCTAGTAAGATCATTATTTGTTTATTTTCAGGATTTGCAGAGTCTAATGGACAGTTCAACAAACGGTGTTATTTATTTCAGCATGGGTTCAACACTAAAAAGCAAAGACATACCTAAACCTATAGTTGAAAATATTCTAAAAATATTTGGGAGTTTAAAGCAAACTGTAATATGGAAGTTTGAGGAGAAACTACATAATTTGCCCAAAAACGTACATATCATGTCCTGGGCACCACAACCAAGCATTTTAGGTTAGTATACTGATATATATATAATGCTTAAAAATCTACTTTAAAACCGAGATTTGGCAATTCCATCTTCAACGTTCATTTGCTGTTTTGAATCTATTAAGTTACACTTTCGATTTCTGAGTACCCTAGTGTAAAGGTAACATTGTTTCTCTTTCAACTCATCCAAAATGTTTATTCTTCATCTCCCACGGAGGCCAGTTGTCATCGAGCGAGTCTGTTCACTTTGGAATACCTATCATCGGCATACCGATTTATATGGACCAATTCGTGAACGTAGAGAAAGCAGTCAGTAGAGGTTACGCTATCAGAGTTCATTTTACTCGTAATTTAGCGAGCGACTTGAAAACAGCTATTGACAGGATGCTTAATGAGCCAAAGTAAGTAAAATCCTTATCAAGAATGGCCAGTTCCACTAGTCCCTACCAACTTTCCCCCTGGGGGTAAGAGAGGGTTTTTTCCACCTCTTCTCAGTATTGCGTGTCTAGTAAAGATATACCTCTTTTCACTGCCGATATTTTTTTATTAATAATTACACATACAGTCTGATAGAAAATCAATAGTACAAAAAGGGTAACCTATATAACAGAAATTTATTATTTTCTGAAGGAGAACACAGTGTATTAACGTTTTTTAATATTTGGCTCCAGATACAGGCAGAGGGCAAAGGAGCTGTCAGCCATATACCACGACCGGCCGGTGTCGCCGGGCCGCGAGCTGGTGCACTGGGTGCGGCACGTGGCGAGCACGCGCGGCGCCGCACACCTCCGCTCGCCTGCGCTGCACGTGCCGTGCTACCAGAAGTACTACCTCGATCTGATTTTTTTACTTACTATAGTCAATATAACCTTCTTTGTTGTAATAAAAATTATTTATAAGAAATGTAAGAGTAAAAAGAAAGAAAAAAGTAATTAAAACCGTTTCAAAATATATTAAAGATTTTGAAACGGTTAAAGATTAAAAGATTTCCGATTGTCATCTCATTTCGGTAACGAAGGTTCATTGAAAGACAAACATTTGAATACAATTTATATTAATAACATAATTACATATATTTAATGTCAAAAAATAAAACTTATTGTTTAATCGGAATCACAAATAATAATACTAGGCATTAATACTTAACAATATTCAATTAATTATAATAAAAATTGTATTATCATTTTTTATATTAAATGTAAATTAATTATTCTCAATTATTCGTTAATAAAGATGTATTCGATTATTTAAAAAACTGCATTGTAATTAATTTTTTTATTTTAATAAACAATTGAAAGTAAGGTTTACATAGTATTTTTGATAACAGTCTGATACGATTTGATGACGATTTTATAGTTGATCATTTTATAGTTACTTTACATGCACTAACATATATTAACTTAGTAAACCTAATATAACAAAAGTACGTGAAATTAGTAATGCATTTATTTGCATAAGAAAGTGATTTTCATGTTTTTTTTTTTTTTTTATATAATTCTTTATTTTATTTTATTGCAAATCACAACATGAGAATTCTTTGTTTAACTCACAAGATAAATTAACCACAATATTTTTAGGAACAGAATAAGAAAATGTCTTGACAATTATATCTACCATAATAATATACATAAAGATTTTTTTCAATTGAACATACATTATTATTTCTTATATATATATAGACACCATTTATTTGCAATTAAATTATATTAACCATCACCATTTAATTATCACATTTGGTCAAAGAAAATAAAAATTAAAAATAATAATAACAAGTAAATAACCCCCGTACTGATCACATTGCGCGGAAGATTGGTCATAAAAGTCAATGTAACGCCATAGAACACTCGCGTCCAGTGTCTATACGGACGCTAAAACTACATATTAAAATTTTTATTGTAGAGATTGGTTTATAGAAGTGCACTTCAAAATCGATCTAAAGCAATCTATAAAATTAATGTTTTTAAATAATATTTCTCAAATTTTTGAGATACCGTCCATACTGTGTCTGGCCAAAAAAAAAAAGAAATAGAAATTAGCACTTCTAAATTGGCTGCATTGTTACATAGAACGATTTTTTTGTAATCAAACTAAATGATTCAACTTAACATTTTCAACTCAACTATTTTAATATATAAATAAACATGCATTTATATATTATAATTAACAACAATTGAAAGTCGTATACAAAATTATTATTGTTCTCAAATGTAAGCAAATTATAACGAAGCTAATACAATTATTATAAATACCATTTTATGTTTGGTACAACATGACAGGACCAAAGTGATTTACATCTATCTTACTTCCAATATGTACTTCTAAAAAGAGTCAACAACATATGCTACATGTCATTTTATTTATTATACCGTAATCAAATTATATTCGAGTTAAAACATAAATTATTCTTTAACGTAAGGAAGAAACTGTTTCTAGGTACGTTAATGACTAGTTTTGTTTTAAAAACTAGTAAAATTTCAGATTGTTATATTAATGTTCAGATTTTTTTTTACATTTTCGATTTTTAATTTACGAACACATACAGAGTTAGATAGAGTATTGGTAGGAACATTAGGTGTCAACAATCACATGATATTCAACACGTCCTGATGGAATGCGCCAAGAACAACCACGAGAGGAAAGAAGTGATTAATAAGTTACGGATTAATAAAGATAATATAGGAATGTTTCATGCCATTCTAGCAGACCCCTCGTCTGACGACGCGAGCCTGGTGTATGATATGTTTTTTTTTTTAATGGATGATAATGGAATGGCAACCCCACCCGCGCTATCGGTATACATCGGCGGGGCACCAGTGAAGGATGATAGGTGAGGATGAAGTAGGTCAGTTAGCCTATCGTGACGAATTCAACAAGAATTGTTCACAATGGTTTCTAGGGGGAACTACGTGGAGGCCAACCTAATAAGGCATATTGCTAACAATGGGGCTGTCAAACTCCGTTGCTAACAATTCCTTTCCCCCGGTGTATGATACAGTTGGATGAAGGTTTTAATGTAGCATGTAATTTTAATATAACATCTGACCATAAGTTATTAGGTTTTCTCTCTCTCTCTTCCACCTATGTAAATAATATAATTGTTCCACGACATTCCTTTCGTTCATGTTATTTGATTTTGTGGGTGGTATCTTTTGATTGTTAAAATATATCGAATGATGTCCTAATTAAGGTATGATGGAACTGACGTGCCTAAAAGGACAAAAGTCCCTAAATAAATAAAGATAAAAAAAAAATATAAAGGAAGAGAACAGTTTGAGAAAACAAAAAATATCCTTGAAACATTCACATCTATCTAGCATGAAGATTCAAAATTGTTTAAATTTCAGAAATAGGTTTACTGTATTTAAATATTTCAAACTGCTTTACATGCTCTTTTTTTTATTAAATTATATGTATTACGTTGTTATAATTCTAATATATAATTGCGTGCTTAATAGGAATAATAAAATGGGTCCTTAGATCTTATTAACTATCAATAGATAGATTAGTCCCTTCAATTAAAGCACATATTGTCAGATGTCTAATTAGAAATAAAAATGATCGCTCAACCTCATTGTCAACTCTTGTGAAAGCTATGACTCGTGTTGTTATTCTCGAGGAAACTGGGTATTTTACCTTCCTTAACTATCCTTAATGCTTGCAGCACCCTCGCCGTATCTAATTCCTTTTGAGATGCTTTTTCATTATCTAGACATAACTCTCCCATTCTAGCATTGAACTGCTCTATTACTTTCACTCTATAGTCTATGGTAGAGGCAACAGGGTTGGCAGTTAGCCAGAGATATTCTAAACAAGGCAATTTACATATATGTTGGACCTCTTCAACATCAGTAACGAGGTTGCAGCTTAAATCTAGGCTTTCTAGGGAATATAACCGTGAGAAACCTTGCAGAGAGACAACTTGGTTCTGTGATAAATCAATTTTGACGATGTTACCAATTTTGGCATGCCAGTTCTCACACGCTGAGAACTTGTTCATGGATAGATTAAGTATTCTTAATTCGTGCAGGCTTGATATATCACAGAGTTCCGTTAGTCTGTTGGAAGAGAAATTGAGTACTTGTAATTTTGGTACCAATTTGATCGCCCAATCGACTTGATGTATGTTGTTGCTGGCGAAGTTCACTTTTGTCAGCTTTTTCCATTTCTGTAAAACAATTAATACTAATTACTTGATGAAGAGAACTTTATTCATCATCATCATTATCATCATATTAGCTGTTATCTGTCCAGTGCTTAACATAGGCCTCCCTCAGACTTCTACAAACAACAGGGCCGTTTCTTATGATAGTTTACCACTGGGGGGGTTTTGCCAGTAATTGCTACGCTTACAGGCAACCGCAATTAGCCTTTAGTGACGTTTTAAGATGGACGCTGCTGCCCAACCTTCGCCCATTAAGTCCCCTTAGTCGCCTTTTATGACACTCTCGGGAAAGGAAGAGATGGTTCCATTTTATGCCGGGACCACACGGCAACTTTATTACCGGAAGAAAATTATGCGTTTCTATAAATTTAATGCCAATTTTTGCAATACTGAAAAGTTTTAGTGAACTTTTAACTATGTTATTTCAACCCAGGATTTGAGATGGAAACACTTGAAGGGAAATAAAGGGATAGTATTTTTGATAGTGTGTATTATCTATATAACTAAAACCAAAGTTCTGGAATATTTCGGGCAAGTATCTATCGGTAGATAGATAACGATATGTGCAATAGGTTACTAATTTGGAATATTTAATATTGCTACAGACAATATTTTATTTTTTATTTTATTTAACTCTTTATTGCACCATATATAAAAATATACAATGACAAGTGAATAATTCAAGTGAAATACAGTAACATAATTACAGATTGAAATATACATATAAAGGTACAAAAGGCGGTCTTATCGCTAGGGCAATCTCTTACAGATACAATAAATTAGTATTATAATGAATTGAATGTGCAATTAATTACGTCTATAATTTGAAGCAATTCTCTATAATGATTATGACCTAATTGTAGACAGAAAGAACATAAACATATAAATATACAATAATTTCTCCACTGAGTCATCATACGATCAACACGTGTCTGTTTCGAATATTAACATTGATTTATCATATTGAGTGTAACCTATAAAATGACTATTTGTATTTGATAAGCTTGTAAATGTTGTATATTGATAATGTTTGATGCGCAGTATCGTAAGCGAATGGGTGCAAATAAAGAATTATAATAGGTCAGAGGTCAATTATCAGTTGGGGCAACTCGACATTTGACATAATTTCAGTCATTGATCATTCAATGCTGAGTGTATATCTCAATCAGACAGTCATAAAATTTAGATATTTGCCTCTTTTAACTGCTTTTAAGATTTCCTAGTTAAATCTAATAATAGTTTACTCAATACTACATTTGTCTTAAGGCTACCACTCTAAACCTTTTTTTTGCATTATAATATTGTGTTAATAAAGTATTTATTCTATTTTGAAGACGAACAATTAGTTGTATTTTACGTTATTATTTTATCAACCAACTTCAAAATGGAGTAGTGTGCTGATTTAACTTATTTTTTCTGTTGTATATGTTACACAATAGGGGAGGCCTATGTTCAGCACTAGATAGATATCTGCTGAGATGGTGTTAATGATGATGATATATTACACAATTTTTTTTTTTTATTGAAATATGTAATGGTCACAAGAGTAATCCTATGTAGGATGTGTACAAATATTATTGATTCTAATAAGAAATATTTTGGGGGTTTACAAAAACAGTATTCTTCACAAAACTCAGGTGTTATTCCTCTGTACCCAGTAAATTCACGTCATATCCCACTCTTCAAACCGAAACTTACTTAATTTTGATATGCGTTCCGCTACAGTTCATCGACGAAAACCAAGGCCAAACCAACAGATGGCTATTGTTCATTAACCTTGATTTACCTCTATTCATTAGATACGACTAACAATCACCAGAGCGGCATATTAACGGTCGTTTTAAGGGGGAAAGGGATTGTTAGTAATGAAGACTGAGAATCCCATTGCTAATAATATACCCAACCAGGTCGACCTCCTCGCGGTTCCCCCTGGAAACTATCATGGTTAATTCCTGATGAATTCATCATGATGGGCTAACTGGCCTGTTTTCATTCTCATCTATCACCCTTCACTGGTGCTCCGCCAGCGTATTCCGTTAGCGTAGGCGGGGTTACCATACCATTTTCACCCAGCAAAAAAAAACGGTCGTTTTAATATTTTTTACTTCCTATCAGGTTGATTTCGTGGTTAACTTCTGGTTAATCATAATGAGCCATCTATCTTGATTTCATCCTCATTTATCATTGTTCATTGTCGGCTGAGTAATACTACTTGTTTCATATCTCATTTATTATTATATATATATATATATATATATATATATATATATATATATATATATATATATATATATATATATATATATATATATATATATTGGCAACATTAGCAACGAAGATCTGTTACTGAACAACACCAACATGTCTTCTTCATATATTATAATATAATAAATGTTTTTTTTTCTTTATATCGGACTTATTTAATAATTGTTCCCTATCGCATATATCAGCTATCAGAGACCACTTCTTTTTTATCAGATTGCTGCTTAACAGCTCCACCAATCTTACCTTAATACCAAAAGTCAAACAAACAATTTTACCAGAGGGAGACTTTGTACAAAAGTCGATTGCTTGGGTACCTCTGTCTCATTCGTGTTTCAATCGTGAAGCAGCTGTGTTTGCATGGCTGTGTTTCGGTTTGAAGGGTGGGATATGGCGTGAATTTACTGGGTACAGAGGAATAACACCTGAGTCCTCAGGAATGGCAATGCATGGGGGTATCGTGGGCGAAACAGTATACTCTGTTATGTCCATGGTACCACTGTCCACTTTCCATCAGGTGGGCCGTTAGGTTGCCATTTTAAGTTGTATAAAAAGAACAAGCCCACTTTCCCATTTATAATTATTAATAAGGATAGGAAGGAGTTAATCATCATTATATCAGCCTTTAATAGTCCACTGCTGAACATAGATCTCCCACATAGACTATTATTAAGTCTTGAACTATAATCTGAAGGCCACTTCCCATGGTATTTGCCAATAATTTCACGTTTAGCAGGCGGGTTTGCAGTCTGGCTTTGGTGGTGTTTTAATAGGGACGCTGCTGCTCTCTTGACTATTAAGTTAGTCGCCTCTAACGACACTCATAGGAAAGGAAGGCGTGGCCCATTCTATACCGGGATCACACGGCATTTTATATATAAATTGAAACATTCTATAAGTATAAACAACTTTTTAGATAACATACATAACAGGGTTTCCTTTGGAAAATGAAGACGAAACAAAACTGCGACAAATAAACATAAAGAGCAACTTTGACGCATTTCCAGGTGAGTTCTTGAAATAGTCTATTATTTAAATTTTTCTACATTATCATATCAGCCGTTGTTTATTGCTAAACATAAGTCTATTAGGGGTTTTGCCAGTAGTTCTCACGCTTGGCATGCGGGTTGGCAACCGCAGTTAGGCTCTGGTAATGTTTATAGAGGGACGCTGCTGACCATCTGTCTACCATTAAGTTCCCTTAGTTGCCTCTTACGACACCCATAGGAAAGTAAGGGGTGGCCTATTCTATGTTGGGCCACAAGGCAAATTTGCTACATACAAAAGGTGCGCGTAGCAAACGAAAATAGGTATTTTAATTTAAGAAAAACAAATTACACAAATAAATCTTATTTATGTAGTTTTTTATTATTATTATTATATATAGCAGCAGTATTTCCGAACCGATACAACATCATAACTTTCAAAAAAATAGCACATTCTTTTTTTAAAAGGTTGGCAGCACACTTGCGACTCCTTTGGTGTTGAAGGTGCTAATGGGCGACGGTAGTCACTTACCATTTGGTGAAGCCCATCCCTGTGTTCTAAAAATTAAATAATAAATATACTCACGACACGACTATATTCCCTAACGAGTTAGACAGAGATACGTACTTGTTGCGAACGTAATATTCGACATGCCTATATTATTGCATAGGATACAACGTGATAGAGAACGACTCTATCACCGCCGTCAAGATTTGTTATCAATGTTTTCATTCACCGGACAGTTAGTCGGCAATTTAAATTATCCTTAAGTGTTTGTTCTTTGCCAGAATCGAACTCAGGACTTTTGCACTCTAAACTCAACATAAAACGATGTGTTTGTGAGAGATTTGAGTTTTGATAACATAATTAGAAATAATAGGAAATATTGTATATTGAATAATCTGTTGAATTAACATTAATAAATGTTTATTGCTAGGTAGTGAGTTCTATACAAGGCGGTTCTACTTCATGTAATTTTTAATATTGAATTGTTAAGAGTCAAGATTCAAGATTTATTTATGTGTAAAACATGCGTATAAATACATGCAGATGTTGACAATATAATATCGTTCGGCATGTTTAGCCTGTACGCCATACAAACATATGTCGTTACACAGATAGTTCACATTATACATCAAGTCCATTTTATACCATTAATCGTCATCACATTACAATTTTAAATACATTTAAATAAATAATAATTGTCAAGCAAGAATAAAAGAACGATGTCACAAAAGTTAAGGATTATTATAGATTAAGCAACATTTGAGGGAACATAATCTTTTTTAGTTTATGTGCCCAAATTCATAATTAATAATTAAAGTTACAAACTCATATTGGATCAATTATATTTTTTTTAACTCTGTGTATATATCTGGCTGTATGTATCGTATGATAGAATTAAATATTTAATTAAATAACATTAAAAATAAAATGTTCTGTAGTATAAGAGCCCTCGAAATTAAAAATAAATTAAAAATACTTACCATCCTTTTTTGACTTGGTACAACAGTCGTCAACATAGAAACCTCTGTCCCATTGGCAAAAATAAAAGTAAGTAAGAACTCGTATTATTGCAGATGGTGGAGCTTTTGATATTAGCACTGTCATTGACAAAGGTATAGAAGTAAATGACGCTCAAGCTATGCAAGACTTTGCTGTGTATAATGCATTCATGACTTTTGAGAACAAAGATGTCAAAGCGCTGATGGAAGATCCCAAACAAGAGTTTGATCTCGTGATTGCTGATTTATATGAAACTGAAATATATGCTGCGTAAGAATTTTTTTAATTACTCATATCATAATCGCTTCACTGTTGAATATAGGCCTCCTGCATAAACTACAATAAGGAACGCTCCCGTACCAGTTCTATGCATTGATTTCTTACAACACATTTGAGATGGAGTGACTCCATGTATAGTGAGAAGTCCTCACACTTTATTTGCTTATACGGGATTGCCACTCGATACTGTTTTTCCTCATTGGTACCACTTCTTCAAGCTATATGGTCGAACCATTGACACTTCAAGTTGCTGATCCGTCGGGTTACATCGGTCGCTTTAGTATCTTTAGTAATGCCAATATGGAACTCGAAAGTCTAACCTTATAATTTTGTGTATCTTAGATTTTCAGCACTTTACAATTGTCCGATGATTTGGAGTTATTCCATGGGAGTACACTGGCAAGTTTTACGGCTGATCGACGAACCGACCAATCCGGCGTACACAGCTGACTACCTCTCGTTTAATTTACCACCGTTTAATTTTATTGTGAGGCTTCAGGAATTATGGGCGCAGATAAAGTGGCAATGGATAAAATGGTTCGTATTGTAATTTTCTGTTTCTGGCTTTCAAATTATTGAAATTTAGAATATTTGGATGATTGCTATTCGGTTGCTATTGTACGGGAGGGCAGATAAGGCTGTCTTTTGATGAACAAAACCTTCACGTACAACGTAGGAAGCCTAGAAACTCTTAACATTAGAAGGCAACATTCTCATATGAACAAAAAATAGTAATTCCTACCTGGTAAGAACTATATTTGTTTAGTCATACTTATTTTCATACTGCTCATGTCTATAGGCGACGGTTACCATTTTCTATCAGGTGGGCCGTCAGCTTGTTTGCCATTCTAAGCTGTATAAAAAAAATGCGTTAAAGTTTCTGAGGACTAAACTACTCCTTTTCCTCATAAGAGAAGCCTATGCTCAATATCTTACAGTTTGACTATTTAAATAAGCATTTTATTTATGCAAAAAATAAATAAACAGGCTTTTTAATGACCATGTAATTTTGAGGCATAGTACGTTTAAATATATATACATATTGTTATAGCGATTTAAAAGAGCTTACGCAGCATAAAAAAAAAATATCTCTTTCAGTCAACCCAAAAAAAATGTATGTGACAAATTAAAATTTCAGGTATTCAACCACACCAAAAGAAATATATACATATGAGAAATATTTCGGCCCACTTATAGAGAAACGAGGCAGAACATTGCCGAATTATCATGAGTTAATTTATAATGCTTCGATGATACTGGCCAATGACTACAACGCGTTCGGTAATATACCGAGTACCCCACAAAACTTTAAGTTGATTGGTGGCTATCACATTGCAACTCACACACAACCACTGCCGAAGGTATACCACTCACCGTAATAAATTATAACATCTCACTGGGCTGAGCACAGGTTTCTAATAAGAAAAGCCAAATTAAATCAAATTAATATTTTGGGAATGTTTTGGAAAATAAAAAGGAATGCTACCTCATAGGCGACGTGCTGAAAAAGGACGAAATTATAAATACCCATAACTAGCAAGCGTGTATGAAAAGATTGACGAATGTAGAAGAAGCGAAAGATGCTTGTTTGAATAGAAACATTTGGCATTCCATTGTTTCTGCCTACCTTAATGGGAAACAGGCTTTTATTTATTTTCTTGGTATCTGTATTCCTTTTACTTTAGCATTTACATTAGGCATTAAGAACAAGGAATAACGAAATCTCTGATTAGTCATATTATAAATGCATTTATTTTTTTCTTAATTGTATCCCGCCGATTCACCTACATCCATCAATAAAAAAAGTATCCTATACGAGTATGCTAAGTTAGGATATAACCTATGCGTGTATCAAATTTTATTCCAATACGTTTAGTATTTTTTCTATAAAAAAGTATTAAATATCCATCTGCCCATTCATCCATCTTTACAAACTTTCGCATTTATTATAGGATTGTGTAATATCTAGTAAGATCATTATTTGTTTATTTTCAGGATTTGCAGAGTCTAATGGACAGTTCAACAAACGGTGTTATTTATTTCAGCATGGGTTCAACACTAAAAAGCAAAGACATACCTAAACCTATAGTTGAAAATATTCTAAAAATATTTGGGAGTTTAAAGCAAACTGTAATATGGAAGTTTGAGGAGAAACTACATAATTTGCCCAAAAACGTACATATCATGTCCTGGGCACCACAACCAAGCATTTTAGGTTAGTATACTGATATATATATAATGCTTAAAAATCTACTTTAAAACCGAGATTTGGCAATTCCATCTTCAACGTTCATTTGCTGTTTTGAATCTATTAAGTTACACTTTCGATTTCTGAGTACCCTAGTGTAAAGGTAACATTGTTTCTCTTTCAACTCATCCAAAATGTTTATTCTTCATCTCCCACGGAGGCCAGTTGTCATCGAGCGAGTCTGTTCACTTTGGAATACCTATCATCGGCATACCGATTTATATGGACCAATTCGTGAACGTAGAGAAAGCAGTCAGTAGAGGTTACGCTATCAGAGTTCATTTTACTCGTAATTTAGCGAGCGACTTGAAAACAGCTATTGACAGGATGCTTAATGAGCCAAAGTAAGTAAAATCCTTATCAAGAATGGCCAGTTCCACTAGTCCCTACCAACTTTCCCCCTGGGGGGTAAGAGAGGGTTTTTTCCACCTCTTCTCAGTATTGCGTGTCTAGTAAAGATATACCTCTTTTCACTGCCGATATTTTTTTATTAATAATTACACATACAGTCTGATAGAAAATCAATAGTACAAAAAGGGTAACCTATATAACAGAAATTTATTATTTTCTGAAGGAGAACACAGTGTATTAACGTTTTTTAATATTTGGCTCCAGATACAGGCAGAGGGCAAAGGAGCTGTCAGCCATATACCACGACCGGCCGGTGTCGCCGGGCCGCGAGCTGGTGCACTGGGTGCGGCACGTGGCGAGCACGCGCGGCGCCGCACACCTCCGCTCGCCTGCGCTGCACGTGCCGTGCTACCAGAAGTACTACCTCGATCTGATTTTTTTACTTACTATAGTCAATATAACCTTCTTTGTTGTAATAAAAATTATTTATAAGAAATGTAAGAGTAAAAAGAAAGAAAAAAAAAGTAATTAAAACCGTTTCAAAATATATTAAAGATTTTGAAACGGTTAAAGATTAAAAGATTTCCGATTGTCATCTCATTTCGGTAACGAAGGTTCATTGAAAGACAAACATTTGAATACAATTTATATTAATAACATAATTACATATATTTAATGTCAAAAAATAAAACTTATTGTTTAATCGGAATCACAAATAATAATACTAGGCATTAATACTTAACAATATTCAATTAATTATAATAAAAATTGTATTATCATTTTTTATATTAAATGTAAATTAATTATTCTCAATTATTCGTTAATAAAGATGTATTCGATTATTTAAAAAACTGCATTGTAATTAATTTTTTTATTTTAATAAACAATTGAAAGTAAGGTTTACATAGTATTTTTGATAACAGTCTGATACGATTTGATGACGATTTTATAGTTGATCATTTTATAGTTACTTTACATGCACTAACATATATTAACTTAGTAAACCTAATATAACAAAAGTACGTGAAATTAGTAATGCATTTATTTGCATAAGAAAGTGATTTTCATGTTTTTTTTTTTTTTTTTATATAATTCTTTATTTTATTTTATTGCAAATCACAACATGAGAATTCTTTGTTTAACTCACAAGATAAATTAACCACAATATTTTTAGGAACAGAATAAGAAAATGTCTTGACAATTATATCTACCATAATAATATACATAAAGATTTTTTTCAATTGAACATACATTATTATTTCTTATATATATATATAGACACCATTTATTTGCAATTAAATTATATTAACCATCACCATTTAATTATCACATTTGGTCAAAGAAAATAAAAATTAAAAATAATAATAACAAGTAAATAACCCCCGTACTGATCACATTGCGCGGAAGATTGGTCATAAAAGTCAATGTAACGCCATAGAACACTCGCGTCCAGTGTCTATACGGACGCTAAAACTACATATTAAAATTTTTATTGTAGAGATTGGTTTATAGAAGTGCACTTCAAAATCGATCTAAAGCAATCTATAAAATTAATGTTTTTAAATAATATTTCTCAAATTTTTGAGATACCGTCCATACTGTGTCTGGCCAAAAAAAAAAAGGAAATAGAAATTAGCACTTCTAAATTGGCTGCATTGTTACATAGAACGATTTTTTTGTAATCAAACTAAATGATTCAACTTAACATTTTCAACTCAACTATTTTAATATATAAATAAACATGCATTTATATATTATAATTAACAACAATTGAAAGTCGTATACAAAATTATTATTGTTCTCAAATGTAAGCAAATTATAACGAAGCTAATACAATTATTATAAATACCATTTTATGTTTGGTACAACATGACAGGACCAAAGTGATTTACATCTATCTTACTTCCAATATGTACTTCTAAAAAGAGTCAACAACATATGCTACATGTCATTTTATTTATTATACCGTAATCAAATTATATTCGAGTTAAAACATAAATTATTCTTTAACGTAAGGAAGAAACTGTTTCTAGGTACGTTAATGACTAGTTTTGTTTTAAAAACTAGTAAAATTTCAGATTGTTATATTAATGTTCAGATTTTTTTTTACATTTTCGATTTTTAATTTACGAACACATACAGAGTTAGATAGAGTATTGGTAGGAACATTAGGTGTCAACAATCACATGATATTCAACACGTCCTGATGGAATGCGCCAAGAACAACCACGAGAGGAAAGAAGTGATTAATAAGTTACGGATTAATAAAGATAATATAGGAATGTTTCATGCCATTCTAGCAGACCCCTCGTCTGACGACGCGAGCCTGGTGTATGATATGTTTTTTTTTTAATGGATGATAATGGAATGGCAACCCCACCCGCGCTATCGGTATACATCGGCGGGGCACCAGTGAAGGATGATAGGTGAGGATGAAGTAGGTCAGTTAGCCTATCGTGACGAATTCAACAAGAATTGTTCACAATGGTTTCTAGGGGGAACTACGTGGAGGCCAACCTAATAAGGCATATTGCTAACAATGGGGCTGTCAAACTCCGTTGCTAACAATTCCTTTCCCCCCGGTGTATGATACAGTTGGATGAAGGTTTTAATGTAGCATGTAATTTTAATATAACATCTGACCATAAGTTATTAGGTTTTCTCTCTCTCTCTTCCACCTATGTAAATAATATAATTGTTCCACGACATTCCTTTCGTTCATGTTATTTGATTTTGTGGGTGGTATCTTTTGATTGTTAAAATATATCGAATGATGTCCTAATTAAGGTATGATGGAACTGACGTGCCTAAAAGGACAAAAGTCCCTAAATAAATAAAGATAAAAAAAAAATATAAAGGAAGAGAACAGTTTGAGAAAACAAAAAATATCCTTGAAACATTCACATCTATCTAGCATGAAGATTCAAAATTGTTTAAATTTCAGAAATAGGTTTACTGTATTTAAATATTTCAAACTGCTTTACATGCTCTTTTTTTTATTAAATTATATGTATTACGTTGTTATAATTCTAATATATAATTGCGTGCTTAATAGGAATAATAAAATGGGTCCTTAGATCTTATTAACTATCAATAGATAGATTAGTCCCTTCAATTAAAGCACATATTGTCAGATGTCTAATTAGAAATAAAAATGATCGCTCAACCTCATTGTCAACTCTTGTGAAAGCTATGACTCGTGTTGTTATTCTCGAGGAAACTGGGTATTTTACCTTCCTTAACTATCCTTAATGCTTGCAGCACCCTCGCCGTATCTAATTCCTTTTGAGATGCTTTTTCATTATCTAGACATAACTCTCCCATTCTAGCATTGAACTGCTCTATTACTTTCACTCTATAGTCTATGGTAGAGGCAACAGGGTTGGCAGTTAGCCAGAGATATTCTAAACAAGGCAATTTACATATATGTTGGACCTCTTCAACATCAGTAACGAGGTTGCAGCTTAAATCTAGGCTTTCTAGGGAATATAACCGTGAGAAACCTTGCAGAGAGACAACTTGGTTCTGTGATAAATCAATTTTGACGATGTTACCAATTTTGGCATGCCAGTTCTCACACGCTGAGAACTTGTTCATGGATAGATTAAGTATTCTTAATTCGTGCAGGCTTGATATATCACAGAGTTCCGTTAGTCTGTTGGAAGAGAAATTGAGTACTTGTAATTTTGGTACCAATTTGATCGCCCAATCGACTTGATGTATGTTGTTGCTGGCGAAGTTCACTTTTGTCAGCTTTTTCCATTTCTGTAAAACAATTAATACTAATTACTTGATGAAGAGAACTTTATTCATCATCATCATTATCATCATATTAGCTGTTATCTGTCCAGTGCTTAACATAGGCCTCCCTCAGACTTCTACAAACAACAGGGCCGTTTCTTATGATAGTTTACCACTGGGGGGGTTTTGCCAGTAATTGCTACGCTTACAGGCAACCGCAATTAGCCTTTAGTGACGTTTTAAGATGGACGCTGCTGCCCAACCTTCGCCCATTAAGTCCCCTTAGTCGCCTTTTATGACACTCTCGGGAAAGGAAGAGATGGTTCCATTTTATGCCGGGACCACACGGCAACTTTATTACCGGAAGAAAATTATGCGTTTCTATAAATTTAATGCCAATTTTTGCAATACTGAAAAGTTTTAGTGAACTTTTAACTATGTTATTTCAACCCAGGATTTGAGATGGAAACACTTGAAGGGAAATAAAGGGATAGTATTTTTGATAGTGTGTATTATCTATATAACTAAAACCAAAGTTCTGGAATATTTCGGGCAAGTATCTATCGGTAGATAGATAACGATATGTGCAATAGGTTACTAATTTGGAATATTTAATATTGCTACAGACAATATTTTATTTTTTATTTTATTTAACTCTTTATTGCACCATATATAAAAATATACAATGACAAGTGAATAATTCAAGTGAAATACAGTAACATAATTACAGATTGAAATATACATATAAAGGTACAAAAGGCGGTCTTATCGCTAGGGCAATCTCTTACAGATACAATAAATTAGTATTATAATGAATTGAATGTGCAATTAATTACGTCTATAATTTGAAGCAATTCTCTATAATGATTATGACCTAATTGTAGACAGAAAGAACATAAACATATAAATATACAATAATTTCTCCACTGAGTCATCATACGATCAACACGTGTCTGTTTCGAATATTAACATTGATTTATCATATTGAGTGTAACCTATAAAATGACTATTTGTATTTGATAAGCTTGTAAATGTTGTATATTGATAATGTTTGATGCGCAGTATCGTAAGCGAATGGGCGCAAATAAAGAATTATAATAGGTCAGAGGTCAATTATCAGTTGGGGCAACTCGACATTTGACATAATTTCAGTCATTGATCATTCAATGCTGAGTGTATATCTCAATCAGACAGTCATAAAATTTAGATATTTGCCTCTTTTAACTGCTTTTAAGATTTCCTAGTTAAATCTAATAATAGTTTACTCAATACTACATTTGTCTTAAGGCTACCACTCTAAACCTTTTTTTTGCATTATAATATTGTGTTAATAAAGTATTTATTCTATTTTGAAGACGAACAATTAGTTGTATTTTACGTTATTATTTTATCAACCAACTTCAAAATGGAGTAGTGTGCTGATTTAACTTATTTTTTCTGTTGTATATGTTACACAATAGGGGAGGCCTATGTTCAGCACTAGATAGATATCTGCTGAGATGGTGTTAATGATGATGATATATTACACAATTTTTTTTTTTTATTGAAATATGTAATGGTCACAAGAGTAATAATCCTATGTAGGATGTGTACAAATATTATTGATTCTAATAAGAAATATTTTGGGGGTTTACAAAAACAGTATTCTTCACAAAAAGAAACATTAATATAGGAAATATTTCAAGTTTGTACATTTTATAATTTCAGACATATTTGCAATATTATAAAAGAAATATTGTATTAATGAATATTTTCCTCATTTTTTTTATACAACTTAGAATGGCAAACAAGCTGACGGCCCACCTGATGGAAAGTGGTAACTGTTGCGTGAGCAGTACCATGGACATAACAGAGTACACTATTTCGCCCATGATACCCCCATGCTTTGCCATTCCTACGGACTCAGGTGTTATTCCTCCATACCCAGTAAATTCACTCCATATCCCACCCTTCAAACCTAAACACAGCCATGCTTTAGGGTTGAACAGAACAAGAATGGGACAGAGGTACCCAAGCAATCGACTTTTTTTATTTTTGTATCAGCCAACAATAATAGCCGAAATAATTAAGGCACACAAAAGGCCAATAATAACAATAATAATACTAGAGAAACACTTACAACAGTATCTGCAATACTTGATGGGTCCTTGTGTAGAATATCTACAAGTAGAAACTCATTGAGTGACACCACATTAGCCATTAATATAGACAAGCTCATTAGTGTATTGCGAAGAGTACCTGGAATATTGTAAAAGTTGTTTTTTAATGGATGAAAATTAAATGGTATCTTACCTATATTATTAGTTTATGCCGATATACAGAAGGTATATATAGGTATATATATATATATATCTAGGTAGATAAATAGATAACCTTTATTGTTTGCTTCAAAAGATTACAATAGTAAACTTATTATAGATACAAACAATTACAAGAAACAATCACATAGAGAAAACAATGGCTGGCATTATTGCTAAAAACAATATGGCTGCCCATACAATATATGTAGATATAGTAGGTGAAGATGACGTCAGGACAGCCAGTTGACCTATGATGACAATTTCACTAGGAATTTGCTACAAGCAATAGGATTGTTAGTATTCACAAATGCTTGAAATTCCATGGGACAATGACAATGTAATGAATATGTTATTATTCTAAGGTAAATGGGTGATTTTTCAATTATTGTACATTATCAGAAGAAATCAACTATTTTTTGAAAATATCCCTGGGCAAATCATATGACATATAGACCCAAACCAATAAAGCCTCTAAACAAAGTACAAATAAATTTATTGATACAATCATTATACCTGGAACAATTCTATCAATATACCTATATTCATACCTTGTCTAATGGGGCAGAGGTTGTAGTATTATGGGCATTAGACAACTAGCATACATTGAAAAGGGGGGTAGGGTGAGTAGTAGAGTAGCAAGTATCAAGAATCAATAGCTCCATTGCTAACAATACCTTATCACGTTGACTACCCCTTAAAACTATAGTTGTTAATTTTTGATAAATTTACTACAGTTGGCCAACAGACCAGTTTTCATCTTCATCTATCATCATTCACTGGTGCCCCTCCAGCATATGCTAATAGTGGAGGAGAGGTTACCTTTCTATTATCACACAAAAAAACTGACATTTAAACACTGATATATAATTTTTTTTAAAACATAATAAAACAAAACAATTATTTATGAATACAAATATTCAACAGTTACACTGACAGGTCATCATATTAATATCACATATGATGATGATATATGATAATGATGAGATAAATATATGATGAGAAATATGATAATAATCGTATATATTTACATATTTCTTTAACTTACCAACACTCTCTATGCATTCCATAGGTACTCCTAATATCTTTAAATCCACTAGAGACTTAAATGGCACAAGACTAAACTTTAAATTGTTAGGTATGATATTGCTTGTTCCATATTTCTCATAATTTCCTTCCACACTCACTGAATGAAGGTGTGAACAATAGTCCAATATGTGACTAAAGTCATACATTTGGTCCACTTTCTCTGTAGGTGGACAGGCAGCTTTTAATCGCTGAGTTATTGCATGAAGCTGAAATAAGGTATTTATTTAATCATATATATTTTATTGCACCAACAATATAATCTACATTTTTGTACTTGATAAATAAGTATCTTAAAGGAAAGCTTTTTAAAATTGGAATCTATGTATGACAGCATGGTGATAAATATAACTATTCATGATTGTAGTAATAACAGTAATAAAATACCTCCAGTGGAGTAAATTTGTGTGACTTTTCATTTTCTAAGAATTTATCACCTTCTAAATATAATGTCTTGGCTAACTCTTGCAGTAAAAAGTATATATCATACAAATGAAAATGTAAAAAATGAGCAAATTCATAAGGCATAGACAGCCTTAAATAATTGAAGATGTTCTTGAGATACACATTGAGAGCTTCGCGCCTTTGCTCTACGAATTTGGGAGTTTTGTTTCTGATAACTTTTTTGGGTGGTAGCAATTCTTTTGCCACCCCATGGTTTGACACCAGATATTCATGGAGTTCCAAAAAGTCACTGTAGCGGTGCAAAACGTTCCAGTTGACGGGACCCACTCCGACGTTGATTGTGTAGTACGTAACACCATCTTTTGTTGTAGCCTCATCTACACTCACTACACTATTGTTTCTGTGGTCTACAAACGAAGACATATTTACGATAGAACGAATGAGCAGAACTGTTGAAACTGTTTGGCGGGACTATACAAATGCAGTGTTTAATTAGGTGTTCACATTTCGCGTGACGAAATATTTGGAAGCGGTGATTTCCTCAAATTCCACGAATTAATAATAAAAAGCAGCACAAAAATTTAATGTTTGTAATTGATATGACAGATAACTGACAGCTTCGTGTCTAATGACATTGACAATTGTCTTGGCATGAAAAGGGACTCAAATTACAAATTCTTAATAGAGTATTTTAGATAAATAACTATAATTCACTATCTAGTTCACCAAGTTAGGATACTTATGAGAAAGTTGTCTGCAGGGGGCCAAAGAGTATATAACCAAAGGACACAGAGGGCATGGGTACTACCTCTGTGAATAGGTCCAGCTGGAGACCAATCCTGATTTTGTGTTTCTGTAGTCAATCAAGTTTTGTTTACATGACTGTTTCAATTTGAACAGTCGAATACGTTAGATAAATTATACAGTAATTACACAAGCACAGAGGATGAAATCATAATACTTTAATTCTCAAAAATGAGAACGAGCGCGGAGTCTCGTGGGCAGCATATTCTATAATATACACAGTGTTGCTCATAACGCAATGGTTCCTACACCTTCATAGATATATTAGAGAAATATCTGAAATATCCATGTACATAAAAGATCTTCCATGTCTTACCTACATTTCATGTATCAATAGGATTAACAGAAATTGGATGTTAAAAAAAACGCTAAGCTAATGGTTGTTAGTGTTTGCATGTGTTTCGGTTTGAAAGTTAGTTTAATATAGCAATGTTCATGTCTACAGGCGACGGTTACTACTCTTTATCAGGTAAGTCGTCAACTTATCTGCCATTTTAAGTTGCAGAAAAAAAATGCTGCTAATATTTCTATCTACGAAAAGAATTGTGCAATGAAATATTAAAAATATTACCAAATAATTTAGTAAAATTGTTATTAGACAATGTCTGTACATGTGAGATATTTAAAAAGGAAATATAAAGGGTCTTAATAAGCCTAAGAGATGCCAAAACAATAATTATAAGAAATTTTGTGTCTGTGTTTGTTTCGGCATTATGCAAAAACTTGCATCAAATTTGATGCGCTTTTCAGTTGTTTTGAAGATCTGACTTAAAGTCTATATGTACCTATATATTATTTTGATACGCGATACGAAAGTAGTCCATTTTATTGATTTTCCTACATCTGAAATACGTACGGGCATAAGGATAATCAATAAAAATAAATAATACTGTTCATTGTTTTTATTTTATACCAGTAATATAAAACAACACAAATCTGAGCTCAAATCAGGATGTGCACTTATAATTAAAACCTGCATAGACGATGAAAACAAAAATAAGTTCTTTATATCGAGTGGATCTGGAAATACAAATTGATTGTTATGCAACTGCGACACAATTTGCATGTTGCCTTGATCCTAAACATAAATTTACCAAAAAAAATTCTCATCTATGCAGGCCTTTACATAATGTATCGACGGTTATTACTTTACATAAGGCGGGCTGCAAATTTGAAGTTTAATTATCTCACACGATGTGGCCAGCATGTATGTACTTATCATTCAGGAAGTTGTTGTGCGAATGAATGACTTTCAATCGACAACTGTATCACACAGGGCCTAGATAAATGGTAAGTAAATAATTCCATTTCAAAATGTTTATGTTACACTTTGATTTTATTTATGGTTAAATAAAAAAAAAACTATTTTGTTCATTTTAAGGGGGTAGCGTAAACCTATTTTAGTATTTAAAAATGCAATTATTTATCTCTTGTTTATTTATTATTATCCGCAGTTTTGTAGATGATTTTATAAAATTATTTCCTGTTATAATTTATAATCTTGGCAAGGTTGAGGTATTGCACTCTATTGATAGGTAAATTCATGTATATTATATTAGATTAATTAAGTAATTAGATAATACCATACAGGTGATGTCTTGTAGGTAAAAAATAAAAAACTTTGCAGACAAACATACATAGCAGTTGATGTAAGACACTACAAGTCAAAGGGGTATAAGGGGTATTTCGTCGATTCTTAGTATAATGTGATTAAATAATGTTTAACTTGCCTGTAAGTTCAAACGGAACACTTTCAAGCGATTCTTGAAACGCGAAAGAAATTGGCGAGCTATTATTATTATTTAGCTTATTTTGTTGACTATATGAAATTAATCATAATTTAAATATTAAATTACGAAATTAAAAAAAATACCTCAAGACTTTTGTGAAGTAACCATTATAACCCTTTACCGTAAAGATGTTAAGATTTTGGCAGAAGGACATTTGAAAATAATGTCCAATACTAAAATTATTTACAGGGAATTTGATGCTGTTTGAACGTAGTCACGTAGCAGTAGTGATGTTAAGGTATATTTTTAATTCAATGGATGGTTTCTGAACATATTTATTGATATTCAGGAGGAATAAAATAATGTAAATATTAATTCGCATTAATTACATACATTTATTTTTTCCTAGGACGGAAAATTTGTGTTACATATAAAAGGACGCCAAAAGTCTTTCAACTCCGATTTTAGCTATAGTTTTTTTTTTACATATTGACTGAAAATATAAAATTTTATGTTTTGTTTTTTATTTATACTTTTTATTACATGAAAATCTTACAAACGGCCATAACTAAAAGGACATTATAAAACAACAAAATACATAGGAAAACACAATTAATCGTTTTACGAAAATAACAACAAAACTATCTGGGTCAATGAAATAAAATTTCTCAAAACACATACAAGATATAAATTGATTTAAAGTAAATTGTGATAAAAATATTAATACATTCATTAATTAAATTAACATTATTTATAATTTTATAATAATTCCACATATAATACAGACAAATATATTCTTATTTTGTTTTCAACAAAGCTATTTGGGCTTGCCTAGACGAAGGACGAGTAGCAATTCATGAAAATGTTATAAAACTTATTTGAAAGTGTTACTGATTATTATAAATTCATTATAAACTCAGTAATCATGTTAATGAGTAATTAGTTTATAATGCGCCCCATCTTTAGTGCAGCACTTTGTCTCTGGTTCTAATTTTTTTTTAAATCAACGGAAGTAACATGCCGGACAGAACTTCGCTAATATAACTTCGCGTTTCGTTTACAATACATGTTTTAAAAGAAACCGTTAATGACACTCGTCTGCGCAGGTCCATAGAATGTCGAAAAAATCATAATAATTTATATTGTAAGAAATAAAAATCAATTTCACTAAACCACGACGTATACTGTTAAACACACGATATTAAAATTTTAAACTAAGTTAAATATTGTAAAAACACGTAAAAAATTTATATACAATAAATAATTATCCAGTGAATAGGGTATTCTTTTTGAACATCATAAAATCACAGTTCAAAATTACGTTCATGGCAATATCGTTAAAAATAATAATTGCATTTAGGTTATATTTACAAGTAAGGTACTTAGAATTAAGTAAGTGATGCTTAAAAAATCCTGTTAAGTATATTTTACCAAAAATATTCATTAATTCCTTCGCAAAGTACGTAGGTAATAAGGCTTTTTTTTTAATTTACATGGTAATATGAAAAAAGTAGTTTTCCAGTACTTGGTAGTTTTAAGTATAAAATCTACTCAAGTTGATGTAAATAGATCTGTTTCTACTACTATGACCAATCTCAAGATTTCTTTATAGAACATTATTGTAAAATATACTTAACTACAATCAAATTAATGGTCTTATTTTTACATTAAAAATTAATTATATTAATAAAAATATTGTTTACTTATAAACATTGACATTTCGTTGATTTTTAAAAAGTACATGAGCAAAAATTCAGATAAATTCTGGTAAGAAATTGCAATAACTATTCTTACAAAGTTAACAACTATTGCACCAAGTAACATGCTGTGTCTAATTGCAAATTATTTTAAATTTATTAAATTTTTGTGTTTAAATAGGCATTTTAGTATGCCTAAACTGCTCAAAGATATATTACCTGTACAAAATCAAGTTATCGGTTCAATGTAAGGGCATAATTAACGCAATAATTAGACAAGTGAGGCCTATAAAATCAAAGGCAGCTAAACGTTATAAAATCGTAAAAAAAAAAAAAAAAAAAAACTGTGACGCCATCTAGTTTAATTATTTAAACACGAATTGGTGTATTCAGTTTACTAATAAATGCAGCAAAATCTCTAGCAAATTCCGTTCAAAAACTGAAATTTGGTATCAAATACTAGTTGTATTTGATACCAAATTTCAGTACCTAGTAATAGTCATTTCATACCAACTACTAAGAATCAAATATAGCTAGCTAAGAGTTAAGCCCGCTAATTAGAGATTTGGATCTTGGATTTAGCTGTCTTTGATTTTATAGGCTTGTGAAATTGCACGAATCTTAACTAGGCACGAGTATTCTGAAATCACAGACACACTAAAATTTATTGTTATAGATAAAAGGATAGAGGCCTTTGGCACTCGATTGTCGATAAAACTGGTATTCTATGGTGAAATGGACCTAACACTTTTAAGGAAGGATAAGGGCGTAAAATATTCTTGTAAAAACTCCTTTTTTTACTTATAGCAAAATTAGTAAAACAATGTTTATAAGTAAATTATAAACTTAACTGGCATTAGACATCGTATTTTGACTTCAATGCACATTATCACAATGAAACCATTTGACTTTTGTCCTATATTACAGCTGACACTAGGACATCATGACATATGGTAATTTAAAAAAGATACATTATTATTTATTATAATGTAAAACCTCTATTCAATAAACTTATTTCGACAACGGTGTTCTCGTCTTACAGTATTTTTAGAAACAAATGTAAATTTTGTTGACAACTGGCAAAATTACTGAAAATTTCATTTTGATTTAATTTAATTTAAAATAATAACTATTACAACGCTTGAATCCTTAGTATGATGTGCGATATATTTTTAATTGGTTTCACTAAGTGGCTGTATCTTTTGTCACTTTTTTTTTTATAAATTAACAACTTATCTTGAAAGGAAGAGATGAAATATTTCAATTTTTTTTTTTATCATACATAATAGGGGTTTCGTATTACAGAAAGTCAGTCTGACGGTGATGCCTAACACGTCTTAAAATATTATTTAATTGAATATAAAATATTGTTCTCTATATAAAATTAATATGAATCTACATTTAATCTTAAAATTCGCTACCATATTTACAATATTACCTTGTTCTCTAAATTTTAAAAGGCAAACTCATAAGATTAAAACAACTTATTATTTACGAAGGCGGTGTTTGTCTGTGGACGTTTTATTCGCTGTAATCAATCACTTGTCTCGACTGAATTACAGAATTAGATCATATACCTCAATATCGGAGTATCAAAAAAACAAGTCAAAATTTGGGTAGACCAAAAATAACGTCATGCTGGTACATTTTTTAAAACACAAAAAGCGCGCCATTTTTCGGTGTTGCTATTAGATTTAAATTTTTCACATTCGAGTGAACGTTTTTAAATTTGTATTAGGAACTATTTTTATCTATGTCACATGAATGTACGTATTGCCTATATGTTAATAAAATGGCGGTCATTGTCAATGATACTGACAAGGATTACATATTTTAAGACTATTGTAAGATTTTTTTATTTCTCCCACTTTCTGAGTAATAATTACATGTTATGGTATCCTTTTATATATACTTATAAATAAAAACGTTTACATTTACATTGCACGTGAGGTATATGACCTAACAGGATACTTAAAATAATTGAATTTGATGATTGAATTCTGTTGAACACGCCAAAACATATCGAATTCATATTCGCACAGAAATATTTATATTATTATTTACATTAATAACAAAAATGTTCAAAATTTTCAGCAATCGCTTTATTACTGTACAGTATAGGATACCAGCTATGTTTCCATTCAAACATAGGTGGTGTATTCTAGAAAATTCTAAATTTAACACACTCTTAATAAAAAATCAACTCAACTTTAAATTAGTAAAGAGTTTTAGTGATGTATACATTTAAAAATGTTTAACTATTTACTTAAGAACTTTTAAGATAGAGTAAGCCTTAGAAAAATAGAAGACTTGTTCTTAATAATGTCATAAAATATGTTCATTTCTAAGACTGGAACTCTGTCTACTAATTTTGAGTGAACGTTTTATTCAAAGTGCGATAAGACGGACTATCGATATCGTTTTGTATTTAGTTACAATGTTCAGACAGCCTTAATTTAGGATGATAATGTTTAGACGAGAGTGTCCCCGGCTTTTGAAGGTGTAGCGCTATTTTTGAACCCGCCAGCGGCGATGGCCCTCAGTCATAAACCTACTGTTCTAATATAAGTATCGTCCTCATAGTTTTGTGCTGAGAGTCTTAAAGCGTGTTCCTCTGAGAGCGCGGCTAGTTCCTTTACCCACTCGTCTAGTATCACCGCATTGAGTACGGACCGGAGGGTGATGGATTGGTTCCAGTACTCTTCTTGGGTGAATACGAGTCGTTTCTGAGGACTGGCGTGATAAGACGCGTTGTGTAGACTATGAGGTCCGTGTGGTGATGAGGCTGGCGATATAATTAAATGTCAAAAGTTTGTTTAAGAAGTAGCTACTAATATTTATGTACTCTAATATATTATGTACTAATATTATTATTATTATTATATATATACGAAATATAGTTAGTACTCACTTGAGGATCGCCTAGTGAACATGTTTGAGAGGCTGCTGGAGATACTTCTCCGTTTGGACTCCATTCGCTTGAACGGAGACTCCTCCTGCTTCTGTGACGTGGACTCGGTACGTGTGTGATCTGTATCATTATATTATGATGTTAGATTACCAGCTATATATATATATATATATCTATATCTGGTAATCTAACATCTGTGTTTTTGAAGAGGTTTGAAGAGTGGGAAATGGTTTAAATTCTTTTTATTCTGTGCATATTCTACTCGTTTCCATTCAGGGTTTTCTGAAAGAGAACTCTTAAAGAGTTAAATTCGCCTATTGTACATAGTTCATTATTTGTAAAGAAAGGAGAGAGAGAGAAAGAAAGGAGAAAGAGACTGTAATTTATTTCCATCATACAAAAGTACAACATTGAAGTAAGTCAACAGAATCAATAGATATACATATTAATGGAACAAAGAAGTAGAGTGGACTTGTTATGGATATAAAAAAATATATATAACAAATTCATCTTTCTGAAGTAGATTAATAAAACATTAATTAAATAACTTACTATCGTCACTCGGTGGTCCCCGCGACTTTACCAACGCCATCTCCCGTTGTATGAGGAACACCCGCGCTTTATCTACTAATTCAGCAGTGTTGTCTAATTCACTGGTCAGTTCATCTACTTCCTCTTTTAATTTGCTTAAAATCTGTAATAGAAACATTTCATTATACATATGTATCAGATTGCAATCTTAAAAGGAGAGTAATATTTATCGAATTTCTGGCTCAACATAGTATAAACAGCTTAATGGATATTTTTAAACTGCTGAATCTGTTTCAAGCGGCGATTATACTATAGACGTTATAGTGAACTCTCGTGTGACCGGTCCGCGTGGCGTACTCGCGAAACGGTAGTATGCGAGTACTAAATTTAACATCCTACCGTGACCTGTGGAATCAACTGTGTAAGACCAACGCCACAAGCGTACGAAAACTACCTACTAAGAAGCGCCATTGACCGCGCGGTATAGGTATTCCATGTCGCATGGAGCACAGTACGTCGTAAAATTTTTAATACATTGCGCGACGTCAAAATTAAGAATCGTTAATTATATAACTACGGTGCATCAAACCATTCGTCTGAATTAGCTGTTTTAGTTTTGGCCAATCTGTCCCTTCCACCCTGTAAAGATTTGTTTGTAATGGGTGAGCTCAAAAAATTTTGTACCGATTTTAAAAAAAATTCACCTATTATAAATTACATTATTAGTGAATAATGGTTATATACCATTAAAAAAATAGAGATCCTTATAAATCTTACAATAATGGAACCCAAAGTATCAAAATATGCCTATTAAAGCTTAAAACTTATTTTACAGTCGGGTTTTCTATTTATGTTATGTTTCCATGATGGTAACAAAGTGTCTCACCTGAAACAGAGAAGGCACATTTGGCTGGAGCACGAACCCTGGACATAGGAGTAGTGACGTCAGCAACGGTGTTGGCAACGACGCCAGTTTGGAGAGCACGCTTGTCACCCGACAGTTGGTAGTGATGTCCGACTCGAGGAAACACGCTGCCTTCTTTAGGAGATAGCTTAGAAGTGGGCCTGAAATTCATTGAACGAATCACTTTTTATCCCGGTCAGTAAATATATCCCGATTACGCGAACGAAGTCGCGTGTAAATGTAAGTTATAATATACACTAAATGACTTTGTAGAAAAGTTGTTTGATTGGATACCTATTTACTTGTGTTTATACTTGTGATTGAAGGGTATATAAGGGAATATGGCAGTGAAATTACAGTGGAAGGAAACATAGCATCTAAGTCCTCAGAAATGATAAAGCATGAGAATTTCCAAGGGCATTTTTGATGTCTATAGTACTGTAGATGTCTATAGGCGACGGTTGTTTTTTTCCATCAGGTAGGCCGTTTAGCTGGTTTGCAATCTTAAGTTGTATAAAAGAACTATACAAATAGAGACCATACAAACAAAAAAAGTATTTGTTACAAATTACAGAATATTTTTGTAGGTTGTCTGGAAGATATTGACCGCCTTTTGCATTTTAATTCTGTAACACTAACTTTTGTAACATTTTTTAATTGGTGTGATAAAATAGAAATAAATAAATAAAAAAAGGAACTTTATAGAAATAGAATAAATAAATATTTTATAATTACAATTATTTATTCCTTTCTTTTACACTTTATTGCACCACTTAAAAAAAAATAGTAAATATTTATTTATTTACTTATTCATTAGTACAAATATGTGTACATGGCGGACTTAATGCTAAAAGCAAGTAAATATTAATGACTAATGACACAAAAGGCGGCCTTGGCGCTAAGCAATCTCTTCCAGACAACCTTTGGATAGAGGATATTGAAAAAAAGACAATTATCTTACCGATTATGGATTCGGCGCTTGTCTTCCAACTCTTAAGAGAAGGCACTTCACTCTCATAGGTAACACTGTTCTCGCTTTTAGAGAAAATCTTTTTAAACGACTCTTCGGCAAATTCCTCATTATCTTCACTCTCTTCGAGCCTATAATGAAAGCTTTCGTAATCACTACTCTCTCCTATCGAAGTCAAACTATCGTGATCTTTCTCCTCGGTAACTTGTTCAGTACTTTTTTCTTCTATTATTTCCACTAATGAGGTCAGACTGTGTTGTTCCTTTTCCGACGTATCGCTAGTCTTGAGCGTGTCATAACCGCTAGTACACGATATAAGGCTGTCCTGCTCTTTCGCAACGTGCGTATCAGGCTCTCTGATTTCTTTTGAGTTGTTATTCGTTTCTCTTTTAGGTGACGTCGGCGCTTCGTATTTGGACGTCCAATCGGAACAGGCTATTGTTCGAGATACAATTTCGAATCGTGCGTCGCATAAGTAGGCGTGGTAGTTGCCGAATAGTGTTTCGTTTGGATTCTGAAATGAGGTATATTTAATTTTCAAGGTGGCATACAAAAAATAGCTGACCTGATAAATGTTCCTGCGTCCTTTTTAGGTCATTTATTGGTATAAAATCCTACCCACAAGTTGTAGCAAAATATACACATTTACAAAATATCATTAGAATCGATTGAGCAATTTCGTACATTAGCGTGAACAAATATCATAACGCGGAATTTTATATACAATATATGTGTTACACAATCACACCAACTGATATGAAAGTTAAAAGATCCTGTGGTTGAAGACATTAGTCCACTAGTGCAATGGATGATAGGCGTTTAGATGTACACAGTAAATCACTGTCGTTCTTCTAGTAGCCTGTTCTATTAACAAGAATTTAAGAGCTTCTATTAAATATAGATAGATGAACGCGCTGTGTTAGTTCGGAAGATAAGGAGACAAGCTTTAGTTGAAACAGGACTAATGTGTGTTTCGGGAAATTGTTCAATTTTACTATTAAAACACTCTCTTAGATAGATGCTAATGATTTCGATTTCTATATGAAGGTAACTGTAGAAAAAATATCTTACCCCATAATTAAATTTAACTTCCTGGACTAGATTGTTCAACACTATATCTTCATTGAAACCGTTGATTCTTCTTGTTTCATCTTCTCTTTTGAAGTCCAAAACCCGCCTCCCACTGACTGCCAGCTCGTCTACCCATTCCCTGGTCTTCTCCAATGGTCTTGAACAGCATCTTGGGGTTAAACTTAGGAAGGCCATGGCGGCTTCTCTGTAAGGTTCTGGGTCGGCGATCTTGTGCCGGTGTGTGGCCATTAAGTGATGACCACTGAGGAGGTATTTGAAGACCAGCTCGATCATGACGTCTTCGCAGTTCAGATCGATTAGTGTCTCCATCAAGGAGAGAGACACGAGGGACAACTGTAAACGAAACGTTAGGGTTCTAATTTAGTTTCATTTACTATAGTATGGGATTTCTTTTATGTCTCCACACAAATGGGATGGGTTTTATAATTATCATAATAATACATTAACATCCCATTATAGGGAACATATTAATCTACAATCACTGCTCTAGTCAGGTGGTTAGGTATTGTTTTTATCGAGTTTTTATCTGCACTGTGGTAGTATGATTTATTCCCTGCTCACTGCTTACAACATTCTGGGGTTGGAGATGAAATTAAATGGCAATACATTGTATTCTTTGTCTGTGGCTGAATTAAATATTTTTTATTTATAATAAAATAAATAGTAGAAACAAGTAGTAGTTCTGCATAAAAGGTTTTTTTGATTATTTCTTACTTTTCTGCTTTCTAATCATTATAAATGACAAGTGTTTATTCTTCCACATACCAATGAAGGACGAGGTTTCTTTAAACAAATTTTTTTTTGGCAAAACAACTTCAATTGTCACAGAATTAATATAAAAATAGCATAGGCAACATACCTACAAAAGAATATAGACAAATTGGAAACTTATTCCTGGCCCCGGCCTTAAAAAGTGTAGCACACGTCGGTACCTGTTCGGTGCCGTCGAGCCGCGCCAGCAGTACGTCGGCGACAGGCCGGCCGTCGTAGCGGTACGCGAACACGAAGTGCAGCGCGGGCCGCAGCAGGCCGCGGCGGCCCACGCAGCGCAGCAGCAGCTCTAGATGCGCCGCGCCGGCCGCTTGTTCGCCCGCGCCGCTCTGCAACCCCGGCTTGCTCTATGCGGGCGTGCACATTAGTGGCCGACCACGTCACGGGGTTGTGGCATTATGGATTTTATTTGGCAGAGACGGTAAGGTTGAATTTCGGATGGGTGAACGGTTGGTTTGTGGAGTTTTTTTTTTTGTCTTGCTAAGTTGTGTGTTTGTGGCGAATGTTTCCTTTGAGTGATTTGTAATATTTCTAACTAAATACGATCGATTTTGATCATTTGTTCTGCAAATTCAATAATTATTGAAAGAGATCTCTTTTAGAAATACAATGTACGTTTACACCAAATTTTATGACGATTAGTTAACCATTAAAGAGTCAAGAGGTAACAAACAAAACTCACTTTCATATTTATAATATTTGTAGTAATTAGTTTCTACGGAAGAAATATAATTAATACCACAAAATTTAACAAAAGATTACAGCGTTGCGAATCTTAGCATGTCCATGTATGTATGTATAAGTGTATATGATTAGTGTGGAAAATACTGAGTTAACAAAAAACATGTTAAGCCATAAAAACTGCCAAGCTCTGCAAGCCAATTGCAACCATGATACCACAACATAGAGCATGAAATCACTCACTGTCATAACCGTTGACCTCGCTCGTGATCCATACCAATGTGCTTGTCCAATCCCGTGCGTGCATCAAAGCCCAATAACGTTTTCTTTTTCAAACGCGTTCCGTTTCACGCATCAACAGGTGAACAATGTTTCTTATCTGTTACTAAAACTTTTCTGCATCGAAATTTTTTCGAAATTTGATGAATGAACGGAACGTAATATTGCATAATAAACATATATTTGATCTATTTTAAATTGATAGTTTAATTGATAAATATAATATAATAACACATTAGCAACAAATATACTGAGTGAAGTCGACATCATTAGAATCCTTTTTTTTTTATATCACTGAGGTGGTAAACGAGCATACGGTCCACCTGATAGCAAGCGGTTACCGTAGGCTATGAACACCTGCAAACCAGAAGCATTACGCGAGCGTTGCCAACGCTGAAGAGACCTCTTTACCTCTTTTTTGAAGAACCTTATTTTGCAATTGATGGTAGTGTTTCTCAAACCAGTGAAAATTATCATTTTTCCCGATTTAATTTGTTTGAAAAAGAACAAAAATTATCACGATTTCACTTGTACAATAATCATTACTATTTTTTACGAATTTGGAGTACAAAATACAAATTTTTGGAATTTGATATATAAAGCTGTATATTTGTTGCTAAATACAGGTTTAAATTTTTATCTATGTAATATTTCAATGGAATACCAGATAATATATAAAGTCATATTTCGTGATATAATTTTTTAATTTGATTTTTAATAAAAATATATAAATAATAATAATATATGTAAAATGTTATGTAGACAGAGAGTCAAAATAATATCAAAATAGTACATAATAATTTAATTGTATATTTTTAGTGACAAGTATACGATGTTCTATGTTTAGTAGTACATTGTATATAATATAATATATAATAATCTCAACAAATCAGTTTATATATTTCGTTATGTAATTACTATTAAAAAACTCGTGCTATATAATATAAAAAATCGGTGCAATATTATTAATAATAATGATTTACACAACATGTTATCTCTTCACCTGCCAGTACTGCAAGAAATATATTAGTAAGTTAATATATTGTAATATATAAAATTAGTCGTGTACAGTTGTTCACATTTAATGGGTCAATCTGTGGTGAACTGTACTAACATATTAAGTTTTATACACAAAAACTACAGGAAAACATATTAAATAAATAGACGTAATTAGAATATATATGTTTATGTCGTTTAAAATTTCAGAGAGATATATTCAAAAAATTTTTGTTATTCTTTAATTTATTTTAGACCAAAGTTGATGAAATTTTATGATTATTCTGTTTTTTTTTATGTGGTCTTCTTTATGTTATTTCTTTATGCACTATCCGCTGTCTTTAAATAAATAAATAAATATAAACAGATTTTAAAAAACAATAACTATTTTTTTTTATCTAATTAGAATTCAAATATAATGAACGAATATGAACTTCATGTATGAATTAACACAACTTAAAATTACATGATTCCTATATAATTATGATAATTGTGAAATGAGCAAATAACAAAATGTATGTCAACAGAACGTTCCCCATTTTAGGGATGAAAGTACATTAAATATTGACTGAGGAAATACCAATTTCATTCAATATTTTTTTCATCGTGCTAACAAGTAAAAGAGCCAGACTAGCTGATCAAAATTAAGCAGATGCATTATAAACAAACACCCAGACAAGACTTTTTAGAATTTAAATGACAACTAGAGTATTAAAATGTGGACTTTTTTCAGTGTGATTAACAGAAAATCCTAGTAGAATTTCAGTGAACCACACTTATTAAACTTTTAATTAAAATTAAGTTTGAATATTTAATTAATTATTTGGTAATTAATTTTATTCCCATTTGATTAAAAAAGAAAAATATCAAACGTCAATATTTACAGTACTTTCCTTTAACACCCTGTAAGCCTGGGACGTCTGTATTATGAATTTTTTTTTCATATATCCATATGATACCAATGTCACCTTATCCCAGTCACACTCCCCATTGACAACTTCACTCATCCCGCAACCATAGAGAAAAGTTTCAAGTTACCTGCAGCAACGCTGGACCTAGCACCGGCACCAAGAAACCTTGGTACAGAAGGTCGAGGAGGTGTTTTTTGATGGACGGATGTGCCACCTGGAACAGATTATGAGTTATTTATTTAGTGATTATTGAGGTAAATTATTATAGCCATAGACAATAAAGTACGCGCAGTTGACGCTTTTGTGTGTCATAAAATTAAACATGTGAAAGTATATAGTACAATTGTTAATAAGATATTGAGAATTTGGTAGTGCTAAAGTTTGTGGTATTTTTTATGGGTAAAAATGGAATGGTAACCCCGTCTGCGCTAACGGGATACGCTGGCGGAGCGCCAGTGAAGGGTGATTGATGAGAATGAAAACAGGCCAGTTAGCCCATCATGATGAATTCATCAGGAATTAACCATGATAGTTTCCAGGGGAACCGCGAGGAGGTCGACCTGGTTGGGTATATCTTATTTAAGGTAAACTATACTAATCAAAATAGCTTTAGAAAAAAACCTAATACAATTACACAATTATATAATACATCAGCCAATGAACTTTGCGATGAAGTAAATATAGAAAAAGTAACGCTATAATTGAAAATTAAAACATCAAAGCAAACACACCAAATTCTGAAAAACCAAGTCTATGGAAATAGTTAACTTTTTGACAGATAAAATAAAAACTATTCACGGTATTATCCTTAAAGCCAAGTAATTCTATGGTTCTTGTGACAATTTGTTTAGACTGATTATTTTGTTTAATTTCGCTACCATTAGTATGTGTGTGACTGCCAACACTAGTATCAAAAGTTCTATAATCTTAGCTGTCAATCTGCGACAAATAAATTACGACTAATACGCCCTCTGGTGTCAATTTATCATTGATAGTACTAGTACTAATTACTTATGGTTTACTAGTTGTGCTAGATATACAATTGTATGTGACCTGTGCGACGGCGTTGCAGAACTCGAGCGAGTCAATGAAGAGCGTGAGCTTGTGCACTTGGTTGACGTCGTCGGGCGTGAGCCGGTACACGCGCTCGCCCAGCGTGCGAGGCAGCAGCGAGTACAATCCGCTCAGACCTGGGAACGAACGTACATTTTTTTTTATTTTTATTTTTTACAGCACAGGGGGCAAACCAGCATGCGGCTCACCTGATGGTAAGTGACTACCGCTGCCCATGAAAATTATACTACAAAGTTGGCAAACTAGCGTACAGCCCGTCTGATGGTAAACGGTCATTGTAGCCTATAGACGCCTGGAACATTAGTTGTCACGCGTTGCCGACCCTGAACAAACTTTAATATATATTTTTTGTAGAACCCCATACTGTAGGCTTTAGGGAAAACCTCGACAGGGAGCTTATTCCAGAGCCTGAGCGTAATATTATCATAGATATAAACGTTTTATTTTCTAAAAACAAGTATCCCATGTCGAATCGTGATATTAAATAGCCTTATTGAGGAATTAGCTATCAAGTGCAAAAATAATTGTATTGTATTATAGTCTTTATTGTACATACTTTACATTGGACACATTAAAAAGATTTAAAACACAATGGCGGATTTATCCCATAGAAGTTCCTCTTACAGTCAACTTTTAAGAAGCAGAAATAAACTATAAACCCGACTAGTAGTTTCAGAGATTAGTGCATTCAAACAAAAGTAAAACAAGTTGGTTTTGTTATATTATTATAGATGTTGGATGAGATGTAATCGTTTTACATTTTTTTTCATACAACTTAGAATGGTAAACAAGCTGACGGCCCACCTGATGGAAAGTGGTAACCGTCGCCTACAGACATGAGCAGTACCATGGACATAACAGAGTATACTGTTTTGCCCATGATACCCCCATGCGTTGCCATTTGTGAGGACTCAAGTGTTATTCCTCTGTACCCTGTAAATTAACGCCATATCCCACCCGTCGAACCGAAACACAGCCATGCAAATATAACTGCTTCATGGTAGAAACACGAATGGGATAGAGCTACCCAAGTAAACGACTTTTTTACAATCTCCCTCTGGTAAAATTTTAGAATGTTTAAAATTTATTTAGAATGTCTGGATTATTATGTTTCCTATATGTATATATATACTATGTTGCCGTGTGCCACCTCTTTCTTTCCCGTGGGTGTTGTAAGAGGCAACTAAAGGAATTTAATTAGTCGAGGGATAGGCTGCAATCTTTTTTAAAACATCACCAAAGCCAACTGCGGTTGGCAAACCGCCCGCCAAGTGTGGCAATAACTAGCAACCCCCCAAGGGGGTGGTCTATCTTCAGCAGTGAATAGTTAAAGGCTGATATGATGATGTGTATACCACTCACCAGTAGCGAGTACAGGACACGTGTTCCCGGCGAGCATGTACTCGGCGAGCTGTGTACACCGGGCGGACATGTTCGCGCACAGCAGCAGAGCGTCGCGCGCCGCCGAACCCGTGCTGCCTTCCCGGTGTACCGACGTCAGTAGTAAGCGTACTATGATGAACCTATATGTATATATATAACAATAATACATAATTTAATTGTTAGTAATGGGGGTTTGCAACTCCATTTCCAATAATATGCCATACAAGGTTGACTTGTTCGGTTCTTGGTTCGGACTAAATCGGTTGAGTTTTTGAGTTAATTCATTACAAACATACAAAAAAATATTTCTTCTTCGTAATATTAGTATTCAAAATAGATACATTCTATTTTTTTGTTGGATGAAAATGGATTGGTAACCCCGCCTGCGTTAACGGGATACGCTGGCGGGGTCGACCTGGTTAGGTATATTGCTGGCAATGGGATTTTTAGTCTTCATTACTAACAATCCCTATCCCCCCGGTACGTTCTATTTGGTCATAGAACGAATTTGCATCAATCGTGACAGAACTATACACTAATATGAAACCAACAGAAATATATTTTTTATTAATATATCAAAGTGGGGTTATTGCCCTAATTTATCACGAACTTCTAGGCCCTACAATACTTTTAGTACTTATATGTTACATAGGTAAATAATAAACTTACTCAGCCTGTGATCCGTTCTGCGTGTGAGTTGTCAGAAAGAAAAGGTCAATGAACTTCATATTCTGCATCAGCGCCACGCACAGCTGATTCAGTACAGTCACCAACTGACCTAGAAACAATGCAAATGCAATACTCGCCTAATTATAAACATACAACAACTAATAAAGGGTCTAAACAGTAATTGTCACTGTTTTAACAATAACTGTCAGACGGTTTCTCTTTAAAAAAAAAAAAAGAAAATGAGTTAAATAAAACTATTTTTTTGTCGTTTCTGACCTACATTTTTTGGGATAAATGTTTAGAAAAACACTCCCTGGCGCCTATTGAAGTCGTAAATTTCTAGGCCGGTTTTGTTATGTACGAAGACGCAGCGTATGGGTAGTATGGGGGAGGCATATGTTCAGCTGTGGAAAGTTAACGGCTGATATAATAACAATAATAATTATCCAGAGGGAGACTTTGTACAAAAGTCGTTTGCTTGAGCACCTCTGACCCATTCGTGTTTCAACCGTGAAGCAGCTTTGTATGGCTGTGTTTCGGTTTGAAGGGTGGGATATGGCAGTGAATTTACAGGATACAAAGGAATAACACCCGAGTTCTCAGGAATGGTAACGCATGGGAGGGTATCATGGGCGAAACAGTTAACTCTGTTATGTCCAGGGTACCTACTACTCATGTTTGGCCGTCTGCTTGTTTGCCATTCTAAGTTGCATAAAAAAAACCATTTCGGTGCATTAAATTTTGTCACTGAATTTGGTAATTACAATAATAAAAAAAATATGTTTGTCAGTCAGACTTCGACAAAGAGTTTAACGATTATCATTCAGCTAAATCTACTAGTAAATATATATATATATATATTTACTAGTAGATATATAGATTGTCAAACGACTGTTGAAGTCAAGGTAATGTATGTGATATAACGTATGTGTAGGTCGCCTGTAATCGTACGCTAGACCACGTATTAACATTCACGTATTGAAATGTAATCAATGTTACTTGAATTACAATTATATAAATACACTGATAGAAATACAAAACATAGATTGCAGTTTTTTTATTGAATGAAAATGGAATGGTAACCCCGCCTACGCTATCGGTATACACTGGCAGGGGACTAGTGAGGGATGATTGGTGAGGATGAAAAGGCAGGACAGAGTTAGCCCATTACGACAAATTCAACGATAAATTACCAAGGGGCACCGCGTGGAGGTCGACCTGATAGGGTATACAGAAAGCAACGGGAATTAATTTACTCATTAATTATTATTATTCCGATCATTCTCCATCGCTTCCCCCATAGATTGCAGTTTGTAATATCCCATTTTAGAATACGGGCATATCTCTGTATGATAATAACTACTGGCAACTGGGGGGAAAGGGATTGTTAGTAATGGAGACTAAGACTCCCATTGCTAGCAATATACTCAACCAGGTCGACCTCCTCGCGGTTCTCCCTGGAAACTATCATGGTTAATTCCTGATGAATTCATCATGATGGGCTAACTGGCCTGTTTTTATTTTCATCTATCACCCTTCACTGGTGCTCCGCCAGCGTATCCCGTTAGCGCAGGCGGAGTTACCATACCATTCTCACCCATCAAAAAAAAAAAACTACTGGCAACTTTTCAACGGATTTCAATAAAGATTGGGTCTCACAAAAAACCAGTTTCAATTCTGACAAAATCAGATATTTTGATTTATAAACATAAATTACTGAATTCGATTTTGATAAAATTTCTTTGGGAACAATCTTTAGGTATATCTTTACAGATAAAAACTAATTCCAAATCGGTTTAAAATAGACGGAGTTATGACAAAAAAAAAAGTAAAATACCTTATTATATTAACGGCGAATGTTTCCTAAATACTAGATTGAAAATATTTGAATTTAGAATGCGGAATCATGTGTTTCAATTTAAATTAGCAAGATTCGCTCCAAAAGGCGAAACAGCAGCTTCAATTGTTATAAAATATTAGGCCAACATACCATATGGATTGTAAAAGACTTATCAAAATTGGCACATAAAAAGAGAAAACACTATAAACTTACTTTCTACATTAGGTGGTGGCAATTCATTTCTGAAGCCGCTGAGGAGTTTCAATAGAGGCCTCAAAAAGGGTTCCGCAGCGATCACCTGCAATGATATTAAAAAGAGATGTGTTTATTTTGACCTCGACGGTGTAGCGGTTCAATATGCTGTATCACTTTCTGATTGTTGTGGGTTCGATCCCCGCACAATACAAACAAATAAATTATGATTACTTCTGTATATATTCGTATGAGTATTCAATATTATCATCATTTCAGTCATTATCCATCCACTGCCTCCCTGCAATGTATTTGAGGTTGTCACTGTCTCGTCGTCCTACACTGCGTTTACCTGTATGGGGTCGTGATTAAAAATCTTTCTTTTTAATATAATATAATAATAGAAATAATAATTAATATTTATTTACATCCACATAGAACGTTTACATGTTATGGGCCCAGAGAAAAAATGTCTCCATAGAGCAAGACAATGCAAGTCAATTACTTTTAAAAGAGTACCTGTGAACTGTAATGAGTGATGAGAATTCCGAATAGTTTGAGTTGTTCCAGTCGCACTGCATTTTCGTATCTGTAAACAAAATTAATAATTAAAAATAATGATTACATAGATCGAAGTTTAGCTTCTTTCCATTCATCATCATTATCATATCAGCCGTTAAGCGTCCACTGCTGAACATAGTCCTCCCTCATAAGGGGGATTTAGCCAATAGTTGCCACGCTTGGCAGTCGGGCTTTGGTGATGTTTTAAGTGAGACGGTGTTGTCCATCCCTCAACCATTTAGTTCCCTTAGTTGTCTCTTACGACACCCACGGGAAAGGAAGGGGTGGCCCATATGCTAGATCCCTTAACCGTTTATCCATTAGTCTTAACTAACATTATAAAGATAAAAATATTTGATTTTTTTGTTTGTAATGGAAAAACTCAATAATATGATCTATTATGGTTTAACACTGAGATCGATTCTCAGGCGTCATTTCTCTGAACTTATCTCTTATTCTGATATTTTAATTTGATAGTTTCACAAAATTATTGTTTAACGGACCGTCATAAACTAAATTGACAATAATTTTGTTTTAAACTTATTAGAAAATTAGTTTGTATTGGTCCTAAGAATAAAGGTTTCGCTGTGATATTAAATTTAAATTTTTTAGAGTTAAATTTCGAATCGACAGTGTATAACATGGGCTATATTTTTTTTTTATACAACTTAGAATGGCAAACAAGCTGACGGCCCGCCTGATGGAAAGTGGTAACCGTCGCCTATATACATGAGCAGTACCATGGACATAACACAATATACTGTTTCGCCCATGATACCCCCCATGCGTTGCCATTCCTGAGGACTCAGGTGTTATTCCTTCGTACCCAGTAAATTCACGCCATATCCCACCCTTCAAACCGAAACACAGCCATGCAAACACAACTGCTTCACGGCTGAAACACGAATGGGACAGAGGTACCCAAGCAATCGACTTTTGTACAAAAGACTTTTGTATTTAGAAAAAGTGTGAAGCTGTGGCGGGTTGCTATCATCATATATACATTTAAAGCTTATATTTTGATAAAAACATGATTTACTATTGGTTTCTTAGTTGTAGATCTTACATGTCGAGCATTTCGAACTTTGGATAGTCTGTCTTATGACAGACTAATTTCAAATTCAAGAACTTTTACCACCTTATTCACAAAAAACGTCAAACCTGTGATAAACCTATTTCAGCTATTGAACTATTTTGTCTCTTTCCTTTGTACTAAATTCTCAGTTTTAATGAAAGTGATAAAACAGTGAAATAGTTAAAATAGGTCTGTAAGAGATTTTTATGAATAAGGGAATAAGCCTGTAGTTCGCAGTAATAGATTAGGCGACGTATACTTTGTTATGGTCATAGTAATGTTCATATCTATATGCGATGGTTACCATTTTCCATCAGGTAGGCCATCAAGTTGTTTGCCATTCTAAGTTGTATAAAAAAATATTAGACCACGGGATTTCAAATTGAATATCGAATTTAGTACTCAACTAATATAGTTTAAAATGCAATAGCAATTAATTAAAAAATATTTGCTATCAGAATTCCGGTGAAGTTTGATTATTACTGAAAGGTTGATAAGGCCGTTATAATTAGGTTTTGCACTGATAATATTGTTTGCTAGAAGTCTGTCTGTTTAGAACAATGGAGAAATTTATTGCTATAAAGTCGCTGCATCTTTTTATATAAGAAAGGAAGCAGACACGCATAGTCTGAAATCTGATGACTATAGAAACCTGCAAGATTAGTGGCAATATTAATAGGACGGGGGGGATTGTTTTTTATAGTGGGTGAAAATGGAATGGTTACTTACCTGCGCTATCGGTATACACTGACGGAGTACCAATGACAGATGATACGTGAGCATACAGTGCAAGTCAGTTAGCCCACAATGATGAATTCGACAAGAATTAACCACGACGATTTCCGGGGGAAACCGCGACCTGATAAGGTATATTGCTAGCAATAAGCTGTTAGACCTCATTATTAGCAATCCCTTTCCCCTCGGGGAGGGGAGGGGGGGGGGGTGATTGTTAGCAATGGGGACTAGCAACTCAATTGCTAGCAGCATATCCTGTCAACCTCGTGGTCACTTCAATCGTGGTCATCGGATGACCAGACGGGACGAGAGTCTCCACCATTTTGTCGTAGACATATCATTTATGCGCTCAATGCTATTTGTTTCTTCTTTTATCATACGTACGGCCAAGGAGTGAAATTGTCTCCCTGGTTACGTTTTACCTACTAAATATAATCTAGACCAAAAATTAAAGGGAAATGTGAATAGGCTATTTAGGGTCTCGTGTGCTCCATCTTAGACTACATCATCAATTTCGATCAGATGAGATCGTTATCAATCACAGAACCCGTTACAGTAAAAAAAAAAAAAAAAATTCACCTTGTATAAATTTCTTTAAAATTTTTTTAAACCAGATTTATTTTTTATCTTTTACCTTTTTAGTTTTATAAATTAGTTATTAAATCTCGTCTGCTTGATACGGGGTTTTATTGCGTTTTTTTTTTTAATTATATATATTTCACACAAACTGTTGAATAAATTAAATTTTGATCAATCATCCGATGATTGATTTATCATTATAGGCGGCGTTTATATGAACGTAACTATAGAGACCACACCTAATGTAGTTCTAAATATTTAAAATGTAATAAAAATGAAACTTGATTGTCGTCATTAAATATGTAATTAATCCAACATACTTGTGGTCTAATGAACACACCAGATACATAGCACATACCTATTAATATCACAAGGAAAAATTACCTATGTATGTAGGTACAATTCATACATCCATACATAATAGTTTTTTTTTTAATGGATAATAATGGAATGGTAATCCCGCCTGCGCTATTGGTATACACTGGCGGAACACCAGTGAGTGATGATAGGATGTGAGGATGAAGCAGGTCAATTAGCCCACCGTGACGAATCTCACAATAAATCAATCACGAGGGTTTCCAGGGGGGAACCACGAGGAGGTCGACCTGACAGGGTATATTGCTAGCAATGGGGCTATTAATCCTCATTTCTAACAATGCCTTCTCCCCCCTATATAATCAAGTATCCTGGTATTATCCAGTATTTCTACATGAAATCTACTGCTGAACCAAACACAATGAAATTTAGTATACACGTACTATATGGAAAAGAGAAAGACATAGGTTATTTTTTCCTGGTCAGTGAACTTATCCCGCTGACGCGGACGAAATCACGGGTAAAATCTTGTCTACTACAAATACAATTAAAAACTAGTTTTAATATAAGTACGAATTATGTAGAAATTATAAAATTTTTTTAGAACCTCGAATAAATATTCAGTCGAAACCAAAAAATCTTGAGCTGATCTTAGGATCAAAAACTGACACGCAAAGTATATTTATCAGAGGAAGACTTTGTACAAAAGTCGATTGCTTGGGTACCTCTGTCCCATTCGTTTTTCTACCGTGAAGCGGTTGTGTTTGCATGGCTGTGTTTCGGTTTGAAGGGTGGGATATGGCGTGAATTTACTGGGTACAGAGAAATAACACCCGAGTCCTCAGGAATGGCAAAGCATGGGGGGTATCATGGGCGAAACAGTATATACTGTTATGTCCATGGTACTGCTCATGTTTATAGGCGACGGTTACCACTTTCCATAAGGTGGGCCGTCAGCTTGTCTGCCATTCTAAGTAGTATAAAAAAAATGCGGAAGAAGCGAGAGGTTTGTTTGAATCGAAGCATTTGGCGTTCCATTGTTTCTGCCAACCCTAATGGGAGACAGGCGTGATAGATATGTATGTATGTATGTAAAAAAAAAATGCAGTAGCGACATTTATTTATATTCATATCTGTATTTATGACTAATTTGTATTCCCACTAGGTGCTTAGGTATTTGTAATTACGTGTATTTGCATTAGCCGTTGGTTCGTACTATCTTATTATAATAAGTAGTAGATTATTAAAGAGGCTATACAATTATTACTCATGCGTAACTATATGCAAATGCGTATTCGTAAGATCGTATTCATTTCCTGTCTTATAGCAATTGGATTTCTTCAAATATAAATGATAATAAATAATAGGAGTTTAAGTACATTACGTTTCAAAAACAAATACACATTTCAATTGTGGCCAAATCAGTTATTTTTATTTAAGAACTAAACTACTGAAGTAATTTAAAAATAATTTAATTTTGTGAGAACGTTCCGATTTGGCCTACATGCCTAGCCGCGTGTCACGAGTCTCTGTCTCAAACAGATTTCATATAATTGAAATCTAAAATTAAACTGTTCCTTACCACATGCACGCGTTAGCGTTTTTGATAGCTAATAAAAGTGTTTATCATCTAAATTAAAAACAAACACAACTTGAAACTGTTCTAATGAAATAACATTACTTTTTTAAAAAACAAAAAAGAAAAATCGAAAAAGTTTGACTATGCCAAAGATAAAAATATAAATTTCTAGCGTATGCCAAAATACAATAATTAGCAATGTAACTAATAGTGTATAGCGATTTAAATATAAGTAATATAGTTTGTTTTTTATAGTTAGGGAAGCAAACGAACAGACGATCCACCTGATGGAAAGCGGCTGCCGTCGCCCAAGTACTGTACACCATCTAATTGTACACCTTTTTCCATGAAACAATATAGATTGAATATAAAATAATTGATCTTTACATGTCCTATACGGAGGTCAAGGATATGGCCTGGGATAGAACTGGCTGGAAGAAGATGCATGAATTAGTTGCACCGACAAGAGGAAACTCTTAAATGAAAAGAAGAATACAATTCCAAATTTCGCCATGTGTGTCCCGGCATAGAATGGGCCACCCCTTTCCGTGGGTGTCGTAAGAAGCGACTAAAGGAGAGCGAGGGATGGGCAGCAGTGTTCCTCTTAAAGCATCTCTAAAAACCTCATTGCGGTTGCCAACCTGCCTGCCAAGCGTGGCAACTACTGACAAATCTCTCCATTACTTATAGGGAAGGTTTATGTCTAGCAGTGGACAGTTAACGGCTGAAATAATAATAATAATATAATCCCAAATAGTGATGTTATACATAAAACTTAAGAAATATAAGTTGTTTATAATCCGTTCTATGACGTATAAATAAAAAAAAATAGAAGTGATTACTTTTTAAACTTACTTGCCAGTACATATCGCCCATTCGTAAAGTTTGTCCAATAGGTTTTCACTAAGTAGGTGTTCGAGGCAGGTCGCTTGACTGATCCTTGTGTTAATCTCCCGCGCCCTTGCTTCCAGCACCAGGAGGGTTGCCAACTGTTCCAAGTGGTTCACTACTCCCAATACATCGTCGTGAAGGTGTTGAGGCTGTAGACAAATAACTCTCTATTATATGTTGGTCCTGACAGTCATATGTATGTGTAATTTGGATTTCCAGGGGAGAGAATCGTTAGTAACAGACTAAGAGTGGGACTAGAGGCCCCATTGTTAGCGATATACCCTGTCAGATCAACTTGTACGATTCTTTTGAAAACTAGTTCCTAGTGAATTAATCATATAAAATTTTACCATTGTCTATTTGATCACATAGTCTATGTATTTTTAATCGACTTCAAAAAAGGTGGTTTTTAATTAGGTGACTATTTTGTTTAAGTTTGTTATCTTATAACTATGTCAGTTATAAACCGATTTTGAAAATTCTTTTTTTTTATCTGAAATAATATAAATTTTATCAAATTCGGTTCAGTTCTTTAGTTTTTCATTCATACTGATCTTACCACAATTGATGCCCCTAATAATTCTCAAATTCAAAATTTTTGTCCAAGGTCCAAAGACAATTCTGTGATCATTAAAGACTAGGCATTTTAATGATAACCTTATGATTCACTTTCAATAATACACAGAAAATTGAGGTTTATAGGTTGCAAATTAAAGTTCATTATACCGCTTCAAATATATATTATAAGTGATTACAATACAAGCTCGTTACATATCGCACTTGAACGAAAATAAAAGTTTATTTAAATTATGAAGACATGTAAAATTGAACCATATATGATTATTGAAAAGATTGAAATTTGGAACATTTGTTAATAATGTACATATTGACTCATGTCTACATGCAGTATGTGGGCTAAGTAAATATAATAAAAATTAATTCACTGGTTTAGCTAAGGATGCGCAGCTAGAGCTAAGAACGAAACTGAGAAATAGGCTTCAAGTGTTCTTTCTACATTGAAGCTTCATAATACTTTAAGAATTAATGTAGAACAACAGAATGATGCCAATGCCAGGAAACTAAGCTATTATTATTTGAGTAATTTATTATATACTAGGTATTTTTCGCGGCTTTTCCTGCATTAATCAGTAAATAAAGAATCATATGTCTTATGTTGAGATATAACCTGTGTATTAAATTTCGTTTAGCTGTTTAAACATAATTAGGTAACATACAAACATTTTTATAAAATTTCACATTTACTATATAAGTACTTAGTAAATAATTAAAATTAGTAAGTAAATACTTCGGCGAGTATATATTCGCTATTGCAAACGGCGGCAAAAATTGGCATAGTAGAACAAAATCATATAACTTAAGGCTCGCACGCGGTACCTCTATGAAGTGGCATGACGGGAAGCTTGGATGTCGCCGAGTGGTTTCTTGTGATGTATATACTAAACAACCTACGTAACGAAGAAATTCTTTTTCGCTGCCAATTTCTACCATAAATCGATCAATTTATCGATCGACTAATTTATAGATCGCGCAAAGCCCAGTTAATTTTTTACTTCGTTCTGAATCGAATCTCCGAAAATTTGACAATTGCAATGTAAGTACTTTTTTCTTTTAATTTGGAATGTCAAACGATCTAAAGGAATACCTTATTAGAATTAGTAGTAGTAGTAGTATAGGCTCGAGTGGTGGGTGGATGTTTTGTACATAGATTATGCACTTCTTGGTAGTGCAAAATGGTCTACTAGAGAATGAATTATGTAGTTTAATATTACCTGTGATTTAAGAATAATATCATGAGCCTGTTGCCAATGCTTGCAGAAAGAGTTAAAACATGCTTGTGGCTCATAGTCGTGCCGAGGGTCGAGAGAGCGAGACAGCTGCCGTGCGAGTGAAAGGGAAGTATTCCGCAGCCAGCTCATGATTCCTTTTTAAATCATTTGTGTATCTGCAAAAAATACAATGCATTTTATGAAAATTAATTAAAGTGATTATATATTATAATCACATGTTAATTTTAAATATAATAATATACTTTATAGTAAGTCCTTACTAATATTATAAATATGAAAGTCAGTTTGTTTGTTTATTATCATATAGTGCCTGAACAGCTTAACTAATTACTATAAAATTTGGTATACACATACTTTATGGTATGGAGAAAGATATAGTCAAATTTTTGGCTCAGTCAGTAAACATATAGCGTCACGCGGCCAACTTTGCAGTATATTTGTACAATTTTGGCAGTTTAGCATGATCAAATAAACTACCAATACTAATGTAATGTGCAGAAAGGTGTCTATCATATAACACTTCTTTATTCAACATTTATGCATTTTATGAATAATATATCAATTTTAATTACTAACACTTTTTGAATGATACATCATAATTTGTATTTTTTAATGTGCATTTAAAATTAAAATAACATGATTATATGTATAATAAGCTAAATATGAATTAAAAGGTCATAATAACTTTCACTTTTGATCATAACGTCAAAAGTTTCCCCACACCAGTACACAATTGTTACTGAGAATCTGATAACTGTAATGTGTGAAAATATAGACAATATACAACAGAGTACCTGTAGTGAAACTACATTGTCATCACACATGTTGACTCATACAAAACAAAATGCGATTCATGCATGAACAAGTAAATTTAAATGTAAACAAAACCTTGACTTTTAGAAGATATTAGAATCAAATTAATTAAAGAGTATGTACTTTATAAAACTTTTTGGAATTTCATTATTTAATAAGGAATTCTCCTCAATTGAACTAAAATATTACTCATAGAATAAGTTAGATACAAAAAAAAAACACAAAAAACATATAGCATCTATATTGTTTTTGAACTTTTAAAGCATTAAAAATTAAGTAATAATTTTCTGAATTTTTAAGATAATCCTGAATTCTGAAATGGTAGTTTTTGATCGGAAACAAACCTTTGTAGATTTTCATAGATATATAGATAAACCAACCATAGATACAAAGTATATTTTCATCTTAAATTATAAAGGGAATTCATCCTCATATGCTTCAACCTAAATGCTTACATAAAGTGCAGTTTCAAAGGAATTCTTTCCTGTGAACGCTCAGGCTGTGGAATGAGCTCCCTCTTAATATATTTCCTAGAGACTATAGTATGGAGTCTTCAATAAGGGCATATTAAGGTTTCTTCAGAGTCATCAATATGTGTGATACAGCTCAAGTGTTGCAGACGTCCATAGGCTACAGTCACCATTTACCATCAGACAGGCTGTATGCTTGGTAGCCACAATCATAGTGTAAAAAAATACAGTCAAAACCACAGTATAAAGTTAGTAAATATATAGTAATACACTTTTTACATTTAAAAATGCAACAAATAGAAAGTGTTTAATTACTAAAAAGTATTATTAAATAAAATTTACAACAGTTACTATCACTTCAGTGATAGTTTCTTGTTTTCAAAACTTTCATATGTACATGTAATTAAAACTGTTTATACATTGATATACTGAAAAATTCTAGATACTCTTAAAGAGTAAATTAAAAATAGAGAACAGTTAAATAAATTTTGTACTCATTTTTTACTATCTAGAGACATTTTAAATTTTTTAATTTAAGATTTTAATTCTACTCAAACCTTGTCCTATTATGACCATTTTTTTAATTTAAATTTTGGACAGTTTTATGAGAAAATATTGTATGGGAATATGAATCTTGGTTTTTTATTTGTATACTTATATTGAAAAAAATACAAGAGTACTTTGTTCGATGAGGTATTGACAGTTAGTTCCTTTGATTGAAAAACTAGCTCCATCTAGTTTTTTGGTGAGTTTTTAAAAATACTTTTAGTATTTCTAAATTTCATCAAGCCCTCTAGACAAGTGGCATTTGAATTCGTCGATGGAATTGATATTGCTAGCGAGTATGTGAGGTAGAATGAGATAGCAACACAGGATGTCTCATTCCAACTCATCAAGGAATTCGCTTGCCACTTGTCTGTCAGAGGGCCAGATCAGACTATGTATAGTCTATCTTTTAATTACTATATTAATTCTAATTTTTAGTAAAAGTTTATTAATATTTTTATTTTTACTAATACCTATAATAAAGTGGAAGACTTTGTTTATTTGAGAGCACTAATCTTTGGAACTACTAATCAGATATGAATTTTTTTTTCACATTTAAGAGCTCATTTCTTGAGGAATGTTACTATTCAACATCATGATATAATCACAAGCAAAGTCGGCAGATATAGCTATAAACATATTATACTAAAATGTATTATTTGATATTCACACAGCTAATACATTTATAGGTAATAGATAATAAAAAAATTAGAACTATATATATTGAGACTAAAAGAATTATTTGAGATTGTGATTGTAACTTCATTTGTATAATGAATCTATATTTTTTCCTATAGAATTGACACATTTTCAACCAACTTCAAAAAGAAAGAAAGTTCTCATTTTGGTTCATTCAGTTTGTTTATTATCTCATAACTCCTGTCAGTTATAAACTGATTTGGAAAATCCTTTCTCTATCTAAATGGGACCAGATACATTTACAAATTGGTTCCATAAAAAAATTTATTAACTACTGAACATTAAGTAGTTTAGTTTTAAAATTGAAATAATTGATTTTATGACAATTGAACTTAGTTTTTTTTTTATAGACCAATATTATAAGTTATTATACTATAGTAATTACATGTTCAGACAAGGAATAAGATTATTACCATATCAAATTTAATCAAAATGTTTACAATAGTTTCTGTATGATGCATGCAGACAGTGTATTTAATTTTATTATATGCATAGATAAATATTATAGTTTTTATTATATGTATAGACATGTAGAAATGTAATGGAATAAAACATAATGATATATATATTAAGGAATGTACTTAATCACAGAAAAGTTTCAATAGTAAAATTGCACAATAGACTAGGTAAATTAGAGATAAAATTTATATACATTTTCACTTTCTATTAAAATATGTTTGTTTGAATAGTTTAAATTGATTAGTTATCTATTACGACTAAATAATTAATTCTGTAGATTAACGCAGTAGTTCTATCTCGAATCTAATAAGATGAACAAATAAATAGACCTTGACATTATGTTTTCATAATAACATGGTTTGTAAAAACTTAAATTTTTTTGCTATAACACAATATTTAAAAGTAAAAATATTAACTTGATACCTTTAAAGGAGTTCCAAGATGAAAATAGAATCTGCACACCACAAAATAAACCACAAGAGTTACATGATCTGGATTACTCTTGAAAATTATGTCATATATATCTTTAAGGATGTCCATTCAAAACACTTCAAAATAAATTGTATCACACACTTCAACACTGGTATTGTAGTATGAAGTATTGTTTAACTTAAAAAGTGATAATTATGTTAAAAAAATTTAAAAAATCTAAAAAGAACAGAAAGAGAAACATACGTGACGAGCAAATGACAACATTGAATGATTGATTGAATTGAATGATGTGGAGTGATGATTCATGGATTGACTTATTAAAATGACATTGACATAATAGTCCAATATCCAAGCCACAGAGTATTTTTTATAGTTTCATTTAACAGATATAGAATAATTCATATTGATTCGACCAGGTAACTACAGCAGTCATCATAAACATAAAACATAAGACAATAGAAAATCGATAAAAAAATAAAATAGGCATATTATGAGGGCCAGTAATACACTATAACTTATTAGTATATTGCTATTAATTTACCTGTTAGATTACATTACTAACAATCCTTATCCCCCCGAACTGTGGTGTTAAGTTTCCGTATTTTGTTGCCGTATCCAACTACCTTTCAAATAAAAACAAACTCAAAGCACAGCTGCTTTACGGCTGAAACACGAGTAGAACAAATGTGGGTGCATAGGTATGCAGACTATTTTGTACAAAGTCTCCCTAATGCTAATTGCTGAAATCGCTTAAGTATGTATGTATCTCTATGCTTTTATTGGTAGAATTCTATAGTAGAACTTGTTAGACTTTGTAGCATATCAACCTATGTAGATGAAACTATGGTTACCTTTCTGTTACTGGCTAGTTATACTTACGATAGATGTCATTCTGTATCTAAATAAAATTCTGTATTTTTTCCTTTGAACAATTCACACTTATTTTTTCCTAAATATCTTTAATAAATAACACGGACTTTATTTATCATAAAGTAAACGTTACGTGTACTGAAAAAAACCGTCGAACAATATATATTTTGAAGATTAACACCGGGTTCTTCATAATTGTGATTGATTAAACTTCAGTTATCGCCATGGACGGATCTACAAAGTTTCAAGTCTTACCACTAAATGAACACAACTGGGTCACATGGAAATTTCAAATAAGACTAGCTCTAAAAGGTCATGGTCTCCTACATGTCGTCGTTTAAGACTTCGTAGACAAAGAAAGAGCTACGACTGCTGAGCTTGAAAAGTATGCCAAGGAAGATAGTACAGCATTTCTTATTATAACGAAACTTGACACAAGAAAACATCATGAAGGTGATGCGCTTCCATACAAAGAGAAGCTTGGTTGGAACTTCACCGAATTTATGAACAGATACAGAAGATCGAGCCTTTGATTTGATTATGACCTTCTTCAAATTCGTAAAGGATCCTGCTGACAATATTGGTACGCATTTATCTTTATATGGAGAGATTTATCATTAGAAATGAAGAAAGAAGGAGTCAAAGAACTACCAGAAATCTTTCTTATGGGCAAGACTCTAGAAAGCTGTCCTGATGAATATTTCCAGTTCATTTCAAGTTGGAAGCTGCTATCAAAAAAAGATCGAAGTATAGAGAAATTGACTGCCCACCTGTGTTCTTTCGAACGAGTGTACAGTCTCAGGGGACTCACGGTCAAGTAGAAGATGCTCTCATGCTTACCGGAAGTAAAGGCAAGTCTAAATTTCGAAAGAAGTCATGTCAAAGATAAGTCGAAGAAATGCAATTATTGTGGTCTAAACAATCACTATATATGATATATATATCAGATGGACGTCCGTTAACATCAATGGAAAAACCATCAACATCAAAACAAGGTTACCTCTAACAACAATAAATGCAAAGCCAACATGATGCTAATGTCGATTGTTGAGGTGAACGCTATAGAAATAGTGATAGTAATCAATGGTATATAATGGCGCAACTAGTCATGTCAAAATCGATCAGATTTATTTGAGGATTTTGAATCATTTGATAGCAAGTCACATACAGTGACAACAGCAAGTACAAACAATTCCTGCTACTGGCAAAGGATCAGTAATAGTTGAAGCAGATATTTATGGTCGAAAACAACTCATAACATTAAATGAATGGCTTGTTCCAAAATTTCAAAAAACCTTTTCTCTGTCTTAGCTGCTCAAGATTGGTTAACTGACAGTACGTTTGTATCTAAAACAAACAGCTGTCAATTGATTGTAGATGGAGAATACTCTTCTCGGAAAAGAAAAAATATTTTATAAGCTGAGATTATGTAACAAACCATCAAATCCGATCAAGATAAATGTCAATTCAGTGGATGCTATAAACATGCTAACTCTATCATGAGAGGTTTGTACATCAAAATAAATCTGGATTAAACTCGTAGAAAATTAGGTATCATATATAATGATAAGACTTTAAGGATGTATATATGGAAAAGCTCATCGTTTGAAATAACGAGAGACGGGATGTCACACACTTCAACATATATGGTACGTATGTGGTCCGTTTGTTTAACTTTTCCAAATATCGTTATTTTCTACTATTAAAAGACGATTTTAAAAATATCGCTATTTATTCTTAATGAGATTGAAAAGAAGTCCAGAGAAAATTGGTACAATTTATAGCTCAAGTGAAAACACAGACATGTTATCATTGAATTTTTCACCGATAATGGAGGCGAATTCGTAAATGATAATATAAAGAAAATTCTACAAAATGACATCGTGCATAATTCACTATGCCGCATACACCACAGCAAAACTCAACTGAACGTATTTTGTTGAAGCTGTCAGTTTCATTTAAGAACTACCTGAAGGCTTATGGGCTCAAATAACAAGAACAGTTGTTTATGACCAGGTAACTACTGGTCCTACTAACACAGATAAAACATAATGGTAATAGAAAATCGACTAAAAAGAAAATAGGAATTATACGCTCATGTACCGATACACGCATAACTTATTAGAAAGCATAAAAAAGGGTTTCTTATTAATTTACAATGATGATGAAGGATATCGCATTTGGGAACATAAAACTCTTTCAATTATTAACTCGAGAGATGTAATTTTTGACGAAAAGACACTTAATCCTGTCGATTTCCTAGATCTGAAGAAAAGGTCTCTAGATTAATATTGATCCCAACTACTGTCCCGATTTTGCAAATAAAAACAAACTCAAACATACAGATTGTTCTTAATAACTATGAACATTTTGATACTACTGAATGTGAAGATGAGGTTACTTCTTCAAACATAGATAATTTACCACAGATTGACACAAATCAAGAAAACGTATCAGAGGACAATTTAATAAGAGAAGATACTTTATCTCAAGAAGAAATTCTTAATGAAGAGCCTCAAGAGAAAAATGTAGATATAGATAAAATCACTTTGTGTCTTTCAAAATTAAATCCTCCACTGTTATTTTTTTGTGTTGAAAATGTTTATAACCAAAGAAGAACCAAAGACATTCAAAGATGCATGAAGTCTGTTGATAAAAAAAATGGCGTAATGGATGATGAATCATTTTTCTGAAAGATGATATTTTGTCATTACCCAATGGACGAAATATCAATAAATGGGTATTTAAGATTAAAAATCTGATGTTTTACAAGTATAAAGCCAGACTCGTTGCTGTTGGTTACTGTAAGACAACGTTGATTACAGCAGACGTTTACGAAAAAATGAGTACAATTAGATTACTATTGATGGAACTGCTCGCCAATATGATTCTTACTCAAGACGTCTCTACCCATCTTTATGGAAGCTTATATGTTAAGCAACCTGAAGGATATGATGATGGAACTAACAATGTATGCAAGTCGCAGTTTATATGGACTGAAACAAGCACCATTGTGCTGGAACAATTGTATTAAAGACTTTCTTCTAGAACAAGGGTTTGTAGCTGGAGAAGATCCTTGTTTCTTCTCCATGAAGGGGGGAAAGGAAGGTACTACTAAACTTTATGTTGACGATGGCATGATAGCAACATCATATACTGATTAATGAGTTAAACCTGGTAAACGTTAAAATTAAAATAATAAAAATTCCTATTACTTTCTGGGACTTGAGATAGAAAAACAGAAAACTATATAAAAATACATCAAGGTGCCTATACTAAGAAAGTCACTTACAAGATTTGGTATGCAGAATAGCAAAGCTGCCGCTACACCAATAGTTAAAGAAAATTGAGAGAAGATTTTAACAATGCATTTCCTTACAGAGAAATGTTTTTCGCATACCTTATGGTAGGAACAAGACCCGATATTGCCTATGCATTCCAGTTGCCTATATATTAAAACTCCTACAAAAACAGATATTACAAAAGTGAAACGTATTTCGCTATTTGAATGGTACAAATTACTGCATTACCTACAGGATAGATACAAAGAAACTATATAAGACAGCGATGCTGATCATGGTGGTGATCTAACTCTGGAAGATCGACTTCACCTAGATGTATTTATGGAGGTCTTATCATCAAGAAATAAACATCAGTAGCGATTTCAAGCATAATTATTAATTTAATGTGCTAGCGAATCCAGAGAAATAATATGGCTTAAACGTTTTATTGAAGGTATAGAACAACCAACGAGTATTCCTATTCTGTACTTAGATAACGAATCAACCATCAAACTTGCATTAAATCCACCATATGAGTTCCACAACAGAACGAAACATATTAAGCTAAGTTTCTTTATTCGAAAGGTTAGCTGATGGGAATATGAAGATTGCAAAGATAGATACTGAACATCAAGTTGCGGACATGTTCACCAAGGCACTCTATAAACCAAGATTGGTGATGCTATGCCAACAAATTAATGTATATACATAATTTATAGATACTAGATCCTGAGAAAGGAACCATGAGCTTCAAGAGAAGCTGTTAGACTTTGTAGCATATCAACCTATGTAGATGAAACTATGGTTACCTTTCTGTTACTGGCTAGTTATACTTACGATAGATGTCATTCTGTATCTAAATAAAATTCTGTCTATTTTTTCCTTTGAACAATTCGTAATCTTATTTTTTCCTAAATATCTTCATAATAAATAACACGGACTCTATTTATCATAAAGGAACTTTGTGTTCTTTCAGTGTCCTCTTCTGTTATTTGTTTGTTATTTACTTTAAATATGTTAAAGTATCATAAATAAAAAAAAAAATTTACTAATTTAATATTTTTCTGATATAGATGATATTTTTCGTCGAAATCAATAATTAAGAACCAATCTGGAGTGTTTTAATTCCTTGCTTGCTGTAAGACAACTTTACAGCATGCATTCACGAAAGAGTAACTTGAATAGTCTATGGAACCCAGCCGTTCATATCCGAAGATCTCCGAACACCATCTTTCTTATTTATGACGGTGCCGCGAACACCTACAGCTCGCGCTCTGTGGATCGAGGCGCGTAGTTAGACTAGCGTTCGCGTTACAGCCTCCTAATACTAGGGGTCCTGGAAGGTCCCGAAACTAATCGAGCTTTCCCAACCATATTACTTGTAAGTTAAACCGGTAGTTATTAAAATATAATGTGTACCTCTGGTATTACCTAGCTAGCACCTAGCTCATGGGCCGTGGTAGTCACTTACTGTCAGGTGACCCGCATGATCCCATGCCCCCTGTGTTATAAAAAAAAAACTTACGAATCTTTTAACAATGTCTTTGTATTCTTACTTACTCTAATGTTTTTATTCCTTTTTTGTTTTAGTGGTGAGGTAGATAAAATTTATTATATTCCAGTAGCTATATATTAAAATAGTCTAGAAATAACTAGATACTGTAATTTAATTATAACTCTGTCACCATACTGTATAAACCACCATACTATATAAGAACCTTCATTGCAACCTATCTACTTGCAGAACACAGATCTAATTTTTCTTTTATCAAGAAATAAATTACGTTTCTGTACATAATTATTATTTTAATGTGGGCTAAATATCATAAGATTTACCTGTAATTGTATAATAAAATTTTTAAATTAGACTTTTATACCTTATTTCCGACAAACCTCGTAGTTGTGTTTTTTTTTGACACTTCAGCATTTTGATAGATTTTGACGAATTATTAGAAGAGTTTATTATTTTATTGATTTATTTTGATAATTATATTTTATTTTACTATAAAATGAAAGCATCCAGACTGGGATCCGTCCAATCAATAAAATCCATTCGGTCCCTTAAATCTGTGCACAGTACTTTGGGTGATGATATGAAAAAAAAATTTGAGACATATCTCCCTGTAGTTTGCAAAAATTTTCCTAACGAAATTCCTTACCCCGTCATTGTTAAGAAGGAATATCAGCGCGGTAAGTTGGATCATTTAGATTTTAATGGCCTGACTTCTCATTTTCATCTATTATATTATACCGTTAGCACCAGCGGGGTTACCATTCCATTTCCATCTATTCCATCATTCATTAAAACAATTTTTCATGTGGGTTTGAGTTTGTCCCTTGGTAATACAATTTATTACAATGGTAATCCTTACTAATATTAAAAATGTGAAAACTCTTGGCTTTTGACACTTTAGTCAAAGATCTCGTTACATAAAATTATCGACATTATTAAATAATATTGAAAATATTTCCACAATATTTAAAGACGATTAAAAAATCGGCCTAGATTCAGTATATAAAGAAAGTTGATAATTTCCATCTTTTGTATGTTTTCATCATCCATGTTTTCAAGAAGCTACAGTAATTAAAATACTAGTTCTGTGTATTTTAGGAGGGTTGCGATTCACTTACCTTAGCTTTAGTTGTTGCTCTATTATTGTACTTAGATTAAGATGATAATATGTTTTCAGATGACTTTTTTCAAACACTTAAACAAGAAGAAACTGTTAAATATAAAAAGATAACTGTTAAACTTAATGATATAGTCAATAAAGCTATTTCACAAGTAGACGTAGAAAAACATGATGAAAAATTAACAACTGGTGCTAGCACTGACTCCGAATTATTAGCCAAAGGGAATACTATTTTAATTACTGCTTTATATGACAATATGAAACGTCTCGCTGAAATAGTGATTTACGATATGAAAGTGCCAAGAGGGTTAATTCAAATTATAGGGTACTTAGCACCGTCATATAAAAGTTGATCAAGTTGACGATACGGTCTTGTCGTATTGATTTGTATACGATTCACGAATTAGCTAAAAAGCTTCCGCTATCTTCAATTACCGATGTATGCCTGGATGGATCCTTAATACCAGAAGGAAACTTTTATATTTTATTGGACACTAAATATGTGAGGTTAAAAATATTTCTCTATGCAGATGTCAAATCAACGATGAAGTTTGTAAGTTGATCGCATTGAAATTATGCAACCCGTGTCCAGCCGAGAAGAGTTTATTGCTTCTGAATCTGACATCTAATCACATAACGGATACAGGAGCGAAATATTTAAGTCAAGCTCTAAGAACAAACAGACATTTGCGGTATTTGAACTTAACAGATAACCGTATTGGTGATGACGGAGCTGGCTGCATATTTGACATTTTAAAACGTTTTCCCTTAACGTATGATGAAAACACAAATAAACGGAATAGGTATATGGAATATTTAAAAACGAGAAATGCAGTGTATCTAAAGTACTTGGATGAATTATATGCTAATAGATCATATGACGAATATAGTCAGAGTAGTAAAATAAATAAAAAAAAGAAAACTTCCGCAACATTTCTGAAGAGTAGAGCTAGTTCAAGGCAAGAATCTAAAAAAGAAAAAATGCCCATTAGCTTGGAAGAAAGTAAATGTAGAGCAGAAATGATAGCTAGGGAGTTGGTTGGACCGTTCCGTCATCCATTTAATAGTGGTTCCGTAAAGTTGGAAGATGGCCAGTATTACTGTGTTGGTAATATGGTACTTTGTTATTTGAATTTATCCTACAACAATTTGACCTATTTGACTGTCAATAAACTTTATAGTGTATTACAATATCAATCTGAAGCAAAAAAACTGAATGAAACTGGATTAATGAAAGTTATTTTAGACGGCAATTACATGCCAATAATTTGTGAAGAATATAATATTATTGTTAAATTTTTAAATAAAAGTTTATCTAATTTTGGAGGAAAACTGTTTTCAGAAATTGGTAAAAGAAAAGGTCGTATTGGTGCAAGAATATCAATGGTACCTGAACGTAATATACCTAAGAAATAAAAAGTCATAGAATTGCTTAATCACTTACATTTTATTGAGTATGAAATGTTTATTTACAAAGTAGGTATAAAAATAATATTAATTTACATAGGAAATGTTTTTTCGACTACAGTTGATAAGTTACTCAACTAATACGATTGGTAACTTCATGGTCATTTAATCACATTTTTGTAAGAAACTATGTAACTGTTATTTATTAAAAATATTAAATTAAAAATTCAGATTTATTATTATCTTATTTATTCTAAAATAATTTGGATGATAAGATGTTCCTAATTTAAACAGCACCGACCTTTCCGTTCGTTTTTTACATAGTGCCTGCACTGGCTCCTAAGATTAATTTTGGCAAATCTTAACCACTAATTTACATTAAACAAAAATAATATTACTATTTAAACTATAAATAAAGTCTATTGATACACATTATTAGAATTACCAGTTAAAATTATTTAAAACATCAGTTTCGAGGTGGGAGATATTCTCTGTTAGGCTGTGAAGGCGGAAATCCTGCATTGTTTTGATTATCTTGAGGTCTTCCTGAAGAAAAACTGGGGCCGCTTGGTCTTCCCGATGGGTAACCTTGACTACTTCCAGGATAACCGGGACTGCTTTGTGATGGCGGGAAGGACGTGGGTCCTTGAGAAGGACCTTCTGAACCTGGGCTGCTAGGATATGATGAAGATTGTCCTTGTGACGGAGTATTCCCTGGATACGAAGATGGAATTTGTGGAGAGGGATTGTTTGGATATGAACCAGAAGAACCTTGAGCCCCTGTGCCACTCGGATATGATGATGATCCTGAGCTTCCTTGATATAAGCCGGATGGTGTTTGTGGCCTAGAGTTAGGATAGTTTCCTAATGAATCTTGAGGTCTTGTACTTCCAGGATATGCACCCGATCCTTGGGGTAATGAGCTCCCTTGGTAGTTTCCAGTTGATCCTTGCGATGGTCCAGGTCCTTGTAGGTTTTGTGTATAATCATTATTTCCACCATTATAATTTCCTTGGGAAGATCCAGTTATAGAGTAGTCGTATAGATTTGCGTTAAGTCCATAAAGACTAGGAGCAGAATTACAATCAAATTGATTCCACCAGACGCAAACAAAAACTTGTTGAGAGAAAACTGTTCCATTAGGGCAGAGAAAATCATAAGTTATATTATTAGCACAAACATGGAATACTTGACAACGAGTTTCAACATCGGCGTAGTAACCAGGGTAAGCTTGAGCGTCACACCTAAATGAAGTTTGAGGGATTTCTGATAAAATTGGATAATCTATATCGGGGTTTCCGGGAATGGCTGAATAATCACCTCCTTCATAAGCACCAGTATTATCGCTACTGCTTCCAAAACCCTGAGTACCAGACTCAAATCCAGGAGAACTCGAACCGAAATCTTGTGAACCAGGTCTAGATCCAGACCCAGACCCAACCCCTGGACTATTGGAGCCAAATACAGAATTGCCTGGTCTGCCAGAGTTATCGGGTCCAAAATGGGAATTTCCTGACGCTGTTCCAGTTTGACCAGGATAATTTTGATCTTGTCCAGGATATTTTGAGCTTCCTTGGCTAGGATATCCACCTGAAGATGATCCACCAGGTCTTTGGAAAGATGGACTTTGTCCCGGATATCCTGCCTGAGGGCTCTGTCCAGATGAAGGGTAGCCTTGATTTCCTAGACCTCCTGATGGACCAGATGAGTGACTCGGTGTTGATCCAGAAATAGGGCTAGTAAAGTCTTCATTGTGAGGTCTACCCGGGAAAGAAGGGGATGTTGGAGAACTTGGGTAACCACCAGAAGGTCCTGTAGGTGCTCCCACTGGTCGGCTTGGAGACGTCCCTTGTCCAAATGGAGTGTCGGGTTTATTATACTCGTATCCACTTTGAGCGAGGGTTAGAGCCAGTAACGCTGAAAAGACAAAAAGAAATTTTTAAAATCAATGCACAATACATGTAGTTATGGGATGCCATATCGAAATGCAAAATTGGCGAAAACGTAATTATCTTATGGCGATATATTGTGATTTATAACTGACTTATTTGTTGAATATCACAGAATATACGGTGACTATCACAGAATATATTGTATCTTATTATGGACTAAGGTATGAGCATAAGGTAAGAGGAAGGTAATGCTTCCATTCTGTGTAATTTTACATATTCCGGTATCCATATCATTTTCCATATTATTTACAATCTACTATTGTAAATATTTATATTTTATTAAAGTGACCGTGTTATCTCGTCTCTGATAAATCAAAGGCGAAAATCAAAGTTTATATATGAATTATTCATCAGCATTAGTCTGATAGCTTTTAAGGTCAGAATACTTATTCCTTGTTCTCATTACAAGTGGTACAAGACAAGCACAAAGCGACATCGTTTACAAGATGAGATCGCGTGAGAGCCGTCCCCCATTAGATCGTTTCGCAAGTGATCCACCTAATGGGGAAATTGTCCTTACGTAACGCTGTTTTGGATCACTGTAACATATTAATTATGCGTATGGTTAGCGTTAAAAATAAAAGACTAATTATGCGAACGTACTAATCTTAAAATGGATTTTGGTGACTGATGCTTTTCTATTGATGTACCTATCAATTGTACGTTATGTATACTTGTATTTGGAAAACAATGTGGCAAGGGATGAATCAGATTTTAGATTATGCCTATGGATATGAAATTATGGAAACAATTGAAAGGATGAGTTCCTATATATATATACATATATATATACATATATATATATATATATATATATATATATATATATATATATATATATATATATATATATATATATATATATATATATATATATATATATATATATATATATATATATATATATATATATATATAGATGAATTTATTTGTAAGTGTTCATGATTATATCATATTGTAAGAGAGTTCTCTTTATAATAGAGCGTTTCCAAGGATTTTTATTCCATATTACATGGATAAACTGGGATTTTTGTTTTTATTAATTTACCAAGTAAAATTACCAACAAATCTTCGTAAGATTATTGAAAATATCAAAATTTCGAGTACATAATAAAGTTTTATAAATGCATATATATAATGTTTTTATATATATAATTACTTATTATTTATCTCCTACATACCTACTTAATATGAAAATTTAACTACGATGCAATTTCAATTTTATAACTAAGAAATAGATTTATATTACACTAAACAAATATAATCGATATACTATTGTTTTGTGCTTGAGCAACTAGGCAATTAGGTGCAAGAAGTTTACTGTAAGCCACAATGACCAAATAAAGAATAAAACCAAATTAGTAATACGTTTGCGTGAACAGTAAACTTAAAGTTGAGTATAAAATAGTATAAATTAAATATTCCAAAGTATCTTTGATAATTTCAAAAATGCTGTGTAATGTGAATAAGAAACATGTTAAAAAGACGCGAAAAGCCATGTTGCCTATAGACATGAGCAGTACCATGGACATAACAGAGTATACTGTTTCGCCCATGCGTTGTCATTCCTGAGGACTAAAATTCATTGCCATATCCCATCTTTCAAACTGAAACACAACCATGCAAACACAACAACCAGAGAGAGACTTTGTACAAAAGTCGTTTACTTGGGTACCTCTGTCCTATTCGTGTTTCAGCCGTAAAGCAGTTGTGTTTGCATGGCTGTGTTTCGGTTTGAAGGGTGGGATATGGCGTGAATTTACAGGGTACAGAGGAATAACACCTAAGTCCTCAGGAATGGCAACGCATGGGGGGTATCATGGGCGAAACAGTATACTCTGTTATGTCCATGGTACTGCTCATGTCTATAGGCGACGGTTACCACTTTCCATCAGGTGGGCCGTCAGCTTATTTGACATTCTAAGTTGTATAAAAAAAATAAAAATAAAACTGCTTTACCGTAGAAACACTAGTGGGATAGAGGTACCCAAGCAAACTTTTATAAAAATTCCTACTCTGGTACTATTATTATTATTATTTAGATACTTTAGTATTATTTCATGATTTCTTTCATTTCATGATTTATTATATAGATAATAAAGATTGATGAATGTGGAAGAAGCGAAAGAGGTTTGTTTGAATCGAAGCATTTGGCGTTCCATTGTTTCTGCCTACCCTAATGGGAGACAGGCGTGACAGATATGTATGTATGTATGTATGTATAATAAAGAATGAAATAAAAGAGATCAGTGATTTTGGGCTATAACAAGCAATAACATAAATTAATAATACTTGAGCTTAATTGCTCACGTCAGCGTAATTTTTAGGTGTCGGTCACGTTGTGATTAGGGCTTTTGTTGTTAGTCAACGTTTTGCAAGTGACATTGAGATTGCCTCATGCGATGCGATGGAAAAATCATAATGATCACTGTCCGGTCTTATTGTGGTATAAGATTTGTGGTACCTAAACAATAACATCGGATGATCTGCTAATGTTTTCGCAAAACATTTCGTAATTTGGAAATCTTTTTATAATTGTTGGTAAATCGATGTCCTTGTTTGTCTAGTGGTTTAACGCACCGCCTTGTCCGGCGGTCGTGGATTCGATCCCTTTGTGTCTCTATGTAACCACGTTACACGTTTCATCTTTGTGATGATTAGATCCGTTCAACAGTGAGGTACTGATGAAGAGAGGGATTGTTAGTAATATAGACTACGAGTCCCATTGCTAGAAATATACCCTGTCAGGTCGACCTTCACGTGGAAATTTCCTGGAAACCATCGTGCTGAATTGCAGATGTTCACACACAGTGGGTTAACTGATCTGCTTTTTTATCCTCACCAATCATTCATCACTGGTGCCTCGCCAGTGTATACCAATAGCGCAGGCGCAGGGTTACCATTTCATTATCATCCATTAAAAAAAAAATTACCTACTATAGGTAAAAAATAGAATTTTTAGAATACTTTTTTTTACCACACAGGGGGCAAACGAGTTACCGGTTCACCTAATGGTAAATAACTATCACCGCCCATGATCACCTGTAACACCTGTAACACCAGAGGTATTGCAGTATGCTGCCCATCAATTACTGTTCAAGTTGATTCTGTGAAGCTGAAGTAGGCATTGAATTAATGACTGATTGCAGTATCATAAAAGATTACGAAACGAATAGACTGGAACACATTACACGTTTGTTGTAAGGAGAGGAGCGAAGTTCTAGAAGGGTAGTAATTTTCTTTAGTTACGACTATTTCCCACTCTCAAAGCTGTATATAATGATTGCAAAATCGCCTTGGGTATTTGTAAGTGTAAAATTGTCCTAAACACTAACCCTTTACTTAGAAGTCGTAGCGATTATCGACTCTGTTTCAACGTAGTAAAGACATTATTTCAATAACGATAATTTATAAAATTATGATTGTCCCATGATGTTTTGATGATATACAATTTAATATTGTTTCTGAGAAAATCTGTTATATATTAAAATGTTTATTCTATGGAAATAGTGCATTAGAATATGACTTAGTACTATTGCTACACTTCACTACAGGGCGAGCAAAAAACGTCATGGAAAGGTCGTAATGTCACAGGTTTTTCAGCTTAAAAAGCCCGTTTTTTAATAATAATAATAATGCTATACTTGTTTTTAAATCGTATAATAGTTTTTGTCTTTCTTTAGGTCTGTCTAAATTAGGTAGAGTTTTTGTCTACAATAATACTACATCAAAAATAGTCTAACTTTTTAATTTCATCTTAGCGAGTTTCTATCGTAAGACCACTTAGACTTATATATTTTGTAATAGTAGAATTTTAGAGTTACCTATTAGTTGTAAGACCGCATAAATTCCGCGTTTTATGATTAAAAAAAATTAAGCATCTGTTAAAAAAGAAAAGAGCTTACAAATTAATATTTTTTAATTTATAATACCTAATTAAAATATTACAAGATAAAAAAAAAATGTGGCAAATGTGTTGAAATTTGAATTAGAAAGTGTTAACATAAAAATGCTTTTACCGCAAAGTTTAAGATCTTCGCCACACCGCGGCGCCACTCGTGCACGGCCGTCACGAAATGGATCAAGGAAGCTGTTGTAGCTAGACAACTGGAGTGTTCTATTTGGCAACAGTATTTAGATTAGGCACTTAATTTCTGGATCATAGTGGCCATATTTCCTTGTTCCATTGTCGGAAATTGAAGTGGTTGGGAAGATTCACGATAACGTGCGAAAACGTTCATTTATTACCGGGCGTTATGTCGCTTGCAATTTGCTTAAGTAACGTGGAGCAAGTCTTTTGAAATAGATGCGAGAACGTAACCCAGTCATTAAATGTAGATATAATTCAGTTTCACATTTAGTATATACTCGTTAATCGTTTGGGGCAACGTCAACCATTTATTAAAAGCAAAGATCGTTTGTTTCAGAAGAATGTAAATATACGAGTATATGCAAACCTCAGATCTTTGATCCGATTTTATATATCGCAAAGGACGTGGCTAAGATTAACTACTATTTGGTCGTGGAATTTTACTGTTAAAACAAATTAGCTCTTTTCTTTTTTATGCTTTTTTTATTTATAAATTTAAATTGTACACAAAACACATAGATACAGCTGATAAACCGAATCACTCCGCGTGACGGTGGTACTCGTAAGCTCGCCTCAAGCCACGTTAGATTCAAATATGCTCGGTGAAATATTGTGTGGTATGTTACAGTCAATAAATTCCTATGACTGTTGTGAGCATATTGTTTATTATATTTACTATATTTAATTTTTTTTTATTAACAATAGTCGTTTGTAGTTTATCAGACATTCATTTCTGATGTTCAAAAAATAATTTATTGTAAATAACGTCGTTGGATACATATTTATTTCATTATTATATCATTCATTAATTGTGTACTGCTGATCATAGGCCTTCCCCATAAGAGGGAGTTTTGCTAGTAGATACCATGCTTGGTAGGCAGATTAGCAACTGCAGTTGGTCTTTGGTGATGTTTTAAAAGGGACGCTGTGCCCATCCCTCGATTATTATCTTAGGCACCTGTTATGACAACCACGGAAAAGCAAGGGGTGGCCCAATCTATGCGGGGACCACGTAATATATTTTTATCTAAACCCTTATACTTTACAAACAACATAATATTTAAGCTATTTTATTTTCTTGCCTACTGCTATAACAGTTACACAATGTCAAAGTCATCATATGAAAATTATTGAGTAAAAAAAAGGAAGTATTTATTTCGCAATATTCATAATAGTTTGTGGGACTCTACACGACTACTCTACAGTCTTTTTTACTTTATTACTGAGCCGTTTCTTGTTTACAATAATAGTTTTAATAGAAATGTTGTCTTTTTAAAAGATAGGTTCGAAGTGTAGTGCCGGTATGGAATAGGCTACCCCTTCCTTTCCCGAGGCTGTTGTAGAAGGCGACTAAGGAAACTTTATGGTCGAGGGATTGGCAGCAACATCCTTCTTTAAACATTACCAAAGTCTAATTGCGATTGTCAATTCGCTTGTTAATCGTGGCAGTTATTATTAAATAAATGATAAAAAGATAGCTAACATATGAGTACTGAGCCATTTGATCTTTACAATATTTTTTCCTAATAAAAAACCTACTTTATCTTTTTAAAAGATATGACTAATATTCTGCGTGGGGCACTTTTCTATAAAAAAAAAAAAAAAAATCCCTGCCTGCTTCAATTTTAAATTCAATGACAGACAATCCATGACCTATATTTTAGTTTGCTTATAACATGTTGTAACATGCAATTTTTAGGGATGTTATCTCTAAAAATTGCATGTTACATGTTGTGTGCGATTTACTCAAGAGAATTTTTCCTCTACGGACAAAATGTCCGTCGTCCGCACGGACTTTAAAGGAACCTAAACAGCGTTATTATTTTTTTAACAGCCGTTATCCGCTACTTTATGGTTTTATAGTCATAATAGGTCTATACTCGTAAACTGCAACTTTGTCCGCCATATTTAATTAATCATGACATAACACATTTTATGTCCATCTTTAAATTTATAATTGCCGTTTTCCCAATTTTCAACAGCCTTCTTCAATGATTTGATCATTGATGATTTTTTTTGTAATTGCCAGATTTACTCATTCTTTTTTAATTTTGTCACGATTGAAGTTTTTAAGTGAGAAAAAAGGAGTAGATTCTCAATTCACTTTTATTTTTTGTATGTACATTGCACGATTTTTCCCTCTATTCTGTATCAATTATGTGTATTATTTTTGCAATAAATTTGGATTCATCCTGGATTGACTTCATGTTCATTTTGCTATAAATAGGGATTTAATTCATTTGATGTTTCTTTAACTCAATAAAATATACTATATGGAATAATTAATGTCTTAAATTATATGTAACATCTTATCTAGTATAGAACTAAATTGTAACCTTTCGTTTTTCTATTCTAAACCACTTTAATGTAACACTGCTCTTGCTTCAAAGGTAGATTGGTAGAGAAAAGGCTGTACACATATCTTGTATATTTTTACTGTTTATTTCAGCCGTTAACTGTCCACTGTTGAATATTAGCCTTTCCCATAAGAGGAGTTTTGCCAGTAGTTGCGACGCTTGGCAGGCGGGCTGGTAACCACAGTTAGGCTTTTACATAAGTTTTAAGAGGGACGCTGCTTCCTATCCCTTTACCATATGCTCCCTTAGTCGCCTCTTACGACACCCACGGGAAGGAAAGAAGTGGTTCATTCTATGCGGGGATCTACACAGCGTATCTACATACATTGTATATTAGGTCTTTTGATGTATTCCGTATAAAATATGTACAGTAAAGGTAATACAATACAATACACTACAATACATATCTTGTAAATACTAAAGAATAAATAAATGTTATTAGCAAAAGTTTGTCCTTGGTTGGTTACGTTTTATTAGTCAATAAAGTCTAAATAAATGAATAAGTGAATAAAAAAAAATATTAAAGTTATACATTGATTATAAATATTTTAACTGCAATAACCTACACTATAACCTCAAACACTTCCTGTAAAAGCCTCAACTATTCTTCTTTATTTAAACATCATAAAATTGAACTTATAAAATAATTACTATATAATAATCAATCGCTATATGTTGAGTCATCTAATTATAAGTGGCGTATGAGTCCGCCAGACACTAATAACCTGAGGTCAGGTCACAATATCAGATTATGTGGCGTCTGTTTTAGAAAAGTTCGTAGACGGATGGCTATAGACACGCCTTACGACCGAGTTTTGTTTTTAATGCAGATTATTAAAGGTTAGATAACAAAATTGGCAATGTGAAAGGTGATTTCGAATATCAGAGAGGCAGTCTTCCTTTGTGTATTAGACTAGATTACACTTCTGAAATAAAAGCTTTAATAGTATTATAATATAAATAAAATTAGTCTCACTGAACATACATAGTGTCGTCTAGTCTCAAACTAAGCAGGCAACTGTTAGAAATACTTTAATACATTTACTTAAATACAAGGAATATTTAATAAGTTAATAATTAAATAGTTTACTTCATAAAAAGGAAAATATTTTGAACATCAATGCTTGTATTATGCGAGATCGAATCTGCAGCCATCGGAAAATGTGGCATAGATAGCATAATTTTATTTCTGATATAAAAACATCATGAAAAGTTGTTCGAATTTTCAAAGCTTTCTTTATCTAAAACCTTTTTAAAAAGAGTTAAATCTTAAAAAGGGGGGTAAAGAGGTTTCTTCAGGCAACGCACGCGTAATACCTCTGGTATTGCAGGTGTTCATAGGCTACGGTAACCACTTACCATCAGGTGGGCCGTATGCTTGTTTGCCACCTCAGTGGTATAAAAAAAGTTTGTTCAGTCAATCTCAATACAGACCTACCAACGAACAACATTTTATGTTTGTATTACACTAGTTTTATCCGCACCTCGCATGCGTGAATTTTAGAAATTGATAATCATTCCGATAGAGCCATCTATCTATCCTGATACTGGCGTATCATAAAATAATTGTGAAAGCCACGTCCAATTTGGTACAATAGTTCTTTTCAGACAGATAAAAATAAAAAAAAAAAATTTTGGCTTCTGTTGCTTCTATTAACACCTCTCATTTATTTTTCTTCTTAACTTTCTCCTATAGTTAATCTACTAACGTTAGTAAAAATAAATGAATAAAACAGGGGTGGTCAACCGATCGATCGCGACTAATAGTCCAGTCGATCGTGGAAAGTCAAAACATATTATATTTTGCTAATTTAGCGGAACGTGCTCAGACGCAATGCTTACACTAATATAAATAAATAGTTACTAAGATTGATAAATGTGGAAGAAGCGAAAGAGGTTTGTTTGAATCGAAGCATTTGGCGTTCCATTGTTTCTGCCTACCCTAATGGGAGACAGGCGTGACAGATATGTATGTATGTATGTTACTAAGAATAATTTATAGTCTTATATTTTGTCCTTTTAATAAAATAAAAAATACTATAATACAATATAAATGTGTAATAAACTATGTTGTTTCATTTGAGACTTCAAGAAGTATGTAATTGGTAGATCACATAGGGTTTCGTCAGTAAACAGTAGATCTTGGGTCAAGACAAGTCGGTCACTCCTGGTATAAAGAATAATGAACAGTTGAAGCTCATCTCTGATTGATGTTTGATCAATTAATAAACTTTAGGTACTATAATGGAATGTGTAAATGTGATTTGTCATTTTGTATAATAATCGATTACGTTTGGTTACGTTTGAATCGACTCTAATTCGTTTATCAATTAGAGGTGTCCAATTATAGGTATGTGTAAATAAATAGAAATTATAAATAATAAATAGATTACGCAAATGATTTCGAAGGCATATTGCAAAAATCAATCTGTAGGTACATCTATTTGACAATCTTTATGGCGTAGTATGTTTTGAAATGTGTTCGTTTGTTTGTAAGAAACATATACCACAGATACAATTAATAGATTAAAAAAATAATTAATATGCCACTAATAAATAGAAAAGATTAGATTTTTCGTATATTTGTTTGCCATGGATAAATTCAACAATCGATATTTGAAATTTCTTACTACTTTTTTCTTTACTACATTATTAGCGAGTAACATATGTTTTATTGTATATTTAAAATACCGTGTGAAGTCGGGGCGGGCCATTAGTATGAACACATTTTTAATTAATTCAAAATTTTTCAGTAAATCTTAAGAATCAAAAAACAGACTTATTTATTGTAGTATATGCTTCAATACAAAATGCAAATTCAAAACATTTGGAAATATATACAGGTATGTACTTAGAAATTAAAAATTTGTTATATGACGTGAAAAAAGTACGTTAGACGCACCATTATTATTTCTCATCACCATTATTTACAAGCTAAATAAAAAATATAATTATAGTATGTCTCATCATCTTACATGTTTATATTTTATAAAATCTCCTATTTAGTTTATAATAGTTAATGACAAAGAACTTGAGTTTTGTTCCATTAAGTAACTTAACATTTTTTGTTTTTTTTTTTCTTTATATAGGAAACACGTAGTTATATTATTATCTATACAACATAATGTGTATAAAAAGATGTAATAAAGAATTCCGCATTGTGACAAAAAAAAATAATCGTTGTATAATTTTAGAGATTTTTCACAATAACAATTTGAGATAAAAAAAAATAAGTTGTTATATCAGCCGTTAATTGTCCACTGCTGAACATAGCTTCCCCGGGGGGAAAGGGATTGTTACTAATGGAGACTGAGAATCCCATTGCTAGCAATATACCCAACCAGGTCGACCTCCTCGCGGTTCCCCCTGGAAACTATCATGGTTAATTTCACCCTTTACTGGTGCTCCGCCAGCGTATTCCGTTAGCGCAGGCGGGGTTACCATACCATTTTCACCCATCAAAAAAAAAACATAACTTCCCCTATAAGGGGGTTTTGCCAGCAGTTGCCATGGTTGCAGTGTGTGCAAGTTGCAGGCGGGTTAGCAACCGCAGTTTGACTTTTGGTAATGTTTTAAGAGGGACGCTACTGCTCATTCTTCTACCATAAGCTCCCTCTAGTCGACACCCATGGAAAAGAAAGTGGTGGCCTATTCTATGACGGTCTCTACATGGCTATATCAAATAAATTCAGGTTAAAAATTTAACCTGAACTGAATTAATGATCAAAAATTCTAACTCTTTTATCATGGGATCTAACATAGAAACTTTCGGTCCCGAATCAGTGTTGACACCGCCAAGTAATTAGTTGTGATTTATTTTTTAGTCATGTTCATATAAAATTCACTTATATTCAAATGTTGTTTATGGAAATTTTACAATAAAATAAAAATAAATTTACAAAAATATATTAATTAAGATTATAATGTATTTAATAAAGAATGAAGAAAACTAGCTTTTTGCTGGCTACTTTGTACGCTTGAGTTTTAGAAGTAAGTAAACCTATATAGACTAATTCTAAATGGCATATCAAAATAAAACATATATCACATTTTAAATTAGACCTTCTGTGGAACACAACTATGAAAACTGTATCCAATTTGGTGAAGTAGTTTTTGCGTGATGCCGGAATAAATTTAAAGACAAACAGACGGTCAGACAAAAATTCTAAAAAATATTGTTCTATTACGTCTATTGGTCCACCCCTTTCCTATCCCGCATAAGTCTAAGGGACTTATGCGGGATTCTTCTTATTTACCAATTTCCTTTAAGCATTTTCTACGGCTCCTTCCTTTTTTTCTTAATTCTTTCCTCCATACCGTAGATGGCTGAAACCACCGACAAATGCATTCCCAAAGAGGGTTGACGTCAGGCAGGCGGCCATAAAACTAAGCCAAATTTTCTTGTAATATGGATAAAAAATATATTACGCCGACCCAATAAAAAACCCCTTATAAAGACCCAATATAAAGGACCTTTATTAATTTTTTCTTAAATATTTTCCCATTTTTTTTATACAACTTAGAATGGCAGACAAGCTGACGGCCTACCTGATGGAAAGTGGTAACCGTCGCCTATAGACATGAGCAGTATCATGGACATAACAGAGTATACTGTTTCGCGTTGCTATTCCTGAGGACTCAGGTGTTATTCCTCTGTACCCAGTAAATTCACGCCATATCCCACCCTTCAAACCGAGCCATGCAAACATAACTGGTTTACGGTTGAAACACGAATGGGACAGAGGTACCCGAGCAAATGACTTTTGTACAAAGTCTCCCTCTGGTAACATCATCGTCTGGTTACAGTTTTATTATATTTAAATAACACTGGGGTCTTATGAAGTTATGTACTCATATTGTACAATTGTAATAGAACTAAGTCACTGGAATTTTTTGTATATTTACGCAACATATGCCTTATGAATAATTATATGAGAGTATGAATTATTAATTAAGATAAATATGAAATGATCTTTTTTATTAATTAAGGTATGCCGTGTGGTCCCGGCAAAGAGTAGGCCAACCCTTCTTTTACCGTGTGTGTCGTAAGAGGGCACTGAGACAGCTCAATGGTCGAGACATGGGCAGTAGCGTCCTTCTTAAAACACCACCAAATCCTAACTGCATTTGCCAATCCGTCTGTCAAACGTGGCAACTACTGGCAAAACTCTCCAATGAGGGAACATATATTTAGTAGTGGACAGTTAACGGCTGATATGATGATAAATGTGAATAAAATATGTTTTATTCTGATACGCCATTTTGGTATCTACTTCATTGAATTGTTCAACTTCCAAAATCCATGCGTACGAAGTTACAGGCAAAAACTAGTTATGAATATTTATGAAACCTATATTTTTGTATTAATGTCCTAGTCTAGATGGATAAAAACTATCGTTTTGTATCAAGGTCATTCCCACTGAATACAATGACATGATGTTATAAAAATACGCCATCTATTTAAACAAAAAAAAAAAAAAACAACAAATACGAGAATGATATCAAGTTACATAATTTGTGGAGTTCTTAACGTCGTAGATAATGTTTTATTAAATAATTCAAACTACTTTAAATTAATTGATAATTACATAGGCGTTTTGAATTAGGTATTATATTTATCTGTGGTATAGTATTTTTTCTCTATGACTTAAAAAAACTGTAGGTCACAGCTGAACATTTTTTTTAATCAACTTAGAATAACAAACAATCTGACGGCTCACCTGATGGAAAGTGGTGTCTGTAGAGTGTAGAAACATATTTTTATGTTTTTTTGTATATTGAAAAAATTTTAAACTTACGAATATATGAGGTGCCTAACCTATTATAAGCTACCGGCATGTTCATATGGGCCGCTCAGTACCCAAAGCTAATTGTTTTTTTTTTGTTCATTGCTCGTATTTTACAAAGAAGCTATGTATGTATATTTCGTTATATGGTCTTATAGGCATTTCACCTTATCTTATTAATATTATAAGTACGAAAGTTTGTAGGATGTTTGTTACTTTTTCACGCGTAAACTACTAAGCGATTGAATGAAATTTTTTACACAAGTAGGCTATATCCTACGTAGCACATAGAATACATTATTTATTGACTAGTTGATCTAGCGAATTTTGCCTAACATTCATAATATTTTTTTTTGTATTCTTCTATTCGGGGAAGAGACGAATCCAACAAATCATAGATCATCAAAATCTATCCAACCGTTCTGGAGTTATTTGTAACGCCTGAACTAACCCAACTTTGTTTTATTCATATAGATTCACGCAGACGCGAGCGAGGAACTGCGGGATACAGCTAGTTATCAAATAATTGAAAAATTGGTGGAGTGATAATAACAATAAGTATTAATAAGATGGCTAGTGTTTGTCATTTGCACGGAAGTATATGCACATGTTATATAGGCGTTAATTAACACATTACCAGCTCTTGTAATGCATCTACTGTTTACCATTATTACACCTAATATCATTGTTCTTTTGCGAAAAAATAAATTAAAACAAGACGAGACTACGACGCGCAACAAATACAGTTATCTCACAGTATTTAATGGGCAATTAAATTCCTTGGCCATTATGTCATAATACATCTTATTATATGAGGATCAGCATTAATTAGCAAAAAAAAAAAAAATTGCGTGTATCATATAAATTATAATTACAGAGATTTCTAATGCATGTAATAAGATTTTATTGCTGGATATGAGGTCCACTTTGATGCACGAGGAAAGACAAGTTATTTTTTTTAAATCTATCCTGATTTCGAAATAGGTACTAGGGCGAAAAAGTCGCATAATGTAAAGGTTTTGTCTATTACAAAACTTTGAAGTAGATGTATATACAAAGGAATCTGAATGAATGTGCAAAAATATATAATATTTAGCATAAGGAGAAATTTCCAAGACGTTTATTGTTAGGTACAGAGCAGATATTACAGAGGCTTTTTTAATTAATACCTATTAAAACACAAAAAGTTTTAATCATTTCAAATATTATGGTGAAACAACATAAAAAACGGCTCATTTTATATTAAAAAAATCTAAAAAATATAAATCTATACAAAAAAGTAGTTATTTAGGTGGGCCATTTAAAAAAATCTAAATGTAATACCTATTTTTCCACGCAAGCGTATCAAATGCTTTTGTTGGCAAGCTAATATAAGGTTACATATTGTGAGTTCACTCACTAATCATGTCAGCTCGGCTGTATCATCAATCATCATCATCATCACCACTTGTAACAGTGAAAGTTAATTAAATAATAAAATTGGTATAGAAATTAATGACCCCATTTAATGACCTTCTCATCAACTTACTAATTTAAGTAGAGAAATTAAACAAAAATAATACTTACTGCAAAATGTTAACGAACGCAGCATGTTGTCGGTGCTGCTGTGGGGACTTAGACTAAACCTGAAAAAATAAGGAGATATTTTTAAACCTTATAGATTAAATCTCACTACTGTAGTTTTGGATAGGCGGTAGAAATATAAAAAAAAAAACTATTCACATTTTTTTTTATCGATATTTATGCTAATTCTAAACTGATTTTGGTATTTTTTTTGGTATAAGTAATCTCATATGAACATTGTCACAAGCTTAAAGTATTTTTTTTTTATTTCCAAACACAATCCTTAATAGTCCATCTTCTCTATCAAAGTTAACTTTTTAATAGAGTTTAGTAAAGTTGAAACTTAATGTAGATATGATATCTTTAATAGATAATAATTTGGTTTAAACTTTTATTTAGAGGTAAGTAATGGAGTTAGCATGAAATATGGAAGAGGGCATGGAAATAAAAATTGTCCCAATTAACTTGTTAACTGGATAACTAGCAGGAAATTGAATTCGTTTAAGATTTATCTCACAGATTGCGAATGAGAAGACGCACGCGCATAATGTCTATTGTTTAAAACTTAACTATTAACTTGATTTAAATAGATAAATTTGATAGCAATCAGTTGAGCAATAACTTATTTGTGATAACACTGCTATGAGCTCATCGTTTTCGTGTGAGATTTCCAAGTTTTGTTAAATTAGGTTAAGAATTGATGTTTTTAACATTTATGTTACCTACTAGAAGGACACTATATAAAACAAATTGCTTCAGTAGGTATCACTCACTTATTAATTTTTATTTAAACCTGGTATGCTTCGTTCCATTTTCAATTGACAACAAAAAGAAGTAGGTTCCACATTCGTTTGTTTTTTATATTTATTACTTTAAAGTCCGTCAGTTACACACCTATTTAGAAAGATTTTTTAAGGATAATTTTTCATCCTAATAGCTATTTAGAATACCTATCCGAGTCTCCAATGTCCTGGTTACGTATTTTAAAATATTACTACGCGTATTATAATTCCGTAGCGGAATTAAACAAAGTAATTCTAATCAAATAACCAGTGATATGGACATCTGCAAAATAACACCTAGTCCAGTAAAATATCTACGCTTTTTACTATTATATAATAACCTACTATATAAATGCTGTGCATGGATTTTTTCTATTGAAAGAAAGAAAGCAAGAAATATTTTTCTTCAAGCAAACTTAGATTGAAGCATTTTTGAATAGTCATTCTTTCATTACCGCCTATTTGGAACGCATTTTCAGCCAAGAAGAACGGGTTCTTGCCTGTACTTCTTCAGCTGTTGTTTTTTTTTCAAAAGTTTCCATAGGTAGAAGATATTAGCTTATTATAACTAGGCATGGGTTTTTTTTTATCGGTGAAGATGGAATGGTAACCCCGCCTGCGCTATCGGTATACGCTGACGGGGCACCAGTGAAGGGTGACAGATGAGGATGATAGCAGGTCAGTTGGTCCATAGTGACCAACTGAACAAGAATTAACCACTATGGTTTCCAGGGGGAACCGCGTGGAGGTCGACCTAATAGGGTGTATTGCTAGCAATGAGGTTGTTAAATCTCATTACTAACAATCACTTTCCCCCCACTAGGCATGGGTTATATCGGTACAGCTGCGATATCTATTTATTGGCTTCATCTAGACATTGATGAAGGAAAAAATAGGACATCACCCATTTCAGTATCGCAAGTACTAGCCTGATATCTATATTAATTTCGATAGGGCTCTTCGTTTCCATATTTTATATTGAATAACCGATTTTGTATATTGGTTAACCGAAGAATTTAATATTTAGGTTATTGGACCAATTTATAGATAATATAACTACAATTTATATAAATATTGCTATAAATTAACCATCTTTAATTATATCTACTTATTTGGAGTTTTTATTCTTTTATTTCTTGCATTGTACATTCTCTTTTTTTGTCTAGTCATTAATGGAACGATATTTTATAAAGATCATAGACAATCATTTACATTTTTTCATCAATACTTTCGTTAACTAATTCGCCATTTTTACTTTCATAAAAAAAGTCAATTTAGTCGTTTAATTAACGAGTGTAACATACAGAATTATAAAAAAATATGGAACAGCACAGATAAATCAAGATCATGATACAGACAGGAAGACTTCCTTCCACAATATGTTTCGAGTATAGATAACAATGCGCGCAAAGAAAATGATTAAATTCACAACATGTGAGACAATCTGCATTGTCTACATTATGCATTAGTTTGCAAAAACGAGGCTATTATTGGGAAAAGAATTTTAATATGGTATTGTCACCAAGTTTTGTTCATTAAATGTACCTACACAATATTTGTGTGAATAAATACTATTATTTTTATCTGATATGTAAATTAATGATTCTTAATGTTATTGTACTTTTTTTTTATTTTTTATGTGGATGCTTCGCGATATTTCCGCTAATTACAAATCAATTTTGTCTTTGTCAAGACTTTTTCCGTACCTTAATTTTATATTCTACATTAAATGGTATCTATAGTTCTCCTTTCCACTCAGGGTTTACTGGAAGAGAAGTCTTATAGTTAAACTCGCCTGTTTTACATATTTATTGAAAATAATTTAAAACAATGCAATCTTATTGTGTAATCTTTGCTATCGAATATCTTTTATAAAAATAATTTATATTTATGTAATCTTTGTGTATAATAAAGTATAATATAAATAAATAATATATCTTAATTCCTTTTTTAGATAAAATAAAAAAATATTGTTATTTTATTTTATTACTTTTACTTAATTTACTACTGTTACTTAATTTATAAAAATTTACGATAATTAAATCATATTAAAAAAATTGTTTCGTTACCATCCTTAAATTAAATATTTTCTATGAAAATATTTACAAATTGATTTGTCATAGTAAATAGAGTATACAATTACGCGTAAGTTTTTAAAGATATATTTAATATATTACTATACAAATAAGATTACACTTATTATTCGGTATTTCGAGATATATGGTAAGAACCTATATATTGTTATTGGTAAATATTTAAACTGTATCTAAAATACTCTTAGATACATATATGTACTTTATGACTAAATATATCTATATATTTAATGGCATATGGAATGGGAAACAAGCTAAGGCCAGCCTGATGGAAAATGGCAATGGTTGCTTATAGACAATAACAGCACCGCAGGCTTAATAAAATAAATATACTGTGACACATTGTGATAAATATATCGGGGATACCGTATCAATAATACTGAGCCATTCCTAAGAACTATTGTTATTATACTAATTAAACTTTAAAAAAAATAACACATTTTCTCACAGTAAATTGCTCACTCTCTATACCTATATTGAACCTCAACAACACTTTCGATTCCATTTTTGAAAAGTACACTTCAAATTTTGAATTTCGAATAGCTTTTTTCAAAATGACTCACCGTGTGCGTACGGAGCGATAGCGCGTAGGCACGGACTGCGGCGATGATCGCACGCGCAGGCTTTTATGACCGTTGCTATAGTAACCACCACCGCTCATGAAGGGATGCCTTCAGAACAGAGGGCACAGTGTTAGTTGGTTTGCAAAATGTGTGTGCCAACTTTAGATGTGTGGTTAAAGCTTAGTGCCCTACGGTTAAATTAAATAAGGGAATACCTACTTACATTGTGGTAAAACTGACCGGTTTTGTTGTTCGAACCAAAGAGAATAAATACGTGATACCTATCTCAATCTATATAAAAGAAAAAACTAGGCGTGTCTTTTGATTGAAAGAGAAGAACTGATAATCCCCAATTAGAGTTAGTCAATTAGAGTTTTTTGTGTGTATGTTATTTATGTAACAGTATCTTCATTAATTTTGAAACTTTAAAACTTTTTGAATTCCACAGAAATTACTCTCATATTGGTTTCATATTAATATTGTAAAGACAGCAATTGTGGGATTTTTGCGGAGCAAAAATTGTTGTTATAAAATCAATTTAATATAATTTTCATTAAAGGACTTTAAATCGAAGGTGACTCAGCTACTATATATTAGATATATTTATATTATATTTATATATATATATATATACATATACATATACATATACATATATATAGATATGTATAATATAGCGTATGTGTTAACCTAGTCCATGTGTGAAATTTAATTTTCTTATAAACATTTATATTTGATAATCTAAGATATACATATAAAGCCCACATTTTTAGAGAGTTTATAGGGATAGGATAGATATGTTCTGTCCCAATAAATCCATATAAAGTCGCAGTTTACGGCTAGTTAAAAATATTATTACAAAGACCTGTGTAGGTATAATGGCCAGTTATTTCCCAGTGAATCTTGTACATTTTGATAAGACTATGTGATTAGACGTTGCTTTCTATTGCTCTAGTTGGTCGATAATTCGATAGCCATCGCAATCGAATGGAATTCGGCAATCGGCATCAATCCTAGATGCATCTCGACATCTACAAATGGCTGGCGTCTGTCGATCTGTGTGCTTATGCTTGTTAACCAAGTGATTTGACAACGAAAGAGCATTTCAATACGTTATTTCTATGGACTTTCCATTTGTACCTTTTATGGTGGCTTAGGAATAGGGTGACCGTCCGTAAAAACAACAAACCAGGATAATAATACCTACATCAAAGGTGGACTTCAAATGAATCATTTGCATGGATAACTCTATCCCATTAAGGGAAGAGACTGTTAGTAATGCCTCTAACAACCTTATTGCTAGCAATATACCACATGTCGACCTCTACATGGTTTACCTGGAAACCATTTTGGTCAATTTTTGTTGAACTTATCACAATAAGCTAACTGACCTGCTTTCATCCTTCTTTATCATCTCCTATTTGTACCATGCGTGTTCTGATAGCGCAGGCAGGTTTACCATTCCATTTTCACCAAAACATGAAACTCTATCCCAATTGTGTTTCTATCGCCAAGTATCTACTTTTCATATATATAACACTTTTTATATATCTTACTATCTTAGACCTCTGTTAGTAATAAGAATTAGCAATTCCATTGCTAGCGATATACCCTGTCAGGTCGACCTCCACGTGGTTTCCCCTGGACACCATAGTGATTAATTCTTGTTGATTTCATCACGATAGACTAACTGACCTGCTTTCATTCTCACCTGTCATCCCTCACTGGTGCCCCGCCAGTGTATACCGATAGTGCAGGTGACGCTACCATTTTATTATCATCCATTAAAAACCTTAGACCTCAGGAACCATTAGCGTATATTGTAGGTATAAATAGTCTACGATAACATGTCACGCCCCTCTAACACTTTACTTTAATGTGTGGGACTATATACGACTACGATGCTCTCTTTGTGAGGAGACGTCTCCAATAGTGGTCCTTGTAAATATTTATATTTACGTATTTTTAATTCTTTGTATTTTGCATATATGGCTATATCTACATAAGAAGTAGTATAATGTCATAGGTGACGATTATCAATTTCTATCAAATAAGGTTTCACCTTTTTTGAAATTCTTAGTTGTGTAATGTTTTTTCATTAAAACCTGAATATGTTCGAATTTAAATATTGCAATATAATTTAGAGCGAAGCTATATTTTCCTCGTATGTAAAAAAAACTATTATAACTTCACATATAAGAATGGGAACAAGTGCGGAAGAGTAGTGGGATGTTACTGGATTTCTGATGCAAGAGCAGAATTTAAAATTAAAAATTACGTTAAAATTCCATTCTGAACAAGGAGAATTTCGATGAATTTCGGAAGGATGGTGACCCTACTAGAAAGATTTGTGTTTAGATACCGTCTTCTGAAAATTATAGGACATAAAAAAAACGTGAATAACACAGCAAATTATAGAATATCCATATATCCCACTATTGGGACGAGTTTCTTTAAGAAGAGAATAGTGGTTTACTACTAGCACCCTGTTCAGACTCTGTTAAAAACCTATACCGTTCGGTATGGGATTTTATTTCAAGATTTTCTTCTTTCTTTGGTGTATTGAGTTTTTTGTTCCCTAAGTTATCTCTAGTCATACGACATATTGGGAATGGAAAGAGGTATTGTATTCTGATTTTTTAGTCTGTTACATTGGCTGAATTACAGTACATCAAGTCACATGAATTCCTAAACTTTTTTTACGTAGGCAAATTCATCATGGAGATCCACTCATCCTGGGAGAGACGACTAGATACTGCTTGACTTTTATCTGCTAAAATCCCACGGTATGTCGTCTCTTCTCTATAGTGTCAGGGCCACAGGTTTGCTGTCGCAGTCGACTGCAAACGTGGCCTCTCTTTTTAACATAGAAGAAGCACTCTTTTCTCCAACTTTAAGGGAACTTAACTCCAACTTTACTAGAACACTTACTGCGCACTCCATACTTTAGATTTTATTTAATAAGCAGTAGAGGGCTGTTGGATATGGCCTATTCTTGGTTAATAAATCTAGCCATTCGTTACATTATATTATGAAACTAGGACCAGCCCCCGTAAGGTCTCACGTACGAATATTATGCTACATTGTACCTACGGTATTGGTAGAGCAAGGTATCGCAACATCTCAACTTTGCTCCGAGCAGCTTTATATCTTAATAGAAGCTTCTGCCTTAGTTTGTAGCTAATTGAATACGTTAGGCAACCGTCATATATTTCTGAAGATGCGGCACGAATCGTGACCGGTTTATTTTATCACTCAACTGATTTTGTCCGTGTAAGTCCTAAAGTCTAAGATCTTAGGCTTGTATTTTTTAGGTTTAAAAATGGAAAGGATTTGATTTTAAAATCATACTAATGATATAAAATTCTAACTAGATGATGTTTGTATATGGGAAACATTTAAGAAAAAATAATATGAGTGGTCTTAATAAGGTCAATAGATACCGTAACAATAACTTAGAAATTTTGTCTGTTTTTTTTTTATACAACAACTTAGAATGGCAAACAAGCTGACGGCCCACCTGATGGAAAGGGGTAACCGTTGCCTATAGACGAGCAGTACCATGCACATAACAGAGTATACTGTTTCGCTCATGATACCCCCATGCGTTGCCATTCCTGAGGACTCAGGTGTTATATCCCACCCTTCAAACCGAAACACAGCCATGCAAACACAACTGCTTCACGGTTGAAACACGAATGGGACAGAGGTACCCAAGCAATCGACTTTTGTACAAAAGTCGATTGTTTCGGCATCACGTAATAACGTCCATATCAAATTGGATGCATGCGAATATTAGTTTTAAAGGAAAATCTCATTTTATTAGATATACAATTTGCGAATGAAGACAGGACAAAATAGGCAAATGTTGAGCTCCAAAAAAACTTTAAACATTCCAGTTAGTTTCGTGGGAATTTGACTAAATATTTTTTGTACAGTCTCGAACAATATATAATTGGTACAGGTTTATGGTGCGTCAAATGTGATACTATCAGTTATATTTATATGTATGTATACTATGAAATATATAATTAAAGACAATCCGACCCGTAACTGATTTACAATATTACGGTAATTAATAAAATCCTTTGATTTTACATGTTTGTTCTCTACAACACAGTTCTATAGTTGGATATAGTTCATTATCTTTTATTGTTTCTATGGTGACATTTTGGTTATTATATTTATATGTTTATAGAACAACTACTTCTATATGTTATCCTATTGATATAATAAATGTGAAATTTTGTAATGATGGATGGATATTTTAATGAAATTTAGGTATACGTGTTGGTTATATCTTAACTTAGTACGTAAGATTACACTTTTTACTTGTGATTTACGTAGTAGATCGAAAATTTGGTGCCTCCATGTTCAATTAAATGTCTTTACTAATATTATTACAGTATAAAGAACTTCTTTACACATTATAAATGTGAAAGTGTGTTTGTGTGTTAACTTTTTTTTTGTGTTAGCGTTTTAATTAAACCAATCACTATGAAATTTGATATACTGGTACAATATGGGATGGAAAAAAAATATAAGCTACTATTTATTCTAGTTACTATAATAGATATTTCGGTCACGCGGACTAAGTTGCTGGTAGAAGGCAGTAACTCTATATTTTTTTTTTTAATTTTTTTTAATAATAACTATACAATAATTGGAATGGCACACAAGCTGACGGCTCACCTGATGGAAAGGGTAAATAAACTTAATCTATTTTTTATAAATAAAAAGATGTTATCAATACCTAAATACATCGATATCATCTAAATTTACATGGAAATTAGTAGTAATTTCCCGCCATTACGTTCTTAAAGGGGCATAATCTTAATGATGGCGTCCGACTATGTGACCCAAAGTCGAAAACCCATGTCAAGGTCGCTGCACGCCATCAAAAATGAAGGTAGACGAACGCAAAGCGTTACAGAATACGTGATCATTTTATTTCACAAATTGGGTAGCGAGAATGTTGCAGATTTCTTTTCTTGCCATTTTAATCAATCTAAAGATAAATGCATGTGTATTAGAGGTGAAATACCATACATTCATTCACTGACTAATCACGAAATGTCAAAAAGTACTTACTCGAAATTGATTTCGTATGAGGTCCGCAGAATACCATGCTGTAACAACCCATTAACGTTTCATTGCTCGGTTTGGGCATATAATATGTATCTTGTACCATAAAAGAAGAATTTTGGCTGAGAATTAATTAATCCGGCGTTGTTTTGTTAAAATATATGAATTGGCAGCTAGGAGCAGTTTGTATGGGGGAAAGAAAAACAAGATTTTAGCTTTTGTTCAGGCTATTTTTCCAATTTTTCTCTTTACAAGAAATGATCCTCGAGCTTCCACGAATTTTGTTCAGCCGTTTTTTACACTTAACAACACATCTAGTGATTAATTATTACAGGCAACTTTCTATAGGGTTCGATTCATTTGTTTTTGGGAAAAATGAAGTTTCTTTGATAGAAGACACCCTTAAAAGAATAAGTTCATACTAGGTACTAAATACGTCATCTCAGCTGCGATTGAAATATGACATAATTTGACCTATGAGTAATAAATATCGAATCATTGCAAGAATTATGATTTAGTGCATGTTGTAATTGCCTTAAGGCTACTAAAATTGCGAATTTATTAGAGCGATTCGTATGAAAGAGACCAAAGCTCTATAGTGCTTGAATGTATGACGTAATATTAATTATTACGATTTATTAGTATATTGCCAGTGCGTGTTGCCAGTGATGACTTATGGAACCGAAACGTGGTCCTACACGATTGCTCGTATGAAAAAGCTACAAGTTACTTAGCAGACTATGGAGAGGGCTATGCTCGGAGTCTCTTTGCGTGATAGAATTCGAAATGAGGATATCAGCAAAAGAACCAAAATAACTGACATAGTCCGAAGGATAAGCAAGCTGAAGTGGCAATGGGCTGGTCACATAGCTCGAAAAACCGACAACCGACGGGGTAGAAAGGTTCTTGAGTGGCGACTACGTACGGGTAATCGCAGTGTAGGACGACTCCCCACTAGATGGTGTGACGACCTGAAATGCGTTGCAGGGTATCAGTGAAGAAATTTTATGAAGATGAATTCTCAAAGGATAATAAACTCCACACGACATATGCCAACTTATCTACTCATAGTCAGGAAAAGACTGATCGTATGATGAATACCAATAAAAAAAAACATAAACAGACAGACAAAAATTCTAAAAATTATTGTTTTGACATCTACAATATTAGTCTTATTAAGAGTCTTACTTATTATTATTATTTATTTATTTAATTAGATTGCAAATAGATACAAAAATTTTTATTGAAAATTTTTAGTACTACTTAAAACTTGGACTTGTGTGTGGCACCTCACATTTCGTTCTCGATTAAGTAATATAATATAAGTACTAATTTAATATTATAAAAGTATTTAATGTAAGTATTGATATTAATAGTCTGCTGCTTTAACAAGGTTGGACAAAAAATATGTTCTCATTTTAAATTTTATGTTTTTAACATAAAATGTAAACTATGTAGCGCTTACTCTCATATTAATGTTCCTTAAATATCTTCCATTCACATCATCGTCTTGTGACAATTGTTTTATATTAGTAAGAAGTATAATATGGTTTCCAGCGACCATTGGAGGTATATTGCTAGCAATGGGGATATTAGTCTTCATTACTAACAATCCTATCGTCTTTCAAGTGGGCGGTTAACTTCTATGCCGTTCAAGTTGTATTTTAATTTAGTTTAAAAAAAAATCCACCTTACAGAATACTTTAGTTGAGAAAATATATTTTAAAGTATAATATTTATGTCTTAATAAAAAGAATCATGATTTCATAAAACCGAAACAATAATAATCACAGCAGCTATTTGAAATTAGCTAAAACAATTGAACAATAGATTAATTTGATGCGTTATCGATTTTTTATTCGATTCGCGGCTCGCACGAGTCTATAAAAATTGAATAGTCTATGCATGTGTCTAATTCTTAATGGGCAGTGGACTACAATAAATAATGGAATTAAAAAATTTGCATAGATAATTGTTCAAAGATTATCAAGATATGTAATAAAAATAGCTTAATGGAAACAATAAATTGTGAGCTTCTTCAAAATCAAATATGAGTGAATTTTTAGTACGTTTTGAAATTAGTTGTTTAGTAAATAGAACATAGTATTAATATATACATATATATACTAGTATTATAAATGTAATGCATAACACCTTAGTTTTTAGGAATGGTAACAAATGAGTCATTGTGTATTCTATGATATATTCAGATGTCAGTGATTTTTACGACTTGAAGTTAACTTATCAAAGGTTGATAAGAGAGACTAGTATTATAAACCTAATGCATAACATCTCAGTTTTTAGAAGCAGTAACTCATTAACTAATGAGTTACTGTATATTCACGCGATTCTCAGGAATATAGGTAACCAAAACTCATGATCACTCATAGTCCAATAAATGACGATGTTGCAAAAATACCATACCATACGATACTATATCAGCTCTTAATTCTCCACTACCGAAAATAGGGCTCTCCTTATTGGGGAGTTTGGGCGGGTTGGCAACCGCAGTAAGACTTTTAGTGACTTTTAGTTTTTTTTTTTAATATAGCCCTTATTGCTCGCTTATAATCTGGCTTCCTATTTATTAAAATATTATTTTAGCCGTTAACTGTCCACTGCTGGAAGAGTTTATTCATTACAAATCAAAAATTGCTTCTTTATTATGTAATATTAATGTAGAAGTATGATATTAATTACCGAAATAAGACGAATTAGGAAACTTTTTCTTTTAGAAATCGCTTAAAAATACTTAATGTGATTGTAATCTGTTTGTGTATGTATCCTTAGGTCGTTTTCAAAAATTAATATTCGGACGTGGACTACTTCTCCCACAATCATCCAATTATAGTTTAAGCAATGCTTAAGTGAATTACTCTAGGGTCGAAGGTCGAACGAGTTTTTATAATATGTAGTTAAAACATTGATGGCACTGCGAAATAACCACAACAGCCTCTCGTGTCTTCCTCTGACAAGATGATTGCGGTAAATAGATATACAGGTGTACGTATATCTGTTACGCGCATTTAATTTGCAAAATATTTTTTTAAATTACCAAGATGGATGCTTCAGTTCTTAGAGTTCCGTCATTTGAATTTTTTTAATGTATATTGTCAAAGTATTGTAATTTAAAAGTACAGAATTCACTGAATGCAATGCGAGAATGATATATATATATATATATATATATATATATATATATATATATATATATATATATATATATATATATATATATAAAATTTATATTTTTAAAATAACACAATTAAAAAAGTGAAGAAATCTCTTATTAGAGATAAGCGTTGTACATCCAAATTGGTCAATTAATCAATAGATTTTTTTTTATTTAATAAAATAATAAAAATATTAGGTAAACAATGTATAATAAATAATTGAGCTACGCGTAAATTTTTTTTCATTATAATAACAACAGTTTTTAATACATAACAATGAAGTGGTAACCCCGCTTGCGCTAATGGTAAACGCTGGTGGGGCACCAGTTGGAAATGATAAATGAGGATAATAGGACAGGTTAGTTAGCCCATCATGATGAATACACTCGGAATTCAGCGGTTTCCAGATGGAGACCACGTGGATGGAGACCTGGTTGGGTATATTGGTGACAATGGGGCACTTAATCTCCATTATTAACAACCCCCCCTCCCCCCTTAATGATAAGAGTTACATCAAAATCTTCAAAAATATTAATAAATTTTTGAAGTAAAGTGCAAATTTTTATATGTAGTTTGTGTCGACAATTAATAGGAGTGGTCTTAAAAACACACGCACTATCAACATCCTTATATTATTTTCTTTGACACTCTGACAGACAGATAAAATATTTTCGCATCTGACACGACTTAAGGCAGAAGCACAATATCTATTCAGGTCGAAGCGTGGAGATCGCAACGTCCTCAACTATTACATTTTCGTACATACGGAAATTCTCATGAGTGGACCGAACATTGTAACACTGCAGTTATTATGGTAATCACGGTGAGCTTAAATCACTCTATGCTTGTTCACATTGTTTAGCGGACGCGGGAGCAGACATATTATAGAATTGTGACATTTACAAACGACTTTAAAAAGAAGGTGTAGACGTTCTGCTTGCCATGATGAGTGCCATAATCTGGAAAATACATAAAGTAAATGAATACCTACAGGAAGTATTACTATTCAAATTTACGACTTCAAAAAGAAGGAGGTTCACATTCCAGTTGTATTTTTTTTTTGTTTACCTTATAACTCCGCCAGTTGTAAACCTATTTAGAATTTTTTTCTTTTATCTAAAAAAATATACTTAAAAATTGGTCCAATAGAAATTTTATCAAAATCTGTTCAGTAATTTAGTTTTGAAATCAAAATAACTAGTTTTGCCACAATTGAAATCAGTTTTTTTAGTTAATTTTAAACGTTCGCGTTGTTTACACATATTTTTAAATACACAATCGGGACTTAACGCAATGAAAAAGCTTTTACAGGTAAATAGTACCTAGTACTATAGTACCTACAGGTAGTAGTAGAAAAATATAAAGCATACTTTACATTTATTATATTTCTTTTACAAAAAAAAGCAGTGATTTTGTAGACAATTGAAACTAATTTTGTATATGGAATTGTATATATACAATTAGATTTACTTAGCAACAAGCAGGTTTTGCGCTGAAAAGAAAAAAATCTTTAATCGGTTACTTACTGTGGGAATAAAAAGGGGCTATAAATTAACAACATTGATTCAGAATTGGCGACGGAATCGCAACCGCGTGACATAGACAAAAATATAATAATATGTTCGTGTCGTAACTGTATTATTTTTCAATTTTTTCTCATTACCTTTTTTTTCTTCACTAATTCACAATTTCTATCAGACATTCGAAGGTTGACTGAAAGATATCTCTTTTATAGGATAAGTCCGTCATTATATTTATTCTTATCTTAAGAATTGTTCCCTATAGTTTAAGACTTTACTGTATAATAAAATATCACGAACAAACAAACAGAGCATTTGAAGACCTCTGTTTTTGGACTGTATATGCCCAATCTCTCATCGTTACCGCTACCGCTCAGTATGTATAGACACGACCTTACAATCCCCAATAGTGCCGTGTTATGTCACTGTGTGACCTAAGCCACTCGTTATAGAAACAGTATTGCTCACACAAATCAAATCATCAAATAAAATTTATATATTACCGACTTCATATTAATTTGGGATTTGCGTTGAGAATACTGTACATTCACACGCCTTACTTAGCAATCAATAAAAATAAATAAAATGTTATCATGACGTTAATTCCTGAAGGAGTAGAGACTAGGGGTGGGTAATATATATATATATATATATATATATATATATATATATATATATATACGTTATATATATTCGTTAAACGTTAAATGTCTGTTATCAAAAAAAAATTAATAATTTATGGGAAAGTAATAAAATTAAATAAGTAAAAAGAAAAATATATAATAAGCAGTTAGCTATGAAATATATATATATATATATTGGAATAAATTCTATATATATATATATATAAATGTTATATATATATATATATATATAATTTATATATATATATATATATATATATATATATATATATATATTCCATTATTTCTGTCACAATTGAATTGTGTTGTTTTTTTTAGTGTAAAATTTTAAATTATATTACTTATCCACTCTACTGTTAATTTAACTATAGTAAATAGAAATAAATACTTATACCTAATAAATTACCTACCTAAGAAAGGGATTGTTAGAAATGGAGACTGAGAATCCCATTGCTAGCAATATATCTAACCAGGTCGACCTCCTCGCAGTTCTCCCTGGAAACTATCATGGTTAATTCCTGATAAATTTATCATGATGGGCTAACTGGCCTGTTTTCATTTTCATCTATCACCCTTCACTGGTGCTCCGCCAGCGTATCCCGTTAGCGCAGACGGAGTTACCATACCATTTTCACCCATCAAAAAAAAATTACGTATACAGACTTTTTTAATGGATGAAATTGAAATGGTGGCCCCCGCCTAATCTAGGTGAGAATAAAAAGGCAGGTCAGTTAGCCCATCGTGATGAATACACTTGGAATTCAGCGCGATAGTTTCTAAGGGGACCGCAGGGAGGACGACCTGCCAGGTTATATTGATAGCAATAGGACTAGTAGTTCGCATTACTTACACGCCCCCCTCCCCCCCGGGCCGGCCGCCAGTGATAGGTGTTTTTTTATTTTTATGCAATTTTAGGATGAAGCAATTGAGTGGGTTTTTATGATTTGTTCATCCATTATGATTAATTCATTAAAAATTAAGTCTATCTATCCTATTTAAGAGCTGCACTCCTGTCGGCGGAGCTCTTGCCACTCACTACGATTTTCAGCGATCTCTTCATATCTTGATATACACGATATATATATCCTTCCTTGATCTGCCTGATATATATATATCTCAGTCTCCCTATAAAAATTAAGTATATATAATTAATTAGAGTATATAAATATTATTTGCCACTATTATTATCTACCACAATCTATAATCTCAAATTTAAAATTAAGTTTATTCTCACAATATATAAATGGTATTTATCGATGAAACCGTATAAGCATTCATTTCCTAAGATTTCGTATATTTGTCCCATTTCGTTACACAAATTACATCATAATAATTCATGATACGTACGTTATTCTCGTGACTAAGTGTTCAAACTGTGAAATCGTTGTGCGAATCTCATGCGATTCGATATGGTGTCATTAGATACTTGCCGTGACACTGATATCTAATAGTAATTTACTTTTTTCATTCATTATATTTACTTATTTAAACAAACATCTTCCGTTAACGTAAAATACTTTATTATTAAGATTTCTCTCTATTGTATATAGCTTTTTGTGGTTTAAGTTTTCAGGTGGTAGAGCCACGCTGTAATACCATATGGTATTGCAGCATGAATGGGCCGGCTCGACCGGGGAAGTACCACACCCTCACAGAATACCGACGCTAAGTGGCCGCACTTTTAGTGCGACCACATTCCGTATGGTGAGTGAGGGAGTCCGGAGGCCCATCCTATACCCATCCCCTTCCTTATCCTAAAATCCTCCCCCAACTCCGTCCCCCCATCTTTCAATACCATGGCAGTGGAATTTAAAAAAAAATAACGTACCCCAGGGAGGTACCAGCAGCCATGTTGCTGGAGAATCCTCCCTCGAGCAACCACGCTCGGGCTGCCCTGCGTATTCTGGGGGGGCAAAATTCCGCTCTATGGGACCAAGGGCAAACAGAGCAAGACTTCTGCGGCATCCCCTTTGCTCAATGTGAGCCTCTGTAATATTAGGGGAATTCATTCAAACCTGAACGCTGTCCACCACCACCTAGAAACGGCGCGGCCGGCATTGCTCTTCCTCACGGAGACACAGATATCCCCTCCTAACGAAACATCATACCTGACCTACCCGGGGTATAAGCTTGAACATTGTTTTGTTTCGCGTGCCGGTGTATGTGCGTATGTCAGAGAGGATATCTGCTGTCGACGCCTTGGGACTCTTGAAGGTACGGACCTGTCCATTCTATGGCTGCGCGTAGATTGCAATGACCATCCCCGCATCTATGCGTGCCTATACAGGTCCCACAGCGGTAACACTGAAACCGACCAACTAATCGAGCACGTCCAAATGGCTACAGATTCCCTGCTTGAGCAGATTCCTTCCGCTGAAGTCGTGATTGTTGGCGACTTTAATGCCCACCATGCCGAATGACTTGGTTCGCGTACAACCGACTATGCGGGAAGATCTGTTCATGACTTTGCTTTGGCTTATGGTCTGACACAGCTTGTTTCCTCGCCTACGCGAATCCCTGATGTGTTGGACCATTCACCTTCACTGCTGGACCTTCTGCTGACCACCCACCCAGACAACTATGTGATCTCCGTCGAAGCCCCGCTTGGATCGTCGGATCACTGTTTGGTGCGGAGCGAAGTGCCTCTTACGAGTCCGACTCCACCTCGTTCTACGGGTAGACGTCGCATTTGGCACTACAGGTCGGCAGATTGGGATGAGATGCGGATTTTTTTCGCATCTTACCCATGGAGGCAGGTTTGCTTCACACTGGATGATCCCGACGCCATTGCCGATTCCATTGCTGATGTGGTGCTTCAGGGAATGGAATTATTTATTCCTAACTCTGTGGTGCCCGTCGGCGGGAAATCCCGGCCCTGGTATGGAGCCTCCTGTAGAACAGCATCTCGTCTGAAACAGGAGTGCTTCCTAACCTGGGCTAAAGGTGTGGCGTCGCGAGATCCTAACACCAGTGCTCTTAAAAAGAAGTATAACTCTGCCTCTAGGTCTTTCAAAAGAGTTATAGCCACAGCGAAGTCAGAGCATATTAGTAGAATTGGCAAGAGACTGGCTAGTTTGCCCTCTGGGACTCGAGCTTTCTGGTCTCTTGCCAAAGCTGCACAAGGGAATTTCTGTAAGTCATCTTTTCCACCTTTGCGCAGGGAGGATGACTCGTTGGCCCAGAACGCTAAAGAAAAGGCCGATCTTCTTGGATCCATCTTTGCGTCAAACTCGACATTGGATGACGGGGAGAAACCACCACCGACCATCACGTGTTGTAGGAGCTCTATGCCTGACATTAAATTCACGCATAGCTCAGTGCGTAGAGCACTTTTCTCTCTCGAAATCCATAAGTCGAGTGGGCCTGATGGTATTCCTCCAATTGTGCTTAGGACGTGCGCACCAGAGTTGGCTCCGGTTCTTACGCGTCTTTTTCGGCTTAGCTACTCATCGGGCATAGTCCCAAAGTTTTGGAAGACTGCTCTGGTGCATCCGATCCCTAAAAAGGGAGATCGCTCAGATCCAGCTAACTATAGGCCCATAGCTATCACTTCCTTATTCTCGAAGGTTATGGAATCCATCATTAACCGTCAACTGCTCCGGTACCTAGAAGAGCACCGGCTGATCTGTGATCGCCAGTATGGCTTTCGACAGGGACGTTCGGCCGGTGATCTTTTAGCTTACTTAACACACCGATGGGCAGTGGCAATCGAGAGTAAGGGAGAGGCCTTAGCAGTTAGTCTGGATATTGCGAAGGCCTTTGATCGGGTGTGGCATAGAGCGCTGCTTTCAAAGCTACCTTCATTTGGGTTGCCTGCGAGACTGTGCATTTGGGTCGCCAGTTTTCTCAAGGAACGTAGCATTAAGGTCGTAGTCGACGGTGCATGCTCTGATTTAAAACCTTTGAATGCTGGTGTCCCGCAAGGCTGTGTACTATCTCCGACTCTGTTTCTTCTGCATATCAATGATATGTTACAGATAAGTAATATTCATTGCTATGCGGACGACAGTACAGGAGATACATTATATACCGGTCATGCAAAGATCTCGCGGGCACATACCGATGAGTGCCGGAATAGACTTGTGTCTGAAATCGAAACTTCACTCCATCAAGTTTCGATCTGGGGTGAACAAAATCTTGTCCAATTTAACCCCAAAAAGACACAAGTCTGCGCGTTTATATTGGAACGGCGTCCGCAAAAAAGACGCCGTTTGTCGTATCTCCTCACTTTCAGGGCACTTCCCTTGATAAAAAGTCAAGTCTAGGAATTCTGGGCGTTGATATATCTTGCGACGTCCAGTTTTGCGGTCATCTGGAGGAGAAGGCTAAGATAGCTTCCAAAAAGTTAGGAGTGCTCAATAGGGTGAGACGATATTTCATGCCAGAACACCGCCTGAAATTATATAAAGCCCAAGTCAGGCCGCATATGGAATACTGTTCTCACCTGTGGGCAGGAGCGCCACAGTACCAACTCCTTCCGTTAGACCGCATTCAAAGTCGGGCGGCTCGAATTATCGATAGTCAACGCCTTACTGCCCGACTTGACCCATTGAAACTGCGCAGAGATGTTGCGTCTCTGTGCATCTTCTACCGAATTTATCATAGGGAGTGTTCTGAGGAATTGTTCGGATTGATACCTGCTGCTGATTTTCACCACCGTACAACCCGCCACAAACTAAAGTTTCATCCCAATCATCTGGACGAGTGGCGGTCTTCCACCGTGCGTTTTTCAAGGCACTTTCTTCCACGCACAACCATTCTTTGGAATCAACTTCCAGCAGCAGTATTTCCGAACCGATACGACAACATAACCTTCAAGAAAAGAGTATATTCCTTTTTAAAAGGCCGGCAGCACACCTGCAATGCCGCTGGTGTTGTGGGTGATCATGGGCGGCGGTAGTCACTTACCATCAGGTGAGCCGCATGCTCGTTTGCCCCCTGTGTTGTAAAAAAAAAAAAAAAAAAGTAAATATGTTTTTGTATTTAAAATGACAAAATTTTCATCGTACCTTTGATAAAACTGTTTATAACTAGTCCTCTCCATCCAAAGGTTGCCTGGAAGAGATCGTTTTTAGTTTCCTTGTAATTATTTGTATCTATAATAAGTTTACTATTGTAATCTTTTGGAGGAAACAATAAAGAGTATCTATCTATCTATATGTGTTCTTCTTTAATTTTTTTTTATACAACTAAGAATGGCAAACAAGCTGACGGCCCACCTGATGGAAAGTGGTAACCGTCGCCTATAGACATGAGCAGTACCATGGACATAACAGAGTGTACTGTTTCGCCCATGATACCCCCCATCTGTTGCCATTCCTGAGGACTCAGATGTTATTCCTCTGTAGCCAAAAAAATTCACGCCACCCTTTCAGTTGAAGCAGTTGTGTTTGCATGGCTGTGTTTCGGTTTGAAGGGTGGGATATAGCGTGAATTTACTGGGTACAGAGGAATAACATCTGAGTGCACTGCACTTTTATTGCATTTCCCAGACGAAATAGTCACCTAATAGTTATTATTATTTTGCGTTATAATTGTGTTTAAAAAGTTCACCGCTTAAGTTTAGTTATGTGGTCCACTTTTTTGGAAATTTTTTGATAGTTCCTCAAAAACAGTGCAAGTTAGAAACATGAAAGTTTTCTCCCGCGAACACTCAGGTTATGGAATGAGCTCCCTGCCGAGGTTTTCCCAAGAGACTATAGCATGGGGTTCTTCAAAAGGAGGTAAAGAGATTTCTTCAGGGTCGGCGATGCGCGCGTAATACCTCTGGCATTGTAGGCGTTCATAGGCTACGGTAACCGCTTACCATTAGGTGGGCCGCATGCTTGTTTGCCACCTCAGTAGTATAAAAAAAAACATTAAATTTTTCCGTACCGTTTAATATTTCCTGTAATATTCACAAATACCTTTATAAACTATGATTATTTCTGAATTTTCGTTTCACAAACTTTAGAGAAAACGGTGGGAGAGGAAATTTAGTACTAGTAAGATAATTTTCAAATTTTGAATGGGGTATTCAAAAATTTTTGGACTCCAAAGAAAATAGAAATATTTTTTCAATTATTTACATCACAACATGTGTGGTCCAACAATATATAAAATTATTCTAAATTTCAAATCGATAGCATTAGTAATTGCTAAGATATAGCTCTGTCACAGAAGGACGGACACACTAAAACGTATTTCACCGTAAGAGTTCTTCTGTACGTTTTTAGTACGGAATTCTAAAAATTTATTTTTTTCCATATTCACGCGTCATAATAGCTACATACATATATAGCTAGTACCTATTAGGTAATTGACTAGAAGTATCTATAAGACAGGTTATTGTTATCTTAATATTATCAAAAGGGTACATTATTATATGATTAACTTTCTCATTTTCACAATGTTTATTATATTGTCATGTTAAAGAATAGCTTGTATAATATGACAATGTGGTACATATATGGATAATATGCTTGTATAACTCTTTGATAGTTTGGTGCGACCGAGTTATGCGATTTGATACGCCTTTTAGTAAATTAGAGGTATTATCATCGTGAATCTACGATCAACAATACAGTTTAGATGTCCAGTCGTCAAATATGGCTGAACGAATACATCTCTATTACGAAGTATTTTTTTTAATAATACGAATATAATACGAGTACTTCGATTTATAATTTGTTTTTAAATTTTAAGTTATACAACGCTACTTATCTGTTAATTATTTTATATATATTTAATTATATTATTTAATTTTTTTTAATTAGTTGGATAATGCCATATTCAACTTATATTTAATTCAAATAAATAAATAAAATAATTCAAAAAGAAGGACGTTCTCAATTCGGTTGTATTTTTTTTTTATGTTTGTCGAACTATTTCAGAAAATTCCTTTTCTGTCTAAGGAATATACTTATAGGTTGTTTTCATAGAAAATTTATCAAAACCGGTTTAGTAGTTTAATGTTTAAATAAAAAATTAACAAATTTTACCACAATTGAAGTCGGTTGTTTGTGGAACACAATTTTAAATATTATATGTATTTTTTTTTAATTGATAAAAATTCTAATATAATATATTTTCAGAAATACGTAAGAATACCTACTTTATATAATTTGATATTATTTTAACCCCATTACTTTTTGTTTAATTTGTTATGTAAAAATAAATACATTTAAATTTGAATTTATCTATTTGGTATTATTGATCGATGCCTCTAATGGACAGTAATGAAAGGGTTCATTCCTAATCTGACTAAATGAGCAGTTTGAAAGTGTGTGGGCTAAAGAGGCTATTGTTATTAGTGATACATACTTATATATAAAGCAATTGCAAAATGTACAAAGTTAGGCATTTTAAGTTTTTTTTTTTTTATAAATGGCTAGCTTTTTACCTGATACTTTGTGATATTTGTCTGTCTGTCCGTGATGATTGTCTGATAAACGAATTTTATACGATTAATAATTTGCGTTTCAAAAAAGTTTTATCGAGCATAATTAAAGATACTTTCAATTATTTTATTTCATATATTATCATTATGACAAAACCCGTTATTTTGATATAAAAAGTAAAGTATTAAACCGATTTGGATAACATGTTTATAGGACTAATCTATAAGTTCTTTTAGATAAAAAATCTAAATTGGCTTAGAACTAACGAAGTTACGAGGTAATACACATAAAAAATACATCCGAACTGAAAACCTCTGTCTTTTTAAGTCGATTGATAATAATAACAGTTTTATCTTTTATCGTGTAATTTAATAAATATAATTTTTAGATAACCTGTTTTTGTATATATTTTAGATTACTTTTATAATTCACCTTATTAGCGATCCCGCACGATTTTCTAATATTTCAACACAAAATCTGCTCCCTCCAACACGTCGGAGTAGTTTGGATCCTGAATCATTTTGAAACTGACTCGACGATTGGTAATTTACGAAAATTACACGAATTTATATCTTATTTAGTTAGGATTTAGGCATTCTACGTTCGCGTATTACTGACGTATTTGAGTCACAGATGCACGGATGTTGTAGGTTGCAAAATTTCTGCAAAGACACGAACTCATAAACTTTTACCTCGCGACCGTCGACAAATAATGACCGCATATTATACCCCTATCGTGTTACGTGGTACAGTCAGCAACAATGTTGTTGCTATATATATGTAGTATAATGGGAATTTTATGAACTTACTACGTTTGTCGTTTTCGACAAATATTTCGTCTTAATCTCTAGTGAATTGCAGCCCGCCGTGTGAGTCGAGATGCTGTGACGCAAAGTATCGTACTCCCCCCGAAGAAGATTTCTAGATAAATAGACATAGTGGTTCCATGATATGGTATGGCTTTGATCTCTGTGATTGACTACTACGATGTCTGACTCTGGATTGCAATCAGTTGACTCATCAAGAAAAATTTACTTTTTAGAGACTGCGTAAAGTCAAATTATTTAAACTACGTTCTAAACAAAAATCCAAACGAATTTTTTTTTATACAATTTAGAATGGCAAAAAAGCAAACGGCCCACCTGATAGAAAGTGGTAACCGTCGCCTATAAACATGAGCAGTAGCATGGACATAACAGAGTATACTGTTTCGCCCATGATACTCCCCATGCGTTGCCACTCCTGAGGACTCAGGTATTATTCCTCTGTACCCAGTAAATTCACGCTATATCCCACCCTTCAAACCGAAACACAGATATGCAAACACAACTACTTCACGGTTGAAACATGAATGGGACAGAATATTTTTCAATTTGGGTATAATTTAGGTATACCATATACAGGGTCTCCTAAAATATTACACTCTTTGATTCCGCAGTCAGTTAACCGAGATGAGAACCTCTTGAATCTGACTCAAGTGCCTTATATCTATTGAAAGCCTAAGTTTAATTATCTGCGATTCATCAAACGCCGTGTAATAACGTGTAAGCATATTTGTTCTCGACTATACTTGGATGCGGGTATGTATGTTACCATGTTGATGAGAGCACATACATACATATATACCTTTAATGACAATCCGCTGCAATTCACTCAATCACTGCCAAGCCAACATTTGAATTAGGATTGCAATAAGATGTTCCTTATTGATATCTTTATTAATATTATAAATGTGAAAGTGAACTTGTTTGTTTGTTACTTTATAGCGCTTTAACAGTTTAAACAATCATTATGAAGTTTTGTATACACGTACTATATGGGATGGACAAGGATGTAGGCTACTTTTTATTCCGATCTGTAATAATATTGCAGTCACGCGAACGAAATCGCTGGTAAAAGCTAACATTAAAAAAATCTATAGGATGAAATCGGAATCGTTAGCGTTCTATTGAAGGGAGCATTCTAAAAACCGAAAATGACAGATGTTGCTAATTAAAGGATTTTTTTTTTATTCTTTATATTAAAGATTATTTTGAGAATCTCGAATTCTCAAAATAATAAGCCACCCACTCTTTTCCCGTGGGATGACACCCACGGGAAAAGAAGGGGTGGCTTATATAGTGAAGAGACGACTAAGGAATTATTAGTCGAGGTAAGGGCAGCAACATCTTTCTTAAAATATCACCAAAATGCTAACTGCGGTTGCAAACCCTTTTTTTAGCAGTGGAAGAAATCTCTTTTAGAGATAAGTTCGCCTTTGCTAACATTGTTATTAACTTATTGTTGTTACTGTATGTTTTAATGCAATAAAGAATATATATATATATATATATATATATATATATATATATATATATATATATATATATATATATATATATATATATATATATATATATATATATATATATATATAATTAACGGCTGATATCTACTTAATGATGATCTATACTGATATAAACCGGATTTTTTTTTGTATATTTAAATAAGCTAATTTCTGAACTACCAGTCAAATTAGAAAAAAATATTTTTACTTTCGATATTTCTCGAGGAAAGTTACAAGTTGTTAGACTTCGTGTTACCAACACGAGCAAAGCCGCTGTATACAGCTATAACTTTATACCGGGTCAGTGACAGTGATAACTGTAGGTAATTATAAAACGGAGTTCAATTTGTATCAGTTAAAATTAATGTGATAATTTTATACATCCAACAACTCAGCAACATTTTAAAGCACCACCGTCGCTTAGGACTATATATCTATACAAATCCTTGCAATTTAAGCTTCGCATGAATGTGTATGACTCGGCTTAAAAGATTCTCACGATCATCACCTCTTACTAGCGAATACTTAACACGATTCTCTGCTTTTGCTTGATTATATATTATTTCTCAATCATTAATATATAGCTATCAAATCTTTGTAGCTATTATATGTATATAAGAATCATTACATTTATCAAGGGCTAAGTAAGAAAAAAACATGTTCATTGGATATAAAATTTAATTATCGAGTCAAAAAGTTGACTCACGATATTGCAAATAACAAAAAAAAAAATATACAACACCAGCAATATTGAGGGTAGATAGGTACAGTATGAGTAATATAAACCGATTCGAAAGATAGTGCAGACATAAAATTAGCATTGATTGATGTAATTTTAAAATAACAGTAAATACCAATTAAAATTAATATACAATACATCATTATATTATATAATATAGCAACAATACAATTTTATACCTACGGAAGCCAAATTACAAAAATATCGAATTTTATTAAATTCCTAACGTTCCAATACGTACACATTTCCTAAATTTAATGCGCAATGCATTTAAATAACATAATAATATATGAACATCACTAAAACTATATCCGTACGTCTAAGTTATGGTATTTCTTAAAATAATTCTTCTGGCAAAGCATAACATTATGGTTCATTCAAAAACCTTCATTTCACCTATTCTTTACTACAAAACGTAACCGTGGTACAAAGCTCACTGAGATTCCTAAAAATGTACGTATTTAATTTAATATTACTTTTGCATAATATGTATATTGTATTATTGATTAGCACCACTAACTTACCAAAGGCAAAATATTTAATTCATATATCTAGGTGGGTATCAAGGCTATATTTAAAATAAGAACCTGGAATAATTGTTACCATACCAATGCCTTATATTGTTTTAATCAAATCACATTTTTTTTTTTTAAATATTTTTTACGTAATCATGCAAAAAACATATTGTAAAAATGTTAAGTTGTCTTCAAATTTCTTAAAGACAAATCATTTTACTAGTACTTACAATGAACGATACCAAAAAGATACGAACTAATAACACTGTACTAATTATTCAGTCAAAAGAGTTTGAAATTTTATTTTATAATAATTTCATTTCTTAGTACATTCTTAATACACTATAATTTAAAATTTCGCCAATATAAAATTTAAGGTTTAATACAATATTAAAAGTGATCGACTTTAACAGCGACTGTGTTTAATGTTGTGGTAGCGGGCAGATGTATTTGATCCCAGTCGGTGCTAAGATGTGCCTCAGTGTCAGTGGCCTTGATGGTCAATCCCAGGGAAGGCACGGCGTTGGCACAGTGCGGCAGGCGAAGGGTTACAGGTCTTAGGAATACCAGACCTTGCGGGCCACACATAACCAGTGGGGACAGCATCGCTTCACCTGTTTTGGCGAAAATATGTTCAAATGTCTTGTAAGTGCACTTTGGAACAGTCAAAGGAAAGACTGTGAATTAGATATTTTAAAACAATTAGTAAGTAACACATTTAAGTAGTGAAAAAAATTGTAAATTTATAAAATCTAATCAATAAAAGGTGTAGAAAGTTGTGATAATTAAATGTTTGGTGCAAAGTTGTGAGTTAAAGGTAGTTTGGTGGTAATAATGAACTTATTAGATTTAAATTGTGTAAATAAAAACATTAAGGTAGAATATTCAACACACAAACACAAATCGCAACACGTTAATGCATTTTGTTAATCATGCAAAGCACAGATAGAGAAGACAGTATGATACAAGTGTATCACTAATCACTGAAGCAATAATCATTGAAAGAAAATATTTTAGACAAACTCCGTAAAATAGAGAGCGCAAATATTTTTAAGCCCAATGCAAAATTAGGATACTGTTAAGTTCGTCTGTGTGTCGTAGCATCATAGGTTCCAAAATGACTAGTTTAATTGAGATAGTATATATTTTTGTTGAAAATGAGTTAATTTATTAGAAGTGTCTTTTTTATTCTCGTAATTGATACCAATTAAAAAATACAAAAAGTAAAAGTATCAAAGTAAGATAACAGCACACTGCACAGTAAAAACGAAGAAGCAAAAATAAATATTTTGATAATCTTTGAGAACAAACAAACACGGCACGAAAAACATTATTTGTTGCACAATTATATACAGTGCACAAAATGATGTGTTCATAAACATATAACATACGATTATATAGTTGGCTGAACGTTGCAATATCGTCTTCTTCTCTCCTCTATCTCTAAGTACGAGTGTATTGTGCGGTAGAAGCTGCGCAAATTAAACGCTTCGTATGATTTAGGGCCCTTGTTAGTTACATATATTAATATAAGTGCTAATTATTATGGCATTAATATATATGTTAATTATATAAAAAAAAACATGCACAATAAAATTAAATGATCTGTACATTAAAATTAAAGGTTACTTGCTATTTTATAAAAAAATATAGAAGTATATAAAATAATTATAATAGATTATAATCCGCATGCCATAAATAAACTTCATGCAATGTAAAATTTACAAAACAACAATTTCTATATCACAACAGATATCAGTGCCTGCAGTTGCAAAATAATTCACATTTACGACACAATTCTCAATTCTGTATTTTCATTAGCAAACGTTAATGGCCAATTAGTAAGTGCTGTCTACGATACTACAGTGAGCGTGCCCCATTATGAAAGCATTACCGTTGTCCATATCGATCGGAGGTCCCCCCACTCGCTGGCTGAGCCTTGGATCTGACACCGTAAAATATATCTTTTGCTTGATCCCTGGAGCAATCGCTTTAGGGGGTATAATTAAAGATACGCCCCATTGTCTGTCTTCTAATACCCCACCTTCACTATCAAATATGCCCCAAGTAGTATGCGGCCCGTCGGGTTCAACGTCATCTGTTTTGTTATCAGGTTCTTTTTCTTCAGATGTAGCTGCCTGTACAGTTATATTCTGATTGATAACTGTGGTGTCGTTCTGACTATTAGACATATTTTCAGAATTGTCTTGGCTAACCTCTGGACTTTTTTCAATAATTTTATCACAAAAAGTTACAGTTCTATTAGATTTGGAAGATCTTTCATTTAAATCCTGCGATGTATATGGAGTACTCTGTGGTTTATTTTCAAAATTCATGCTACATTCAGAAGCATAATGGGTCTCCATTGATGTAGTAGATTCATAAGGAACAGGAGAAGTAGTCACCTTTAGAGCATTAGAAATGTGATCTGCCTTACCGTGTAACCTTGGTGCATACATCGGTTCACCTTTCAAAACGTTTGCATCGTTATTTAGGGATTTTTCTTTTTCCGCATCAGTTTTAGAATCGGTTAATCTTAATTTTGAGAAGTCAATCTCTTGGAATGTTTCCTTTTCTAATAACGGCGTTTTATTTTGCAATTCTGATTTTGATTGATATATTGGTTCTCTTCGTGATAAGTGATTAGCATCGCTTAATTCATAGGGGCTACTTCTTTCACTACTGTCCTGATCAACTACTTGGGGTGGTTCTTTTGTTTCCTGGTGGGATTCGTAAATAACACTGTCTTTTAATTCCCTTTTTGAAACGTATAGTGGTTCTCTTATTTTTGCTGCATCACTTTCATTAGATTCTTTACGCGTCTGATATATCATATCTTTTTTTGCTTGATTTCTTTGTTTTATTATTTCCAATTTTTCTTCTAATCTAATACCGTAACTAGATTCTTTGCTAGCTAATAGAGCTGCCTTTTGTGATAAAATTTCTTGTTTTGATACATATGTGCATTCTGCTGATGCCGGTCGTATTTCATGTCTGAATTCAGACATTTCATTTGAAGTATTATATTGAGTATCAGAACAACTTGATTTCACTTCAGATCTGGTGGCATATGGAGATTCTGTCTGGCTTATCCTTTCTAGCATTTCAGTCCTTGTAGCATATGGAGGCTCACTCATACATTTACTCATAGGCGAAATTCTACCAGGGAAATTAATAGGAGTTTGCACCCTTCTATCAGGTCTTATAGCATAAGAATTTTCAGACCACGATGTACTAGGTGGTGGATCATAAGTTTTTCTACCATAAATAGGTTCTTTACATGTAAAAGAACCATCCATTCGTTGTTTCAATAATTCATCTTTTGTGTTATAAGGTGATTCTGAAAATCTTTGCCGTAACATTTCTTCTTTTGTTGAATACGGACTTTCAGATATATTTCTTTGCCGTATCATTTGTTCTTTACTAGAATATGGCGATTCACTGTAAAAAGATTCAGAATGTCTTATCACTTCTTGTTTAGTTGCATATGGACTTTCTGTTTTCATCTCATGTCTTGTCGCATAAGGACTTTCCCTTACACATTCAGCTTTAGTAGCATAAGGAGGATCTAGTAAAGGCATAGCCATGGTCTGGGGATTCCCGTAAGGGTTTTCATAACTGTGAATGGATACTTCAGACCTACTTGCATATGGATTTTCACTAGATGTATCATATACGGAAGTGTAAGTTCTTCTTGGCTTTGGAATAGGGTCGTAAATAATATGATCTTTACTTTGGTATATTGGTTCTGGAGGTAGTGGTTGTGTAGGATGAAATGGTTCGTGTTTTATTTGCTGTTGTCTTTGGTAAATAGGATCTATTTTGGTAATCATATTAAAGCTGGATGTTTGGCCATAAATTCCTCGCCTATTATAATCAATGAGAGAATTCTGTCTGCGTAACAATGGGGTAACTTTAGGTTCGGTTTCAATTTCGCACATAGAATTTTGTCTCCTCAGATTTTTGATGACAGGCTTGGCGTCGTAATCTCTAACTGTACATATGGATCCATTTCTGTCATCACAAAACGAACTTTGTCTTTTCAAAATAGGCTTTAGAACGGGCTTCTCACAAGATGACGAGTTACTTCTTTGCAACATTTGATTTCGGATTTGCGTATTTCTCATATGTATGCTCAAATCGCCCAGGTCTGACTTCTCTCTCCTGAGCATAGGAGCTTGATAGATTGGTCTCTGTTGCAAGTCACTTTCGCACAGTGACTTCTGTCGAGACACTTTTTGCGAATTTTTCGTTTTCGAACGGAAAAGATCTAATACTGCATTTTTAATGAACGATGGCTTTTTGGATAATTTCTTTTTAGTTTTTGGCGAAAATGTCTCGTCGCGCTCCACACTCGAGTTCACGACATCGGACGAACTGCGGAAACCCACAACCAAATACCCACTTAGTTACTCAATGATTTAAATATGGACACCTCAGATGATTCAGTATTTAATAATACCGCGGTATGATGTGTTAGGTATTTTAGAAAAAGGAAAATAATGAAGAATCTGAAATGTCACACTGATGACCATTTTTTAAATGAATTTTGTGATTCTGTAAAAAGCATATTGAAATAAATGACGAAGAAATGTAGATGAAACAAAATAAAAATAAGAAAAAGATAAGTATGTTTCCTGATATGGATGATATACATAAATTACTAAATATGTGTACAAATGAAAGAAAACAATAAAGTAATTTTAAAGAAAGTAGAAAACAAAATTAAATGATGTATGAGTAAAGTAAAGGATATAGGGATATTTTAATTCAATATGCTTTTATTTAAATCATCAAGTTGCACTAAAATGCAGACACGCACTGCCAATAATCGTTTTGATATGAACAATTCAAAACATTCTAAATAACAATTACATTATCTATGATGTTATTACAATTTACAGACTTACGCCCAGATATACAAATAAGTATATGTTACAAAATATATGTATAATGTTTATAACCATACAAATAACCATAACTAATACTGTGGCCCGACAAGACATTGTTAGTCGTTTGTGAAGCGATCGGTGTTTGCATGTTAGAGCAAATTGTACAGGGCTTTAAGATATACTAGAAAAATCCTAGATTCTAAAAATCACAAATTTTGGGAACATGCATCTCGAAATGTATCTTTAAATGTTTAAATTCTTTCTATAGATGGATCGTACATTTTATACGCTTTTAAGCAAAAGATTGAGAATTTAGACGAATAAGTGGGGTGCTATTTTAAAAATACCTAACTCTAGTGCTGTGAATATTGTCACGTGGAGAGAGAATTGACCTACCTCAAGTTATGCATGTGTTGTGGTTTTCTGTATAATTCAAAAGCTGAACCGCGTTGTTCTCTGCTACCAGCTAAATCTGTTAAAATAATAAATATTTAAGAAGAAGAAAAAGAAACACGCCAATAGGCCTAACCTTTATTATGTAACTTATTGATTTATTCCAACTGCGAGTATTAGAATTATTATAATTTTCCAAAATATGAATAGCTAGTAGTATGCTGTCTTAATCTTGGATAGCCAATTTTGTTATCAATCAAATCAGTTCAGTAGCATAAACTTGATCTAGAAATAAACATACAAACATCTTTACAAACTCACATTTATAATATGAACAAGAATGAATATTATTATAGGATTGATTAAGTATTTAAAGTATTTATGTAATAAAATTATTTATAAAATAAATGCTATCACACTGTTCGCCAATTTTTTTTTTATTCTTTATTGACCATATTTGCTTTTAATTTATTGTAATTTTTTATTTACGTTCATATTATGACAACGAACTTTATGTGTGTGATAAATTATCTATAATAACATACCAATGAGATGTGGATTGTGTGGCAGGTTTATGGCGCGATGATGTGACGGCGGGCCGGAGTAAGGCGGTGACTGCGGAGGCATCTGACCACCATACATATTTTGCTGAAAAAATATTTGATTTTTTTGTTCTGTTTTCCTTATTAATCGGGAAGGCAAAAGGATCACGCTTATACAGCTGTTGTGTACAGTTAATTTCTGGTATTGATTCTTTTCCGTTTTGGTAGATCAAATTTCTTCTAATGTTAAAAATATTTGCTATTAAGATTTATTGCTGTCTAGTTCAGTATTATATATTTTTTTAAATCGGTTTAGTATTTTTAAATCCATCAGTTACTTACAATTCATGATTACTATTTGAAATGAAAAAAATAATATTTTCTCTTTATAATATTAACTTAGATACATTTTAGTCTGCAATATAAACTTTACCTGCTGGTAGTTACTGTGCGAGTGAGAGGGACGATGTGCCGGTTGCGAGTGAGAGTGTTGGTGCGAGTAGTGTGGCGGTTGGCCGTAGCCGCGCGCCGCCTGCGCGGCCTGTGCTGCCTGCGCTGCCTGTGCTGCTTGTGCGGCCTGCGCGGCCTGCGCGGCCTGGTGCGGTGACCCGGGGCCCATTTGCCCGCCCGGATTTGGTGGGGGTTCCATATTCTATTTATAATATTTATGTTGAATTTTAATATTGTTTTAATAATTTGCTATTCGGATGTTTCTTTCAGGTAAAAGTAATTATTGTAAATAGACTTTGAAAAGGTTTTCAATTGTCCTTCTTCTTATTTATGTTTGTTACCTCATAACATCGCCAGTTGTAAACCGAATTTGAAAATTCTTTTCTTATTTTTTTTATTTGGAAGGATATTACAGATTGCTTCCATAGAAATTTTAGTTTAGTTTTTAAATTTTTACATATAATTATCCACGATGGTTTGTTTATCGCCTTACGCAACTTGTAATTACGAATATTATTTTTATCACTCGTATTTATAAAAATAATATTGACGAAACTGATATTGAAATAATATGGGAGTTATCCACATTGATTGCAAAAAAAGTTATTAAAATTTGGGGTCTACCGTGAAATGATATTCCGAATGTTCAGACTTAATTTCGCGTTTTCGTTCTCACCGCTATCCTATCCGCCTATTAAATTGACTTAACATTTTGTTCGTCATAAATCCTACCAAACCTACCAAGTCCAAAAGATTGATATTTTAAAATATTTAATATTTTTAAACGATATATATAATGTAATTTCAACATAAAATTTGTGTTGCGTTCGGTACCGAAAGTTAGACTATATTTCATAGTAGGCGCACATAATAAAAATTTATTTAGACACTCATTTTTAAGATGCACAAAAACTTTCTATTTGGATGTCAATTAGGTACTAAATAATACTTTAAATAAATAATTATTTTCATCGGTAAAAAGCATTACCCCATTCCTAGGATGGTGTTGGTTGTCTGGTGGCCTATAGTGTTTGGGCTTCGGCGGTGGTACTGGTTTGTATGGGGGTACCGGGGCCCCACCTCGTCCGCTGTAGTCTGCTTGCGACGCCGAATTCGTTCGCCCGCTATACAATGATCAACAAAGAAATATGTAGACAAAAAGCTAAATATTATTATATATTCTGTAATAGGTAGTTAATAAAATATTAAATAGACTGAATGATTGACAAATAATACACAGGTGTTCCTTAGAAAATTAAGGCATCTACTAAAAAGGAATTGCTTGAAAGTCCATCGGGAAAAGACAGTATTAGATTCCAGTGGCTAAAGTCACAGGTAAAATCTGTTTGTCCGTGTACTTACAGGTATATATCTTCATTTTAGGTTTCTAATATAAAGAGCCATGTTTAAAATAAGCAAATAATCAGATGTAGTAAATATTGATAAATAAAAACAAATTATTTCTATTATTATAAGTATTTTTCCTTTAGGATGAGCAGAGAACATTGCTTGTCACTTGCTAATGTCGTAACATTTCCAAATTCCTCAAAATATTTTAATTAATAAAAAAAAAAAAACAAATTTACCTGTACTTTGCATGATCGTTGGTTGGTACATTGGGTAGTGATGGTCCACGCGCGTGTATAGGCGTATGCGGACTGTTTCCATTCATAGGTGGAGGTCGATTCGTCTGGGGACTTCTGTAGGCCTCCGGTGACCTGTATAATATCGCCCATAACTTTTATTATCTATTTAGATAAATAACTATTGTCCGTTTCAATAGAAATTAATGAAAATGTAAACAAACGAATAATGCACCCAATCATAAGACACAATATGTTTCGATATCTTTACTAATTTTATTTAAAAAGCGTTCAATATTATACCTGTAACTGTTCTCTGAATTCCTATAATCTAGAGAATTGTGCTCGTGAGAATTGGAGTTTCGTTGCGGACTTTGTGTTGCCATATTTGCTGGATTTTGTGGTGGGGGCGGTTCCATTTTGCTGTAATTAACATAATGTATATTAATTTCTACAAAATTAAATTAAAATTATATTATTTTACTAGTATTAAGTGATCTGAAGCCAGAAAGGTAATAATTAATGTTTTATGTAAACGGTTGCTTTCAAGTAACTGTAACATTGTAAAATAAAAAAAAATTGTGGCAAGTTACGAGCGCCGACAGAATTTGAAAACTTGAACAATTATGTGTGTACGTGTATATTTTGAATCGTCAGAGATGTCGGTTACGATAGTAGTGTCGCTCATAATATAATCCTAATAGAGTTCAAAGGTTTTTTCCCATGACAAAAAGTGCCAACATGCATGTGTATCTTTGTACGTACATATTACATATAGATACTTATATAAAAGGGTGTCGATTACGATAACAATGTCATAAGTTCAATGGTTTTTCCCCACTAAAGAAGCCTAAAGAAGTTTTCACTTCAAAAGAAGAAAGCTTACCCAGTCGGTGGCGCCACCTTCAGGTCGTCAGGTGCGTTAGGTGGCAAGCGTCCCATGCCCATTCCATTGTTGCCATTGTATTCATAGGACGGCGTGCCATCATACGAACTTTGCTGTAACAAAAACATTGTAGTTAGATAGTTTAAAATATAGATCTCATGTTTGGTTTAGTTTATAGTTAAAAGACTAAACTAAAAACAAGCGACTACTTCAAAATAGGGTATTACAATGGATTGTATATGGTTTCTATCATTACTAATGAAGGGGTAATTTTTACTTATCTAAACTCAAATTATTCATTATTTTGAAAAAAAAAAAACTCTTCTGGGCACAGTTACCCCGAGAATAGACATATCACAAAGTTATGTATTTATTTATTTTACATATTTTTAAAGAAAAATTAAAAATTATCTAGACGTTATCAATTACCGGATTAGAAGGATGCCTATGTCTATCCAATGATCCTTGTCCTTGCGTAGGCTGAATAATCATACTGGTGGGACGAGCGGTGTACGTGGGGGCTTCATCGCTTCCCCCTCTTTGGGTGGTCCAAATAGACGCTCTTGTGCACTTGGACGGTTCTAGAAATATTTTTAGAATTAATTTGGTTGCATGTGTATTTTGTTTTGCCGTGTGGTCCTGGCATAGAATGGGATACCTTTCTTTTCGCGTTAGGTGTCGTAAAAGATGATTAAGGAAACATAATGAACGAGGAATAGGCAGCAGCGCTCCGCTTAAAACACCATCAAAAGCACAATTGCTGTTGCCAACCTGCTTGCTAAGCGTGGTAACTACTGGAAAACCCAATAGCGGGAGGCTTATGTTCAGCAATGGATAGTTATATGATGTGTTTTATAGAATAAATAATAATTTTACTATTCAAACAAGAATTGATTAAAAACAATGATTGAAAAAGTAAAACATGTATGTTTGTATGGCTTTGTGTCTGTTTGAAGATTGTGCAAACTTTGCAATGCTATGTTTAGATTTGAAGGATATACCAGTATGTATTTTATGTTAGTAATCCTAAATAAGTAAATAAAATATAAAACAAAATACCCTTCAAATCTTATATAGTGCAGAAGCATAACACCTTTTAAGGTACTTTTTAAAACAAAACAACGAACACGAGTTCATGACAAGTTATAGACAATTTTTTTTTTTCATGAACAATAGTCAATGTTGCTATTTCAGTTGCCCTACATATTATGAAACGTGTAAGTTCCTAAGTAAGCGTAAGAAAAAGAATGCTAGTAACTTACAGGTGGGTTGTGTCTGAGAGTGTGCGGAGGACGGCCGGGCGGGGGCGCTGGCAACAGTACCCCGCCAGCCGGCCTGCTCACCGTCCCCCGCGGAGGTAACTCCGGCACAGTGCCGTACAACGGTGAGTGCGGTGGCGAGTGCGTCATAGGATTGCATTGGTACGGCGGTGCGTCATTCACGCCCATGTGTTGATTTTGATTGTGGTTATTCGTGCCATTAGTGTTCGCTGAGAAGCCATATTTACTATCGCCATAACCGCCTTGCTGTTAATTTAAAGTGATAACAATTCACTAGCTAGAAACTTTATATTAATGGTCATTTACAATTTATAATAAAAGAACCTTCCAATAAACAATTCTTCTAGAGAATTTTCAGTATTTTATTATTATTCTACGTACTGCATTATTTTACAATAAATCTGTAACAGTACAGCGATATTAAAAAAAAATACTATGAGAACCCAAGGACGGATTGGCAAATGATTGGAATGAATGCCACACTGCCTCTCTCATAGAATATTAGTAAATTCAGAAGGTTTTAACTTAGTGAGCATATGATATGAATTACGTGTAAATTATACCCAGAGGTTTTCTTTTACAATTTTTTGTAATACTACGACTACATGAAATATTTATATTAAAAATAAAATTTACAGTTTGCACATAATTTCACTCAACTTCAGAATAAATATTAAAATAACGTCTTATGTGTAAAATTACAATAAATATAGAGGAAACCATGAATTGGAAAAAGTTATAGAAAACAAAGACATTAGGGTTATCATGCGGAAAGTTCTTTTAATAAAAAAAAAAAAAAGGTTTTACAAATTTATATCTATTGATTCTCACAATGTATTCATAAGCGATGTGGCGGAAAATAAGATGATCTTGGAAGTATTGATGGATTAAATTTAAGTGAAGTTAGTAACATAAATGGAGATGTGCCGCAGGAAACTTTGTGAAGCGACGAATCTAAATTATGATTTTAAATGACACAACTATGAATAATACCAACCGTGTACGGAGGCGGGACAGCATCAGCCATGTGGTTTATGTCATCGTCCCGGTCCATATTGTCCTGTGTGGTTGCTATCGAGGGGTCTGAAGAAGACTTGACTAATCTTGGAGCTGGCGGTGGACTGACTTCCAGGTCGCTCTCGGGACTCGAAGCGTATGACAATCTGTTCTCTGTACTCGATGTCATTGAGAACAAGAAGTCGTCGGACAACGGCTCGGGTCTCTGTTTGGCGCCAATCCGCCATTACGTGAATGTCGGCCATTTTGTTTCGCGGCGTAGTCCGGTAGGGTGGGTTTATGGAATGGGGTGACAAGACAAGACAAATGAATGATTGGCAGATAATTCGTTACAGAAACTAAAATTGGAGTTTAGCGTCTGTGAATGATTAATGATTTGGATATTTTACACACTGTTAAATCAACATTCAAAGATTATATTTCTAGGTGATATTACAAATGGCCTGTAACTACCTAATAGATGTTCTCATTTAAAATCTTTATTATAATATCGTATCGATTTGAATGTTGATTGTTTAAGTATAAATGGTATTTAACACTGGTAGATAATTCAAAATAAAATTTAGAAATTATAAAGAAATAAACATACACAAAAACAATCATTTAAAACAGAAAAAAAAAACATTAGCAGCAATAAGTATAAAACAAACATAAGCAGATAACTATCATGCTGCGCATATACAATACAATAATATAAAGCAGTAATAAAGAAATGCAGGTTAGATTATAGTTGTGCCTATTCTAATTGGTAACTATAGAAAAATACTATCTCCCTAACTATATGCGAACCTAAACATATCCTAAGTGCTGTTCAGATACAGGTTTATTTATAATAGCTGTAACATCTCTTTCTGCTTCGGCTTTATCACATTTTTCGTTTTTTTCTATCTCTTCTAACTTTAAAGTAGGTAAAGATAGATTCTTTATTTTGTTTAAAGATCTTTCCGAAACTGTAGGTAGAGTTCGAACTTCACTCGAACGCCCCGTATTACTGGTAGATTTCAAATTACAACTGCAATTTGGAATCCTACATATTTGCCTCAAAGGCCTGTCTAATACTTTAACAGTTTGCTTCGGCATCTCTCTTTGGAGCCGTGCCTTCCATTCTGGTACTTCATTAGATTTTTTCACTTCATTACCATTTTGGAAGAACACCGAAGCGGGTCTAAATTGTTCTGTCATAGGAACAACAGATGAAGGTCTTTGCAAATTTGGAATTGGCGATTTCGATGAAGTTTCTAAAACACTGTACGGTCTAAATGTTTGTGGTTGGGGAACGTTGCATTTTGCAAATATTTGTGTAACCTCTGGACTGTTCATTCCAACCTGTAACTTGGGGCTTTGTCTGGTTCTTTGAAAATACACCGGTCTATCATCGTACGGATAGTTAGCAAGGGTGTGTCTATGTTTAGCTAAATAAGTATTAGGCACACTATAAAGGTTGTTAGTCATGCAAGGAGTTAGCGTTTCAGAGTAATAATAAGGCACTAGATGATTTCTATTAGTGTCGTAAACTTGATCGCGGCGTTTCGTGCTTTTGTTAGTGTTAGATGGAGGCATGGTCTGCTGTGAATGTATGGGTCTTTGCGGAGACTGGGGGTAGAAGTTGAGGGGATAGGAGATGGGATAGAAGGCTGGATAAGGCGAGGGAGGGATAGGGAAGTAAATGTCCGACACCAGTTCAACGTGCTATACCGCCACAAGAGACAGAACAGAAATGAATTTGTTAATACATTTATATTGTATGTAATGTAATTGCAATGAAATATAAGTACGATATTATATTAAGCAGCTTTAACAATTTGGCCAAATGTAAATTTTACCAGTGAAAGGAGGGTTGTGTATTTAAAGTTGCTTTTAATAAATGATCCATATTTTGCTAAAATAATTTTGCCCGGATTAAATATTAATCTTAGACTTATAAATTGCATAAGTACACTAAAAATACTAATGCAGTTAACCCGTACAGACATATATACTGTATATACTACGATTACTAAAATGCGATAATGACAATGATTCAAATTCTTTTTCTTTTAAAATAAAAGGAAAATATACAAATAATAATTGTGCTTAATTAAATTTTTAAAATGCTGTTACAGGTACTTTTAATTTACGTAAATTCATTTAAGTCTCCGTAAGTATAAATAAATATATCCATAAATAAGTATAAATTTTTAGGGCATCATTTAATTTTATTTTTTTTAATTGACAATCTTTTGAAAATCATTGAAAAGTCAATGACATTGTCACAGTATAGGCATTGGCATCCTTCAAATACAAGAACCCTCACAGAACAAGAACTTCACTTTTACATTTTCAAATCTACTTTCATAAATTACTAAAATTGTAATAAATACCTATATTTCATTAAACAAATAATAAAATGAAGATACTAATAGTATATTTATATAGCACATAAGTTTACCAAATGCACCAATTTGCCTTTACCAAGCGCTCATCTCGAAGCATGATGCGTTTACTGTCGTGACATATAATTTTGTTAACATCGAACTTAAAAAAGAAAAAAAAAAACATTTAATAACCTTGTCATAGTTTGATAAAGTCTACGAAATGTTTCGATCACAGAACAAAGATTAGATAAAATTGATACAAATATTTAAAAGCAAGAAAACAATAGTAAAGACAGAAAATTGACTTACCAGGGCTCGGAATAAACGCGCTTATTCAGTAAAATAATAAATAATAAAATTTAAAAAATAAATTTACTTTTACTATTCCTAAATGTTTTAAAAATCTAGAACAAACGTTATATAGTTATATAAATAGGCAAACGATTAGATTTACAATTAACTTCCAGTCTTATTTTGATAAATATCAGACAAGCGTATAATCTTACACAAATAATATATATTTAACTATTTAGAAACATATATAATCTTATTTTAATTAACATACTTAGTAAAAATCTATGTCTGTCTGTTTTTTAAATAATAATACATAAAGAACAAATAGCTAATATAATAAAATAAAAAGAAAATTCTTTGTTCTGCAATCCCACCACCCAAGCGACCTTCCATATGTATCCCACGTAGAATCCCCCACAATTACTCACCTTAGTCTCCGACACCCAAAGCTGTTGCTGCTGCGTTCTTTGCACTAGTTCTAACAGTTTGTTGAACCACGTGTTCTGGTTGGCTTCGCTCAGTGTGATAGTGTGCGTGAACACGTGCCCCCACACGCGTTCCATGTGTTGGCACTGTTCTAGAAGCTTCTTTGACGATTTATGGGCGGATCTAAAGGGAATTGATTCAATAGTTACTTCTTGGTTTTTATATTTTGTGTCTTGTGACATGATACGGGACATTGTCACATGTTCAGACTTTTTCCCCATCTATTTGATGTTTATTCTTGAAATTTTAAATAATCCAACTTATTTGATTATCCTTACTTACAAATTTGAAAATGAGTTTTTTTTTTATTACTTTTTGGCGCCCTACCAGCTCAACCAAACATCATGAAATTTGGTAAATACATATAATATGGGATGAAGAAGGATAAAAGCTGTTTATCGTGGTCAATCAAGATATCTTAATTGTACGGAGAAAGTCCCTAGTGTTTCTATATGCTTCATTTACTTATTTCATAGAAATAAGAGGGAAATATAAAGTTGAAACAAGATATTCATTAACAAAATAAACATATACATGAATAGTTGAATTTCTTGCGAATTCTTCCTAGCTGAACCTGTTCACTAAACTCTAACGGGATAAAAAAAATACTCATATAAATAACCAAAATTGTAGTGTATGAATAAATTATTTTAATTTTTTAACTTCCCTTTAAAGAAAATAAAGGTAAAAAATGATAATAAAAAGATAAACTTCACTTACTTTGGCAGGCCAGCTCTCAACTGCTTAATGATATGCTTGTTATCGGCCTTCAGAAATATGACGATGGGGTAAAATTGGGCATAGTTGAGCCTATCCACGGCGTTAGGTGTGATGTCCAGGAGGGCGTGTTTACCTCGCTCCATGATCGTCCTGATACTCGACAGACGGATAATACCGGCCGATTTCGTTTTACTGTCTTCTAATGTGTTGTCCATTTCTAAAGTGGAAAAATAAATTGTTTAAAATACAGTCAGAAAGAGATATGCGATGTGGTAATTATTGGGTTATTATTACCTCGACTTAGTACCTCAATGATTTTGAGTTCAAATTTTACGGGCACAAAATATTGGGTCATTTAAAATGTCACCTATTTCAGATGAGTTAGACAAAATTTTAATTTATACGCTTTGTAATTTAAAAATTGTTAAGAATCAAAGATAAGCGTGGGATGCCAAAAACCGTCTTATGGTGAGGTATCATATACGCGTTCCCGATCACCGTTAAACCTACAAACATTTAATATGATTATTGTATAATAGAATCATCATCTCAGCTATTATTCGTCCACTGCTGGACATAGGCCTCCCTCATATACTATCATAAGAAACGGTCCTGAACCACCAGCATCCACTGACTTCCTACAATACATTTGAGGTTGTCATTCAAGAACTTCTTCCCCATTGGTTATCGGTTCTTCAAACTATGTGACCAGCCCCATGGCCCCTTCAGCTTGCTTATATAATATTATAGAAAATATTTATTCGCTACAAAACAATTTTTACATGACAATTACATAATCATAAATTCAGAATAAAAAATAATATTCAAGGGTCACTATCTCAGCTTAAGCCATGAACAGCAGGCACATTACTCAAGATTAATAACGCTGATATTATAAGCAATCATCATCATCATCATATCACCCTCCTCTGTCCGGGGGGTAAGGGATTGTTAGTAGTGAGATTTAATAGCCTCATTGCTCGCAATACACCCTATCAGGTCGACCTCCACGCGGTTCCTTCTGGAAACTATCGGTGATTAATTCTAGTTGAATTCGTCACGATTGGCTAACTGACCTGCTTTCATCGTCAACCTCACCAGCGTATACCAATAGCGCAGTTACCATTTCATTATCACCCATTGAAAAAAAAACCTCCTCTATTCACTACTGAATATAAGCCTTCCCCTTGGCGGATTTTGCTACTAGTTGCCACGCTTGGCAGGCAAATTGGCAACCCCAGTTAGGCTCTGGAAATGTTTTAAGAGAGACGATATCTTAGTTCTTTCTTACGACATTCACGGGTAAAGAAAGGGGTGGCCTATTCTATGCCGGGACCACACGGCATACATTATAATAGGAATGGATCGATAACAGAGTTTTAAGATATTTGATATTATAGCAGTATATAAATATTGTAACTAAAAATACAAGTCGTCATCAATTCAGTAAGATTTCATAACATCTACTATAGTACAGCATTTATTTGTTAATTTGAAATGTTTGTACTTTCCAGGAACCACCAAAAAGGTACCAGTGTCAACCCTAGACCATTAAGGTTGTTAACCTATTTTCTACTCACTGGGCGAGGCGAACTTGTCAGGGCTGTCAGCTAGCAATCGTTCGCGGGCGACGTCCGCCACCGCGCCAAGCACGATCACGGGCCGCACGAAGCCCGGCTGCTTCAGCACGACGCGCTCGTACGCGGGGAACTTGCTGATACTGTCGGATAGCACCACCTCGTCCCAGTGCTCCTGTCGGGTAACGATAGTTACAATTAGGTAATGCCGCATAAGTTGTGATTTTTTTATAAACAAGGCTATGGTAAGCGGTTACCGTAGCCTATGAATAATAATAGCCTTGCAATAACAGCGAAATTACGTTTGTTTAATATGCTACTAAAAGACTGTTTATTATTAAGGATTGTGTCCTAGAAAAAAAAAAACAACTTCAACTGTGATAAAATTTTTATATACAAACTAAATTACTGGACCGATTTTGATAATATTTCTGTGAGTATATCCTCATCCTTTGTCAGTATATCCTTTCAGATAAAAAAAGAAAAGATTTTTCAAAATCGGTTTAGAACTGACAGAGTTGTGAGGTAGCAAACACAAAAAATATAAAACCGAATTAAGGATCTTCTTTTTTTTTTAAGTCGGTTAAAAAGATATATATAAATATAATAGGTAAGTTTATAAAGTAAAAAAGTAAACTATACCTTCCCAAGACTCTTGCTACGCCTATGCGTTGATCGCCGCCGCCTGAAGAAGTTGTGTTTGCCGTCGTTGCCCGACATCTCCTTCTTGGTCGCGTTGAACTGCGCCGTCGCCAGTTCCTCGGCACGAGCCTTGTTCGGTATCGTGCCTTTTTGTACCTCTTGGTTGTTACGACCTAAACATATTTTGTTTATATAGTACAGAAGGTAAAATACCTGCAGCTTATATTATGCCCTACCATGCAACAGGACATTCCATGCTGATCAGGCGCCATTCACGAGGGCGCTACGTCTGGTCAATGAAGGAGTAGCGAGTTCCGAACTGGACTTTTTTCACTGTAGTGCCACAAAGTTTCGCAGAGCGGTAACAGATTACGCAGAATTGCATTTTTAATGTTTATTTTTTACACCATAATTAGGTATTTTCTTTTTATTATTGTTATTTTTCCATTATTATAACGTTTGATTTTTACTTTTTTGTTAATTTTTTTTAGTGCATTGGTAAATCTGTAAAGTTCACTAAAATATGTTTGTAAAATATATTATAAATAAATAATAATAAATCTCTCAAAGCCTTGTATAATTAAAAAAAAAAAAAAAAATATATATATATATATATATATATATATATATATATATATATATATATATATATATATATATATATATAATTAAAAAAAGCGAGCAAGTTAATACGAACCTATCCTGAAGACCTGCCAAGCACCAACAGTTCCGTTATGTAAAGTGTCCACCACGTGGAAGACATCGCCGCACCGGAACGACATCTCGTTGTCCGTCGGCTCGGTGTAGTGGAAATGGGTCTTTATGTGGAAGGAGTCGCCAGCTGGAAGCCACGAGATAACAACATGAGATGAATTAACAAGTCTTACATTATACAGGGTGTAAGGGACAGGTTAGCAAAAACTGAAACAGTGAATTCAGTCTATTAATCTAAACCGAAAGCCAATGGAAATTCTTTACGGAAAAATTCAATTTTTCCCTCTATTTTTCTCATTCAAAATCATGTAATCTATAATATAGTGCCATAATATAAAGAAATAATAATATTTTATAGTGATTATACTATGAAATACCAAAAAACAGTAACAGCAAACGTATCACGCGTCATGTGTATCAAATACATTGCGCGGTTTTAAAACTAAAAATTGTTAATTATATGGCTGTGCTGCATTTCCGGCGGGAAAATAATCTGCCATTTGATTCAGACCGTTTATTTGGATCAGATGTTTTTGTTTTAGCCAACCTGTCCCTTACACCCTGTAAAAATAGTGTCTCCTTACAAATGCTTCGAGAAAAGCGGCTTAACTTTTTCATACAATTTTGCGTAACAAATAATTATAAGCGATTCATTTATAACTTCTATATTTATTTAGTTTTATAATTTTTGCCTCTTTTGATTGCGTATAAACCCATTTTATTTATTAAATAATTAAAAATAGATACATTAAGATACATTGTCTGCGTAAGTATATAAAACAATAATAAAAAAAAAAGAGTCAGCTAATTTGATAATTAGCTGCGAAAAGTTGACACGTTTTTGAGGCTCGATACTCTATCTATATAATCTGAGGAATGAGTATACTTTATTTGCATTATACAATATAGGGAACAAGACAATTAATAAGTGTTACGATACAGTGTATGAGTACAGTAAGGCGGTTTTATCGATGACAGCAATCTTTTCAAGACAAGCTTAGGGTAACGAACTTATTGTTGTACAAGTAGGCATGATAATATTGTATAATTAAACAAGTTTGGAATAACAGCGTAAAATATTAAGGAAAAGATATTTCAATAGGAGCTATAAAGGTATGTTAGAAATTTATTAGGATTGATTCTGAAGGGCTGTTATGTAAGTTTAAATACAAAACCATCATTAAATAGGTTTTTTTTTATTTATTTTTTTATAATTATGTAGGTATATTAAATATTGTTTACGAAAAATAATATGTATAATATAAGTATGTATATATAATATATTATATGAGACAGACGTATTTATCCGGGTAGTCGTTTCATTTAGTCGACCTAAAGTATCAGATAAGAGAAGTTGGCTTTTGAAGTTGTACTCTAATTGGTCTATAGTCTAGATACTTACGTATTTGCCCGCTAGCCACCGCATTATATTCGTCTGGTGAGTGCTGTACTATTAAATCGATGCGCTCTTGTAGACTCAACAGGAACAAAACGGCTTCCTCACGCGTTACGCCCTTCATTTCCATATCGTTTACCTAACAAAGAAAAATACGCTATAAAAATTTCACATGATAAATGGTTATTTAAATAGGGGCTGCCGTGTGGTTCTAGCGTAGAATGGGCCACCGCTTCCTTTTCCGTGGGTGTTGTAAGAGGTGACTAAGGGAACTTGATGGTTAAAAGGTAAATACTCACAAGAATAATCACCAGAGGGAGACTTTGTACAAAAGTCGATTGCTTGGGTACCTCTGTCCCATTCGTGTTTCAACCGTGAAGCAGTTGTATTTGCATGACTGTGTTTCGGTTTGAATTTACTGGGTACAGAGAAATAACACCTGAGTCCTCAGGAATGGCAACGCATGGGGGGTATCATGGGCAAAACAGTATACTTTGTTATGTCCATGGTGCTGCTCATGTCTATGGGCGACGGTTACCACTTTCCATCAGGTGGGACGTCAGCTTGTTTGCCATTCTAAGTTGTATAAAAAAAAAATAGTAGCATCTCTTTTAAAACATCATCAAAGCCTAACTGCGGTTACCAACCCGCTGGCCAAGCGTGGCAACTACTGGCAAAATTACCCTTTCTGGGGGAGATCTATATTCAGTAGTAAACAGTTAACGGCTGATATGGTGATGATGTCATAATAAATTTTTATGGGCTTAAAATCGTTTATTTTTTTTTTAGTTTCACATTTATCATCCACACTTACATAAGAAGTAGCCAGCGGTATCGTGATTGTGATTATAATAAATAAATAATGAGATCGAATTCGGACCGTCTGCTCGTTTGCCTTCCTTATAATGATAAAAAAGTTCTAAACTAGTCGAGCATCCCCGAGTTTCACATGTGAATAAAACCGACATAATTACATTAAAAGAAGTTCTTAATTCGGTTGTAATTTCTTTATAGTTGTTATCTCAGAACTCCATCATTTAATATATAAATATATTTTTTTTTATCTGAAAAGAAATATCTATTTTTAGATTGGCCCCAATTGAAAATTTGTCAGAATAGTTTTTAAATCAAAATAACTGATTATATCACGATTGAAGTCTATTTTTTTTTCGTATAACAAAATCAATTTCAATTTGTTATATATACGTTGTTACCTTTAATATTTTGTCAGCGGGCTGTAAGCCTTGTAATGCTGCAGGGCTGGTAGGCTGGACTCCAGACACGAAAACCCCGGAGCGGTTGCCGCCACACAACCGGAGCCCTACAGACCCTTCTTTCTGGAAGCTGATCAGCCTCGGCTCGCTCCTGTATAGAAAAATATAGCATAATCGTATATTTAATATAAATAAAATGCCGTGTGATTTCGGTATAGAATAGGTTATCCCCTTCTTTCCTGTGGGTGTAAAGCGAGTTACGCTTTCGATTTACAGTCGCCAACTTACCTGCCAAACGTGAAAACTACTGGCAAAATTGCCCTTATGGGGGATTTTTTTTAAATGTTAGTAGTTACCTACCTAAGGGTCTGTTGAGATTTTTTTTTTTGAAAAAACAATGTTCGGACAATGTAAATAAAATTATGAGGCAATTATATCGTCATAGTCGTAGAACACTGACGGATCTTACAAAGATTACATATATAGATCCGTCAGTATTCTACGACTATGACGATATAATTTGCATATTTAAAATTGTTTTTAAATAATGTTATTTTTATCAAAGCATTGATGATGACACTGGTATTATTTATTATTGAGTTATAAATGATATCAGTGTAACAATAACTACGAGACCAAGTAAAGATAAAAATTAAAATAAATTAAATTAGGAATTAGACATGACAAAGAGATACTTACGGTGGTTTACTTCTTTGATTATTCATTCCTTCATCTTCATATAACTGTCTTCTGCTACTGTAATAATCTGGAAACAAAGTAGTTCCATTTGTAAAGTGAAATAAAAAAAATAAGTAATAGTTGTGGTCAATCTTTGAGTGTTGGCAGTCACACACACATACAAAGGGTAGCGGAATGAAACAAAATTATTGTAACAAAATAATCAACTTTAATAAATTCAATCAAATCATTTTGTTATTATATATTGGTTTACCGATATTTAATATATCCGTTATCAGGCCAGTATACAGAGAGAGACTTTGTACAAAAGTCAATTGCTTGGGTACCTCTGTCCCATTCGTGTTTCTACTGTGAAGTAATTGTGTTTGCATGGCTGTGTTTCGGTTTGAAGGGTAAGATATGGCGTGAATTTACAGGGTACAGAGGAATAACACCTGAGTCCTCAGGAATGGCAAAGCATGGGGGGGATATCATGGGCGAAACAGTATACTTTGTTATGTCCATGGTACTGCTCATATCTATAGGCGACGATTACCACTTTCCATCAGGTGGGCCATCAGCTTGTTTGCCATTCTAAGTTGTATAAAAAAAAATACAGATATTGTAACTGCAATGTACAGATATTGCTATATATTACTACCTCTACTTGTATAACGAGCCGCTTTGCCATGGTATTTCATGGAGATCCATTACCAACAGAGGAGCGTTAATGGATTATTAAAGTTGATAGCTGAATTTACAAAGGTGATGGTGATGATGATACCTTCAGAGCGCGGCGGCGGCGGTCGCGGCGGCTGGTCGAGCTCAGGCGCGGCTCGGCGGTCTGTCCGCACTGGCGCCGCTACATACAGATTCTGTCCGCTACTCGAGTAAGCTGATGACATCGGCTCCGTACCGCTGCTGTATACATTATGCGAACTGGCCTCTGTCAATAGATATATTTATTAATTCTTTTCCTCATTAATGGTAACATATAAGGGGTATAATAGATGTTACAGTATATTCTGTGACTCGCCAGCGTCTACCGCATCTATAGCGCAGATGGGGTTACGATTTCATTTTTTTCTATAAAAAAATATATTCTGTGATGAATGTGCTATGAACAACATCGCTGTCTTTAGACTTAAAAAAAAAGAACTTACCTAAACTATTATAATTGTTCTGAAAGTTCCCGTTGGTGACAGTCTCCTCCCTGATCAGTTCCCTCGTGACTACCAGGTTTAACCGATCCTTGCAGGACTCTATCAGTTTCCTTGCCTCCTTTAGCGTCATGGCGTCAGTAACGGCGGTGTTGTTTATTCGTGTTACCACGTCGCCTTCGCAGAGACTCTGCCCCGCTTGGTTGACCTGTTCCCGCGCTCTCATCGTCAACTCCTTGACGTATAATTTGCATCCTAAGACGATGCCAAAATCTGAAATGTAAGATATTGAAATTATGAATACCTATGTTCTTTCACGGTACACCCGGGTTGATAAATATGGATAACATCCTACAAAAGTTTTTGTTTATTTTCCTAGCAACATGGCATAAAGTAACTCTTGTAGCATGAACTTGTTTGTCAATTGTGGTCAATAAAATCTAAATTGTTTTGATACTACTAAGAATGGCAAACAAGCTGACGACCCACCTGATGGAAAGTGGTAACCGTCGCCTATAGACATGAGCAGTACCATGGACATAACAGAGTATACTGTTTCGCCCATGATATCCCCCATGCGTTACCATTCCTGAGGACTCAGGTGTTAATCCTCTGTACCCAGTAAATTCACGCTATATCCCACCCTTTAAACCGAAACACAGCTATGCAAACACAACTGCTTCACGGTTGAAACACGTATGGGACAGAGATACCCAAGCAATCGACTTTTGTACAAAGTTTCCCTCTAGTGAATTTATTTTAACAGGACAAAGAACAAAAATTTCAACAGCGTCTTGAAGTCATGATGGCTACCAAATGTACTTTTGAATTTAATATCAATATCAACCAATCTATTGCCAATGACAATTTTGTAATAAACTAATGTAACAAGAATTAGAAATTAAGTTAGAATTGAGATCGGTTTGCAATAGCAAGTTACTATGCATCTATTAGAACAATATGAAATCTTTATGTCGTTAGTATTGCAATTCCAAAATGCGAAACGTCCCAATTTCCGTATCAAATTATTTCAAGTCTAACCCCACAGATCCCAATCAGTTAAACGTACTAATATATATGTAGAACTCCTACAAAATGTTTCTTATACCTAAATCAGGGATGACAATCATGCTGCTCGAGTAAGTGGCCACAAAAACCCATATACGATTGCCTGAACTCCCATAAAATGAAAATCTTGTCATAATTTTGTAGTTAAATGATCTATGCTTTATTTATAAGGTGAACCTACCTTCTTTCTTTCCATTCCTAGTCAGCGCTAGCTTGATGGCTGTAGAAGAAGTGGACGGCGGTGCAGGCGCTCGCCTTCGTACCACCAAAGAGACTGTTGCTCCTGAGTCCCGCAACACCTGAACCGCGCGAGCGTACTCCACATTCTCTAATGGTACTCCATTGACTGAGGATATTCTATCGTTTACTCTGTAAACAAAAATAAACCTTGAATGAATTCTGGTATCTTTGCAGAGTGTTTTCATAAAAGCGTATGAATGTCTGAATGCTAAAATTGACAAAATGTATCTGACGGTAACATTGGAGATTCATTATTTTGTACATCAAACGTAACTGTATGGGCATACGCTTTTAGCCTTTGTTTACCAGAAAAAAATTATCAACAACTGATCAATTGCCTGGTTCCTTATAACATAAGGTCCTAGCAATTGACGTAATTATTATTAATATTTTGAACTAGTTCTCTGCTAAAATAATCTGTACTAGGTTAGGTCTTCAGTACTTACTGCAATTTATCCTCGGCAGGTCCGCCGCGTAGTACATCTGACACAGCGATAGAGGGATCTCCACTGGCAAAGTGTGGGTTGTCCCTGCCACCGGACACAGCTATACCGAACCCGTACCCCGGGACGCGGTTTAGTCGCACCCGATGCGTCTCCCAGCCAGCATTGCGCTCTGACGTCTGGAAAGATGAGAAATTTAATTAATATTGATTTAATAAAACCATATTATCAACACCTTAAGATAATGCCGTTCCTTTTAATCACTAAAGAACATATTATGAGCATATAAAACCATTACAGTTTTACAGATTAAATTGAGCAGCCCTGTATATTGGCACTAAAAGAATAGAAGAAACAAGCCAGTTTGTAGTCAGGACCTAATCCTGTCAAGTTTTTAAGTGTAAATAAGTTTGTAAATAAGAACTATAAGGAATGTTGAAAAAGATGTCCTAGCGGGAATAGATAGATAGATACCGTTTATTGTTTCCTCCATAAGATTACAATAGCAAACTTACTATAAATACAAACAATTACATGAAAATATTACACTAAGAAAACAATGGGTGGCCTTATTGCTAAGAGCGATCTCTTACAAGTAACCTTTGGTTGAAGAAATGTAATTTAAACAGTTTGACTGGAGGCAAGAAACTCTGTTCGTTTTTTAAATACATATAGATATATAGCATACGTATAACGATGTGAATATATAAATGTAGCACAATACAACGGAACAAATAAGGAAACCCTCAAAATCCTTTGCCAAGAAGCCTAACCAGTGTTGTCTTACAACTTGCTCTAATCGAGTATTTAGAAAGGCCTGTGCACAGTAATCTGACATCCGTGACTCCTGAAGGTGGTAGTTATGCAGACTGTACACTTTTTCTTAAAACTTAATGTTACGTATAGGTAAAAAAAGGTCTTCACGCCACATATAGGTAAAAAGTTAGCATGTCTAAACTTATTGAAATATGTTAAATGCCTATCTGCGAATTTTAAATCAATCTGTTTTACCGAAGCATCGTTTCGTTCAATATACGACTGTTTCTTTACTAATTAGTTACTGATATTTGATATGTTAGCTTTTCTTGGAAAAATATTCAATTTCACTTGTCAAATCAGTTTTTCTAAACGACCGCGAAACAATAATCTATATTATCTATATTAATATTAAAGAGTTAAGACTTGATTGTTTGTTTTGATAAACTTATAAACTAATAGATCTATATAATAAATCTATAGAAAGCTACATTGTTAGTAAGTAACATGAGCTAAATATTACTGTTCTATCATTCAAAAATATATATATGGTAAATATATTTCAAAAATCCTATCTACCCGTGTAAAGCAGGACCAATATAAGACGCTGTGTTTAATTTACAACTGACTTTGATGATTGTTTTTAATTAAAAAAAAATTGTCTTTGTTCCATATTATGAATTAAAAAAGGAAAGTTGTGCGTAGACGCATGCATAGAGGTTAAGACCTATTAAGGATTATAGTCGTAAAGAATTTATTTTTAATTTTCAATGTACGAGTAAAAACTAATAAAGCCTCATTTAAATTTGTCAAAAATCTGGATTATGAATGCTAAAATTTGTATTTATAATAAACTACTTTATCATTTTCCCGCGACTTTGTCCGCGTAACAGAGATATATTTACTGGCCGGAATAAGTCCCATCTAGTACGTGTAAACCAAATTTCATAATGATTAGTTTATCCGTTAAGACGCTTATACAGTAACAAGCAAACAAACTCACTTCCACATTTATATTAGTAAGTAATATTATTATAATGATAATACCTATATAATATTAAGTTACAAAGTATAAATTACGACGGGACTAATATCTCATAAGTACGAACCTAAGCTCTATAAAAAGAAAAAAAGTCGTAAAAAATATTATTGCCTTCGTAAATACATTCTCTAACCAACTAAGTCCATCATCATCGTAAATATTTATTACTAAGTGGGTACTTATCTGCCTACATTCTTTTAAACAATGGCTGTACGAATGTTGTATTTGCTCAACTGTGAACATATTTTGAAATTTACAAACCGATGACCTATAGTGGTGGACTTAGAATAAATGGTTCCACTAGGCATTCCCACGTAGTTTGGGCACTCCCAATAAGCATTTGCAAGCCTAGCCCTTTCTCAGTAGGCTTCATTAATAATTATCTATGGATTCTATGTAATCTATGATAATGTTTGTGTAGGTAGGTTTGTATATATAAATTAATTACTGACGCTGTGAATATTTTTGGTGTTGAAATATAAAATCGGTTAGTACCTTCAGTCTACTTAAGTTTTAGTTTATATCTTAAATTTACCGCGTTATAGTCGACTTCAGATATAGATCTTGTGTCAGTCTTCCCTTGTGTCTTGTGGAGGATGTACAAAAATACTCATAAGGGATCAGGAAAATCACTATCTAATCTACGTAGTAGTACTAATTTTGTGAGTACATAGTGTGTACAAACAAGAACACATAGATTCCAAATGCTGGAACTAACCGGATAAAGGATCTAATTCCAGCAAAGTAACATAACGTGTGTATCAATGCACCTTGGTAATCGTCACAGATAGAAGTAGACATTGTACAAAAGTGTACTACCGCTAGCAGTTCTGCTTGTAGGACTGCGTTTTGATTTGAAGAGTGGGATATAGCAGTAACGTATACTGCCATCCTCCCTTAGAAATAACAATGTATGACAGCGTCTTAGTATATTCTGTGGAACTCAAGCTGGGACCTAGTACAAACTAATAGTCCACTTGACAGAAATCAAGTGTACTATAATTTTTATATTCCAGGCAACATAAAAATAATAACATAATATTGTTATAACTAACTAACTTATATCCTTCATTTTATATCATTCCAATCGACATACGAGTAGGTATAAATCAATCTGGCACAAAAAACATATTTCTATGATACTGCGTATACAAACCTGCAACCTCTCAAATCCGAAGTTATCCAGTTTCATATTGGGGCCGTCACACATACCAATCACATTAGTCACCCCACAAACGTAAGGCTTGCACTTCAAAAAATGCAATTTAATAAGCTGATTTACGCATTATTTCTATTCAAACAATATATTTATCTTCTCTTAACTATTTTAGTTATGTATTCAAGCACCGTATTTGCGCATTAACAAATCTTGAAGAGTATATTTATTAATTTTATTTAAATGATATGCCAAAGGCTCTCTGTAGGCGTGTGTTGTCGCCACTCGCCGCACTTTACATATAAGATCAGAGAACTGCTTCGTATAAAGCACAGAGGCACTAAACACATTACCACATCGAATCAAAATGACACATCACATGGTAATGTTTCGAACAGCGAGAGGGTCTCTCAAAACGGTTGTTTAAACCAACTTTAAACAAGTGCACAAGGTACTGCTATGCAAATGATGGCTTTGTTTACTAAAAAGTTAGCGGAGCGGTAGCTGTCTGTGATGAAATAGATCAGCGAAGAAAGTATTGACCAAATATCTGTTGGAATGAGGTAACAAAACCGGTTATGTGTGAGTAGATACTACCTACATATTTAGATATGTTTATTATTTTATGTGTTAATTAAAATGAAAAACAAAGTTTCTGTGGGATATTGTAGTAAAATTACAAAGTACCTACGGGGTGTAGCACTGCAGTCCTCGGGAATGTCAACGTATAAGGGGTACGATAGGTGGTACTATGTAAATTGTGACGGTCATTGTTACTGCTACTCGCCACATGTATAGGTGATGATTACCTACCACTATGGTAGTCTGTGATTGCCATTTACTATCTAATGGGTAACAGTCCATAGCTTGCATTAAACAAAAGTAATTTGACCAGAATAAATTGGTTCGTCATTGATTGCAAAATATATCTAATTAAATTATTTGTTTTAAATTGTCGAAAATATCTCGTACCTAATTAAAGTCGTTAAATCGCATATTTACATAAAATACGTTCGAATTGAGAACCTCATACTTATAAATCGTTTAAAAATAAAAATATATGGCGAAATTGTTAGGTTCGTGATGATTCATACCGTCTAAGTTAAAATGACGACGGACCGGCACAATTTAAGATTTATCAAATACCGATTCGTTTTTTATATTATGTCATGGACATTAAACCGGTTTTACAGATGAGACTCTAGCCGTATAAATAAATAACAACTTGATACAAATAATTGTGTTGAACTTTTGTGTTCTTCTCTCAGCCAAGTTATTTTATAACTCGAAGATTTTTTTAATAGATGACAATAGAATGATAACCTCGCCTGCGCTAATGGTAGCTCATCGTAATGAATACACCAGGAATTCAGTACGATGGTTTCCAGGAGGACTACATGGATGACCTGACCTAGGGGGGGGGAGAGATTGTTAGCAATGGAGTTTAATAGCCCCATTGCTAGCAATACGCCTTATTAGGTCGACCTCCACGTGGTTCCCCCTGGAAACCATTGTGAACAATTCTTGTTGAATTCGTCATGATGAACTAACTGACCTACTTCATCCTCACCTATTATCTTTCACTGGCGCCCCGCCGGTGTATACCTTTAGCGCGGGTGGGGTTGCCATTCCATTATCACCCATAAAAAAATGATCTGACCTGCTAGCAATGGGACTGGTATTCCGCATTGAACAATAAGAACCCTCGAAAGTAGGATGTTTGGAATGGCCCAACCAGACCCGAATTCGATTTTCGGCCGGGTTAATTTCGGAAACGAATTAATCTTAATTCATTCAGGTTTGGTTATTTTGTGTCCCCAGATATACGCTGTTTCACTCCTCATAACATAGAATGTATGTATAGCAACCGGTGTAATTGTGTTTAATAATTATTTCTCACTACTAATATTATGTAAATGAGAAAGTGAGCTTGTTTGTTAGTTGCCTGTTAGCACTTTAACGGTTCAACCAATGGTCGTGTTTAGTATACAAATTGTGGGTATTTTGGGTGGAGAGGGATATGAGTTACTTTTCCAGTTAATCAACATAATTATCCTTACATGAACGAAGTCAAGGAGGAATATCTAACCAGAAATTTATTATTTAATATTACAATTCGATTTTTGGGGGGAAAGCATTGTTAGTAGTCCATATTGTTATCAATATACCCTATCAGATCGACTTCAACGCCATTCTCTTTGGAAACCATCGTGACTAATTTATCGTTGAATTTGTCATGATGAGCTAACTGACCTGTCTTCATCCTCATCTCTCATCCCTCACTGGTGTCCCGCTAGTGTATACCGATAGCGTAGACGGGGTTACCATGCCATTATCATCCATTAAAAAATAATTCGATTCGTTGAACAAGGTATAGTATCAATTTATATACCTAGATCGAATTCCAGTTATTTCACAAAGCGGACGAGTTCACGGTAAAGTAGGTATGCGGTCACATCATTATTCTTGCAGTGCGTGTGGATACTACATTAACCTATTACCTGTGTGTAGAATTCGATTAATTTTAATATAGTTCTTATTACGATGCAATAAGTGGTAAATTTCGTGAACACAATGTATTGATACATGCCAATAATTTTGTATTGGTAAACGAACAATGGACATTCTATCCCATCGTCCAAGCTAAATGTACTTCAGCATGGTAAATAAGATCTTAACATTTGGACATTAGGTAGAGTTTAATTTGTATATATGAAAAAATGGTACGATAGAATTTGTATTATCCTATTAACGATGCAGCACACCGCCCCATATCAATGTCATAGATAAAAATACCAAACCAAGTTGAATGATCTGTATAAAGGAAATAAATTAATTATATAGTCACTGTCACGCTCCGAAGAGGGGAAGGGACTGTTAGTGATGAGGAGGTTTGTCCCCATTGCTATCAATATTCCCTATCAGGTCGATCTCCACGTGGTTCCCTCTGGAAACTATCGTCACTAATTTATCGTTGAATTCGTCACAATGGCCTAACTGACCTATCTTCATCCTCATCTCTCACTGGTGCCACGCCAGTGTATACCGATAGCGCAGGCTACCATGATATTTTCACCTATTAAAAAAAAGACACGTTCCTAATACTTTGTGTTACAATAACTTCGTGTATTTAAATTTATGACAAACTCCGGTAACAAATCAAATGAACACGAAACAGAAACTTTGTCTTTTTCCAAGGAACTTTTAAAAAAAATATAATCATTGAACAAGAAGATAAAGACAAAATATTGTAGTTATAATTCGGTCAAAATTTCGCAGGTATTAACAGCGATATTTTTCAGATATTTTTTTAAAGAATAGGGAAATAACTACATACTTTGACGAGATTTCCGAGAAAAATACTAATTTAAGTAAATAACTCATTTACAAGCATTTTTGTCTCATTTTTAAATGTCTATTATTTATGTCTAACAAATGCACACAAAATTTATAGAATTACTAGTTTTTACCCATAACTTCATCCGCATACCGGGATATGTTGATTTACCAGGATAACCAAAAAGAGACTTTGTATAAGTTGTTTGCTTGGGTACCTTTGTCCGACTCATGTTTCTACCGGGAAATAGTTGTTTGCATGATTGTGTTTCGGTTTGAAGGGTGGGATATGGCAGTGAATTTACAGGGTACAGAGGAATAACACCAGAGTCCTCAGGAATGGCAACACATAGGAGGGTATCATGGATGAAACATTATACTCCGTTGTGTCGATGGTACTGCTCAAGTCTATAGGCAACGGGCATCACTTTCCATCGGGTGGGCTGTCAGATTGTTTGCCATTTTAAGTTGCATAAAAAATAATAATAATAATATCCTATATCCTCCATCCAAAATACATTGTACTTACATACCAAATTTCATTACCTTAGATTATAGAGGTAACAAACAAATTCACTTTTACATTTATTATTAATATCAATTAATATTAAATTTTAATCATATGTAATCAAAATTTGTTACTATACTATTTTATATTTCAACACTTGTCCAACCTTGGTACAATTTATTACAAAAATCAACTTATTAAAAAATTTCATTAAGATGTAAAATTTATTAAAATTCCAATGCCCAATATAAATTTATGTATGTATTAATAAAGCGGACTTAACACCAGTTCTTTATCAGTAAATTTGAATAAACAGAAAAATGGTAGCATAAAAATAGTGGTTCACAAAAAAGCCTACTTTAAATTGGTTTACAACTGATGAATTAAAAAAAAAATAAAAAAGCAATTGAATTGGGAACCTCCTATGAACTTTGAATGTAATTTTGTATATATAAATTTATTTAAATAAAGTTATAATTTAAATATCAATGAAATATAAAATTATAATTTAAAAAGATAATATACCTATATACTTATTCTAAAATGCACATGTATTTTAAATTTATGTAATTTTGTAAAGAAATAAAATAACCATTTATAAAATAAGTTTTAATAAAAACAATAGCACTTAACAACAAATATAATAATCCATTATGGATATCCCTTCAGTGTTGATAAATTAGCACCCTTAAACTCAAATACTTCCTCTGGATTGGTTTTAAGATTTTCTATCAATGCATGTTTATTAAATTTGATCTCATTGAAATAGTCATTTTTTATTAACTTGATTTTCTTTATAATTTTGTTACGTAATGTTATCTCCAAATCAGGATCATGCAACATGTTTGAGAGGCATTGCAAGTCATCCGGCAAAACAATGCCATTTCCTTCATATTCAATTAAGATATTTTTCTCTGCTTTTTACTAGAGCTGCTTTTTAACTTCTTCGGGCATATATGTTTATCAAAATCTGATTCTTTTGTGATTTCCATTCCATCATCATCATAAATTATCTTCTTCTTTTTTGAACATGTACATTTTTCTTCATTTCGTATGTCATGACTTGAATTTGTTTGACTGTGAAAGGGACTGGGTTCCGCCTCAGAAATATCAAGTAAATGACCATATTTCCTTTCTATTTTCTTCACTATTGCTTTACACTTATTATATACTGATTTTAACTCTTCTAAATCACTCTCGCATATAACGTTATTGTCATCAATAGAGCACGTTTTCAAGTTTTCACCAGTATCGGCTGTAGAAATCGAGGATTTTTCTTCTAACGTTATACTTTTCTCGCGTTTCCGTTTCTTCTTCTTAACATTTTGTTGTAATAATTTTGTAGCTTCATTCGAAATTATGTTTTCATTATTATTTCGCTTTATTTCTTTCATGTGATTTTTCACAACCACATACTGGTTAATCTCAAATTGAGGTTTGATAGAACCAAAAGGCATTTCGAAGGAGTCTAAATTGTGATGAACAACCATTACGTTGTTATATATTAAATTTTTTCGTAATTATAATATATTCTTACAAAATAATGTATATATACGAAAACCACACTAAATCGCCATTTTCTAACACCGAGTTCAACATGAACATAGGCAAAGAGCACAATATTTGACAGTCAAGTTAGGCAACCGAGACAACGTAACCATGGTGTTGCCAGTTATCAGAAATAATTGCTATTGATAAAAAATTATGAATTAATTTTAAAACATAAGTACTTTAAATATAATATTGTCCCTATAATATTATTATTATTCAAAACACATATATTACTTTTTTTTTAGTTTATTTGTTGATTTAAAAAATACACAGGATGAAATAAGCAGATGTATGTAAAATTACCGTGCCTTTTTTTCCTTAATAACAGGTTCAACACAATTTAAAAAAACGAACTTTACCAAATTAAGTGTGAATGTTTGGTGCTTCATAAATATTTTATCGGGATTTCTTAGAAATTTAAAAGATATTCTGATTTGAGACCTTAGGCCAAGTATCATACCAATTGTCTAGTTATTAGACAATTAATGAGAGTGGATGGCATTTATTTTTTATAAGAACTGAAACAGTAATGATGATCCAGTTAACGCAGTAACAGTAAATATAATATACTGTGAAGATAATGGTAACTGGTAAACTTAATCTTAAATGTCCCTATAGTTTATTATATTAACAATTTGCTAACGATTCAGTCATGGTTAAAAACTAAAATTGTGATAAAATCTAAGAATTAAAACCTAAACCAAAATTTTTTTGGTCTTACCCGTCGTGGTAGGAGGACGCACCTAAACATTAGTGCAATGACAAGTTGACTTGTCACTGGTTAGCAGTGTACTGGTTACAGTACCATTGCACTGAATAAATTTATTAATCGATAAATCTGATATGGAACTGAAATTTACAAAACTAATAATTTGTATAGCTAAGTATTATTGAGTAATACACATTTGAAAGTTAAATATTTTAATAAACATTAACAGTTTTTCTCTTTATTTTTTCGTTTTTTCTTCTTTTTAGGTACATAAGTATTATCTGATACATGTTCTTGTATCTCAGTTACAAGTATTTCAGAATTCATATTGTTCTGGGCATTGTTTTCTGGTATATTTGTTTCATTATTGTCATTATCTATGTGTTCAAGCAAATGTTTCTTCTTTTTAGATTTTTTCACTTTAACTATTTCCACTTCAGTGAGTTCTATATTATCACATATATTGCTTTTCTTGATTTTAGTCTTAGATTGTAATAAAACTTCATTATCACATGCAATAGTTTCAATTTCAATGTTTTTTGATTTTTTCTTCTTTTTCTTCCTGACTTCAGTACTTAATTCAGATTGATCTGTTTTATTTATATCAACGGCTTCTTTCATATCATGTGTTTTGTAAAATGAAAATGTTTGTAAACTTTGATTTTCACGATCATCTGCTGCATCAGTAGTGGTCATTGAAAACCCTTTAAAAGCACAGTCAGCTTCATCCTCATGTTTTTCACTATAGACTACAGATGTAATTTTATTTTTTGATTTAAAGGCTGCTAACTTATTTTTAAAATAATCCTCCATACTGCCTTTTTCAGTGAATATTTGCTCAGTAGTTATTACATCTTCTTTAACTGGTTCTTCTGATTTTTCTTCTTTAAAACTTTTTTTACCAAATATATTGGCCAAATCTTTTTCACTGTACCGGGTAATGTCTTTACCTCTTGTAAATTTATGATAGTGAACTCTTGCTTTACTCTTTTTTGACTTTACTTCCAATGATACACCACTATGAAGTTTCTCTCCCTTATCATCGCCTGCAATGTTTTAAAAAAAAAATTTTACTAAATATTAATTATTGGTCATTATATAAAATAAGTAAAACTTTATACAATTATGTTTCTAATAGTTGCTTTTTATTATTTTTTAATTAAATTTACATTGAATTACATAGTAAGAAATATAAAATAAATATAAATATCCATTTAATAAATAACCTAATTAGATTTCCATTTAGAAAACTTGCAAAACATTTTTATTTAAAAAGTCTAGTAATAGTGTTTCGTATACTTCTTAGATTTGTACTAAATTATCAAATTTAATAAAACTCACTTGATTAACCAAAAAATAAAAACATCGATTGCAATAGTATTGATTACTTACCATTGGATAAATTTGCTAACAAAGCATTAAAATCGTCTTCATGCTTGGTCCATTGATCATTTTTATCCTCGTAACCCAATCCTTTGTCATCGTTTTTATATTTAGCGATAACATGTTCAACTATTCCATTTTCTTTGGCTCCTAACCCCTTTCCTTCACTCCAACCCATTTTTTCCAACATACGTTGACCAAACTTGTTCGTATCATTACTCCAAGCATTATTTTTCGCTCGTAAATTAATAACTTTCTGTTTCCGACGAGGTCCCGCTAACATTGACATGTTTTCATTTTATTTTAAATTTATTTAGGAACAAAAACGTGGAAACTATAGTCAAACACCAAAAACAAAATGGACGACGCACGCAATGTTACTTGTCAGAAATTAACATTAGACGCAAGTAGGCAACCTACTAATAAAAACTTTTAACTTCACTACAATGAAGTTCGCACGCTAGCTTACCGCATTTAAGATTGTGAGTGGCTGACACGTTTTCGAAATACAGTTGTTTATGTTGGCACAGCTACTTTAATCTTTGCACGTATGGCAGCACTGTGCGTTTCGATTTGTTGCCGACACGTTTCGTTTCACGAATGAGAATGACAAATAAATTATTATTCTTGTTTAATTTGAAGTAAAAATGTTGAACAGTAACTTTTAAATAAAAATATTTTAATGGCAGAAAACATTTTTAACAATATATTTATTCAAAGTAGTTTGTTATTTATCGAAAATATATAAAACAAAAGTCTATACCTGTCCCTTTCTCGGCTTACTTCTAAACTACGCAAAGCTAAATGTTTCTCTGTCATTTAAATAGGCATTTTTTACGGAAGTTTTCTTAAAGGGTAAAAATAGGATGGTAACTCCGCGTACGCTACCGGTATTATGCTGGTAAGGTACCAGTGGGTGATGATAGGTGAGGATGAAACTAGCTCAGTTACTCAGCCTATTGTGACAAATTCACTAAGAATTAACTACAATGATTTTCAAGAGGACCGCGTGGAGGTCGACTTAACCGAGCATATTGCTGGCATTTGAACCGCTAGTTGTCACTACGAACAATCTTTTCGTCTTTACTGATAGTTTGTACAAGTACCTACATATAGGAGAAGAAGGGATTATTAGTAATGGGGATTAGTAGCTCCATTGCTGGCAATATACCATCTCAGGTCGACCTCCCCGCGGTTCACCCCTAGAAACAATTGTGCTCAGTTCCAAGTAAATTAATCCATTAAAAATATACCTTTCCCCTAGAGTATATAAGTACTTTTTTTAATGGATGATAATAGAATAGTAACCTATAAGCCTGCGCTAACGGTATTCGCTGGCGGGATACTAGTGAGAAGTGATAGGTGAGGATGAAAAGGCAAGTCAGTCAGTCAGTTTTTTCCCTTTTTGATAAAGTAGTAATTTCTGTCGCTATCTTTGAGGCGACAACTTTCTCAGCTTTTTTGTTTCGGTTTGAAAGGTGGGATATGGCAGTAAATTTACAGGGTACAGAAGTATAACACCTGAGTTCTCAGGAATGGCAACGCATGGGCGAAGCCGTATACTCCATTATGTCCATGGTACTGTTCATGTCTATAGGCGACGACCGCGGCCTATAGACATGGCGACAGCCATGCAAACACAATTACTTCACGGCTGAAACACAAATGGGACAGAGGTGCCCAAACAAACGACTTTTGTACGAAGTCTCCCTCTGGTAAACTTTGTTATTTTTAAATAATCATCATAACCTATCTTCGACCACTGCTGAACATTAGCGACTCTCAACTTCATACACTATAAAGTCAACAATTCCACGCCACTTGCCTCTATCGTACTCGATAGAGGCAATACCTTCGAGATCGTCACTCCATCTCGTGGGGGGTCGCCTCACACAACGTTTGCCTGCACTGGGTCATTTTTCGAAGACCTTTTCCCACTACAGTTGTTGGTTAATTACTTTTATAACTTGATATATTTTTTTCTCAACTATTTCCGTTTATAAATACATCATAAGAAATTACCATGGTATACACAAAAAATTATATTATTTACCGTAGCTTAAAAACGTTATTGGTCGTAAAACGATAATCGCTTTGTTTAAGTTCGAGAGCATCCAAAAGCATGCGATACGCTTGTTACATCACGAATCCGATGGAACGTGATAGCGTGATGGACCGCACAATTGTTTAGGGTTCCGTACCAGTAAGGCATAGGCCCTTATGGTATGAAAAACCGAGATTCCAAAGTACTGCTACTATTATAGTCTATTTCAATAGATCTTGATGAAAATGTAAACAATCGAATAATTGACTAGAATATAAGATATATGTTATGATAATTTCATGCTAATTATAAATAATACGTAGTACAAGTAAAATAATCGATTGATGGATATTTCGATTTGTAAGAAATCAAATATAAAATATGAATATAAAATAAAAAAAAATATAAAATATAGAGAAATATAATAAAATATGAAATAATTTCATTTAGAGTCTGTTTCTGGGACAGGCGCAGGTTTCATTTTCATTAAGTTTTATAGAAACAAACTATGATTCAAACGGGATATCGTATAAAAGGGTTCCATTTGTGCGTTGTAAATGTACTTTGTATATTTTTTATTCAGAGTACTTAAAGAAATGTTATAAAATAACTCATCTGCGAAGATTGCAAAACGAAAAATCTGAAATAGAACTGCATTTTTGCATAAATACATTAATGATAAAGAAATATTTACTTATTATAAGAAAAATGTTTTACAATGTTTTCAACTACAACAAATCCTTCATTCAATTACGTAGGTACGAGAAAAAAAAAACTAGTGTAAAAATTAATATTTGAAAATGACCCAAACAGCGAAACCGGCTAGGAAATTATTATAAAACTTTTTTTTTGTGAAGAATAAACGTGTTTTCTAATATGTAATATCAATATATCACAACAAAATCTTCCCTCTTCACTTGGTTACCAGTTTTTCAACTGCAATTTTAAGACAAAATAAAATATTCTCATTACATTGATCTCAAGACTATAACAGATTTGAATGTAAATAAATATACATCATACACATAAATAATATCATAAAAAAGAAAACAAAAACTTTTTTTTATACAACTTAGAATTGCAAACAAGCTGACGGCCCACCTGATGGAAAGTGGTAGCCGTCGCCTATAGACATGAGCAGTGCCACGGACATAACAGAGTATACTGTTTTGCCCATGATACCCCCCATTCGTTGCCATTCTTGAGGACTCAGGTGTTATTCCTCTGTACCCTGTAAATTCACACCATATCCCATCCTTCAAACGGAAACGCAGTCATGCAAACACAACTGTTTCACGGTAGAAACACGAATGGGACAGTGGTATTCAAGCAATCGACTTTTGTACAAAGTTATTACATTATTAGTACGGAATCCTCAATATTCGAATTCAATTCACACTTGACCGGTTTTTTATAACACGTCTAACCTGGTAAATGATCTGTGGAAGTTTAAATATATAATAATTTAAACGCTTATATTTGTACAGGAGTACTTAGTCCACTTATTTCGGTATATTCGTTAGTATCAAATTTAGGAGGAAGGAGATTGTTAGTAATGGAAGCTAAGGGTTGTTAGTAATGCAAGCAATATTTTTTTATAATGGATGATAATGGAATGTTAATCAGTGGGGGATGATAGGTGAGAACGAAAAAGCTGGTCAGTTAGCCCGTCGTGATCAATCGTCGTGTATTCCCAGTGTGGGAATACAGCAAGCACGTTTATAGTTCATGTGCCGGTTATTACAAATTAGTTGACTAGGCACTTTATTGTGTTATTACATAGAGATCCTTCGCAAAGTGCCTGCTTAGCTAATAGTCTTTGGTTAACCACGAAAATAAATTCCAATTAATAAGGTTAAATCATAGATTCTCAAAGTGACGAACGTGGATAATAACGCCCCCTTGTGGGCGTTCGAGATTTTCAGGGCAGGGATTTTCTACTTTAATTAAGAGGAGAGAGATGACGACATATTCAAATATAACTGTGGCGATAGCTGTTTTAAATTCATGACATATGGTAAATACGAGTAAAATAAAATGAGGGACTTTAGGAAAAAAACATTGGCAAAGTGGGCGGAGGGCAAAATAAGGTTGAGAAACTATGATTTAGACTCTCGTTTTGAGTCTAAGAAAGTTTGCTGGTGAGTACAGAAACACTTGGCACGACTTAAAAGTATACAATTTTCGTATATGAACATTAAGAACATTAAATTTTATGTGTTAATAGCATTCGCTATATTTAGGTGTCACAGAAACAGGTTTCCTTTAATGTATAAATTGTCATTGACCTTGTCGCAAAACTCGTCGCAAAATTTATTTGCATTCGTTCAAAAATTATGCAAGAAGAATTTGATGATCTGATGAGATAATTGTAGAGGTAGTTTGTTTTCAGTGCTTACGCCGTAAAGGACACGGCGTGTAAACATATCATGGCTGATGGCTTAGTCTAGAAGCTATAAAAAAGTGTATGAAACGTGATTATTTCAATTAATATTGTTATTTTCGGATTGTCAAGGTTGATTGGAAGAAATCCCTTTAAGAGATTTATACTATGTGTTAATTACGATTTTAGATATATATGTATTGTATGAACTCACTATGTTGAAACAGTTTATCTTTGTGTAATATATGGAAGTAAGATTTATGTCTATCAAATAGTAAATTAATTTAAATGTAGAATATTAACATTAATTAATAAAGATCACAGATACTGCCTTTTTACGACATAGTTTATTTATTTATTTATTTTACATATTCATTTAGGAATAGAAATCCATATTAATATTATATAAACTTTAAAATAAATTTACGTAGTTTATTTAAATGGAAACGTGTACCTAGTGTATACCTTGGTCGCTAAATCATGAACGAATGGAGAAAACCCCTCCAACAAGGGACTTGCCCATATAAATAGTTATTTATAATTGAACTGTCAAACCTTAAAATCATTCAACTAAATTTCTATTGTAGGTAGTATATTAATTTAACATCTATTGTATAAGTAGGTAGGTATTATATTTATTTATAGCATATGTATTTATGTAATATTTTATTATGTATCGTAATATTTTATTTAACTGTATATTTGTTTATGTACTCTAAATATTAATAGTTGTAGCGTTTTAGCTACCCGCTAACAACATGCTTTCTAACAGCATTGGGTTGACTGGAAGAGATCTCTGTCAGAAATAAGTCCACCCTTGCTCACAATATTTATAAATGCATTAACAATGTTTTTTACAAGTGCAATAAAGTATATAACAGTTTACGACCGATTTTTCTAAGAAATAGTTCATATAAATCTATTTACTATTGTAATCTTTTGGAGAAAACAATATTGAGTATCTATCTAAACACTAAATACATACATACTAAGCGAGAAGAGATATTTAGTAATGGAGATTAGTAGACCTATTGCTCGCAATATATCGTGCGTTTTTCAAGACACTTTCTCCCACGCACAACCACTCTTTGGAATCAACTTCCAGCAGCAGTATTTCCGAACCGATACGACAACATAACCTTCAAGAAAAGAGCATATTCCTTTTTAAAAGGCCGGCAGCACACCTGCAATGCCGTAGGTGTTATGGGTGACTATGGGCGGCGGTAGTCACTTACCATCAGGTGAGACGGTCGTTTGCCCGCTGTGTTGTAAAAAAAAAACCCTGACGGGAGTATATTGCTTTACATGATTTCCAAAGGGGACCGCGGGAGTGACGAGAAGATCATTCTCGCGGTCTCACTTTTGGTAATCGTGCTTAATTATTTCCGAATTCATTATGACGGGCTAACGGACCTACCTTTTCATCCTCACCTATCATCACTTACTTATCAGTATATACCGACAGCGCAGTCGTGGTAATATCCCATTGTTATCAATAAAAAAAAATTAATGCGCGTAATAACCATTAAGTAATTGTATACAATTTAAGGACTACCTTTCTTTTTTTTATACAACTTAGAATGGAAAACAAGCTGACGGCCTACCTGATGGAAAGTGGTAATCTTCGCCTATAGACATGAGCAGTACCATGGACACAACAGAGTATACTGTTTCGCCCATGATACCCTCCATGCGTTGTCATTCCTGAGGACTCAGGTGTTATTCCTCTGTACCCGGTAAATTCACACCATATACCACCCTTCAAACCGAAGACAGCCATGCAAACACAACTGCTTTACGATTGAAACACGGACCAAGCAAACGTTTTTTGTACAAAGTCTCTCTCTGGTATAAGAATCTTACAAGCCTAGATCTTCCTTATTGAAGTGTGTTAATTAGTACTATATCAAATAAGACTGTAAAATCTAGACCACTTGATTGGAAGATTGCTTAGAATTTTTCTCATCGTCTGTAATAAACGAGTGGCCAAGTCGGTTAAGGGAACAATGGAAAACATACCACACCATATATGTATAACTAGGTGAAATAAGAAAATAATGATAATTTATAATATAAAAAATTGAATTCGTGTCGTACTCAAGAACACATGATATTTTTTTTATATTATTGTTGGTTAGCAATCAAATTTCGTCGTATACCTATATCTATTTTTTTTTAATAAAATCGATTGAATTTACTACTCCTGTGTTGATATTTTAGGGGGAATAGAAAGAAGAGAGAAAATAAACTAATATTTTTTTTAATATAATAAAGCGTTACCTAGCAACTGGTGTAGTACTTAATTCAAAAGGTACAGTAAAGCGGCCAGTTATAATATTCAACAGATATTACTTTTTTTTTAAGATTGAAATAGTTTTTTGCAGAACAAAATCTTTAGATTCAACAAAAATAAGTTTCTTCAATATTTCTAAAATGTTTTAGAGAATACAAAAGTAAATAAAGTGTTTCGATTGCAAGCATCAATAAATCGACTCGGAATTAGCGAAAATATCGTATAATGTACATGAAAAAAAAAAAGAACTGAATGCCTTTGAGAATTCAGTGTCCTTGTTGTTTTTCCTTGTCGAGATTTTTCCAAGAGACTACAGCAAGGGGTTCTTCAAAAAAGGGGTAAAGAGATTTCTTCAGGATCGGCAACGCGCGTTTAATTCATTGCCCCTGGTATTGCAGACGTGCATAGGCTACAGAAACCGTTTACCATCAGGTAGATCGTATGCTTGTTTGCCATCTCAGTGGTATAAAAAAAGTTATGTTCATTTTCATCGAGCCTCCGATCAGACTGTTTATAATTACTCCTCTCCATCCAAAGGTTGCCTGGAAAAGATCGCTTTTAGCGATAAGGTCGCCCATTGTTTTCTCATTGTGATTATTTCTTGTAATTGTTTATATTTATAATAAGTTTACTATTGTAATGTTTTAGAGGAAACGATAAAGACTATCTATCTATGTATTTCTCAAAATAATTCTAAAAAACTTTCTTTCGTTACATTAACTCTTTTTCGGCTCCCAAGCCAAATAAAATTAATATTCATAGTGTAAATTGAATTTTATATACTAATGACTATCAATTTTCGATTCGCTTTAACATCTGCTCCTAGTTTACATTTTTCACTAGACGTATATATTTAAAGTCAAGCTATATTATTTATTGTGAATATATTAAGTAGGACTAGGTAATATGGATACCGATTCGATATCTATATATTGGGTTGTTCTGGATATTGATGGCGGAAAAAATATCATCACCCATTTCGATATCGCCCACATCGGTCGTATATCTGTTTTCAAATATGTAAAATTTTTTTATCCCATATTATTGTTTGGATAACAGATTTTTAACATATTTATTATTACATATTTTTATTATATTCGTTATTGGACCAGGATATAGATATTATAACTAAAATATATAGTTTTTTCCATTGCTAGCAATATACCCAACCAGGTCGACCTCCTCGTGGTTCTCCCTGGAAACTATCATGGTTAATTCCTGATGAATTCATCATGATGGGATAACTGGCCTGTTTTCATTCTCATCTATCACCCTTCACTGGTGGTCCGCCAGCGTATCCCATTAGCGCAGGCGGGGTTACCATACCATTTTCACCCACCAAAAAAAACAACCATGATAGTTGCCAGGGCGTACTGCGAGAAGGTCGACCTGGTTGGGTATATTGCTAGCAATGGTATTCTCAGTCTCCATCACTAACAATCCCTTTCAATGGCAAAAGAACTACATTTTTAAATTTTACAAAGAATCTTTTAACAAAAATTGGCAAGGAAAACGGAACTAAATGTCTAAACTAGTGACGAACACAAGTAGTTACATAGTATTCTTTTTTTTTATATTTCGTCATATATATCTATATATATTATAAACTATTATTATATTTAACACGGGAAAATATATATATATATATATATATAAAATAAAATAAAATAAAAACAAAAAAAAAGAGAGAAAAAAAAAAAAAAAAAAACTCGGTAAATGTATAAGATAGACAATATTACAAAGATACAAAGGTTGTCGCATTAAAACATAGCGACAGAAGCAATGGAGAAAACAAAAAAAAAAAAAACAATCCCTTTCACCCCAAATATATACATATTGTAAATATAATAATGAAAAATATTTAGTATGTATTCTGTGTTTAGTATGTTTTACATAATTAGTTATATACATATTTATCATGACATAAGCTCATAGAATATTTATATCTTTTATATTTTCTTTTACATTTTTATTATGCAACAACGACATGGTATAGAAAACCAGTCATATTATGTATTAATATGATTACGTACAGAATACGTTTTATTTGTATTTTTTCATTAAAATACATTATCAATATACAAATCTATATAGCTATTCTGAGTAATACAGGTCGTATGCCCATTTCTGAAGATAAATATATTTGGCGTAGGTAGAGAATTGTATAGCTCAATCTTGTAGTTTCAAGATCATCGGAATTTACTATTTTTTTTTATTCGCTGTTTTCTGGTTATATATAATTTTTTATTAAGTTGTTAATAGTAGTGATGCTTGAAATTTGGGGAATCTTTGGAAATGTTTATATCGCGTTTCTTCTACGAATTTTGCAATTTTATCTTTTTGATAAATGCCTGTGGCCACTAAGTATTTCAAAGGCTGTAGAGAACATTATCAGGGGGTACTGTAGGAGTCACGCATTAATTCAACCATACCTTTGACTGAATATAGAAGAATCGTAGCGTCGAGAGAAACTATTTCTGTTGAATAGGCGATATTTTTTTTTATGTAGGGAAGTGCCGTCAATTTTGTTTAATTATTCAGAGATGACAGGTAGGTTAATGCAAATCTAGATAATTATTATGAAATTTATAAATTTTGTGAAAAAATTTAAATATAAATATGGATTATTTTACAGTTATGACTCTTAAAAACTATGACTAGGACTATACGTCTGCTGATTTAGTAATAGAGAAATAAAACGTATTTGGAAACAAGACACCACTAGCATGGAATGAAGTCTGAAAGTTGCGTCAGTAACAGAGTTACGAAGTAACCAATTATCCTGTTTCTTGGAGGAATGAAAAATTGAAGTAATAGATCTAAAAGATGGATGAAGATCAAATAAGAGATAGATGAACTGTATGAATGATAATATTTTTAAAAGGAGAATTAATCCAGATGTAATTGCTGATAAAGATGAGTAAATAACGAATGCATAGGTAATTTAATAAAGACAGTGGTAATAATACTCCCAGAATAGAGTATTGACCATTTCTGTGTTGAATTTATGACAGCAATCTTCAGTATAGAAAATAAAATATATGGCGATGAAATAAATTATCACATAAAACTATCAAAGGGAGAGAGTAGCCATTGCTAGTCAGTGGCAAGCGATTGGTTTCGTTGTGGACAGAGAAAACGCGCGAAAACGTCATTAAATATATGGAAACTGAGTTAAAACCGGTTTGTGTTTACGTTTTCTATTAATTTCCAATTAAATATTTAAATTAAACCTTTTTGATAGACATAACTGGAGGCGAGGCCAATTAGAGAAGCATGATGGTTTTGATTTGGGCCTTTCGTTTTAAGTTTGATGTGGCCCTTTCGTTTTATACCATTAACTCTTCAAACTTAACTTTATTTTGTCCAATACATGCTTAGTTAAATAAACCCAATATATACAATTTGCTGAGAAACTGTAAAAAAATCACCTGCTAGCATAGTTCCTATTGGCTCAGTCATAATTCTGCCACCATTATCATAGTATTGCAGTATGTACGTGGATGAATAAATGTCTATTTGAGTGCAACAGTGCGACATTTGCACACAGTCAATTTGCACTAGTTATTTTGGCTTCAAGACAGATAGCATCATAGATATACTCATAGTATAACGTACTCACTGGTATTATTCAGGGGAGTTACTCACATTAGCTTCTTATTTGTAACATGGCTTGTCTTTACAATACAAATAAGCAATAAACTAATCAAATAAATGTATTATCATACAATTAAAAAAGATGCCCTATTAAATATTTTTGTAGAACAAAATACTTACTACTATACTAAACTATTTTTTTTTTTTACTTTATTACACAAAATGCAGTAACGATCCTTCAATTCTTATGTTTGAAATTCGAATGTTTAGTGATACCACTACTAATAATACTATTTATTACTATTCTGGTAATATTCTTTTGCATCAAAAGTTTGTAAGCCATTCTTGTTATCAGTATAGTATACTAAGATTTTTTAGGTAACTTACTTTTATAATTGTTTACGTTTGAACTGGAATGCGATCTCAGATTTCAAGGATCACATAGTTGGTAATGAAATTATGAAATGATCTAATTTAAAACGATGGCTACACCTCATATTTTCTATACTACATTATTTAATTAGTTGTAATGGTCAAATTATCTTCTTGCAGTGTGAGCTGATATTACAGGAGACGCATCTCAGAATCCTTTTCCTACTATCCAATCAAGTTTATACTCGTATAAGACTCATTTTCAATATATTTTTAATTTTATTTAAGCTACTGATCTAATGAGAATAGATTGAAGTAAATTTACAATGTTAACAATAACTGTTATGATTTAAACCTACGTAATTATTATCATTTTATTTACAGTAATGAGCGGAAATTGTATGGTCAAGAACCTAGATGGTTCTTATAACGTGGGAACGCCAACGAGTGACTCACATTGCATGCATTCTAAGTGCGACCTAACTTAGCGCATCGCATATAAAAACCTACCTTAGCAAACAGTTATAAAAAAGGGTTCTTTAATAATTATTATGTATACAATGCCTACCTATAAATAAAGATGAGGATATAACAGAAGTCCATAATTAGAGGATTTAACGGTGTATCTTGGAGTCTGGAGGCCCGAGGCCGAGGCCGATGAAAAAAGAAATAATTTGCAAACTGGCCACTTTACTGTCGACAGCTGCGAATTGGCGCGAAACAGGTTTTTGGCGGGAATAGTGACGTCATCTGACATGTGCCTTCCACTGAATTTGGATGATAGCAGAACAAAAAATAAACCTTTCATCGTGTCTTCAATCTTCATGCGTTCTTACGGCTCTTTATTTAAGTATATAAACATTAATTGTTTATCCGTCTGTACGGTTATCGAGACTATTTTATAAATAAATAAATATAATACATATAAAATAATAACTAATATTGTTGTAACTAGGCAGTTATTGCCTATTATTGCTAAAAGATTTAATTTAATAACAATTTATTGATTTAGTTATTCTTAGCGGTTCAATACTGATGGTAATAAGTTACATACTTATTATAAGTAAGTAGTAAGTAAGTAACCAAGCCTTATAATTTGTACGTAAATACTTTTCAAGTTTTGTAACTCAAGGTTAATAATTAACTAGGTACATTATAAAACTTTAAAATTTTAATTTATTGAATCAGTATTTCGATCCTGTGTAATAATATCTATCTTTTTTCTGTGCATTTTAATCTATAGTGATGTTGACGACCGGTCGATGCAAACTCCTTATTCTTTATTGTACACAAAACATAATGTTAATCACAATTAATTTGAAACATAATGTACAAAGGTGAGCTTATCTCTAATAAGAGATTTCTACCAGCAAAACCTTTTCAAGTAAATTGTGTTATTTTAATAATAAAAATCCTTATATTTAATTAGATACTAGATTATTATATTTTTCTCTGCTAAAATCCGTGTCTTCATAATTTATCACCTCATCACAGTCCACCACTCTCTAATACTTCTTTGTCGATATTTACTTAATAAGCTTTTATATGTGAGATTATGTTTTTATCTTTGCACTTACTTTCTTCTCCTATTATCCTTAACTTTTGTAAGAAATATCAATAAAGGTTAAAACAATAATAAGCTAAATAGATGGTTTACTAATGTACAGCAAAATATAAATCTTTAGACTGATTTACGTAAATATTTATAATACCTGGAGTTTAGAGAAGTGAATCTAAAACTACAGTTTCTCAACTCGTATTTCTACTTAATCAATAAGAATATCAAGCTATTTTACACAATAACAGCAAAGATATTTGGTATAATTTGAAGTACAAATATAGCAATATTGAGTAATGAGATGGATAATTATATCTCAACCAAAAATGTAATAAACGTTTGAGAAGTCATTGCACTTAATCATAAGTAGGTATGCAATAGCAAACGTGTTTGGCTTCATCGATACCTACTGTAGCGCTTACCTGAGACGACTCACTCCGGGCATGGTTCAGATTATTCACTACTAATCCGTTATCTGATGTTATTTGATCCATTTTCTTGTAATCATTATCCACAATAAATACAATATTATAAACACAGCACAATAAAAAGCCACACACCAAACTTCAGTTCATTCTCCCGCTGCAACGGCAAGGTTTAGTCAATTTAAAAACACGTCTAGGCACAGGAATAGCGAAACAGCCTCACCCTTAATAAGGCTTCACTGGCTTACATTTAAACTAGTTGCACTGTGCATTCAATCAATAAACCGCAATAATGACATTACGATATGAACCATAAAAGTTTTCAAACAGGCTGTATGCTAGTTTTGTACGACGGCTGGCCGTTTCTAAGGACGCCAGGCAGCGAAAAGTTAACCGTGCGTGATTTCTTGGCGCTTTCAAAACCAAATGGTCTTAAAAGCTATCAATCTTTGCATACCAGTGTGGTGAGGTGAAATAGATATTCTTGTTTTGTTGCGACGCGTTGCAAGAGTGAAAGGGACAACGAACACCGCAGGTACTCCGTCTCGAAGTTAAACAGTATCTACAGGTTTTGCTCTCCCACTACCAGGAGGCACGGTGCGGACTCAGCCTCGGAGCTTAAAGTTGTTTAAAAACACAACACACGACTCACTGTCACGTAGTTGTAGACCGGTCACTAGTCTTTACCTAAACAGTCTTTAAAAATAAACACTTTTGAATTATCAACATAAAGTTGGATGATTCGGAAAATTGTTTAAACTATCATTTTTTATATTTGCAACATGTTTGATTAGGTTTAGGTTAACTTGAGGCTTATAGAACGAAGTTTAATCGGAGAAACGATCAATTCGATCAATAAATCAAACCGGTCCCAATGCATCTCTGGTGAAGGCCGCGAGAGTTAACCTCTACACGGGACACTCCTGCGCAGGGATCCCACGCACACAAGGACAATGTGTTGTAAACACGACACACAAATTTAAAAAAGAGCTGTCAGTGAAACGCACACTAGTTTTACTCTTTATAGGGATTATTCTTACCTGGCCCGCTCCTATGTAATTGGCGTTTTTTTAATACTAAACTTATAAATACAATGTGCGACTGGACTCCCAACTTGAGGGACAGGTGGTCGATCGTCTCTTAGAAAAATATTATGTCTACAGTATTATAAATATGTAAAGAATAATAATTTTAGCATTACTATTAATAGTTTATAAGGTTTATAATATGCACATACAGACATCAAAATTTATAATGAGATATATTATTAAAAAATTGCATATTGTTTATATATTTTTAAATTAAAAAAGTTATATGCAGTTAAACGCACAAAAATCTTTTTGGCAATAGGATAAATGAACTAAGTCAAGTTAAAATAAAGATAAAAACCAACTTGTCACTTCTAATTGTCAATTCACCTCACAAAATGGTATGAATAGGCAGGAATTTATTTTTTTTAGTGACCGCATCAGCTTTCTTCTCATGTATCGCCACAGTTTAAGAGAAGAATAGCCGCAAATGTCGATGACCATAAAGGTAATTTTACATTCCTTTTGTGTTTATCACAGAATTTGGAGAAATGCACTAAATTATGGTTTTAATCCAACATTGCAAATTTTGGATTGTAACCGTAACGGGTTAATTTTAATTGTGTGGCTTGTTTATTTGATAAGTCTTCTACAATATTTTTTTAAACTTATCGAATCTCATTATTAATCCGGAAATTTAATTTAGTTCAACTAGAGTTTTTTTATATTACAGCAATAGGAACAGGTTCTTCTTTTCGATATTATATATTGGATAAACGATGTCTAATATATCTGTTATTGGATCAATACATGTATAGATATTTTGAATACAATATACAGATATCGCTATATAGTATCCAGCCTTAATAGTAATTATTACATTATCCATCAATTTTTAAAGACAAATATAACAAACTGACAATATTTCTGAATGTACCTGTTACGTTTTTGATAAATAGATTTATGCACAACTTTGGTAATAGCATGCCATTCTATTACCAAAAATTCATATAAATCTATAAAAAGAGAATCTGTTACGTAATTACGTACAGTGAAATATGTACTTTAAAATTTTTCACAATTTTAATGAAAATTAAATATGTTATTTATAGCTACATGCATATTTACTGTTCTAGTTTGGTTAAAAGGCACTTTTTAAATTATCTTTTAAAAACTAATTTTCAATTTTATTTTATCATGTGATATTTATCTATTACATCTCTTTTAGTATATAACTAAATATGTTTTCATTATGTCGTTCAAATTTTACTATTTATATATTAGTATTAACAAAGTTAATCAACTTAGACAGTGATATCAACTATTCATCATCAATCATATTCACATTAAATATCTCGAAAATACTTTTTAATTCTTACGTATGATTGGAATCTGGTAGGATGTTAGTTCTGGTCAATACGAGTACAACATTAAGTTACCATTAGGTACGCGTGTAGTGACGCATTTTTATGGCTTACCCTATATATTTTGCACTAATCTTTTACTTAGTTCTTAGCAATATTTTTTTCATAATATTATTTGCTAGCAATATTTTATTGATATTCTACAATAGTAGTAGTATTTATAGTTTTAATAACTATAAATATTGTATTTTTGTACTAGACAGATAACCAAGCTTGAGTTTAGATAAATGACTAATTAATAGAATGATAATCTACTAATAATAATTTGTAATTACAAAATTTATGAAATATGTATAAACAATATTCGAATTTAATAATTGAAAAATTTAACAATTCAATTTATTACAGATGTTATTTACAGGAATAATTAAAATAAGTATAAAAAGTAACATGAAATAATTTAAAAGCTACTATAATTAATATAAAAAAATAATGATATATAGGTACCAGTTAATTTAATAGTCAGGTATTATAAATAATATTAGTTCATTATATTAGTCATAGTGTAAAATAAAAATTACTCTTTGCAGGCTTTATTACAGTCAAACAACCAATATTAATCGATACTACAATAACCGTACAAAGAGTAACCTTCCACTAATAATTTCACTGTAAATGTATAACAACTGCCTAAATTAAAGCTGTAGAAAATTCAAAATGAACAACAGTATAAAGCCAACTCGCCTCTGGCATTTGACTGGGAAGAAGCACTTTCAATCTATTCTTCGAGACAAAAGAACATCTGTACCTCCACTCGAGCAAAGGTCTCAAATTGAAATATTAAAACTAATGGGCATTGTATTTGCCAGCGCTGCTGGTATTTTGTACACATACGGAAAGTACAGTCCACCAGTGGATCGCTCCATCATTGTACGATCACCAGATCCTTGTCTAGGACAGAGAGACAAGGATGTGAAACCTGTGAAGATTGATCCATGCCCTGAAGTAAATCCGCGGAGACCTCGACCTTGTCCTTGATAGTAGCTACCTCTATTTATATGCAAAATATAATTGCAATCAAAAATTTATCTGCAAATATAATAAACTATTTAATATACGTACTCTCATTTTATTTTACACAAAAATACCACTTTACAGATGTCTTATGTATTTTTCACAAAAAAATAACAGTATTATATACCGTCCTTATCTGTACTAGGCGGTTAGAGGAAGATTGGTTTTCTGATGCCCATGATCCTATCATATATTTTAATCTTATGCGTAGGAATTTATCTGAGATCCCAAATATACGCTTAGAAGTTCAGTAGTACGTTATACTAAATCTATGCTTAGAACTGAAAAGCATAGACTGTAATGTAACAAAATAAATATCTCCTCTAAGAATAAGAACTAACAATATCTTTGTATCCTCCACCCAAAGATCAAGTATAGCACCTGTCATCCTCTTTCTTTATCTCCACGTTCTTCGTCCACATATACAAATAGTTTGTAAACTTGTTAAAGTAAAAAAAAAGTAAAATTGTCTCTAAGCATCTGACAAAATGTTGACTGAAATGTTTTGTGTCAAAAAAGAAACCAAATAAACATTTTTTATTATTATTATTGTCTAGTTTTAATTAAGCTGTTATGGATATAAAATTTAAAAGGACCACATAAAAATGGATAGAATAGAGCAGCTACGATTTGTATTTTTGGTATTGTCCATGACGTCGTGTGTGGCGTATTCATATGGGCTACTGACACTGCCGTCATTTTCACTGTTTCGACGAAACAAAACAAACCTAAAACAGCAGTCTAAAAACAACAGAAACGACGGAGGAACGAATACCAGCAGAAATAATCAACGATCGGACAATCATGGTTGAATTGTTTTAAGGAATACTAAATGACTAATATTTTGTGGATTATCCAAAAGATTTTTATATTCTTTTTTTATTTAAGCGTCTATTTTAATATACAGCGATGTAATTATTTAATTGGATGCGTTTGTTTATGGTGACTTTTATATTATGTTGGCGGAATATAGTTTTTCATGTACTGCGCTTTGTGTTACTTGTTCAAGAGCCAAAAAACAAATTTTTTGCAAAATCTTTAAAGGCAGTAAAACTGCAAACAATAACTGTTCGTTATTGTTTTTTGTGTCATACAGACATTTGCCAGCTTGTCTAATGGAAGACATAATGACAATGATGCTGTTACCAACACGAAGTTTAAAAGTTTGCTACCAAGTCGAAATTCGTTGAAATTCGATGTGTAGATGTCACTTTGCAGATGTTCTGTAACTATCTACCATCTATCTGTCACATCATTAAATCAACTGTTCTCAAATTTATAATATTTATAATGAATTTCAGACAAATCTGATTATATTATTTACTAAAGTCTAGTTAGGTATACGTAAATTCTGATAAAGAGAATTAGACAGATAGTGAATAGTGAAAAAATCTTTGGCACCAACATTGTAATTGAACCATTGCATGTTTTCAATTCACATACGCACCTGTAATTTTCTATAGGGAAAATTGTTTTAGGAACTGCAATTTTAACAACATACATTAAATTTTAGTATTTTTTTACGTTAGTAGTAGAATTTGTTATTATATTATTAGGATACTAAAAAGTTTTCAATTTGTTATTCTATACTTTTCACAATATAGTTAAGAGGTAAGCATTATTAATGGGATCTAGAAGGCCCATTGCTAGCAATATACCTTGTCAGGTAGATCTCCATGTCGTTCCCCTGCAAAACCATCGCCATTAATTCTAGGTGAATTCATCACGATGGTCCAACTGACCTGTCTCTATCCTCATCTATCTTTTTCTTCTTTTACTAGTGCTCCGCTAGCGTCTCTATGTATCGCAGACGGGTTTACCATTCCATTTTTATCAATTGATTTTATCATTAAAAAACGACCTCGTAATTGTATGAAACAGCCAATTTTAATGATTGAAAAATAAAAATGTAACTTATATAACATTGCTTTATTGTATGTCCGTTGTTCCGTTATCATATTTTTTTTCCAGGAAATTTAAGTACATCAAGGTCCACGGTAAAAAAAAGTAAACACGCATTGGTTATGGTCCGTTAAACATGTTTTACCATAACTGTAGTGCGTTAATTTTGAAATTTAACGTAAAAGAAGATTTTATAGCTCAATTATTGGAAGAAGCTATTGGTACTTTTCAAATGTACAATGACGCCAAACCCTCTGGGCAAGTTGGACTCATGCTATTCTCATAATTTACTTTTAAGACACTGTCGTAATAAGAGCTATTTAGATTGCATGCAGGTACCTACGCATAGATATGCATGTGCATGACTTGTTGAGTCCATTAAACTTAAGTAGATGTTAATTGCGGCATAGAAAATTCTAATAATTCGATAAAGCGAAAGGACTCAAGAGTCTGTAAATTTATTTATCATATATATTTATTTATTTATTTAAACTTTATTGACCAATAAAATATGGTATAACACGCGGACTTAACGCTATAGATATTCTCTACCAGTCAATTTAAAAAATAGTTGTATCCCCCGACCTTGTTCGCTATCTATCGGTGTGTCAAACTTCGTCTGTTCTTTTGTGGTGTTATCGGTATATTTTCATATAGCATTAAGCGTTCAGCTAAACCGATATTTTCAGTATTGGTCTTATTTAAAATAATTGTGGTGTGCTTTTAAGTGATTAGATTTTCTTTTAACTGAAAGTTTTTTTCTACTTACATATCGGTCCAATAGGAATTTAATCAAAATCGGTTCAGTAATTTAATTTTGAAATCCAAATAACTGGTTTTGCCACAATTGATGTTAGTACTTGTTTGTGAATCGCAATATTTAATTATTTACTTAATTAGTCACTTTTATTGCACAAATCGCTATTTTATTTATATTTAGCATGTTATTAATATTACTATCAAAGATCAATCAAAGAAATTGAAAATTTGAAAACTCAGAATGAAATAAAAACAACAATTGGCTGTTTTCTGACATTTGAAACTTCTTCATCTACGTGCATTTGATCTTGTATATAAATAAGTAATTACCGCTGCACAGTGTAAATGTAATTTTAGGCTTGAACCTCGCAGTCGGAGCAAGACCAATTTAGGAAATTAAACTGTCTCCTATTAAGTAATTTCTAGTTTTTCTGTGTTTTGTAACCATATTAGTATAAGTATGTTTGGTAAGTTTCTACATGTATTAAAATTACATTTCAACAGAGTAGATATATTTAAACAAAATGCTTGGAAGCATTCTGTGACCTACATTAGATGTAATTAATATTTTATAAATAAGATTCTCTAACTGGCATAATAAGAGTAAAATCAACATACCCTTTTCCGTCTCTTTCTTCCAGGAAAAGTGTTTAATGGCTGCGGCGGCGGTGGTATGTGGTAGAAATATGATTGGGAATACATGATATCTTCAATTCCAGGCACAATTGGTGTTGACCGAGCCGGCACCATAGATCGAACTGTGCCGTACATGTTTCTATGCACCCGATTCCCGTACATGTTCATTATTCCACCGTAAACACAGGCTGTATGAAAATCTTTCCCACGACTGTGGTCGCAATTAATAAAAAGTAAAAAAGCGCGCGAATCTTGACAGTTGGAAGCGTCGCGAATTTAATGCAGTACATAAGTAGAACTTATTTTTAAAATTAAAAAAAATAAGCCACTGCCAATTAGCCGTTTTAACTTTTAATGAACGAAACTATAACGAGGTTTCTAATGGATGAATATTTACGCAAATATTATAATCCATAGTACCACGTTCTACGGACAAAGGATTAGAGACGCGGGCTGATGCTGTGTTGTTACTGTATAAAATGTTCTCGGTACACTGGTGGAGATATGGCCACGTTCAAATTACATTTAATTATCATATTTTATCTGCTTTTTCCAATAGGCTACATCGAGCGCGACGTATCGACATAGTTATGTTTGAAAAGGGGAGAAAAACATGCGCTCACGCATAGCACGCGCCGATACACTCCGGTGACTTTGAAAAGTTGTCAATTTAATGTTTTGTGGTTGTTTACACTGCCTTTGTTGGGGTACTTAACCAGCAATAACCGAGATTGAATCAGAAATCATTTATCGACTTGTTGATAAATTTAATAAGTATACAAAAAATCTGACGTTTCAAAGTAGGTAGTCACGTGCCAATTCATCTACTTAATTAAAATACTTGTATTCAGTATTCACCATGACTAGGTGAAAGAAATTTGTACAATTTTATGTCTGCACGTTTCATAATTTCAGAATGTTATTTATTTTTATTTATATATTCATTAAAAATAATTACAATATTATAACAGCAAAAGCCAAATCAATGTTATGAATCTAGTGTGCTAACATACAAAATTATAATAAATGTACTTAACCCGACTCTAGATATTTGTGAACCGCTTCCAATATCTTTGGCAGGCTACTACTAAAAATATCAATGATGTTTATAATATTATTTAATAACCGTACTGCGTGAGTTAATATAGATCCGTTCCCTTAGTATATTCCCATAGTCACTCTATCATGACTGTATCAACTTTGTGGTTAAGTGAACATCTTAGCGACTTGCCCACATCGCCATGCATGATACAATGTATCATAGAGCAAGCCTGCTTCTGTCTGTTGGAGTATGTTTATGTTTTTCACTCATCATCATCATATCATATTAGCCGTTATCTGAGTGCTGCTAAACACGGGGAACTCCGGGGGAAAAGGGGTTGTAAGTAATGGGGTCAAATAACCCCATTACTAGCAATATAGGGTATATTGCTAGTAATGGGGTCGGGTTGACTTCCACGTGGTTCCCCCTGGCAACCATCGTGGTCGATTCTAGTTGAATTTGTCAGGATGGGCTAACTGACCTCTGCTGCTTTCATTCTCATCTGTCATTTCTCATTCATGCCCCGCCAGTGTATACCGATAACGCAGGCGGGGTTACCATACCATTATCACTCATTAAAAAAACACACAGACTCCAGCAATAGACTATTCCTTACGGTAGTTTATCATTGAGAAGTTTTTACCAGAAGCTGTCACATTTGACAGGCGGGTTACCAACCGCAGTTACACTTAGGGGGAAAGGGATTGTTAGTAATTGGCAGGTTAGTCCTTATTGCTATCAATACATCCTATCAGGTCGACCTCCACCCATTCCTCCTGGAAATTATCGTGACTAATTTATCGTTGAATTAATCACTACGGGCTTACTGACCTGCCTGTTCATTGTCATTTGTTATCGTTCACTGATCCCCCGTCAGTGTATACCTTAACGCAGGCACCCTGCCTCATCATTCCATTATCAACCATTAAAAAAACCGCAGTTAGACTTTGCTAATGTTTTAAAAGGAACGCTGCTGTCCATCCCTCGACAATTAAGTTTTCTTAGTCGCCTCTTACAACACCCACGGGAAAGGACCAAAATGACCAATTCTATGCCTGATATTCCATTACCATAGTATAAATTAACAAATGGCCAGGATTGCACATTAATGAAATATATATCTAAGACAACTGGAGGGAAAGGGATTGTTAGTAATGGAGACTGAGAATCCCATTGCTAGCAATATACCCAGCCAGGTCGACCTCCTCGCGGATCCCCCTGGAAACTATCGTGGTTAATTCCTGATGAATTCATCATGATGGGCTAACTGGCCTGTTTTCATTCTCATCTATCACCCTTCACTGGTGCTCCGCCAGCGTATTCCGTTAGCGCAGGCGGAGTTACCATACCATTTTCACCCATAAAAACTAAGACAACTCTCTGTCTCTACTGAATGCAGAATTACGACGCCATATAATCTCTATATAAGTAACAATTATTATGTATATTTATGTTTTATCATCTCGCCATTGCCGTATAAAAAAAGAATATGATTTTATCTATTCTATTGCATAAAGCTCATGTTACACAAGTGATAAAAACACTGGTAGAACGCCCACATGAATGACTATACCCACCAATATAATTCGTGTAGATTCGTAGGATAATACCTATTAAAATAAACTTGTAATAATTTAACGACTGGTTCCTGCAAATTTAACAAATGATAATTAGCATAAAAATTGTCTATATAATATATTTATAGGACTTAGTAAATGTCTATAGGCGACATTTACTACTTTCTATTAAGTGGACTGTAAGCCGTTTTAAATTACATAAAAAATTCGTCTATGTAAGTACAAAATTTTAATTAAATCTATACAGTTATATAACGAAGATCGAAAATTGAAACACCTTTATGGCGTATCTCCAATTATCATGAAACGTCTCATAAACCTATTTTAGCTATTGTTTGTCTTTTTCTTTGGTGCTAACTTCCTTATTTGAAAGAAAGTGACAAAATATAGTAATAATAAAAAAAAGTTTGTAGAAGAGGTGTTTTTTTAATAAGGGGTATGACTATATGACCATGGGTAATTAGTTACTTTTTTATCTTGACTTGTATACATCCTTAAGTCTATATTTACACCTATGACCGATTTCCATCAAAGATGTGTTTTTCGTTACATCGTATATAACTGTAAAAAGTATATACCATACCTTTACTTTATACCATTGCATAAAATAAATATAGAATCTGAATCACGACGGTGGCAATCAGGCACACGGCCCGCCTGATGATAAGCAGTATCGTAATCTATCATTGCCACAACATCAGAAGTATAACGTGTGCGTTGAACTTTATAATTTGTTGGTTTTAGTTAGTTAAAATGTGACTTTGAAGAAACATTATAACGATTTTTTGTTATTGTATAAGACTTCGGGTTAATATCTATTTAATACAGATAAATTTTATCTGTGATATTCTAACATTTTTCGGAACAAGACTCGCAGTGGCATCTCGTGGTTTTCGTCAGAACTACAATCTCATCAAAGTACACTCCGGTACGATACGTACAGCGCAATAGATTTGAGATTCGTCACTAGATGACGCTTTTAGTAACCTACTTGAAATTACGCGTCAAATTCAAACGCGTCAAAATGGCTGACCAGCTGGCAACAAAATTTAAAGCTATAAAATGTAAATAGCCGACTTAGCGCATTAAGAACATATATATTTTTTTAATAACAAAGCAATGGCTGCAGGTAATATAATGAAAGCATTCTTTACTTTGATCTTCGACAAAGTTCACTGTAGTTCATTGAGTGGCAGAGACAACGGATTTGGAAACAATTATATATGGGCAGGATCACTGGAGTCAGGTTTACAAATAGCCACACATCATAACAAGCCTGTTATGGTGATTATACACAAATCCTGGTGTTCAGCCTGCAAGAATTTGAAGCCTAAATTTGCTACTTCGTCGGAGATACAATCGTTGAGCAAGCATTTCGTTATGGTCAACTTGGTTGACGAAGAGGAGCCGAAAAATAGCAGTTTTGCTCCCGACGGATCTTATATACCCAGGTAAAATTAGTTACTAAAAATAGCATTATAATATTTCAATGTGGAAATGCCTCTGTCTACCCATTAAAGGATTATAATCGTATGAATACTTTTTCATGATAACTTTACAATAAATACATTTAGTAGAAGATTCTATAATTAAGTTTTTAGTAATGGTATATTTCATTCAAACTTACCATTATGGTTGTCATTAAAATGTTTACCTTTTATAATATTAATAGTATTGTAAAAAATGTGAGTTTCTTAATTTACTCATATTTTTATTTATACAAATTTAAGTTACCAGCGCCAAAATTTGAACCGATTTTGATAATTCTTTTTGCATTTAATAAAGCTTACGAGTACTCTCATGTTGATTCCATATTAATTTTGTCACGATTGGAATAGCTCTTATTGTTGCTTGTTATTGTTTTACTCGTTTACATATTTTTTATTTTTGCACAAAAGAAATTCAATAAATTTAAAACAACATGTAAATCCGACATAAATAATTACTATATAGTATGACGTACAATAGTTATTATACAACAAAAAAAACTGTTACACCTAACAGATGGAATAAAAATACATAAATAAGTAAATACCTTATGATTTCTTATTACATCGTCTTTACAAATAGATCCAACAAAATACAACTGTTACTGCATAATCTATGGTTGCTGCAAAGATCGTGAAGTGTGAAGCAAATTGCGACGACCTACTAATCAGCAGCCACATTCACGTCATTCGTTATAATTGACTTGCATTATATACCGTTACCTCTTCGTTTCATATATATTCAAATTATTGTAAATTTATATAGTATAGTTGCAATATTAAAAATCATATCTAAAACAACAACAAATTCGTTATTACTGCAAATCCAGTAAAATAAACTTGGAACTACCCAATCGGCAAGGGCAAACCTACGCACACATGCCCAAATATATGACACTAACAACAACAAACATAATAAAAACTTTATAGTAATACATGTACGAGTATATAGTAAACATTCTAGACCTAAAAAAACCACTGTTTCTAGGATACTGTTCGTATCACCAAAAGGATCTGTGGACCACGACATCTACAATGAGGAGGGTAGCAGTCAATACAAATACTTCTACAGCAGGCCGGAACAAATCGCTAAATCGATGAGAAAAGTCCTCGAAAAATATAAACATGAACAATTCGATGTATGATGAACATTCCAAATTTATAGTGAGACTTTTACATTATAAAACTTCTAACACTGTCTTAAGAAATGTAATTATTTTAAAATGCTATATGTGTTTGATGTAAAACTGACAAATTTCCTTGTTTACAGGAATGAACGTAGACATGAAGTGAAATAATTTTGACTATTAAATAGACTCAATAAAGTGAATGAAGCAGTAATATACTATTTATATACATAGTAGATAAGTACAACGAAAATTTAGAAATAACTATTACAAAAAACCCGAATTTAACTCACGCATATTCACGAGAAAAAAAAAGGGTAGTGTGTAGTGAAAATATAATGTACAAATATATAAATTATCCGTGTGGTCCCAGCATAGAAGAGTCCCTTTCTTTTCTCGTGATCGTGGTCTTGTCATAAGAGGCGACTAAGAAAGGGCGAGGGAATGGCAACAGCGTCCCTTCAAAAACATCTCCAAAGCCTAACTGCGGTTGCCAATTCGCCTGTCAAGCATGGCAACTACTGGCAAAACCCATCTAAGGGAGGCTTATGTTCAGTAGTGGACAGTTAAAAGCCGATATGATGATGATGTAGTGAAAATAGCCTGAATTGTGAGTAAACATTTTCGGATTAAAAAGAAATAAATCGATTTATGGTTAGCAAATATATCGCGTGATTTGTAAAAAATACAGTGAGAACTTTTTATTATTTAAAAGTGAGAAAGATACTAATTTTTTTTCGCGATTTAAAGACTAAAACCACACTATAGTATCGGTCTTGGTTCGCTCTCGATCTAATAAAATATTGTTACATTAGAAATAAAGTGCGTATTCACACTATAATCCAGTCTCGTTTCGATCAACTTGAACTGTTTCAGTTTGAGAGCGAATCGAGACATCAGGAACAGAACCGAGGGACAGGCCTAATTCATCATTGAAAACAATATCACAGAAATTCAGCTACTGTTCTCATAGGTTATAAACAGTACAACGGTATAAATCTGCTTCCGATAAATAATTAGGTATTTATAGTAGGTGCCTACTTTGTTATTAAAACATAAACATACACTGGGACCGTATTTCATTTCATTTTTGTTCGATTACTCGAGGCATAATTTAGACACTCGTATTTCTAGCCGGCTAATACATAGATGTATAGGTATACGTCTTCGCATCCAATATTTTTAGAGGGTATCGATTAAGAAAAGAAAACGTAGCCTTTAAAACGTAGATAGAAAATGTCAGGTTTTAATCTATGTTTTAAAAGGACGCAAATGAGAAATAACTTTTACAGCAAAGGTAATAAGTACTCACATCTTCGACGACTGGTTCGACGTACATCTCCATGGTGTTGTTGAGCGGCGGTAGGATCATCGGTGAGGCCGCCGCTGAGGACCTCCTGGATATACTGTTGCAGGAACATTGCGACACCGAACGACGTGATCGGGGAGATTCTCTGTCGACAAATTATAACGATTTGTTACTTTAACTTCCAGACATTAGGGGCAAGGAATTGTTAATAATGAGGTCTAACAGATCCATTGCTAGTGATATACATTACTATTTTTTTAATGGATGATAATGGAATGGTAAACCCCGCCCACGCTAACGGTATACGCTGGCAGGCACCAGTGAGGGCTGATAAGTGAGAATGAAAAATCAAGTCAGTGAGTCCATTGTGATGAATACATTTGGAACTCAGCATGGTAGTTTACAGGGGGAAACACGTGGAAGTCGACCTAACAGTCACAATCACAGCTGCTTCACGGCAGAAACACAAATGTGACAGAGGTTCCCATGCAGACGACTTGTGACGTGACCATGTACTAAGTCTCCCTGTGTAGGCTAGTCTGTAACAAATTTAAACTTAGGACTGCGAATAGCAAAAGTGACTCAATTGTTCCATTATATTGAAGACAACTGGTAACAAATTTAGGACAGCATAAATGCAAATACAATTGACGTAAAACTGCACTATAATCGTGTAAATGTGCCAACTATCAAAATGTCACACAGTTATAGTTTTAGTTTACACAACAAAATTTTAGCATACATGAAAAATTATATGTTTATAATAGAATGATTTACATTTCATAGCTTTTTGCCTGCATAATCAAGAACACTTTTTGTATAAGCATTTTTTATGATTGTTGATTAGTTTCTTTTCTGTTAATGTTATGAATATAGTATAAATGTTATTTTATCCACTAAAATATGTCAATTATTTAATAGCTCATAATTTGCAATATTATATACTGTTTTTAAAATAAGATTCATTTGCGGATCAATGTCAAGTCTTCCGGGCTAAACCCAGATCGTCAAAATTACTAGAAAGAAAGTTCCTTCCGTGTTTCGGGGCTGTATGGCAGTGAAGTTATAAGGTACGCAGGTATAACATTATATTCCCCAAAAATGGTAATGCATAAGTAACTTTACTAGTAGGTAACTTTACTGATTTATGTCATGGTTGTGTATACTATTTTATATGTCTTAGATATTGTATGTTTCCCTTTCAAAGTGAAATAAAAAATAAAAATAAAAAATAAGTGGTACCATGGATACCACAGAGTAATACTATAGTGTCCACCCATGGTGCTGTTCATGTCTATTGGTGACGATTACCGTTTTTCATCAGGAAGGTCGTCAATGCAATGTTGTATGCAATATATATATAATGATTTTTAATCAGTTGACGTCCCGGCATATGTGTGTTAGTGTTGCCACCTGTGAGTAAAAAATGCTAAATGCTGCATGCCATATTTTAATAAAGTTCGCAAAAGCGCGAGATTTCCCTAAAGAATAGTGACTACGTGACGAAAACCTAAGCTCCCTCACCTTATAATCAAGCATGGTATTTTAAATACCTTCCTCCCCTCTGAACAGGTCACGTAGTAGTATAGGTACGTTTCATTAATAGGATTTTTTTTATTAACTAATTAAGGTCGATTGACGTAATTTGCTTATTATCTATAATTATCTACTAGCATAATTATATTACATTTGATAAGATTAAAATGCCCGATAGATAACTTCTGGACACCTTAAATTCGCCACTTATTTACTTAATGTAAACAATATTAGTAGATTCAGTAGTTTATCTACATATATCTTACAAATTTACGAACTATTATGATAAACTGAATTCGACTTCAAAAATCTTATTCATTACATTTCATTTACATTAAAAAAGTTCCAGAATATCAACTATCATCCACAACATAATGCAAAGTGTAGAGTATAATATTTACCTTCTGTTTCGTCTACACACATGTTGCTTCGCTCGATCGCATCTACATCTCACAGGGACGAAATATCCCAACTGTGGTAGTGGAGCGGGTCCATTGGAGTCACTAGAATCACTCCACTCTGGTTGGCTGAATGGACCGATGCCATAAGCCGACGGCATATCGTCAATTTAAAAAGTAATTTATATATTTTTTTTAATTCACCACTGCATTGCGCGGCAAACACTGTTTACATTAATCTATGTTAAATTTTGTTTTTTTTTTTTCACTATTCATTATCACTAATTAAAGTTCGGAATGATAGCACACAAAGTTCAATTATCAAACACAATTTTAGCACAATTATTCAAGGCTAGTTATCACAGTTCTTAGAACACGTCTTGTTATTAACAATTACAATATCGTTGTAACCTAATTTCTAAAAGTCTGTGAAGAAAATTTTACGGTGTAGTGATAATAATTTGGGAGCGGTAATGTTATAATTGGATTAAAAGACTTAAATGATATCTTTTGATAAGATTAAATAAATGTTAAACAAACTTCACTCATAGTTTTTTAAGTCTTGTTGTCTTTTAGGAGTGATTTATATCATGAATGGATTGTGTATGGAGTTTGTGTAATGGGCCCGTAACGTAAGTAAATAGGTATATTTAGGAATATTTACGTTATGAAAAGTATATTAAATTTATTTAAGATTTTATCCTAATAAAAAAATACTTCAATCTCGGTAAATCTATTCGTACATTCACAAGGTAATACAATGTTTAGAGTAATCAAAATTGGTTGAAATTCGAGAAGCAAACCTATAAAAATTAAAAACATACAGTTGAATTAATGACCTTCTTCTTTTCGAAGTTGGTTAAAATGAGTTAAGGACGATACGTTATTATGGTAAGTCATTGATTACACAATGAAAACGTAAATCAAATTTTAATAGCTCACCATAAACTAATAATTTAATGATTGTGGATTTACATAGAATATGTTTTCAAATATGTACTTGTATATTTTCTTGATTCATATATGTAACCTTTACAACCTTAAGCTATTAACTGCGACTTCGTTCACGTGACCGGAATATGTTTTCCGACTAGAAAAAAGAAACCTATATCCTTCCTCATCCCATATAGTACGTGTATACCAAATTTCATAGGAATTGGACAAGCCATTAAAGCGTAATAAGGTAACAAACAAACTCACTTTCATATTTACAATATTAGTAAAGATTATAGTTTATTTCGAAAGAATGAAAACTTATCTAAGTTTTGTTTTAATCACTATAAAAATGTTTTTTAAATAAAATTACTACATAGTATAAAACAAAGTCGCTGTCGCTGTCTGTCCGTCCCTATGTATACTTAAATCTTTAAAATTACGCAACGGATTTTGAAGCGGTTTTTTTTTTAAATAGAAAGAGTGAATAAAGAGGAAGGTTTATATATATAATACATGCATAATATAGTAGAGAAACACTGGTAATTTTAGAGGTTTGTAATGTGTACCCGTACGAAGCCGGGGCGGGTCGCTAGTAAGGAATAAATCAAAATAATTTAATCGATTTTTTTTTATTTGTGTTACAATTGGACATTATCAGATTGTTTTAAAGTCAAGTAAATTATTCATTTGTTAACATTTCTATTAAATTCTATTGAAATAGAGTATAGAACGGTGACGACCACCCTCTGCCTATATTACCTGCTTAGTTTTTTCTACAAGATACATGGAAAGTCGTAACGGAGCCCCTCCCACTGTTATATTGGTAAAAAATGCCGAAGGATCGTGGACTTCCATTCCAAACGTGAGGGAACGCACATTCCTGATAGGGAGACGTTTTTTATTTATTCCTTTGCCTCGTGACGGTGACTCACAAAGCGTTCTGCCGACATAATGTAATTATGAATGAACATTATTTTTTTTAATACGTGGAACTGGAAATGTCGATGTTCTATCTAGTCGGTACGGCATTAGTTAATTGGCACGTTCAAGCAAGTATACTTAAGTATGGGAGGCTCATTTTTTACTATATTTCCTTGGGAAAAATGTTCAGTTTCATTGATAGAAAAAGATACATATCAATGACTATGAATTCACTGTGTATAAAAAACCTTAAAGAAGTACAAACAGTTTTTACTCCAAAATATCCAAACATTGTTATAAACCTTTATATCTGTACTTTACACTATAGTAATATACGGGTGACATATTATACTAAATCACAAAAAAAAAACAATATTAATTCGAGTATATAACTAACGAACTGAACAAAACATTCGATTTTGAGCAAGTATCATTCATTCACAGTCATTAGATATTTGGAGATGACCTCAAAAAATTTGAATACAGTTCTTTTAAAGTAAAAACTGCATAAATGACAGCTGTCACACGCATCATACTACACCGCGCAGAATATATGATTTAACGAAAAACTTAATTTTAAATTATTGATTAGATATGGTTACTTGATTAGAGAAGTAAATACGACAACAATCAGAAGATTTCACATGAAGTACTTAATACATTATCAAATGTGTATATACTAAATAATACTAGGTCTAATCTGTGGCTTTACCCTCATATATATAAAGTATTGTATGTTAAATAATAATCAGTACGAATATAATAACCAGAGGGAGACTGTACAAAAGTCGATTGCTTGGGTACCTCTGTCCCATTCGTGTTTCAACCGTAAAGCAGTTGTGTTTGCATGGCTGTGTTTCGGTTTGAAGGGTGGGATATGGCGTGAATTTACTGGGTACAGAGGAATAACATCTGAATCCTCAGGAATGGCAACGCATGGGAGTTATCATGGGCGAAACAGTATACTCTGTTATGTCCATGGTGCTGCTCATGTCTATAGGCGACGGTTACTACTTTCCATTAGGTGGGCCGTCAACTTGTTTGCCATTCTAAGTTGTACAAAAAAATACAATCGAGTCGAGACCTTCTTATTTTTGAAGTCGGTTGAAAATGAAACCATATTTTGTCAGAAGTACGTTATGTACGGCCATTGGCACCACAGTACAACAGTAAAATAAATCATTCTGTTGAACCGTTTCAAAAATAACTCTTGCGACAGTTGAGTACAAGTTTTGTGACCATTGTAACATTGTTTGTATGCAAGTAACGTACCAACTACGCCATTACCATAGCCTCTACACACGAACGTTTAAAAAAAAAAGGTTAATATCTTTTTTAAGGAAATGCTCATTACATTTTACACTAAGATATACCGAAGGATATACAAAAATTCCTTAAGTATCACTTGTCGAGCAAAGCTTCCTGCTCATTAAACGATTCCTTAGTAAAAATACGTGTTTGGAATTTGGTGACTATGCACATGATTTTTACTATTATATATGAGGTTCTCATTATTTCTATAAGATTTTTTTATAAATTAAAATTTATCACATTACATCCATTATTAACAGCTTTCATAATAATATTGTAGAATGCAATAAATAAATTGAAATTGAAATAAAAAAATAAAAAAGTTTCTTAACATAATAGATAAATTTGGATTATTTTTTTGTCTCACTTCTCAATTCGTCTGTATTTTTTGTAGCTGTATTAGACGAATTCGGCTTTAATTTTAAACCGATTTTTTTTTGCAAAAGTCGTCTTTATTCATTGTGTAGCAAACAACTAGATTCCGCAAAGAAGTCTAACTTTAAGACATAGAAATTTAGACAATTTTGTATTCTAAATTCGAATATTGTCACTTTAATGTATTCTCGAAATCTCTCACCGTCCAATAATTACTCTAATATTTTATCACAATTGAAATTAGTGTTTTTTTTTTAAACGAATTGAATCTTACTTATTTGTTACTAACTGTATTCCACGGCCCCATTCGCGGGGATTAGTACATAAATATCCTATGAGCTAACTTAGGATAAAACCTAACCATATACTAAATTTCATTCAAAACCGTTCAGTAGTTTTCGCATGAAAGAGTAACAAAATGGAACTTTTCATTTATAATATCGTCATAGTCGTAGAATACTGACGGATCTGACAAATATTACATATATAGATGCGTCAGTATTCTACGACTATGACGATATTACAATAGGATGTAGTAATGTACATCAATGTTCGTGTGTAGAGGTCTTTAAACGTAAAACTTTGATTGGAACATCACACTGTACGCATTATAAGTAGTGCGCGTATTCGAGACTTCCTTTTCTGTCGATTATAGATTCGGCCTCCGGATCATTCGTTTACCAATTTGTGAAATTTTAATATTATTCCATTTTCAAACTACAGTGAAAATATCATTTAAAAAAAAAAGACAATTCGAAACTGGCTCTTTCTTTGTTATTGATATTATATAAAACACTAGCTTTTATCGGCGACTTTGTCCGCGTGACCGGGATATGTTCACTAACCGGATTAAAAAGTAGCCTTTGTCTTTCTCATCACACGTGTATACTAAACATTGTGATTGATTAAGCCGTTAAGCTGTCAAGAGGTAACAAACAAAAATACTTTCACATTTAAAAATATTAGTAAGGATTAGACCAATTTGGATGGAATTTAATGTACTACGTGTAACTAATATGTATTACAAATATTGATAGTTATTATTAAATAATAATTACCCTGTATTCCATAAAAAAAATGACTTCAGTTGTGACAAAACCAGTTATTTCCATTTAAAAACTAAACCACAAAACTGATTTTGATAAAATTTCTATGGGATCAATCTGGAAGCATATCCTTTCAGATAAAAAGAGACCTTTCTAAATCGGTTTACAACTGACGGAGTTATGAAGTAGCAAATATAAAAATAAAATACAACCGAATTGAGAACCTACTTCTTTTTGAAGTCGGTTGAAAAGCACTTGCGATTCCCCACATAAAAGTTATTTATATTATTCATCTATACTTATAATAAATCTGTAGAGAGGTTAATTCTGTACATGAAGTATATTTCCAAAATAACTACTCGTATCAGGGAGTGATTGATACTGATGTCAAAAATGCAATCAGTAAAATTTTTGTCTGTCTGTCTGTATGTTCGTTATAGGAACAAAAACTACTCGACGGATTTTATCGAAACTTAGTACAATTATTCTTCATACTCCTGGGCAGGTTATAGTATACCTTTCATCACGCTACGGTCAATAGGAGCAGAGCAGAGAAGGGAAATGTTGGGAAAACGGGAGAAATTACTCCATTTTTAAGCTTCCGTCGCGTGTGCAGTCTTAATGGCCACTTTTTAAAATGTAAAAATGTTCACCCGTGCGACGCCGGACGGGCCGCAAGTAGATAATAAATAACCTGTGTTATATTATATGTATTATAACAACTTTATTGTGAAATTGTACAAGTGTTTTTCTAATAATATCAATGTATGTACAAAGTTCTATTAAGAATTGACAGACTATTAACACGTACTACAAATTACACAATCGACTTCAATAAATAAGAATGGTGTTTTTTTTTATGTTTGTTAAGGTTACAAACATAAAAAAAAAACACCAATAATTCCATCAGTTATAAATTAATTTGGAAAATTCTTTTTTTATCTGACAGGAAATATTTTCAGATTGATCCACTAGAAATTTTATTAATTTAAATTAAATTAGTAATTGATTTAATATAATTTAGTTTTCAAATCCAAGTAACTGGATACGTCATAATTGAAGTAGTTTTTTTTCGTGGAAGACAATTTAATTTATGCTTATATGTATTTAAAAACAATAATTTAGTCATTGGCTCATTCTATCGTACATGTAAGATCACAATGAATACGTCCTTGAATATTCAATGCCCACTTATGGACTGTGTGAGGTCCAGATAAAAAAAAAGTAAACATCAGTCTACCATGAAAGCGTGCGTAGGCGTTCACCCGGAGTTTAGTCCTAACCAAGGTCGGCATGGTTGTCACTTATAATTTAAATAAATTAAACTGAGATTTAATAATACAATTACTTATTTTAAAAGCGACTTCAAAAAATTAGATTATCAATTTGTTTATTATTTTTGTGTCTATGTTACATGTGACTTTTTCTGAACTAATTTTGACAATTCTTTTTGCAATAAAAAAAAATTATCTATAATTACTTTGGGACTGTTTAAAGCAGCAGTATTTCCGAACCGATACGACCTCATAACCTTCAAGAAAAGAGCATATTCCTTTTTAAAAAGCCGGCACCACACCTGCGATGCTTCTGATGTTGTGCGTGATCATGGGTGGCGGTGGTCACTTAACATCAGCTGAGCCGAACGCTCATTTCCCTGTGATATAAAAAAAAAAAATTGCCGTTTTTTTTTCTGAGCAAAAATCTGCCAGTTGTGTTTGCGTAGCAACGATTATACACGATTCTATTATCCAAATTCAGGTATCTTCAATCTAATTTGTCTAGGTAACATCCACACGTTGGGGGGAAAAGGATTGTTAGTAATGGAGACTAAGAATCCCATTGCTAGCAATATATACAACCAGGTCGACCTCCTCGCGGTTCCCCCTGGAAACTATCATGGTTAATTCCTGATGAATTAATCATGATGGGCTAACTGGCCTATTTTCATTCTCATCTATCACCCTTCACTCGTGCACCGCTAGCGTATCCCGTTAGCGCAGGCGGGGTTACCATACCATTTTCACCCATAAAAAAAAACATCCACACGTTTATTACTAAATACGTTTAATACTAAAAGATGTTTCAATCGAAATCACTTTTTTTTATAAAGCAAAATGTACTTGTTTGGTTTCTTTGTAAAATTAGTAGTACCCTCGCCTGGATCACTATTACGAGCAAACATATAATTTATTAAAAAACTAAAATATGCACTGACTATTGCTTGTGTGCAAGAATTACCCTACGTTAATTGTTTTTAATCAATGTCATATTTTGAAGAAATGTTGATGTTCGTTTTGTGTTTATAAGATTACAATTTACACCATATACAGATTATAGTGTAATTTTAGTGTAGTAAGTGATATATCTTACCGAAAAAGGACTCCTGTATGATGGAGTTCAATCTGGAATAAAACAATCGATTGGCAACCCTAGTCCTATCGTGTGTGAACGATGCTTCACTCGATTTTATGGCATATGTAAGTCTTTTAGTAAATACTACCTGATATATACCTATAACAAAAATGTAAAAGGCAGAATCTGTGTTCTGAGATTTTTAAGCGACTTTCATTGGCGTATTAAGGATGACATTTGAGGACCCCCCTGGCCCCTTAATATGGTGCATAAATACTCACAGCTATATGACTTTGCAAGTATTGTTCACATCCAAGGGTAGATACCAAATAATTCAGGGATAGATACATCCCCCCTCCCTTAATTAGTCAATGATGACATCTAAAAGTAGAAGGTTCTTTGTGTGTTATCTGATATATTCAATGATTCTGAACTGACTTTCAATTGATAGATTTTATAAACTGATCTTTTTACCTTAGAGATTGAGATCCGGTCTTGATAAAGGTGTCAAGACAGGTAATAGTATTTTTTTTTTATGCAACTTAGAATGGCAAACAAACTGACGGCCCACCTGATGGAAAGTGGTAACCGTCGCCTATAGACATGAGCAGTACCATGGACATAACATAGTATATATACTGTTTCGCCCATGATACCCCCCATGCGTTGCCATTCCTGAGGACTCAGGTGTTATTCCTCTGTACCCAGTAAATTCACGCCATATCCCACCCTTCAAACCGAAACACAGCCATGCAAACACAACTGCTTCACGGTAGAAACACGAATGGGACAGAGGTAAAGCAATCGACTTTTGTACAAAGTCTCCCTCTGGTAATACCAATAGTAGTATCAATAAGTATAGACGGAATGGATGAGTTCGAGATGTCATTGATGTATTAACTATATTACTTATATCGATAAGTAGTTACTAATTAAAATTTTAATGTTCAAGTATTGTACGAAGATAGCGTCCTCTGGAATTAAAGATTTTTGGCTGTCCCGCCGTAGATGTATGAATATTAAAAAGGTCGCTCTGGCATGCTGCTGAACATAGGTCTCCTCCATAAGGGAGGTATTGTCAGTAATTGCTACTCTTGGTAAGTGGGTGTCAACCCACTGCAGTTAGTTTTAAGTGGCATTTTAAGGAGGACGCTGCCGCCAACCATTAAGCTCCAGTAGTAGCCTCTTATGACATCCACGGGAAATAAAGGGATGGCTCATTCTATGCCGGGATTACACTGGCAAGGCTTACTGGATAGAAATATTTGTACTATCAATAAAAATCAGAAGATTTTATATAAGCATGTAATGACAACGACAAGACAGTCCATGAGCTGAGAGCAATCTTTTCAACAAATAACATAGGCATAAGACAGTTGTAAAACAGTCATTCAAAACAATCAATCATACACTTGGTAAGTGAAAGTTATGCTTCGCAGGATAAAGTTAAGTTAAATGAACATAATCTTTATTTCCATACGAATAGGTTCAAAATGAAAAAATCGAAAATACAAATTAGTCACCGCACTTACAAAAGGTTTTTGTTCTGTAAATAGTCTGGCTCTGAGAACGGCAGAGCCTCTTGAGGCGCGTGGGACTCCAGTAATGGGTATAAAAACAACAAAAATGATGTTCCACATAATTGCTTTATCTCCTGAGATCCGAACGCGTATTTCATGTGAACATACCAACGTTGAATGCAATTAGAAGACAACGTGACCGAATAAATAGTTTTGTTTAATTATGATGGAATTAAAAATTTTCGGTTGAAACTAATTCTCTGAGATTTTGTGTGCATGATTAATGGCATAAGACAATGATACTCAAACTTAAGATTAGAATATCGGTACTTTCAACGCTTCAGTAGATGACAGGTTAGGAATAGTTTTTAGTAATTTTTCTTCAACTTTTGATAAGTTGAAAAAAGATTAGATGAAAATTAGCACTCTGCGTATTTGTCAGACTGATAACGACTTAATGGTAGAAGTTTAATGCATAACGAAGGGAGACTTTGTACACAAGTCGCCTGCATGGAAACTTCTGTCCTACCAGTGTTTCGCCGTGCTTGAGTGGCTGTGTTTCGGTTTGGAAAGTGGAATATGGCAGGGAAATACATAAATTAGTCCTTAGGATTGGCAACGCATGGATACTTGGATTTTGTCTGTGCTGTTTATGGTTATAAGCGACGATTACCACTTTCCACCCACTTGATGGGTAGTCAGTATATTTGCCATTCCATGATGCCAAAAAACCTACTTGCAAAATTACTGTCAAAAAAAGTTTGCGCCTGCACTTACCTGAGTGATCATAACAGTTTTTATTGCAGGGTCACAAAGTTTAAAATTAACTCGTTCTCTAAATACAGGACTGCTACTCGTGTTGATGAATCATCGAACATTGACTCTTTGGCTTAGCAATTGCTGTTTGTAGGACATTCGCCATTCAACTGTCCAAGAGTTATAATTAGTTTCAAAGACTTGTAAGCATTTGTGAGTCGCGGACAAAGTGATGGATTGCCATTATCTGCAAGTATCTAATATCTATTAATACATCTTCACGCAAGATCCTTTCTGGAATAGGCTGAGTGAACAGAGTGCTAACAATTTTTGTTTAATGTTTCAATGGTAAAGCAGCTGATAGCCCATATGATGGAAAGAGGTAATCGTAATTTAGCATTATTACTTCTTACATTGCCAAGTACATGGTGTGGTTCTGGCATAAAATAGGCCACCCCATCGTTTTCCGTGGGTGTCGTAAGAGAAGACTAAGGAAGGAGGAAGGATGGGCAGCAGCATCACTTTTAAAACTTCTCTAACGCCTAACTGCGGTTACCAATCCGTCTGCCAATTGTGACAATTACTGGCAAAACCCCCCAAGAAAGAGGTTTATGTTCAGCAGTAGACAGTTAAAGGCTGATATAATGGCTGCCAAGTACAATCCTTTAAATTGAAACAAAGCCATGCAAATCAAGTTTCTAATACAGCCAAGCAAGGCTATTGGCAGCAGTGATACGAGCGAGGAAGAAGTACTCAAGCAGGTGACTTTTGTACAAACCCTCCCTTTTATATCTATTATCCCGTTTGTTGCAGTAGTATAAAATTCAATCCAAAGAGCTCAGTTTTGTCTTGCATAAATTTTGTGTAGCATTTATTTTGGCATCGATACGCAAAAAAAAAAAAGAAATTAAGTGTGTCCCTGAAACAAGATTTCTATATGGCTAAGTGACTCAGTTCTTTTCTTAGATTCAAAACAATTCATTGTCCTGGTTTCCGGTTTCCAATCCAAAATTTAGTGCCTTCGATTGTATGTATTTGATAATAATATCATAAATAATAATCATCCCACGTTTCCACGTTACCTTGACAGATCATGGCGCATATTTCGATACCGACAATAAGATACACCTACAGTCATGTATTTATGTTAGCTTTATATATAAATATTTTTAACATCAATTAGTGAGTTTTTACAATATTCGAAATGTACCATATACGTCCTATCCTAATATTATATGTATGCCTATTTTCTTTATGTTACATAAAATGATAAATAAGCCAACGGTATATCTGATGGAAAGTGAGTACCATCTATAGACATGGTCAGTCTATGAGTGTCACAGAATATACTGTGATATCCTTAGAACCCCTCACGCATTGCTATAACACTTATGGTTACCAGTGCCCTATAATCTACTGTAATATCGATCTTCAAACTGAAATACGTCTGCTTTATGGCAAAAACATGAATGGGACAGAGATTCCAAACAAATTACTTTTATATACCTAAAGCCTTCCCTCTAGTATATAATAATATCATATTATTTTATTAATTTACTTATCCAGTAACAATTATTTGCTTTTAATTTTTTATTCAATCTATGTGTATTCCCAAGTCTACCGCTTAAAAATGTCTTATATGTACAGTCTGACAAAATGCATAGAACATGTGAAATGCAGGAATTAAGGGAATGTTTTAAATTGTATTCCACAAAAAAAAAAAGAAAAAAAAAACTATTACAATTGTGGCAAAACCAGTTATTTCGATTGATAAACCAAATTACTGCGTTGATTTTGATAAAATTTCTACGGGATCAATATGTAAATATATCCTATCAGGTAAAGAAATAATTTTCCAAATCGGTTTACAACTAACAGAATTGTGAGGTAACAAAAGAAAAATTCAAAACTCAAATCGGTTGAAAAACAAACACATATTATAAAAATGGATAGCTATAAAAGATATAGTAGAGGAAGAATGGATTGTGTAAAAGATGATATGGCCAGAATATTAATAAAATATAACTAATTAATTATTATATAGCTTACCCTCAAGGTAAGAGCAGAAGTATGGTAGTCTAACAAAAATTGTGTAGACTACATTACATTTGCTATGAAATAATAATAAAAGTATCCGTGTGTATGTATGTCATATAATATTATGTGTACCAATACTAGATATGTACGTATAATATTATTCGTCACATGACAAAGGCTAAGATCGTTTTTGCTAACCGCTAACATAAGAACTTTATGCGGTTTCACATAGTACGAGTATTAGCTTGTGGTTCAATAATAATAAACAAATTTCATCTATTTTTTAAGATATACGTATTAAATGTGTTTAGTTAATACATATGCTTGTTTGTATAATAATATAATAGTGAAAGTAAATTTGTTTCTTTGTTTGTCATCTTTTGACGTCTTTAACGCTTCAACCGATTGTCATGTCATGTAATCATACTATTTTTTTTGATGGGTGAAAATGGCATGGTAAGCCCGCCTGCGCTAACAGGATAGTCTGGCGGAGCACCAGTGAAGGGTGATAGATGAGAATGAAAACAGGCCAGTTAGCCCATCATGATGAATTCATTAGGAATTAACTATGATAATTTCCAGGGAGAACCGCGAGGAGGTCGACCTCCAGTGTCCATTACTAACAATCCCTTTCCCCCCTGTAATCATACTATTTGGGATGGTGATAGATATGGCTAAGTTTTAATTCAAATAATCATTATCTTCCGATTACGAGGACGAAGTTGCGGGTAAAGGCTAGTAAAATAATAATACATATACTATATATTTTATATATAAATAATATATATATATATATACGTACTTAATTCATCTCTTTTCTATGCTTCCATAGATTTTTATCATAACCAGGCAGTATTTACAGAATTTTCATCAACAATGCAATCAAGTCATATTCCGAGCTAAATCGCTTATATGTTATATGTAATTCGATTATAACTGCAACGAGTCAAACAACAGAGGCTTTGTACAAAAATCGTCTGCTTGGGTACATCCGTCCCAGTCATGTTTCTACCGTGAAGCAGTTGTGTTTGCATGACTGTGTTTCGGTATGAAGGGTGGGATATGGCGTGAATTTACTGGGTACAGAGGAATAACACCTGAGTCCTCAGGAATGGCAACGCATGGGGGGTATCATGGGCGAAATAGTATATTCTGTTATGTCCATGGTATTACTCATGTCTATAGGCGACGGTTATCACTTTCCATCAAGTGGGCCGTCAGCTTGTTTGCCATTCTAAGTTGTATTAAAAAAAAGCATGGGGGGTATCATGGGCAACAGAGTACACTCTGTTATGTCCATGGTACTGTTCATGTGTATAAACGACGGTTACCACTTTTCATCAGGTGGGCCGTCAACTTGATTGCTATTCTAAATTGCACAAAAAATTAACTCCATTTATGCTCAATTCCTACGTTTTAATGATATTATACAAAGGACTAATAAAACATCATTAACTCGACTTTTATTCAGTATCAACAAATAATCGTATTTTAAAATTATTTGACTTCTTATTAAGCGGATATTTTGATTTAACTAGTGAGTTTTTTTGTAATATAGTGACTTTTTTTCTAATATATAATGCATTAGAGTGGATTTTCATTTAATTTTCGGCCGATTCGATTGATTGTCAAACAGTTCTAAAATTTATGAAACCATCCAATTAATCTCTTTTAAGTCAACCCTTATGTTCACTGTTGCGTGTTTTTTGGCTATAATAACAAATAGGCAGCTGCAGATGAATCAATTTTTTTTTATTGGATGACAATGGAGTGGTAACCCCGCCTGCCCTAACGGGATACGCTGGCGAAGCACCAGTGAAGGGTGATCGATGAGGATGAAAACAGGCCAGTTAGCCCATCATGATGAATTCATCAGGAATTAATCATGATAGTATCCAGGGGCAACCGCGAGAAGGTCGACCTGGTTGGATATATTGCTAGCAATGGGATTCTTAGTCCCTATTACTAACAAACCCTTTTCCCCCCAGATGGATCAATTTCAAATGATCATTAAGTGTCCTGAAGACAATTGCTGATAAAATGGACTGCCCCATCCTAAAATATTGGGTGGGACAGGTTATCAATGTAAGAGCGTTATAACCGCTCATTTATTAACATAGGTTAAGTCAATTTGTAACTAACAAAATGGGCCTTATGTAGTGTAATTAAATAAATATTATTATTATTATTGTTAAAAATTACTAAATTCAATGCTGAATTTAAGATAGGTTTTAAAGCGAAATTTATTACAGAACCGGGCTAATTCAAATTCAAATCAACTTTATTGAAATAGACTTGTTTACAAACACTTAAATCGTAACTTTTTTTAAATCTACTACAGGGTTCGAAATGTTATTATCTGTTGAGATGAGCCCGCAAGAATCTCAACAGTTACTGTTTTAAATCTCTGTTAACATTTCTTTTTCTTATTTGTACTATGTTTAAAATTAACTAATAATTATCTAGTATATAGTTTATAAAGTCCAATTATCATATAACCTTCGTGTATGACCCACGGCGAGTTTAACATCTCAGTTCTCGGCTAAGCAAGCCATGTACTCGAATGCCAAGCGACCCGTGCACAAGTTCGGCTCATTACACACAACGCTTTTTGCTTCAACACGTGACTCTGATTTTTTAGAAGTCCTCCTACCAACCTACCAAATTATTTTGACCTTCCTCGGCCGTCACTACACTAGTAAATTGTACTTCGTGTTGTGAGTAATACGAAGGTGCCTTCTGAGGTCCACAATTATTTGCCACTATTCTATGTGGACGTGGGCGCTAATATGATCCAACAAGATTGCGTCTTGTATAAATTGGTTACCATTTTGTCAAGTACAATTGGATGGAATTATGTTATGCGTCACTCTTTTTGTTTGCGAGATTTGGCGAAGAATATTTTGTATAAATATCTATTGCGCAAGGTATTATTTTATTGACACTGTTAATTTGAAGACGAAAAAATGATGATACGGATTATGACAGTTAAAAAACTCACATTAAGAATAAGTTCCTTTGTATTAATAAATTCTAATTTAGGAAAAAATATTTCAATCAAATTTTCTAACCAGTAGGAACAACACTTTTTGAATATTATTTATTAGTAACAATATCGCGTAGTATAGTTTATAATAGCACAGTAAAATAATACTATAAAAACATACATTATTACGTTCCACAAAAAAAAAAAACTAATTGCAATTGTAGCAAAACCAGTTATTTTAATTTCAAAACTAAACTACTAAACCGATTATAACTAAAATTCTATGGGATGGATCTGTAAGGATATCCTTATAACTGAAATAAAAAAACATAAAACAATATAACCGAAAGAACCTCCATCTTTTTGTTTAAACGCTAATCTAATTAAGATAATTTTAAAGATTTAAAAAGAATCGATTACCAAATTAGATCCGATAGAATCGGTTCGACTCAAACACTGAATATGTACAACGTATGTAGGTACGTACGTATTATATATAATATACCTCATTGGATTCAAATGAGGACATTTCGGATTTTCAGCAAAGTTTAAAATAAGACGTGTGCCGTCACTCGATCGGGCGGGGAGTAACAGATCTGAACAGAATTTATGGCTATAATATTTTTCTTAGAACCGTTCCCCGGTTGGGCGAAAATTAATCGGTACTGAAATGGCGGCGACATATCCCACTAGTTCGATGGTATTTTTAGTATACACAGCTCTAAATACTTATCCTCAATATCGGAAACAGTACCGAAATCACTCTCATCCGTGTCACGTGATGTTGCGCAATATCAAGCAGATAATCTGAATAAACACAAAAAAATGTTGTTTTAAGTGTAGATAATTGTATTAATTTATTATATGAACATATACAAACTTAATATAAAAATTTTTTGTATAAAATAAAATAAAAAAAAAAAATTAAAAAATTAATTTTGGGTTTGCTGAAAGAAATCTCTTTAAGAGATAAGTTCGCCTTTGTGCACTATTATGTTTAATTGTTTTTCTGATACAATTCCTTTTCGTGTACAATAAAAAATATTTATTTTAGTTTTAAAAAAATTAAATTAATGTTGTCATCATAAAGCACAACTATACCTATGGGCTAGTTGAGCCCTTCGCCCTTGACGAGCGAAGCTTTCAACTATGGACAAAGACATGTCATAATAGTCGTTATGCTACTTTTAAGGGACTAGTTCTCCCCCCCAGCCACTTGAAAAATAATATTAAATACGCCAGGGCTCACAATTATAATTATAAATACAAACAGTATAAATAAATCACGTTTTATAACCAATAAAATGTCCATTATTAAAATGATAAATTATTGTGATAAAATATTACGTAACATTCGGTTCCCAGGTTCAGAATAATTTTTAATAAATATTTATTGAAACTTACTATTAAGTATTGAATTAAAGAACTATGTATATCAAACATCTCAAGTCTGTCAAGTTTATATTACGCTATAGAGGAGTTTATTTTATAATTAAAAATATATCAGATAGAACGTTTCCCAAATTCTGAAACGTTACACATGTTCGTTCAAATTACAGTAACGATATTTTTAGATTCTTCTTATAACCACTTCGGGTCGTTAACTTGAATGGACAGATTTAGTTGCATTTTTTAAATTTAATATTAATCTATTTATATATAATAAAAATATCCTTCACATAATATATGCCACCAAAGAGAAAGTTGGAGAATTTAAATGTAAAACTTTTGGATACATCACGAAATCAGTATCTCGAAAAAACAAAGATTGCATTTAAATAAGAAAAGGTAGTTTTATCTACATACTAAGACTAAGACAAGAACGTACACAGTGTTTTGAGTAGGTAATAACATTCTGCAAGTTGTAGCATGATACTTGATTATATTTGATATTTTGGCAATTATAGCTGTAAAAGAATTGTGTGAGAGAGAATGGTGATGAAGTCAATCTGAGTAATTATCATTCATATTGTCTTAAAATCAACTCTTTTGTTGAATGTTATGTTTTAGTACTTTTTTATAATGACCCTTTACTGGCACCATACTAAAAAGTCAACACCGTTTAGTTTGGTGTTTTAGTTTAAAAATTAATAATTTTCTTTTAACCAATTAAAATTATGACGGGTGAGAATTATTTTAGTTTTAATAATCATTTTTATTACATTCTAAAGTGTACTTTAGAATAAAGCTTTACCTGTAAAGGACTTGTGTGGAAAATGGTATAGTACAGCTACATAATCATTCCATGGACCAACATAATCATCCCATATATTACCATAGCGCTTACATAATCAAAGCCCGCATGATGCCCCGCCCCCTATAAATCAGCCCAATTGATTTTAACTTTATTTTGTCATGTCGACATTCGCCGAGATAAGGCGAGAACAATAAAATTTTATTTCCCCTTATCTAAACCATAGAGAACAAACGGTCCCGGCCAGTGCCTTAAACCTGTCTCTTTCCTATTCAAAATTTATCTAAATCATCATTCCGAATGCTTTATCAGGACGTTTGTCTGCTTTGTGGTACGCAGCAAAGCTTTTATTCTCTTAGTTACCACCCGCTGTTCGCGTTCCATTATTTGCTTCGTCTCATCCTATTAGATAAACCTAAATCCCGCTATTTCCTATACGTGAATTACGGAAGTAGGATAACCAACGAAATAGAACACTTCCAGATTGTGTACCAAGATAAAACATATACCAGTTTTTAAGTTACACCTTTAGGAATTCAACTGTAAAAACTGCATCCAATTTCGTGTAGTTGTTTTTGCATGATGTCGGAAAAAACGTATAGACAGACACATAAAATTTCTGATAATTATCCTTTTGGATTCTGTTGTTCTTATTATAAAACCCCTCATATTAATTTTACTTAAATATCTCCCATGTACAGACATTTTATTATATAAATAAAATTAATCCCAAATTACGAGTGTATTCTAAAAACATTATAATATTTTATTCCCTTTTATTAAATTATTTATTTTTTTATCGGGTCGAGTCGGTTGAATTAGAAAAAATATTTGTTAATGTCATTCGTCTTCACAAGAAAATGTCAAAAAGATTTAAATAGTTTTATAACCCAAGTATCACTGATATGTAACAAAAAACTAGGATTCGCATATAAATGTTACACTGGAAACTGTACCAAAATAAAAAAGTAGTTACCATAGAGTATATCGTAGAGACATAAGTGTAATTGAATATTTATCGTAAACAAAAAAATTACACGTAGACGTTACTTTTTTTTTACAATTAGAATATTTCGTACATTGTTCTACAAGCATCACTGGCTGGTTACAAATGAGCGCATAATTAGGTAGAATACACATTTTTTTTTAAAGTTACACTGATAGAAATGTTAAGAAGAAACCGTAGTGTTGGTTAGTATTATATTATCTGTGCTTGCTTATATGATGTACTGGAAGGAAGAGCTGTTTCAACAATAGTATTAAATACTAGTCATTTGGTCTCGATTCATAAGGGTAAATAGAATATTCGTATAGTTATTTGCTGTTAAAACAGCTTTCAGAAGGTGAAGAAAATTTTAATATCAGTTCAATAGTTTTTGATTTTCGATGAATGTAGATGGTTATAAAGGGTAGAAGAAGACCTAAAAAGACACGGATGGAATGTGTGAAACAAGATATGACCAGAATCAAAGTAAATCCGGATATGACTGCAAATAGAGTAGAATGGAAGAGGGAAACATATTACAGTACGTCGACCCCAAATAATAGGAGGGGGGGGGGATAAGGGCAGGAAGATGACGATGAAAAATTTATTAGTGCCGCTTTTTATTCTCTGATTGTATGTAGTCATGAAGAATGTAGAGATCTTTGATAATAATAGTTATGTTTCTCATAAAATATCCTAGATGGCGTCAGTATCAAATTATCGCATTCCTATTTACGAATTAAATTAATTTATAGGACACAGATTGATGTAATATAATGTAAATTGGATTCCCATTTCCGCATTAAGTCTCTCAAATAGATAACTTCTTACTTTTTAGAAATGGCAACACATGAGTGGGAACATGAACATTACTAATATATTCCATGATGTTCACAATACTGATAACGTCTACAGGAACTGACTACTTTTTCTGGGCCCTTAACTTATTTGCTATTCCAAGTTGCAAAATGTTTGACTATTTAACAGACTAACAAGTCACGAGTACAAAAAATACTAATAATATTATATTATTATTGTAAATGTGAAAGTTTATGATAGTGTGAGGTGGATGTTTGTTACTCTCTCACACAAAAACTAACAAACGGATTTGAAAGAAATTTGATACGAGTACACGGACAGATTATATCAGAACTTAGAACACAAGTTACTTCATATACTAATTTGCGAGGGCAAAACTGTTGCTTCAATTTCACAAAATACACATGATACAACTAGTACTTGATTTAATATTGCCAAGTTTTACACAAAAGTGTAATATTTAATTACAATGTGATTAAACAGCTAAATACCTCTATGTTGGTATGTCGTGTTAGTTCAATATGCATGTAAGTTGTGGGAGGCAGCCGTGTTTTCATTTGTATGTATTAGATAATTATAAAAAAGCGTTAACGCATTAATGCACTGCATGAGTAAGTTGGTTGGCATGGGAACTAGGAATCTTGTTTAATAATAGAATACACAAACAAACAGATGAAATGAAATATTTATCTCAGTGATCTTTTAGCGTTTTGACACTACAATGAGTTTTGTGTTCATGTCATGTAAAGATATTTTTTTTTTTAAACTTTCGTATAATTTTACTTACGACTTGAAAGGTTTTTATCTTCATAAGGTTACTATCTTAATTAGATTTAGATTTAGATTAAAATAACAAAAAGTAAAGAAAATGAGAACAGAAACAAGCTAGGATATAGATATAACATAGATTTTTAGAATAAAATTTATACAAAAATGTTTAGGAGTACATATAAATACTTACAGAAAAATACTTTTAGAATCGTCTTATGATAAGAGGTATCCATATGATAAGAGGTTTACCCACTGACTTTTTCAAATAAATTAACGGTACTCCAAATAGAAAGGGACGAGAGTCGCCTATAAGACATGAACAGCACTATGGACTTAGAATACACTGTAATGCCTATGGTATTTACAGTTATCGTCATATCAGCCATCTGTCCACTGCTGAACATAGGTCTACCCCTTAGAGGTGTTTACCAGTTGTTGCCACGTTTGGAAAGAGCCTTGGCAATCGCAGTTAGACTTTGATGATGTTTTTACTGGTAAAAAGGACGCTATTAACCTTCCTTAGTCGCCTCTTATGACACCTACGAGAAAAGAAGCAGTGGTCCATTCTATGCCGGGACCACATGGCAAGCAAAAGTTACGAGTGCCCTTAATTTATGATTTGACTTACTAATTTCATTTAGATATTTCTGTGATAATTTCGCAAAAATTTATTATCTTTTTAATAAATTGTATGGAAATATAACTATACTAACGGCCCGTCCCGGCTTCGCACGGGTGGACATTTCTACAACATTTTAAAAAGTGGTTATTGTGACATAATGATAATAGTTAAATATATAGTAAGTATCGCGAAGTTTTTTATAGTTATTGATATTTTCCTCAATATTGTAAAACATACTTTTGTTCTATGACCAATACTTTCTGCAGCGCACGCGACCAAAAATATTTTATAGCATTTTTTACATCTTGAGTTACGTTACTAAAGTTTTAGTAAGGATCCCGAATCTTTTCTAGCAATAAATATAGCCTATATTACTCAGGGTGAACGTATCTTTCTAATGGTGAAAGAATTTTTAAAATCGGCAAAGTAGTTTTTGAGTTTATTCATTACAAACATACATATACACAAAAATACAAATCTTTTCTCTTTATAATATTAGTGTAGATAATTAACATGTGTTGTGCAAATATACTATATACCTACATAAAGGGAAATTTTGGTGGACAGATAAAATGATTGTCGTCTGCGCTAACCTTCACTCAAACACGAGAACGGAACTGAAATGAGCGTAACGCTTTCCACATGAGGATTTCTTGTTCGGAAAGCGTCACAATGATTTCATTTTTAAAAAATAATGAAGTAACTTACACAAGCAACCGCTTGACAGACATCGTTATGATATATGACACCTCTGCCAGTTTCCGTTTTTACAGTATTAGTCATTTTTACATAGACAGAGAGAAATATTATTATGTTGACATAGTAATCATTTCTCGATGACAACGCAATCATTTTAAATTATGATCTATTAGCGAATAGAATGAATTATTTCTTTATTAGAGCTAAATGTATTAACACTATGTATAACAATTGCAGATGGTAAGTGACTATGTATAACAATTTCAGGTTAACTGTGTTAGAGGGAGGGACCACTGAGGGAGGACTCCTTCCTCCTTCTCTCGGGGGAGAAAGGATTCCGAAGAAAAGAACAGACAAGTTATAACAGTGAAACTATGATCAAACATATGCGTATGTGCAAACATGTGATTACAGTTTCATCTTTTCAAGATATTGTTACCTTGTTAGGGACCTATAGATTTTAGATAAAACAATAATAGGTTTTATAATGTGCTTTTAAATATATTAGACTATCAGCTGTGTACTTAGATCATATGTTTTATTTGGAGTGTGAAATACAGGTTGAAAACAAAAAAAAAATATCACTAGATAACTCCTAAACTATGGGGGGGGGGGGAGTTATTATTAGTAATGGGGTCTAACTGACCCATTGCCAGCTATACACACCTTACCACAAGGCCGACCTCCGCGCGGATCCCCCTGGAAACCATCATGGTTAATTCTAGCAGAATTCGTCACGATGAGCTAACTGACCTGCTTTCATCATCACCTATCATCCCTCACTGGTGCTCCGCCAACGTATACCGATAGCGCAGGCGGGGTTACCATTCCATTATCACCCATTAAAAAAAAACTCCTAAACTATGTTAAGATTATTGTAAAATATTTTAGATTGAAAGGTTATATTAAATTGATATATATATATATATATATATATATATATATATATATATATATATATATATATATATATATATAATCTTCTGTAATATATCTGTTAAATAAGCATTCGCGTTAACATAAAGCCATTGCTGCTTGTTCGTAAATAAACAAAAATTGACAAATGCATGTAAATTGGTATGTCATAACCACGATTGGCCGCGGCAGATGCAAAGAAAGCTTATGTGGTTACGATCGCAGCAAACAGATCTTTTAGTCACGATTTTTATGAATACCCGCTCACGTCATGTCACGTCACGTCACAATTAATAGGCAGACAGCGGCTAGTCTGGCCAGCGCAGTTCTATATTTGTACCAAAAGGTTGACAGCTTACGCACTACCCGTTGTACAATAATTTAGCGGAAATACGATTCGTTTGTGTATAGCAATCGCTATACGCAAATGAACCATTCAACTTTAAGCGATTTTCAAAAGAAGGTAGTTTTCAATTCATTTGTTTCTTTTTTATTGGTATATTACGTGAAATGTCGTCACTTTTAAAGTAATTTTGGTACTGTATTAATGGTAGTTTTGGTGCTATATTAATTTTTTTAAGTTACTTTCATATTTATAATAATGTAGAGTAACAATATTATATGTATTATGACAACGATTATATAGAAAATATTTATAAGAATATTTAACTAGAAGTTATTTTGCTTAATTCGATATATCACTGGTTATTTCATTAAATTATTTTTAAGTTTAAAATATATAACTATTGTGTGCGATTTTCTAGAAGTCCCATAACCATCCAAATATTAGCCATCAATTTCCGACAATCATTTTGTCTACGCACATTATGTGACACATATTTCACTTCTAAACGAGGCATCTTCAGGCAAATTAATAGATCGCTGCTCGGAGCTTAATGTTAACAGTTCGCACCTAAAGTACGAAATTATATTAATATCTATAATATAATCAATTGCATACATTTTTATATAATCTATAATACAATGAAATAACCAGTAATATCTGATCACTCAGTGCAATACAATAAATCTCTATGCATATTAATTGGATACACTTTTAGCGAGAATCATGGTCACTATGTTACGCAACCAAGCGGATACTAGGTCAGGTACATCATTTCATATCAGTCGTTACCTGTCCACTGCGGAACATAGGCCTTATGGGGGAGGCCTATGTTCATCATTGTTATATTTGGTATTTATTCACAGTTATGGGTAAAAAAAAATTTGTTGGAGTAATTATTAAAAGAATAAAAATTTTGGAATTAGTTTCAGAAATTTTCGATAAAAAATGAAGTCGATGTAAGGCATTTTTGATGAGGTATTTAAGATTTGGCACTTTTGATGCGTATATAGAAATATATACCACTGATAAGATGGTTTTGGAAAAAGACATTTAAAATTTTGGGGAAAAATAAACATTTGTATCTGACGACACTGTTCCCTCCATAGAGCTGTATAAATTTTTATTTTTTTTTTTTACAACTTAGAATAGCAAACAAGCTGCGGCCCACCTGATGAAAAGTAACTGTCGCCTATATACATAAGCAGTACCATGGACATAACAGAGTATACTGTTTCGCCCATGATACCCCCATGCATTGCCATTCTTGAGGACTCAGATGTTATTCCTCTGTATCCTGTAAATTTACGCCAAATAGTAGCACAACTGGTGGGCTCGTCTTTAGTTTCACTAATAAAACAAAATCCCAATAAGACAAAATACTTCTAGTTAATTACACATATGGTATATAGTAAAAAAGTAAGGTAGATGGAGAGAGGAAGTGCTTAGATCTACGGCTACCGTCAAGATGTCCACGCGTTATTACGTATTAATAAATAATCATTTCTACTATATCTTTCATACTGGCACACCATTATATGGAACACCCCAGTCAATGAAAGCCAGAGGAGAGGAGCTCATTATATCAATTTACAACATCGCCCTATGTAGTTGTTTGTTCCATTGACAGATTTATTATTATTGTGCCGTTGTTAGACGCGCGTCGGCTCTTGTTTTAACGAATTAATAACTGACCGGCTTGGGAAAGCTGCGAAATTTACAGAGAAATGTCTATATGAAATACAACGTTATTAAATTAAGTAGATATAAGGATTTAATTAAAGGGATCTTTGGATTAAGAAGTACGTGTACGCTCTATAGGTACCTAATCTAAGGAAGGAAATGTTCCATTGCTTCTAAACTTTTCTAAATCATGGAATTTATGTATTGGACTTATGTAAATGACATCACAGCCCGTAGATTAAGGATAGTAGCACAAAGTTGCCATTTTCAATGATATCTGATATTTTTTATACAAAAGTTTATAACTTTGAAGAGGACCGAGTATTTACAATACAAAAATAAACTCCCTAACGATATCAGGGTAAAGTCCTTCATTAGCTACGTATCATGCTATATTATATATTTAGTTACTATGACTTCCTCTATCATCGTATACCTTTTTCTCATATCTATTTTATGGGTTTTGCTTGCTTTTTCCTCATAATTATGTAAACCAAAACTGTCACATTAAAGGAGAATGGAACGTCACGTTACTGTTCCGACTACATCTTGACAACTGACTAGACTAAAATATCATTGCTTGCGTTGGTAAATTTTCTCTGACTGTTACTTGATACTTAAAAATTTTTATTTATACATAAATACGAGTATAATTCAGCAGTCTATTTTAAAATATAATAGTATATTAATATATCAATGATGATTAATTAGAATCGGTGAACATACCGAGTTTCCTTGGTAAATTGAAAGATAACAATTTTAGATAAACGTCTTTGAAAATTCAATTCATTATTGTAGATTTTAAATAAAAAAGTAACAAACATCCTCACAAACTTTCACATTTATAATAGTAGTAAATATAGTGGGGTTGCTTTTTAATAAATGAATGAATGAAAACTCTTTATCGTTCCCTTCAAAGAATGATACAGATTATAAAGATTAATTAAATTAATTTAAAAAAAAATATTTATACAAACAAAATGAATACTTAATTACATAAAACCAAGATAAAGAGGCAACAATGGACGGCATAATTGAGAGGAATAATTAAAATTGTATCTGGTCAAGGCGTAACAGAAAAATAACAAGACTAAAAAAGGGAGAAAAAAGGGCTAAAGATAAATTTCAACGCAGTAACTGTAATAAATAATAAAAATTAAAAATATACTTACACATATAAATGCAAATAAATAATACATACATATATATATGAACATATATATATATAAACTTATGTAAAAATAAATATACTAATATGTAATAGGTTCTACGACGGAGAAAGCTTTCTAGTAATTTTTTACATACAACTTAAAATTCGGCAATGATTTTGTCTCATAGAAACTGGTTGTTCATTCTAAAGGTGGATAGCTAATATGGTCATAAAATCTAATCTAAACTGGAGGCTCTCAGACAATCTAAGGTTGGCGGTATTAGATGTATGAAGGAAATCAAACCGTTCCTTCAAATAGTGAGGCGTTGAAGGATTATAGAGAATATTATGAAGAAGAGAGAGAATGTAAGTATTCTGGCAAAAGCGAACGGAAAGCCACTTGAGTTTAGTGCGGAAATTAGAAATATTGACATATTTTCGAAGATTGAAAATAAATCTAATAAAAATATTTTAAAGTCACTCAAGTTTATTAGGTTTCTTTTATTTTTTAAAATACTCGAATAGAGCTGTCTCTATGGCGATCAATGTCCTCGAGATTCTGCACGCCTAGTAATTTACTGTGGCTTAATACCATAAATCCCGAGGAATCCCGCACGGTTTCCATGAGATATTAATCCTAGTAATCCCGATTTTTCCGGGTCCAATATATCATACGGTACTCTAATACTATAAGTTAGAACTTAATAAAATTTATTATGTGAAGTATTGTATTCAAACTCAGAGTTAAAGCATAGTTCAGAGTACATACATCAGTGATTTAATCGTCTTTATAGTAATACTACACAAATAAAAATGTCATAAAGATAAAAATATCAACTAGATTTTTTTTGAGAAATGTATTGAAAAAAGACCTGTATTTAGCGTTATGTATGTATGTGTGCATTGTATATATAAAATATTGTTAGTAAGTAACTACAATTATGCTCTCATGAAAATTTATAGCTGTGGGCATTTTCGTTCAGTCGCATTCACTATATATTTGCGTCGTAAACACACCTCCTATGTTTATATGACTTTTACCCTCTTTATACTACTATAGCAGAAATAAATTAGTATTGCCAATGACAGGTAAAACCGGTATTTATTTAGGGTTTCGTATCTCTAAAAGGACCAAAGGACTATTATGGAAAAGACTCAGTAACTTTTTGTCCAACCAAACAAGTCTGAATCAAAAAGACTGCTCATGGGCTATCTAAAAAAGAGGATAATATTGTACTTTTAACATGTCTGAAGTTACTAGGTTTGAATTCCACTAATTTATTTAATAATTTCTATATTTTAAGTCTCATCGCAGCGCATTTCACATTAGTCGAATATCGTGAACGAAACTGTGGACGTAGTAAAAGTCCGTTTTGTTCTACATCCTGTAGTGTGATAAAACTAAATTGTAGAACTATACGGATATAATCGTAGTTAGTCATAAAATAAACCTTTTTCCTCAATAAATATAAAATATATTTTCACGTAGAAGCTGTATTTTATGTGTAGAGTTGTAACTGTATTGCAATGTTCATTGCAACAAAATCATAAATTGTTGTATTAAAACACTTAAAACTGCATTTACATGGCAATAAAACCATAAATTTGAAAGTATTTAGCGGCACAGGCATCGTTAAGTATGGTTGGATACATAATAAAATTATATAAAAATAACTTTAACTGGAGCATGCTCTGGGAACGGCTGCAACGATTTTCAACGCGATGGATAAAAACGCTTGGGCAACTCCTTTTGATATCGAAATTTTTGGGTTATTTTTACACAACCTTCTTTGTCCTGTAAACATTTTAGAATTTAAGCTGAATAAATTCAATCTTGATAAAATTTATACAAGAGTAAATCCTTTCGGTTAAAAAAGTAGACAATAATTTTCTTTTCTCCCTTTTTTAGTTTTATTATTTTTTCTGTTACGCCTTGATTAGGCACAGTTTTAATTATTCCTCTTCATTCTTAGGTCGCCTAGAAGAGTTCGTTATTTAGTGATAGGGCCGCCCATTTTTGTTCCTTTATCTTGCTTTTATGTTAAATATGTACTTAAACGCAATTAAGGCCACACATGGAATACTGTTCTCACCTGTGGGCAGGAGCGCCACAGTATGATGATCTTTTTAGACCGCATTCAAAGTCGGGCAGAATATATACATATCGAAGTGACGATCAATCTTACTGTCCGGCTCGACCCACTGGAACTGCGTAGAGATGTTGCATCTCTGTGCATTTTCTACCGAATTTATCATGGGGAGTTCTGAAGAATTGTTCGGATTGATACCTGCTAGATTTTCACCATCGTACAACCCGCCATAAACTAAAATTTCATCCCAACCATCTGGACAAGTGGCGGTCCTCCACAGTGCGTTTTTCAAGGCACTTTCTCCCACGCACAACCACTCTTTGGAATCAACTTAGCAGCAGTATTTCCGAACCGATACGACAACATAACCTTCAAGAAAAGAGCATATTCCTTTTTAAAAGGCCGGCAGCACACCTGCAATGCCGTAGGTGTTGTGGGTGATCATAGGCGGCGGTAGTCACTTACCATCAGGTGAGCCGCATGCTCGTTCGCCCCCTGTGTTGTAAAAAAAAAAAAAAAAAAAAAAAAGTATTAATTTTGTTTGTGTACATATTGTATGGGTGATATTAAAATGGATGATGATCTTTTTAAAGCCATTAATATCCAGAGCAACCGAATATATACATATCGAAGTGACATCAATATTATCTATGCTTTGTTTGAACCTACACCCCCACGATTACTGTGGCCCAAGATGGATTACCAATTCTAACACGAATTAAAAATATTAAAATCAATATTGTAATAATGTACTACTATGTATACATAGTACCAGAGGGAGACTTTGTAAAAAGTCGATTGCTTGGGTACCTCTGTCCCATTCGTGTTTCTACGGTAAAGCAGGTGTGTTTGAATGGCTGTATTTCGGTTTGAAGGGTAGGGATATGGCGTGAATTTACAGGGTATAGAGAGGTAATATCTGAATCCTCAGGTATGGCAACGCATAGGGGGTATTATGGGCGAAACAGTATACTCTGTTATGTCCATGGTACTACTCATGTCTATAGGCGACGGTTACCACGTTCCATCAAGTGCACCGTCAGCTTGTTTGCCATTCTAAGTTGTATAAAAAAACATAGTATTATAAACTTAGAATTGGAAGTCATTCCAAACATGACTCATAATTTGACATTTATTTTACATACTAGCCGTTTCAAGCGGCATTGCCCGCTTCTAACTACGTAGTTCCCGTATATCATTCCCATTCGAACTCTTCATGAATCTGGTATTATATACTTAAATAAAACTTGTGTACCTTCATAAATTTGCAGCCCATTCAATTAATCGGTTATTTTATAGCATTTTATATGTGATTATTTAGATTGATAAAACTTTTTTATTTATGAACCAATTGAAATAAAACAAACACTAAATGTTATATGGAGCAAACCGCAACGCATTAGTGCATGCGTGCATGCAAAACCGCATTTAAATCGGTTAAGCTGTTTCTAAGATTAGCGCGCACAAACGTGCAGACAAACAGACAAATATTCTAAAAATCATTGTTTTGGATTATATTCCCTTAATAAAGCTTTCCCTTAATAAAGCCCTCCCTATAATAGTTTTTCTTATATATATCCCGTGTACAGACAGCAAACAGTTACGATTTTATTATATGTATTGATTGATTGATATTGATTGATTATAAGTTTCTTATTAATATTATGCATTCTAAATACATTTTTTACTAACAAAAAATTATACAGACTAATATTATAAAGCGGTAAGATTTTATCTTTTTGATGTTTATTTGTTTGTAATGGGTAAACTCAAACGATTTTTAAAATTATTATTAAAATCGGTTGAATTTACACATTGAAAGCTATATGACATTTTTTACGATTGTAAATACTCTAGTATCTAATGCACTGATTCACAGTCACATTATTCACAAGATCTATATGTAATCTATGATTCAAGTGTAAAAGATAGTTATACATAGGTATATATATATACCTTAGGCAAATATATTACGCATTCATTAGTTGTTAATCAGCGAATTCCGGTAGCAAATATTCTGTACCTATCTGACACGCATGGTTGCCCAGGTCTTTATTTTGATTATTTTTAATCAGAGGGCCTACTATGAAATGTTTTCTGAAATTTCGGAGATAAACGAAACAGAAATTTGATGTTAAAATTACATAATACATGCCGTTTGGAAATATTAAAAATGTTAAAATATTATTCCTTTGGACTTTTATGATAGGATGTATGACAAACGAAATGTTAAACTCCATTTATTGGTCCGATTTTGGTATAAACAAAAACACGAAATTGAGTCCGAAATTTCGAAATTTCATTTCATGGTAGACCCGCTGTACCGTATTTATTCAGCATTTTATTAGATAGCTACTTCCCAATTTGTTTGTTACTTGACAATTGATACATGATTCTTTTTAATAAACAATTTATTTACTTAAATGTAGAATACACATTACAAAAAACTTAATAACTCAGAAATCCTCACAAAATTTCAGAGAAATATTTTAGTATTCATGAAACTGAACACCTTTTTCAAAAAAGCAACCATAATTTGAACACTGCGACACTCTTCTTCCTCGACTCATCAAAAAGGGTCGACAAATTGCACGTTACATCTCTTGTGTTACAGCCGTTCATAGGCTACGGCACAGATAATATAATACTAAAACCCGTTGACCATCAGACAAGCCGTATGTTAGTTTGCCACCATAGTAGTAAAAAAATAGTTATATATATAGCTAATGAGTATTTTAAAATTCTTGAATCAACCGTCTAGTTACTCGTAATATTATACTAAAGTTAAAAAGTTGGTAAAGTGTTATCCCTACTACAAAATACAAATCTACATTTTGCTTTGGCTATGGATGAGTCAAAATATTTATATTACAGACCATATGGAACTGACAATATTATTCTTAGTTAGTAACCGAGTAAATCCTGTGATGAAAACAATAAACAATATTAGCACTTCAACCGTCCACTCTCACTGTTTTCACTTTCGTATTCGAGTTCGCTTGAAAATCGGATGTAAACACTAAACTACTGTACAACGAACTCTAAAAACTAACTATATTCTCTACTTTTAAAATTAGCTAATTTGTTTATGGATTGATTTTTTTTTTTTTATAAATTAAAAAGTTATAATCATTTTCGAGAATCGTGTATTCGAAATTCGAATGAGTCAGACAGCGCGGGCCGACGCGCCGCGACGCTCGCTCGAACTGGGCGCCATTTCGGCCGTCTGCCAAAGAATCCACGCCTGAAAATATATTTGTGTGGATATGACTATTTACTCACCGGCTGTCATTAGGTATTATGGTCTCGTAAAATAAAATTTATATAGAAAAGAACTATCCATTCCCCCTACTTATTGATTTTAACTTAATAGTTAAATAGAGCATAGTTTAGTTATTTTAATATAACGACAAATAAATTAGCTTACTTGTTTGATTTAATATAAGAAATTAAGAAAAAAAGAATTAATTATAAAATTGCGAATTAAAACTGTGACTATCAAAATGGATAATTTCTAGTTAAATAGGTTAAATGTACAAATAATAAAGGAATATCTAAACAATAATTACATTACGATCCAATTTCCAGAGGCCGTCGTTAGAATTAAAATTGGCATTTTTAGAGTTTTGATTTTCTCTATTAAATTATGATAATATGAATAAAATATAATGTAGTAAATAAAAATAACAAAGATACAGGTTCTTCCCAGCAGATAACAATATTCCGAACCCAACAGTCGAATCATAAAAAATTATCATTAAAAAGAGCTATTTTTTATGACACTTACTATAATGGCAAAAAAACTAACGGTCTACCTGATGGAAAGTGGTAACCGTCGTCTGAAGAGTACCATGGACATTACAGAATACACTATTATGCCCATAGTAGCCGTCACGCGTTGCCATTTCTGAGCATTATGGGGTTATGCCTCCGTACCCTACAATTTCACTTGTAAACAAATCTATTTAAACAAAGATTACTTCTATTCTATTCGATTAAATTCAATTTTGACAAAATTAAATATTTATACCTGCGTAGACAGTGTGTACCTACTATCATTGAAAAATTTAAAAATAGACGAGAATTGGCAAAGTTATAGCGTAATTTAAAAAAATACAGTCGACACGAGAAGCTCCTGCTTTCTCCTCCTTTATGAAGTCTGTTGCACAATGCAAACTATCTCGCGTTGTAAACAATGTGGCTATTCATAGCATGTAACCTATTAGTATTTTTTAAGTTTACTAATATTTTATAGAACTTTAACAGCATAAAACTTATAGCGTTATGGCCCATATAATTTCATAATTGAATGAATTTTAGCTATAAAAGATGCAAGCGCATTGCAGCTTGAAGTTCCCAAAGGACTGTGGCCTTCGTGATATTGAAAAATGATCTTTACGGTATGGAAATAAGAGTTTTGTACAGACCCTCTATTGATCGGTTCGTGTCCGTCGTGGGTGGGAGATTAGAGCGAAATTGGGACAGAAATTGTACCTAACTTTAGTCTAGGCACGGTGGGCAATGGACGCGACCTACATGTTATGTGAAGTGAAAATAACAGTTGGCAGAACAAAATGTTACATATTAAGATAATTACGCTTCTCCACCTAACCTTCCTCATGAAATTAGAAATAGCCCAAGCATTGGGATTTTCAAATCACGTCTGAAGAACCTCTCACAATGCTGATGTACGGACTTATTATATTTGTGTATTATATATAATATATATCTATCTATTTATATGTATTTACTTATATATATATTTTTATTTATTTATTTTTAACTATAACATTTAAGTCGATTGGTACACATGTATGACTGTAACTACGAGTATTAATGAACTGTCAGTTTTCTCATATTGGGTTTGCTGGAAGAAATCTCTATTGGAAATAAGCTCGCTTTTGTGTACAATAAAGAATAAAGAATAACCTAGATAGTAGGGGAGGAGGGGATTATTAGTAATGACAGTAAACCTATTATCATTAAGTTGACCTTCCATGGGCATATTTTAGATATCATCATCATCTTCATCTCAGACGTTAACTGTCCACTGTTGAACATAAGGAGCGTTTTACCAATAGTTGCCACGCTTTGCAGGCGGCTTCGCAACCGCAGTCAGGCTTTGGTGATGTTTTAAGAGGGACGCTGTTGCCCAACCCTCGACTATTAACTTCCTTTAGTCGCCTCTTACGACACTTACGGAAAGAAAGGGATATCTTGGAAAATGTCTGGTAAATTCATTACTATCAGCCAATTGCCTAATTTCATCCTCAACTATCACCTTTCAATAGTTCCCTGCTAACAGAAGGCATATTTTTTTTTGGATGATAATGGAATGGTAACCTCGCCTGCGCTATCGGTATACACTGCGGGGTACCAGTGACAGATGAGCATGAAAGCAGGTCAGTTAGCCCATCGTGACGAATGCAACAAGTGTTAGTATAAGTAAGAGATAGGCCGGCAGCACCTGATGTTGCCGGTGTCAACGGGCGGCGGTAATCGCCATCATCTGAGCCGTATGCATTTTATCCTCTGTGTTTAAGTAAAAGAAAGAGGAGAAACCACGTCGGTCGAGAGGTTTAGTATATTAGTGTTATTTTAAGTTTAATTTCTCTTGTTTATCCTATAAAAACAAAAGAAATTACGATATGTATGTATGCACATAGGTAAATGTTTTAAACACAACAAAAAAATAATGATTTAACAGATACGTTTAAATGAGTAGGCATGGGATGATGTTAATGAGAGAATTATGTTTAAGTAAATAGTTTTGTTAAAAAAAAAATTGTATGCAGTTTATTAAAAGCCCGTCCCTTCAATTTCATTAGCGGTAATATGACCTCATCCAAACACAGGAAATCGTTACTGGACTGCATTTAATAAACTAAGTGTTAATAGTGCGTCAGTCTGCACCACTGCACAGTCACGACTCTCAACGGCAGGAAGTCGGGAGACAGAATGTCGATAACTAAATTGAACTTTTTTCAAGCCACTTCAAGAGATGGTTCCTTATTCGCCTTTATATTTTAATATTTAATATTTTATTGTACACACCAATTATACCAAAGGAAACACTAGGTGTCATGTCGTATAGGGAGATCAAGGATATGGCCTGGGATAGAGCTGGCTGAAAGAGATGCATGAATTAGTTGCACCGACAAGAGGAAACTCTTAAATGAAAAGAAGACCAATTATACATAAAAACCAAAAGTAACCAAATGTACAAAGGCGAGTTTAGCACTAAAAGAGTTTTCTTCCAGCAAATCCAAAGTGAAAAGGAGTTACAAAGTCAACGGGTAGAGCGGTGTACAATATTGTAACAATTTGTATGTGTACGTCATGCAATATCTTAGACAATTCTGGACAGATAGTAATTTCGCAATCGCAGTGTTTACTTTCATATTAATTTTGTCACATTTGCAGCCACTGATTCTTTCCAGAATTTATGAATTATCATTTCAGCCATTATCCGTACATTGCTGGATATAGGCCTCCTCCATAGACTACCATAATGAACGGTCCTGAGCCACGGACTCCCTGCAATAAATTCAGAATTTATATAGCATTTATAATATATTTATTTATGTTATACAAATTTAAGTACAAAATTTAATTTTTTAAAACACTTAATTTTCTTTTTCTATTCATTCAACATGTACAAACATTTACGATGTCATTTTATTCATTTTTACATCTATAAAGAATGGAAATTAGAGTTTTCGGAACTATATAATCGCAGTTGATAGCTAAATTATCAAAATATATTATATTTATGGTATTAAATCTGTGTTACAAATTATAAATATATAATAGTAAAAAATATTATTGTTAGTAATGGGGTCAAATTGCCCCATTGCTAGCAATACACCCTATCAGGTCGACCTCCACGCGGTTTCCCCTGGAAACTATCGTAGTTAATTCTAATTGAATTCGTCATGATTAGCTAATTGACCTGTTTTCATTGCCACCTATCATCCCTCACTGCTGCCTTGCTAGCGTATACCGATAACGCAGGTGGGGTTACCATTTCATTATCACCCATTAAAAAAAATTATGTGTGTATTCTTCATACATATATAGGTACTGATGTTTTGTGGACGTTAACGAAACTTAAGATCGATAACCCCACTAGTCGGTTCCTGTAATATCGATAACCTCGATCAACATCACTATGTTTGTACACAATTGTTATTACATTGCCTTTATCAACAATAACGCGGTGCCTAGCGCACGTGCACGTGCGCCGGCGCAATCCGGCCTGTAATGTAAAGATCACCTGGCCTTTTATAATAATTACCTACGGATATTGTTATAATCATAAAATGACAGTACCGGTGGCGGATTTTGCAGCAAGCTGAGTAGGCTGACTGGGTTTTAGAGTTGGCGATTTTTTTATAATCATAAAATTGAATTTCATTGACAAAATATTATCAATAGCCTACTTTCAGCAAACAAGTATATGCCCCACTGCTTAGAAACTATGCATGTACCAAAACTATTATATATTTTTATGCAATTAAATATACTTATGAGTAATAATGTAGATTCAAAAAATAAATAAAGCTCTTCAGTTAAAATAAGAATTTTCAAAACCGGCACATAATGTACAAAGTTATATGTACATACAAAGAAATACAGTCAAATAAGGAACCTTCTCCTTACTATTTAACTAAAAAAAATCTAAACTATACTACATTATCAACATGTAAAACTTAGAATATGATAAACAGTTTAGTATTCTTACTTAATATTGTAAATGTGAAAATAAGTTTGTTTACTCTCAGCGCTTAACTAATCATTATGAAATTTGGTATACCACTAAATTGGATGGAGAAAAACGGGCTTTCTACATGCAATTTAGTGGTATAGACTTCTATCTCGGTTACTGGTCATATCCCCGTTACGCAAATGAAGCCACGGATTAAAACTAGTAAGTAATACGTATGAAAATTCATCCCTCTATTTTTACCTTAGTTTCACCGATTTTTATTCCTTACTAGCCCTGCAGTAATCTTTTTTGAGTGATTTTAATAATGACATTCTCGTTTTACCAGTCTGTGTCTGTCAGAAACAACACAACTCAATTTCCCGCCAATTCAGTTTCGTTTGTTTCCCGTTCCGTTATATGCAAAATGTATTGTTTGTACTTTAAATAGCTTTTATAAAACTAATAGAACAATAGACGTCCGTTGTCCATGGCATGATTAATGCATACTCGACCTAAAAGTTTCCGTTTGTTTTAGGTTTTATACTATAAAACCTAAATATAGACCGGTATTTATGCTTACTATAATTACGTAGACAATGAAGAATTAATTGCAGTTTTGTTTTGCAACTTGAAATGGAAAATGAATTGTAGGTATTTTATAGAAAATGGTAACCGAGGCTTTTATACATGAATGACGCCATGGGTATTACAGAGCACAATCTGACGCTCATGACATCTCTCATGTGCTATTATTCCTGAGGACAAAAATGTTATAACCGTGCCCAGTAATTTCACTACCGTATCCCGTCCTTTAAATAGAAACACACTCATGCAAGCAAAACTATTTAGAAACAGAAATATGAGTGGGACAAAACCAAGCAGAGGACTTTTGTGCCTACATGTCCCTCTGGTACTAATTAATTTTTAATTACTTTTGTACAAGGTCTCCCTTGGGTTAAAACAAACCTAATTGTCGTAATTCTTTTGCCTTCTAAATTTAGCTTTAGTGAAATTTAGAACTGTTCTCAAACAGCTATCTAAATAAAAAAAAAAATTAAGTATTATACTCAGTATGTAGTGAGCAAACACTGATTCATTACGTTTGGCAAATAAGCTTAATCACTCATGTGAGTGGTGAATAATTGCTTTGCTTGATTTAGTTTATCTACTTTTTTGACATGATTTCCGCGTAAAACGGAATGTTCATTTAAAATCTAAGGTTTGCTTTTAAAAAAAGATCATAAATTACATAATAAAAATAAACAGAACACCTATTTAGATGGTGTTTTATGTACAATGTCGATATAAGTTATAAACACATCATAATTCTACTGACCTATGTAAATTATGGCTCATCACCATGTTTTCTTTGGCGCTGTCTAGTGAGTGGAATCCTGAAACAATAGAGAATATATTTAAATTATAGTATACTAATAAAACAATAAAGTGGGATTTATTGCAGGCTAAAGTTAACTCCGTAGAAAAAGATAATTTAAATCGTGATAAAATTACTACTCCATTAATTTTGTCGCCCTCTGGTGACAACAGTTTATGGTTCACAGTCGACGTTCACCATAAAATGGTAATTGTAATCAGATACTTTGTTATGAACACGTGATTTACCTGCGTACATAATTATAGAAAGTGAAGCCACAAAGACCCTACACAAAGCCTTATAGATTTCATTTTGTTATGGTAAAGCAATACCATAAAAGATTGCACCTTCCATATGAAAGATGTGTGAACCCCATAAACAGTTTATACACGTACTTTCGCTTTAGAAATGTATAGTTTCAAAGACGATTACAAGATGTTAATAGCGTGGAAGCAATATGTTAGCTGTTTATAGAACTTCTTCGCTTTGTTTCATGATATATTCACCGGATCTGGAGTGCTAAAAAGTACATCTAACACGTATTATTTAACACGGATTTGCTCTGTACAACACGCCGAGTTTAATAAGCCTCTCACGCCGACAGCTTAATGTTAATATCTAGTACATTTATATCGACGGGTTATACAAAGCAAACCCTATTATGATAATTCGTGTACAGTGTGATTTTTTCAGATTATAATAACTGTTATAGTAATGAATAGCATTTACTCCAGTATGGGTCCGATCTCTTAGAAAATGTTGTTTCTTTTTTAAGGAACAATATTCTGCTTATAAACGATTTTGCGTTCTAAATTCAATTTGTTTATGAAATCTCTCGTTCAATTTAGTCTTGATCGATTCCATAATGTAAAAGTACAAGAAAAAAAATGATATCGAGTTTGAAATGAAATATATTTCACCCAAATTAATAATATTCATTAGGATTTTAATGAAATAAAACGATATCTACATGGGAACAGTAACTTCGAACATGCCGAAAACTACATTACTATTATATTTTTCTATGCTATATCATACTGACATGATATAGAGTTGTTACTTTCGCAAAATGAATTTAAATCGATTCCGTTTAATCGGAACATCGTAAATCAATCGACGGAACCAATCATTTATCATTCGTGACGTAATTGTGTCAGATGGTGCATTGTGACTGAAAAATAATATATATACACATAATTCTATATCTCATTTTCGTCTTTATTATTTGATATTTATATATTATAATATTTTTTAATAATTGCCCACTGCTGATCAATATCTACTTAAAATTATATGCTTACTATTATCAGAAACTATATATTCTACTACGTACGGGTAAACGCAGTGTAGGACGACCCCCCACAAATGGAGTGACGACCTGAAATGCGTTGCAAATGGAAATTTCGTTAAAATATTCTTTCCAATCTTTTTGAGATAAACTTTTGAATTTAGATATATTATCAGTAAAATGTTGTAATGACTGATGTTCCCTACCTTTCTCTATGCCCAGTTTAGCTAAACGATCTGCTTCTTCATTGCCCCGTAAACCAACGTGAATCCATTGCAGTATTAGATCTACTTAGGTTTAATTTATGAATGAGTTCTAAAATTTTGTAAGCAATTTTTAAATTAAGGGAGAAATCTGATAAAATTACACATTTCTTAACATTATATAGATGAGATATATATCCCAAAAGTTACGGATAATATATTAAATCTTTTAAAGTATCCAATATAAATTATGTACAATAAAGATTTTACAATACAATACAATACTTAAATGAATACATAGAGTAAGTTAGATACTTTGTACCTATACTAATTCGCTCAGAAAGTCACAGAATATTAATATTCATTTATACAGAGGGGTCAAGTCTCATAATTTGACCAATTTCGATACAAGATATAGACTTATTGCTTGCCAATTCGCCTGCCAAGCATAGCAATCACTGGCAAAACCCTCCAAAGGGTGGCTTATGTTCAGCAGTGGATAGTTAAAGACTGATATGATGACGATGATGATATAGACTTATACAATTTTTAAATTGAACTTATAGCAACTCATTTGTAAAATTTTAATATAAATTTTTCCACCACTTTCTCATGGTAATATAATAAACAATAATACAGGCAATATTATAAAACTGATATAACGATTACTTCCCCAGGTAGTTTTCACGAAAGAGTCAATGTACAGACTACTCACTCTCACATCACACTTTGAATGTTTGTTAAACTGTTTTCTTTTACTAGATTAATTCAAATCTGCTTATATAGACCACTTATTCCTAAAGTGGGTTCCGTAAAAAAGTCATCAGTGTTCCGCGAAATTATTTATACATTGAAACAATTTCATTCTTCACATTAAAAATTAAAGGAAACTATAAAGTGTTATATATTTAAAATATTTCTAATAAAAACTATTATTTTATTCAAATTACAGTGTATTTGATTTGTAATCGTTTGATATGGGGTTTCATAAAGTAAAAAGTATTTGGTGGGTGTTCCGTTGTCTTAAAAGTTATGTTAAAATTATGTTTTATACCCAAAATCATTGCAAATAAAATAATAATAATAATTATTATTAAGAAACCCCTGATATAGACTATAATCTCAGATGAATACATTTGTCATAATTCATATAGGTAAAGATACAGGTTCCCGTTACAATGTTAAATACTAATCCGGCATACATACATACTAGACTAAAAGCATAAGCTAAAAGCTTTATTCACGAGCACCCTATTTTGATAGGGTTGTCACACAAGGACGTAATAAATCAAACTTAATTTGTTTATCTGTTTTTATGACGTAATCAAGTTTACGTTAGGGATGTCGCGAGCAAAGTTAGTCAGTTAGTAATGTATGTTTAATAATAACTTTCAAGGGTGAATACAAAACTAAGATAACATATATAATTTAACGTTGAGCAACTGAAGAAATAAAATTAGTAATGACGCAAAAATAAATCGAGAAATATCCATATATAAATGATTAGTGATCCGGGACGGCATAGCACAAGTAGGTACCATACGGGTCATTACCTAATGAAGCTTTCTATAGATGAAAAAAATTTTGAAATCGGTGAAGTAGTTTTTGATTAGCCGTTATAAACAAACAATCAAATCTTTCCTCTTAATAATATTAGTAAAGATAAAAATTATTCATGCCACAATCTACTGGAGGAAGGTATAATTATATTGAGTCCAACTAAGAAAATTCTTTTTAAAGTCTAAGAGCTAAGAACTAAGAAAAGTTGAGTTTTCAATACTATAAAATCAGATAATTTACTATTTATTTTTATCACTCATTTACAGGGGTAGAAGGGATTGTCAGTAGCAAGGTCCAAGTCCCATTCCTAAAAAATGCTAGGTCTATCTCCTCGTGATACCCCATTTAATATTTAATTTTTTATACGTATTATTCCTCTTCGCAATTTTTGTCGTTCTTTGAAAAGAAGAATAAAGCTTTAATTCATTCGTTCACTATGAGGAGTTGTTTTTTTTTTATACAACTTAGAATACCAAACAAGCTGACGGCCCACCTGATGGAAAAGTGGCAACCGTCGCCTATAGACATGGGCAGTACCATGGACATAACAGAGTATACTGTTTTGCCCATGATACCCCCCATGCGTTGCCATTCCTGAGAACTCAGATGTTATTCCTCCGTATCCAGTAAATTCACGCCATATCCCACCCTTCAAACCCTTCATTGACAGCTCCTACAGAAAGATTCTGTCATATAAGCCATCAATTCAAGTCTTGTACATAGATTATTGTGTACAGGTAAGTTATTCATACTCATATAAATTAAAGCGTTATTTACATTTAGAATTGTACATTTTTAAGAATGATCTAATTAAATAAATAATAATAAATAAATAATAATAAATAAATAAAGGCTTTATTATTATTATAATTATAATCCTATTAACAAAATAAATGCGAAAGTTTGTAATGATAGATGGATGGATGTTTGTTTCCCTTTCACGCAAAAACTACTGAACGGATTTGAGTGATACACGGGTAATTAGATACACGGGTAGGTTACATTCTACCTTACCACCTAGAAATACTTTATATACCGATTCACGCAGACGACGCCGCGGGATACAGCTAGTCATAAACAAATCACAAAAGTTTCAACATACGTCATGAGTTTCACATTCGTTTCGTGTTTACAACCAACCAAACCAAATTATTCTAAGCTGTATACAATATTCATCGCGCGTGTTAATATATTTTCCGACTGAAAATATAGTCCTTTTGGCAGGGTTGAAATCAAATGCCCGCCGCCGACGTCCCTGTTATTACGTATTATGTTAATACAATATACACTATACACATATAGTGTAATATTATATGAGAGAGACATGCCTCTTTCTGCACATAATCCTTGAGCTACTTGGCGTTGTTTCGCTTTATTGCCCTTTCTTCTGCTTCTTTTAATTTGTCATTTTAATAATAGAACCTTCTTTTTTTAGGTATTTTAATTTAAAAACTAAACTAAACTTGAATTGAACCGAGCGTTCCAAATCGGTTTGTATATGACGTAATTATGAAGAATATGAAGAAAGTAAAAAAATATAATCAAAGTGAGTATTTCCTCCTTTTTCGAAGTCGGTTGAAAAGATTTAATATACCGCTCTTATGTTTTTTTATACAACTTAGAATGGCAAACAAGCTGACGGCCCACCTGATAGAAAGTGGTAACCGTCGCTTATAGACATGAGCAGTACCACGGACACAACAGAGTATATTGTTTCGCCCATGATACCCCCCCATGCGTCGCCATTCCTGAGGACTCAGGTGTTATTCCTCTATACCCTGTAAATTCACGCCATATCTCACCCTTTAAACCGAAACACAGCCATGCAAACACAACTGCTTTATGGTTGAAACACGAATGGGACACAGGTACCTAAGCAAACGACTTTTGTACAGTCTCCCTCTGGTAAAATCAAATAAAAACTATGTGTACAGCGCTTTTCATTTGTTTTTTTTTTTCTAAATACTGTGCGATAATTTTTTTTCATTTTTTTACTAATCCAACCCTCAATATTCAAGTACCTAAGTTTCTACTTACGCAAGTTGTAGACATTTCTGTTCGGTCCCAGTTTACTGCTCGAAACTTTACGACTCTTTGTGCTTTTGAAAAATGGTTTGTTTTCTTCACGGTTCAAATTGTTTAAATTAAGTGGCTTATTGTACGGAAGTATAGTCACCACATAAAGCCATATTGTTTCTTTTGTAAACATGCCAAATGGAGAAATTATACTTAATTTATATTTTTTAGTATAACTTCCATTAAGTGTGCTCACAAAATACCTAAAGTACTAGTAACCTTTAAGACATAAGCAATAAGGCAGTAAATCATTTATGATTTCTTTTGTTGTATTTTTTAATAATACAAATTAATAATAGATTTATGACCTAGCAAATGTTGTGTTATCCCTACCATCACCTACCGGCTCTATTTTCTACCAATTTCATAAAGAAGAAAGACTTCAAGTCGGTTGTATTTTTTTTTTATGTTTATTACGTCATAACTCTGCCAGTTCGGGGGGAAAGGAATTGTTAGCAATAGAGTTTGACAACCCCATTGCTAGCAATATGCCCTATTAGATCGACATCCACGCGGTTCCCCCTAGAATCCATCGTGAACAATTCTGTTTGAATTCGTCACGATGGGCTAACTAACCTGCTTCATCCTCACCTATTGTTCTTCACTGGTGGACCCGCCGGTGTATACCGACAGCGCGGGTGGGGTTACCATACCATTATCACCTATTAAAAAAACTCTGTCAGTTCTAAACCAACTAAAAAAATTAAAAAGATATACTTATAGTTTAGTCCTATAGAAACATTACCAAGATCGGTTCAGCAGTTTAGTTTTTAAATAAAAAAACTGGTTTTGTCACAATAGAAATCGGTTTTTTTGTGGGTCACAATCTTTAATTATTTCCTGTCGAGATAAAAACTATCCTATTTTTTAAATATGTAGAAGCAAAATATTTAAATAAATAAATATACTTATGACTGTTGTATATTGCTTACTGTCCATATTCTTTTTATTGTAATAACGTCTTTCTATTCCTTTAAAAGTTTCCTCTTGTCGGTGCAACTAATTCATGCATCTTCTTCCAGCCAGTTCTATCTCAGGCCATATCCTTGACCTCCCTATACGACATGACACCTAGTGTTTCTTTTATCTGTCCCATGTAGTTATTCCTCGGTCGTCCTCTTTTGCCCTCTATTTTTCCCTCTACTGTGCTCTTAAAAAAATCGTCATGTCGTATAAGGCGGCCCAGCATTTTGTCTGTTTTGCTTCTATTCTCTATTATTTTAATTAATGTTCTTTTCTCGTTCACTCTTTTCAGGGCTTCCTCATTCGTTAGTTTTTCTGTCCAGCTTATCCTTTCCATTTTCCTCCATGTCCACATTTCGAATGCGAATAATAACGTAAGTACTTATATTTTGAAGGTGACGTTAGTGTCATCAACATCATCATACCAGTCGTTATCTGTCCACTGTTGAAAATAGACCTCCCTCTATTGGAGAGATCTTGCCAGTAGTTGCCACGCTTGGTAGGCGGATTGACAACCGCAATTAGGCCTTGGTTACGTTTAAGGAGAGGCACTACTGCCCATCCCTGGACCATTAAGTTTCCTTAGTCACATCTTACAATATCTACGGGAAAGGAAGAAGTGACCTATTCTATATAGGGACCATACAGCTCTAGCGTGCTTTACTGCATGTACATTGATGCAGGTAAGCTCAGCAGATAGACAAATATTTTTTTACGAATACTACAAGGTGCCATTGCAGTTCTTATAGATTTCATGCATTCGAGAATATTCAAAAGAACTGGAACTTAATGACAAGGCTTTTTATTATATATTTTGTGTTGGTTTAGTATCTAATGTCAATTGAACAGCCCACGTCTCAAGGTTAAGTAATAAAAACTTTAGTATCGCAGCAGTGACCACCACAATCATTTTATATTTATTACGTTTTTTTTAGGATTAAATCACAAAAGCCTAGCCGCAGACGGCTTATGACTCGAGTCATGAGATTTATAAGTTTAGTATACACACTTGGCGGTTTTAAGCGATCGCTATTCAGCATGTTTTCGCCAAAACAGTATGGGTGTATTCATATGTTTATATCCTTTATTTATAGAATTTATAACACCCTACTTCAAAAATATATTACATAAGTAACACAGTAATATGATAATAATATCGATTATTCGAATTAAACCAGGGATATTCCGTATAATAAAAAATCCGGGTAATCGATTTCAAGATAAATCAAACAATACACAATAAAATTTCTATATTTCTTTTTATTATATAGAGGATTTTACATATATCATTTAGACTATACGGTATAAAAAAAAATTAAAAAAATGCTATAAATATAATGAATTACATAATACCTGTTCACTCAATTAATACATAATACTATTTCTTATATGTATATTACAGCTGTTAAGAATAAGTTCGGATAATAGAATATTCAGGAAATCGAATTTACGACAATCGAGTATCTACTGTACTATATTATTATTTGTATAAATTCATGTGAAATCAACACAGGAGTAAAATCTATTGGTTACAAGATATTGATTTTACTATTATAATAAAATTGTAACTATACGATGCCGGTATTTGAGAGATATTTAAGAAAAAATTAATGTGAGGTCTTAAACAGATCAGTATGTGCCAATGCATTACTTTTTAGAATTTTAGTATTTCTGTCTGTATGTTTGTTCTGGCATCACACAAAAACCACTGCCTTAAATTGTATGAAGTTTTCACACTTATGTTCTTGAAGGTCTAATTTAGAATCAGGTGTACGCTTTATCTTAATACGCCATTTAGAAGTAGGTACCTACCAACTTCCTATTAATGTGAAAGTGAATTTATTTGTTACCTTATAGCGCCTTTACGGCTTAACCGATTACTATGAATTTGGTATACACATATTATATGGGATGGGCCCATCAACGTTTAGAAATCCTCGGAACGGTGAGGTCGCTCCGTGAGACCTGTGAAGATCCCAGGAAGCTTCTGTGCTTCTGGGCGGAGCTAGGTTGGCTGTACTAGCCAAGACTCACACGCACAACGGCCCAAATGAGAGGCTAAGCGCGGAAAATAGAGTCCTATTTATATTACATTATTATATGGGATGAGAAAAGAGATAGACTACTTTTTATTTCGGTTAGTAAACATATCCCGGTCACGAGGAATGAACCACTTCGGTTGGTAGGAGCTAGTAAAAAATAAAATAATATTACTGCGAAAAAGATTTGATCAAAAATTCATATAAAATATATAAAGGGATTGTGAACCTCCTGCTTTTGAAATGTCACTGAAAAAACTATTTCCCGCGCATTAGCCTGCGCGATCATTTATCTTCTGTTCTCATGGAAATCATCCGTAGCAAATAGCTTAGATTAGTAAGGGTATAGAGAAAGAAACTTTCAAATCGTTACAGTAGTTCCGGGGATTATTCCCGTCATACAAACAAGTACATTTTGTTAAGCAAATTAAAAAACCAATAACTTCGAAATAACATTATTACCTATATCATTTGGGATGATGTAAGGATTCTAACAATATCTCATGCATCTAAATTTATTCAGGCATTAAAAAGTTATAGTATTTGTATGTTATAGTGGATTCAAGTGGCTCCAAACCGTTCCTTATGGTCTATGGAGGTATGGTCTATGGTGGAGGAGGAGGAAGTCTATGGAGGAAGACCTATGTTCAGCAGTGGACAGATAATGGCTGATATGATGATGACGAAAATTAAGAAATTATGATAGAATATAGAAACATACATACATGAACTCCAAAAACATTTCATTTTTCAAGCTCTCTCTTTATACGGCGTGTAATAAATAATATTTTCTCGTATGTTCATACAGTATTCTAAATATGGGCATGGCCAGTTTAAATAAAATTATTCTATTCTAAATACACAGTCAAATCTGTAAGTGTATTACAGTACAGTGAGTGGCAGCGATCGTTGTACCCCATTAGATCAATGATAAGCCGGCACAATATATTTATTAGTTCTTCCGATAACCGATTTACTGTACAGATATATTATTTCCGGCAACACGTTATCAAAAGGAAGTCACTATTTTCCCATTAATTCCAAAAAACTCAAAGTAATAAACTTGAAATTATTATTATGCCATCCTTATGTCAGTTATGTTATACGTCCGGCCATATAAATACATCTTGGCGATAGAAGCATGAGTGAAATCAATGAGCAATTTTACTGCCTAGCTTAAAAATAGAAGCTTGTTAGTAGTGAGGATTAGCTTAGAAATATAGACACATTGTTAGAAATTGCTCATGTCTATAGACGACGGTTACCATTTCCCATCAGGTGGCCGTTAGCTTGTTTGCCATTTCAAATTGCATAAAAAAAGTACTCTATGCGGTCGATCTTAACACGATACAAGGTTCTTCACGCGATCCCTGGAAACCATCGTGGTTTATTCTTAGTGAATTCATTACGATGAACTAACTTAGTTTACTTTATATGTATCATCATCACTATAGCACAGAGTTAACTTTCCATTTTCATCCTGAAAAAAAAATTTTATAGTAATAGTTATTCCTAAAAACTACCATATTGAGTTCGTTACATCCTCATCCACATTTGTCAACCTTCACTGCTACTCCACCAGCTAAAACTATCATTCTCCTATCAATAGAATCATCCAAACGCATCAATATACGTATACCAAGCAATGGTAACAGAAACATGAATGGGACAGAAACACCCACGCCGACGACTTTGTAGTCTGCCCCTGGTACAGATAAAAGAACTCACTACATAAATATCAGTTCTTATTGTACTGATGTTAATTTGTGTTACTTACATCACACCCAGTCATTACAACAAATGAGCAAACATAAGGGCATGGTCCCATATCTATGGTGTTCGCCATATTTAGACTTATTTTTATACGCCGTTTTTAGTGATACTAAATATGTCAAAGTCGAAGTCGGTCTTTTTTTATGGAACGTATAGAAGATATAATATAACATAGACACAAAAAAATAATGAAAATAAAAATCTCCTCCTGCTCTTTTTCAAGCACCTTCCAAAAAGAGGTTTCGTCTGTGTTTTACTACTAATTTTTACTCACGACACTTCATCCACGAGACCGGGATATGAGTATGTTTACTAGCCGGGATAAAAGCCTATATTCTTCTTTTTATCATATAGTACGTGTATACCAGATTCCATAGTGATTAATTAAGCCGCTAAGGCGCTATAAGGTAACAAACAAACAAATACATTCGTATTTATAATATTATTAAGGAAGACTTATGTGTGAACAACTGCGCTTCTTTTAAATTTTGTTTGTTATTAAAACGAAACTACTTACAAAGTAATATTGACACATGATTTAATGACCTTAATACATATATTTTTTAATCAAATAAATCAGACCAATATACTATTTATTTTTTAAAAAGGAAAAACACGATGGGGAATAGAGACGGTTCTTCGCTCCCGCTCAATGTATGACCACACCTCACTGACGTTGCTGCACTTGTATTTGTTCCTGCTATCACTGACTTGTTTCGGCTGTATGTTTGTTTATTCTCCGTGGCTTGTTAACTACAGTTCGCTGACCTTTATTTTCAGGTGAGCCGCGAGCTCTGTTATATTTCTCATTCACGCTAGTTTCAAATAGTTAAATTGCAAGTGAGAACATATTGGGGCAAAATAATTGTATACTAACTAATGTGTTGTACGTTATAAGAATACTGAAGAGTGGGTATACAAGTGGAGAATACTGAGATTTTAGTATTTTTAACCGACTTCAAAAAGGAGGTTCTTTATTCGATTTTTATTTATATTTGCTACTTCATAACTCCGTCAGGTCTAAACCGATTTGGAAAATTCTTTGTTTATCTAAAAGCATAATATACTTATAAATTGGTCCCATAGAATTTTTTTGTAGGACACAAACCTTAATTTTTATTATTAGTTATGCAGTTAGTATTTATTATTGATTAACATAAGTAACTCCTTTATTATGGGGGGAAGGGATCGTTAGTAATGCGGGCTGCAAGTCCTGTTGCTAGCAATGTACCCTGTCAGGACGACCTCCACGTGGTGCCCCGCCAGTGTATATAGTTAACACGAATACGAGTTGCCATTCCATTTTCTTTTATGAAAAAATAAACTTCTTTGTTATGCTAATAGTGTAATGCTGGCGGAGTAGCAGTGAAATATTGTGACAAATTCATCAGAAATTAAAGATGATAATTTTCGTAAAGGCACGTGAAAGACGACAGCAATGTTAGTAACAATCCTCTCCCCTCTATATATTAATATTAGTGCCAGTGCTAAATATTTTTATTTCCCAAGGTTAATGTACAATAATTCTTAATGGACGACAATGGAATGGCAACCCCGCCTGCACTTATTTTATGCGCTGACGGGGCACCACTGAGGGATGATAGGTGAGAATAAAAAAGCAAATCATTTTGTTTATCTGGGTGAATATACCTGGAATTCATCACGATAGTTTCCAAGGGGGACCACGGGGTAGTCGACCTGACAGGGTATTTTTTTTCATGCGTGAAAATGGTATGATATCCCCGCCTGCGCTAACGGGATACGCTGGCGGAGCACCAGTGAAGGATGATAGATGAGAATGAAAACAGGCCAGTTAGCCCATCATGATGAATTCATCAGGAATTAACCATGATAGTTTCCAGGAAGAACCGCGAGGAGGTCGACCTGGTTGGGTATATTGCTAGCAATGGGATTCTCAGTCTCCATTACTAACAATCCCTTTCCCCCGACAGGGTATATTGCTAGAAATGTGATTCACACAATCTCGCCCCAGATGTGAATGTTAGACGTTGGTATTAATGACTTTTTTTATGGATAGCATTCAATTATGATAATTGAATGTTATTTGTTAATCCCGCCTGCGCTGTCGGTATACGCTGGCACCCTGCCAGCTGGTACTCACTGGTACCCATCAGTGAAGAGTGATAGGTGTAGCCAATCGTGACGAATTAATTATAAATTAACCACGATGCAGTCCAGGAGGAACCACGCGGAGGTCAACCTGATAGAGTATACTGCTAGCAATGGGGTCATTAACCTCATTACTCATAGCGTCTGTACTAGTTGGCTCAATCAATTAACAGAGGGAGACTTTGTACAAAAGCCGATTGCTTGGGTACCTCTGTCCCATTCGTGTTTCAACCGTGAAGCAGATGTGTTTGGATGGCTGTGTTTCGGTTTCAAGGGTGGGATATGGCGTGAATTTACTGGGTACAGAGGAATAACACCTGAGTCCTCAGGAGTGGCAACGCATGGGGGGTATCATGGGCGAAACAGTATACTCTGTTATGTCCATGGTACTGCTCATGTCTATAGGCGACGGTTACCACTTTCCACCTGGGGGGCCGTTAGCTGGTTTGCCATTCTAAGTTGTATAAAATAAAAATCTATATTAATTTCGCTCGCGTTCTTCATTTCGATATTATATATTGGATAACTGATATTTGATAACAGATATATAATCTGTTATTGGATCAATATATACATATTGTAACTACAATATATATATATATATATATATATATATATATATATATATATATATATAGCATCTCTATTTTAGTATTCAACTACTCATATTAACACAATGTTGAGCAACTGCATTGGACTTTGGTAGGAAGCTGTGGTCAGCACTTCTGCACTTGAATATCAAGTTACTTACAGACTTACTGAAATGTGATATATACGAAACCTAAATAATACTGGTTAGATCATTGTTCGATCACATTTCTTTATATCGGTCTCAGCTCAAGTGGCTTTCCATTCGTCAACGCAGAAACTTTAGAACTCTTTGTACCCTCTACACTCTTCTTCGAAACCCCCAGTCTCCTAACTACTTAAGGAGTAAATTCCATTATCTTTTTGAAACTCACGAACGTAACCTTCGTTCCAATAATGGTCTCCAATTATCTTTCCCCTCTCACCGGTTACGCTTCAAACTCTTTTCTCCTACATTCTTCACGACTCTGGAACGCGCTTCCTGATGCCATTAAGAGACTACCGACTAAACCGTCTTTCAAAAAAAGCGTTCACGCTCACTTTTTATCTTTATCCGAGCAGTAAATGCTTTATATTATTCCCAGATTCGTGTATAATATAGTATATATCATATATGTGTAACTATATTTGTTATTCATATATATTTATTCGTTTTTATATGTAATTTTAGTATGTATGTATATCAATAATTAGTAGTACCGCATTCGAGTATTCTGACACTTCCCTATGGTTGACTGGGAGAGAATGCTTTTAGCATTAAGTCCGCCATGTACACATATTTGTACTAATGAATAAATAAATAAATAAATTGCTACTGATACGACTTACAGTCAACTCAATTCATTAACATCATCATTTCAGCTATTATCCGTCCACTGCTGGACATAAGCCTTTCCCATAGACTGCCATAAAGATCGGTCCTGAGCCACCTGTATCCACTGACTCATTACAATGCATTTCAGGACGTCACTTCATCTAGTGGGGGGTCGTCCTACACTGCGTTTGTCCGTACGCGGTCGCCACCCAAGAACTTTTCTTCGATTCGATTCAATTAATTAATTAGACGTTAATTAGTAAAGTTTTAAGTTAATATAAAACATTATTCAATCGGATATTATGTCGAGTTTGTAGCGAGGTTGTCTAGTCTGCATGCATGCACAATAATGCGCATATAATTATACTTATGAGTGGCAAGTATTTATGCTAATATCCGATTACATACACAATAATTATACAGTTATGTCACTGTGTTATGTACAAATAATGGTTAACTTGTTCACGTGTTATTTCTTAGCAAACACGTAATAACCTAACCTAAGTATGTCATTATATTTTAAATTATATTAATTCCAAGTACTCCTCAAAAATATGACTACAATCGTGAAAGTACGCCGATGAATGACTACATATTTCGTTCACACATTAAGTACATTGAAAATATTTAAATTTAGAACATGGAATCGCATATCTACAACTTGATTTTGCTGGGGAGAAAGGGATTGTTAGCAATGGAGTTTGACAGCTCCATTGCTAGCAATATCCTAATAGCCTAGCCCTATCAGGTCGACCTCAACGTGGTTCTCCCTGGAAACCATCGTGAACAATTCTTGTTGAATTCGTCACGATGGGCTAACTGGCCTACTTCATCCTCACCTATCATCTTTCACTGGTGCCCCGCCGGTGTATACCAATAGCGCGGGTGGGGTTACCATTTCATTATCACCCATAAAAAAAACTTCATTTTGCTCCACAACAATTCGCAAACAAAACGGCAGTTTTATTAATAAGGGACTAACACGGGAGAAAACCCTATCAAATACAAAAAGAACTATGAAAATGTAATGAAAGGTTAAAAAAAGAATCGAGCTCTTTCTTCTATCGAAGTCGTTTATTGAAGAAATTAGGCCCTTTTGAAATAAAAAAAAAAAAATGGTTTAACAATACCGGCAAACGGCATTGACCGATTACAGTATCCAACAAATACCCTGAACACTTTATACATGAACGTTACGATCCTTGATTGACACATACAGAAACAAGTAACGTCTATACATGTGACAATGTATGCGTGTGTAGTATAGACATAGCGCGGGAAAAATGCGCGGTTCGATGTATTGTATAATAAAAATTGAGTTGTGATTGTGATGTTATCCTCTTCATACCTCGTAAATGTTGTAACTCTTCTCTGACATCAGTGGTTATTGAAGCATGGACTAGGGGCATCCATTAAAGTATAGTAGTTGACGTGTGTTTGACAAGGGGTGAGGTTAGATCGCAGCAGACGGCAGGGAGTGTCCATACTGTACTGTAGTACTATTACTAATACTGTGGCAAGGGACATTAAATCCATAAAAAGATTAATACTTTTTTCTACAGATTACGTCTTAGTATATGAACTTATGAATTCACTTATTACATTCATTTCGACCAGAAAATTCAATTCAAAATTACTTTTACAGAAAAAAATATGTTACTCCTATATTGCTTTAATGTAAGCACGCAGAATAAGAAGTTAAAATCTACAAATAATTATTTCAGAATAAACTAAACAAAAATATAGAACACGCACATAATCCGTTTTAAATACATTTCATTATTACACAGATTATGTGATAGAGGTAGAATAAAAACATAATATATTCTATGGATGGGTGCGTTCCGGTCACAGGATAATAAAACACTATAGCGTGGCGGTTTTACAACTGTCGTGTTTGATGTGTAAGTACGTGCTTTGATGTATTAACCCAAGTGCCCATATAAAGTGGATTAAATTGTACCAACTTGCATCTACTATCTACAAGTTTGTCCACAAAAATTCTATATACAGACTTTTATCGTTTACATATGGCATTATATATTAATTCCCACGGTTTGAACCACGTGGCGATGCAAAAAAATATTGATCGAAAAAGAGATACCTACTGTTCATTTTCATGCAAAATTATACCTAATATGTATTACATATAGAGCTGTAAATAAATATCTATATTGAAAAAGAGATAAACAGACGAGAACACAATATTTATTTATATAAAAAATACAATTGGTAGGTCTGTACTCTAGAACGGACTCGAGCGAGATAATTTTTCTTTTGAAGTTTTTAAAAAACTTCAAAAGAAAAATTTTCTCCGTTTACTTATTACCCTGTGTCGTAAGTATTATTCTTATTAATATTATAAATGTGAAAGTGAGATTGTTTGTTACGTCTTAGCACCTTAACGACTTAACCGATCACTATGAAATTTGGTGTATAAGTTCCAAGTAAAAGAGATGGAGATACTACTTTCTATCCCGGTCACACGAGCAAAGTCGCAGGTAAAAGCTAATACATACCTCAAATTTCAATATTTTTTGCAATAAGTTATGTTAATTCCCGTAATGATCTATTATTAATTGTATAACTACAAATATTTTTATATATTTTTTTTAAATAGTCGAAATATTTACTTTATATAATAACTATAATAAATGTTACAACAAACAATTAATAAATGTAACGATACAGTTGTATAAATACAGTAAGGCGGTCTTATTGCTAAAAACAAACTTTTCAAGACAACCTTGGTGTAACGGACTAATTATTGGACCAATCATTTTCAGAAATAGAAGTCAAATGTTTTTCATTTACAAATATAAATTATTTTCAGGTAAGTTGAATCAGACTTTCAGTAGTTAACAAGGTGCCAGTAATCGGTTCCCACGTCTCTAAAATGCATTCAATCTGCCAACCCACTTTTTAAACTTACCAATCCTATTATATTTCTTGGTGCCATTAAAGATTAACTACTAGAAATGGTAAAAACATTCATCGTTATTATCATATTGCCGCTAAATGATAGAATGGCATGACAACGAACACTAATGTCTACTTAACGAGTTTTATATGGCGTGCCGAGTGTTGGCAATTTTGACCACTCCTGCTTTGCACATTTTCGACCGACTTCAAAAAGAGGAAGTTATTAATTTGACTATTTCAAACTCTTGCTAATCAAAAAGATGTGAATAGATGTTTGTTTGTTTACTCTTCTTTGTTTTTATAAAAATTAAACAGATTTGAATGAAATTTGGCAAACAAATAGGTTATACCCTAACTTAACATATAGTACACTTTATAATCATGATTCACAAGGTCAAAACCGCTAATAAATAAATAAATAAATAAAATTACTATGCAAAAACAGCAACTTCATCGTGAAAAAAAATATTTTGGGGTCAACTGTAATAAGAATTACCAAAATCGGTTCAACAATACACATAGACGAATCTAGAAGCTCTATTTGAAATTCGCTTTATAATAGACACATCAATAGTCAAAATATTCACGTACACGTACTTGTATTTTATGTATACATTACCTACATAGATACCTATAAGTATAAATCGTGTTTCTTTACATTTACTTTGCTGACTGCATAATTTCATTATGTCAAAATTGAAGTCATTACGACTTTAATTGTAACAAAGTCAGTTATTTTAATTTATAAAAACAAGCTATTTTGTCTTAAAAACTAAACCACTGAACCGATTTTAATTAAAATTATAATAGAACACTTTGAAAGTAAATATATTCTTTAAAAAAAATGTAGACCGTTTTATAACCGATGGAGTTAAAAAGGTAACAAATATATAAAAAAATATACCACTGAATTAAAAATCCCTCCCTATTTTGAAGTTGGTTGGCAATCATAACTAGTATTTAAGAACTTTTGCCAAACCATTTATTTTTTGTTTAGAAACAATACCTCATCAAACCACATACTTGTATTTTTACAACAGAAATTGTGTTCACCTGATTATTTTCTATTACAATCGTTCAGACAATAGATTGGGACGTGGGATCGAATCCCTGGGAATCAGGGGCTCTGAAATTTAAACAATATACCAGCTGTGTATAGTAGCTGATACTACGAAATTAACGGAAACATGGCGTCTTATTAGGAATCTAGGAAATGAATTCAAAGTGATTATAAGTTCTCTTAAATGCACATTATTATACAGAATACGATAGATATTTCGATTTAGATAAGAATCTAAATCGAAATTCGAAAATATTAGATTAAAAAAATCGATTCCTTGGGAAATTGGTTAACAGGTTAAGTTTGACGCAATAATATGGAAGTTAAATATATTTCGACATCTATTCGATATGATTTCGACTCGATCCTCATTCGATCGTGTTTTTTCAAAAACCATTTTTTTTAATGGGTGAAAATGGATTGGTAACCCCGACCGCGCTATTGGTATACACCGACGAGGCACCAGTGGAAGATGATAGGTGAGAATGAATGCAGGTTAGTTGGCCCACCATGATGAATATCGACAAGAATTAAACATGATGGTTTCCAGGGGGAACCGCGTGGAGGTCAACCTGAGAGGGTATATTGCCAGTAATGGGGCTATTAGACCCCATCACTAACAATCCCTTTCCCTCCTCTCAAAAAGCATTGTTTTACGGATACTGTCGCTGTTTTCAGCTCTTTACATATATCCTTTCACTTAACAGCTATAGATATATTAACATTGAAGCCTTGAAGTTCTATAGTGAACAAGCCGTGTTGCCAATTATTACCGAGCCAATGAAATTAACATTCTCGTAACAATTAGGTCATCCAGACATGATCGCATTAATTATGTTCGCTCTTAGTGGCTGAGCATTGTGTCTAATGATTGACTATACTACAGCGCTATCAAAAGAGCCGAGTTAATTCGTTCAAGATGATAGAAATCTTGCAATGTGTTATTATCCTTATTAACATTATCATTACACGTGTAGAGTCGTATCCTAACTTAATACAGTTATCTTATATATTTACTGATCTGCGCAGGCAAAGCCGCGGGGTACAGCTTGATATATTTTTTTAATGGATGATAATGGAATGGTAACCCCACCCGCGCTATCGGTATACACCGGCAGGGCACCAGTGAGGGATGATAGGTGAGGATGAAGCAGATCAGTTAGCCCATCATGACGAATTCAACAAGAATTGTTTACGATGGTTTCCAGGGGAAACCACGTGGAGGTCGACCTAATAGGGCGTATTGCTAGCAATGGGGCTGTCAAACTCTATTGCTAACAGCCCTTTCCCCCCAGCTAGATATTATTAGGTGATATAATAGTTTTAGCGATAGTTACTACTCATATGTTATTTACTAGCGACTCGACATGGCTTCGCATGGTTCCTTTGAATATAAAATACAGCACATTTACTTGCTGTGGCTTTTTATAGGTAAAGAATTTTTAAAATCGAATAAATATTATTTAAGATCATTTACAACAAAAAATCTTACCTTTTATAATACTATTTCAGATTGATACGACAATATGGAACAGATTATTTATTACTCTATTGTTCAATAAGTTGAAGTAAAGATATAATTATTACAATAAATATAATATAATTACTAGTTCCAATGCAGACGTAGTTAATTTGTCGATATTATCTTTGACCTCGATCCCGACTGTACAAGGTAATACTTTATTTACTTCTACAAAAAATAAATATGTAATGGAATAGAACATAAAGTAAACATAGTATTTTTTCTATGAAGTTTTTCTATAAGATGCAGATGATGACAATTAATAGCAAAATGCACGTCATATGTGACAGCTCTAGTGTTTGCTATAAGCTTACCTACATGGGCTAAATAGGTATTAACTTAGACTGTGTAGATCATATCTAAGAAATTTACATATTTAAGTAATTAGAAACGTAATAAAATATATCATTAATGCATAGTCTATTCGGTTACTAAAGTTCTTTCTGCATTTGTATTTTTATTTTATAGTGACAAATTAGAATGCAAAGACTTCTAATAATCTATTTATTTTTTGTGAAATAAATATTTTAAAATCTTTTTAATTGAGAAAGAATATTGTCAAATATTAACTAACAAAATATCTAGACGAGATGCTAGATAAGATGTCGTAAATTAAATAGCGCGACCAATTAATTATTAGGTGCAATGACCTCGAATTTAAATCGATTTTTATATTTTTAAAACAGTAGACAAAACATTTTTTTTAATGCAATATAGTTTGATTCAATATATCTTAATAAAAATATATACACACAAATAATTGATATTGTACTGTATTGTGGCCGTTAACTGTCCACTATTGAACATAAGCCTTCCATAGAAGGGGAGTTTTGCCAGCAATTGGCACGCTTTGCAGGCGGATTGGCAACTGCACTTTAGGTTTTAACAATGAAAACTGGGCAGCAGCGTCCCTCTTTTTTAAGAGGGACGCTGCTACCCAGCAATATTATAATTACTCCTCTCCATCCAAAGGTTGCCTGGAAGAGATCGCTTTCAGCGATAAGGTCGCCCATTGTTTTCTCATTGTGATTATTTCTTGTAATTGTTTATATTTATAATAAGTTTACTATTGTAATCTTTTGGAGGAAACAATTAAGAGTATCTATATATCTATCTATCTATAAGTTCCCTTAGTCGCATGTTACGACACCTACGAGAAAAGAAGGCTTGGCCTATTCTAAGCTCGGACATACACCGCTCATTATAATTGACATAGAACCGATCTATTGGCCTATCTATGCAGCACAATTTTATCCAACGCGATTACCCTACCATAGACGATGGCGATGTCAAAACATCTATTCAATTTGAAAAGAAGTCAGTTGTATCGAATCAAGATCAAATGTTAGTGATGCAGAATTAAAACGTTTGTATGCATTTCAAATGGACTGTATCTGACTTTGGCCTTGTAACACGAATACTGTCTGTCATGTTATCACTTTGGAAAGTTATTTTGACCTTACTATATTTTAACGTTAATTTAATTTATATTTTAATTGCATTCGTGTCTGGTTAATACAGAGTTAAATTTATAAGAGGTAGTTAAGTCATGTATTATATCAAAGCGATTGCCTTGAAAATCAATAAAAAATATCAGGTTTTATATCAACTTTACCAATTTCTAACATGATACCATCCACACACACATCAAAAATAAATCAGAATTTTATGTCAACTTTAGCCATTTCTAACACGATACCATCCACACACACATCAAAAATAAATCAGAATTTTATGTCAACTTTAGCCATTTCTAACACGATACCATTCACACACACACAACACAATCATCGCCGACAAAGATAAATACCCCATCATCATTACCACTCAGTAAGATTACACGCCAGTTGAAATTGTAAACTTTTTTATTAATGTAAATCAAATAGTAGGGATCCCCTTCTTTTCCCGTGGGTATCATAAGAGGCGACTAAGGGAACTTATTGGTCAAGAGATGAGCAGCAGCGTCTCTCTTAAAATATCACCAAAACCTAACTGCGGTTGCAAACCCGTCTGCCAAGCATGGCCACTACTGGCAAAACCTCTCAATAGGGGGAGCCCTATGTTCGGCAGTGAACAGGTGACAGCTGGTATGATGAGGTTATCACTTCCTAATCTAATATCTAAATTGTGAGTTCCCAACACATCTTACTCATACTGCCTATACATTACATAAATATTGGTGATAACTTGTTTGTTTAAACAAAAACCGACACGCACGATGAAGCGTCTACGTCGTTGGGTAACTGAGCCTTATTTTTAATTAACACGGTCCGGGCATCGAACCCGATGTTCAGCACGTATTCCCATTTGCACCTTAACCAATGGGGTTTTATGCTTTGATACCTTTCGACACTGAGAAGTGGTAAGGCTACTTCAGCCATTGCAAATCGATCAAACTTACAATTTTTTATATATTAAAGAGAGACAAGCTAATGACCTATCAGATTGTATAGTATCTGCCGCCTATAATGATCAAGTTACTATATTATTAGTTTGCTATTCCACGCAACTTCACTTTGTTCTACTGAAAATTTTGGTAAATCTTTCATAAGCAGACATCTGAAGTACCCAAGGGAGGTTTGTATTTAAAACTAGCTAGCTACTTGCCGATATAATGGCGTCGATATTGTATTCATCAACCAGTATTTTTAACTTTTTTTATATAATATCCTTCTTTAATTCTAACGATCATTTTTGTTTCATTGCATGCGTTCATTTAAATGTTTAAATAAATGTACTTCATTTAAAATTTGGTTCGGACATTATAAACATCACATAGGTAATTCTTTTTATTTTTGTTTTCTCGCAAAGGACAAAAAAAATAAATTAAAAATAAATCGTAAATTTACACCGAGTAAGTCGTATGTCTACTTTTGGTGGCTTATTCAATTAAAATTCGTTTAGAACATTCCATTTCATTATCTGTACCATGTATAACAAAAAGCACAATGAATACATAGATTCCCATGCTACGTTCACACGACTCGTCACACCCTGTGATTCCCGAAGCGATGCGACGTAATAGTTCTTAAATGGCCGACAGGGTTGAACGGCCTTTGACCTCAGCTTATTGTATCGACATCGATCGCTCTATACTTGTACCTCAGTGCTTGATTCAGCTTTGGAAATGTACATCTAGAGGGTACAGAGTATAAAGTTAGAAGTAAAAAGTAAGGCAACTACAAACTACAGTCTACATTATACCTAGTCAAGCCATAAGTTCTGTTACAAATTAATATGCATTTTTTTATGAAGTTACTAAAATTTATATCTACATATTTATTAATGTCTCAGTAAAAAATAAAAAAATATTCTATTTGAAATAGCCACCTTTTGCTTTTGTACAGGCCTTTAATCTGTCTGGCCTCGAATCTATAAATTTACGCAGTTTCCAAAGAAAATTTCGTCACTGCTTGCTTCAAAGGTTTCTAAGATACTCAATATCGCCGTGTCGTTTAGAACAGGCCATGTCCTCTAAAACTGACTATACTTTGAAGTGTAAAGAGTTGAGGTCTGGGCTAGATGAGGGCCAATCTTCAGCTCTTATAAAGTACGGAACGTTGGTTTCAAGCCAGGCTTAGGTAGATAGAGCCTTTTGACCAAGTGCAGAGTCCAGCTGGAAAGTCCACGGTATATTTGTAAAGTTTTCACTCCTTTTTCACAAAAATGTATTTTTGTGACTCCTTGATAACGCTTTACCAAACCAATCAGTGATGACGCAGGATGATGACCACGTTGTATTTTTCTAACCACTTCAGCAGCTTCTTTAGAACTGTGAACGCACACTTTATCATTTTGCTTATTGTAGTGTCCTTCAATCGTGAAAATTTTTTCATCGGTAAAGAGGATTTCAGTGCCTTTTACCTGCGTATCGCGATAGAAGGCGTTTTTTCGATCAAATCCACTCTCTTTAATTGTAAAGATTGTTTTAGGGCATGTCCTGTATATAGTAAAGTGCTAAAAGGTAGCAAGCAAACTCACTTATTTATTAAAGTACAAAACTACATATATACAGAAGATTGCGTATTGTCAATTACAGACATATTATATCCTCATCCTCACAAACGTGAAAAGTATACTCTGTGACGTCTATGATTCACGATAACACCATTGGCCATGCCATTCCTGAGAACTAAGATGTTATGTCTCCGTACCTTGCAATTCACGGCCATATCGCACCTTTTAAAGCAAAACAATCATACAAGCAAAGCTGTTTCGCAACAGAAACACCGAATGGAACAGAACGTCCTAACATTTTAAAAGTGACTGTAAAAAGAACTAATTTCTGAAAGCAATCTCTTAAGTTATAGAAAAAGATGAAAAATAAGTCACAAAAACGGCGTATGGTACAATCCACAAGCTGATTAGTTTAAGCACTCATCACAAACTTGAACTTGAGTTTGGACTAAAGCGAAAAACAAAATAAACTTGATTAATACCATCTAGATAGCTACGGAACACAAAATCAGTGAAGCATTTTTTTATTATTAAACTACTTCCAGTCGTTTCGCTCAAATAATTCTTTTTATTACCAATAAGTAATATAATATCTTGACTATTTCATTCAAAAGGTATAACTTAATGACAAAATTTTTTTGTTACTTAGATTGGCATGGATAAATCTGTTAACATCATAGAATACACTAAAATGCTCATGGTACCACTCATGCATTGCTTTTACTGAGAGCCATGTTTTTTTAATAGAAGAAAATAGAATGGTACCGATACCGTATTTTCAAGGCACTTTCTTCCACGCACAACCACTCTTTGGAATCAACTTCCAGCAGCAATATTTTCGAACCGATACGACAACATAACCTTCAAGAAAAGAGCATATTCCTTTTTAAAAGGCCGGCAGCATACCTGCAATGCCGTTAGTGTTGTGGGTGATCATGGGCGGCGGTAGTCACTTACCACCAGGTGAGCCGCATGCTCATTTGCGCCCTGTGTTGTAAAAAAAAATACCTCCAAAGCCTAACTGCGGTTGCCAATCCGCCTGCCGAGCGTGGTTTTTTTTAATGGGCGATGACGGTATAGTAACCTCACCTACGCTATCGATATACACAGGCGGGGCACCAATAAGTGATGATAGGTGAGGATAAAAAGACAGGTCAGTTAGCCCATCGTTATGAATATACTTGAAATTCAGCACGATGGTTTCGAGGGAGGGGCCACGTGGAGGTCGATCTGGTTGGGTATATTGCTAGCAGTGGGGCCCTTAGTCTCCATTATTAACAATCCCTCTCCCAGGCCCATGGGGTTATACACCCGTACCCTGTAATTTCATTGTCTTATCCTATCCTTCAAACCGAAACATAACCATGCAAACGCAGCTGCTTCACGACAGAAACGTCCGCGAAAAGCAAGATTATTATGCTACAAGAAGACAGATGTTCGCAAATATGGCCATATGTATTTACATTTTTAAACAAGGGCAGGTGTTACGTTGCACATGTATTCGTTTAGGGCTATTATAAAAGTCGAGATGCAAAAGTGGGTATGGCAGACTGAATTAAATTAACAATAAAAGTTTATCATACGTAACCATTCTTAATAATACTATAAATGTGAAAGTGAGTTTGTTTGTTTATTAGCGCTTTAACGACTTAACTAATCACTATGAAATTTGATATACAGGTACTATATACTTATAATGAATAAATAATTTATCTATCTATATGGGATAGAGATGGACATAAGGTACTTTTTACCCCAGTCAGTGAACATATCCTGAGGGCTTACCATGAAATATTTTCCGAAATTTCGGGATCGAACGAAACACTAATATCATGTTAAAATTACATACTACATATCGTTATAAAATATTAAAAATATTTAAAATATCGTTCCTTAGAACTATTATGGTAGGATTTATAACGAACGAAATGTTATGCACCATTTATTAGGTCGATTTCGGTACGAACAAAAACACGAAATTGAGTCTGAAAATTCGAAATTTCATTTAATGGTAGACTCCCTGATCACGCGGAGGAAGTCATGGCTAAATCGTTAGCACACTTATAAACGAATGTTCTAATAGTAAAATTGAACATTTTCACCAAAGTAACACAAGTCGAAAAACGACAATTTTAAACCTCCCATACTAACAAGCCATAACCAGCTTTTAAATTAGTACGAAATTAATTGTTTTTTATTGTTTTCAACTGACATCCAAAAAAGAGGAGGTACTCAATTCGGTTATATTTTTATATGTTTATTGTCTCATAACTCCATCAGTCGTATATCAATTTAGTTTATTATATATTTTTATTTAAAATGATATATAAAAATATAATATTAAAATCATAGAAATTTTAATAAAATCCATTTTAGTATTTAAAACAAAATAAATGATTTGACCACGATTAAAATTGGTGTTTTTTTGTGAAACAAAATCATAAATTATAAAACAATTCTGTCCAAAATTCCTATATACATAGCATCTTAATTTTACGTACTGCTAATAACTTTGATTTCACCCTGTATATAGAAATACATCAATAAGTATAATTATGTTTCTGCCTACCCTAATGGGAGACAGGCGTGACAGATATGTATATATGTAAGTATAATTATATATATGTATATACCTACAATAATATAAATAATAACTTACAACTTAACGCAATACATAATGAGAAATAATATACATAAATACATAATAGTCGTCATTATGTATTGTATTAAGTCCACATAATCTATGTGGATCATTAAAATGTCAATCAGCTGGTATTTGCTGGCTAAAGAAGAATTATTGTTACTTTGTACACACTATTTTGTATTGCCCAATTAAAATAAAGGTCGCTTGTTTTCTACTGCATTTTCCATATTTATTCTACGTTGCTATTCCTTTCATATACTTCTTTTATTAAGTTGAGGTGGAGAAATACAAAAGTAATAATACTCTTTTTTTATACAACTTAGAAGCCTATAGACATGAGCAGTACCATGGACATAACAGAATATACCGTTTCGCCCATGATACCCCCCATGTGTTGCCATTCCTGAGGACTCAGATGTTATTCCTCCGTACCTAGTAAATTCACGCCATATCCCACCCTTCAAACTCTTTAACATATTTCTTGTTTTAGTGGCACTTGGTAAAATTCAATTAAGAGGCTCATAAACCTGCAAAATAAATGTTAAATAATGCATCATTAACGTATAGATAATGGCAGTAGTGCAGTTGTTAGTCCAGTTCGGTCAATCAAGAGAACTAAAGTAAAAAATTTCAATAACAAAGTAACAGCTCGTTTGGTACAAAGATGATGGTAAGAGATTATGAATAGTTAATCGAATTATTGCAAATAGAAGATCTTTTAGCTTCGACTAATAATTATAAAAACCTAAAAATCTATTACTAAGTGTAGATAATAGTTATTTTACAGTTTACATAGAGTTAAGTAATTTTATAAAGTATAATATTGTATTAACAAAACAACAGAAATAATTCGCTTTGTTCAGAATACTGAACAATTATATCAATAAGTTTTATCAATTTCTTCTTCTCCCAATCTTTAATCGCAGCACTATTTGGGGTCGAGTCTTCTTGTACAGTGGTATAGTTGTATAGTGGTTCCGTATTTTCAACCCCTTCTCGATATTGGACCAGCACGCGGGAGGTCTTCTCTTCCGCCGGTGTTTCGTAGGGATATCCATGACAGTTTTTACCAAGAATCTATCATCCCTTTTCATTATATGGGCGTGCCGATAGGTTTTATTTGACTGTAATTCAATTATATTATGTACATTTGAACAAATATTATTTAAGTAGTTAGTTACTACAGCGATAGTATTTTACTTACAAGCTATACTTACTTGTATTTGTTATAGATATATTGGTGGTTAAATATATGTAGTAGTAAAAATTAAATAAGATAGATTTTTCAACAATAAAATTCCAACTAATACTACAAATCCGTTTTTTTATATTATGTACATTTGAACAAATATTATTTAGGTAATTCAACAAGAAATGTTCACGATGGTTTCCAGGGGGAACCACGTGGAGGTCGACCCTATAAGGCATATTGCTAGCAATGGGGCTGTCAAACTCCATTGCTAACAATCCCTTTCCCCCCTACAAATCCGTATTAGTAATATGAAAAGATGTGGAACTTCTGATAGTAATAATGGGGTTGAATCTTCGAGTGTTGGTAATCTCACACATACTAAGGGTAGCGGAATTAAACAAAATAATTCTATTCAAATAACTAGCGATATTAACATCTACAAGACAAAACTTAATTCATTAAAATATTTAGTACTTATTTAATCTTTGTTGTTCAAAAGCCCTCTTGTTTTGTTCGTGCTACTAAAATATCTTTTAAGATAGAGGACAATACGGTTAGCACAAAATAAACCTTAGTACGAGTACGCCCTAAAAATAACAGTATATTTTTACTCTGTCTGAGTAATTGAGACTCCCTTGTAAATATAACTTTGGCGCCACGAGCACGTGGTTATCGTGTCCACTCATTTGCAGCAGCTGCAAATTGCAACTGCGCTGCATAAATAGAATGAGTTTAAGGCATTCAAAATTTTGATATTATAAGTGCCAATAGGTTTTGGCAGATTAGTAGAAAGAAGGATTAATAACAGAATACAGATTTAAACCTTTTTTTATCCATACGTCCTATTTCCTGTCCTTTCCTGGACAAACCATAGATTGCCTCCATTAGAAAGTTCAATACATTTATTTTATTTAAATATTGCAGCAATAAAAAATATATTTAAGTCCAATATCGAATTTTCAATAAATAAGAAGAGGGATGTCATGGCGGTCTCAGCTGAACTCTATGTTACACGCATGTTATTTATTATAATACTAACTTTTATTTGTGACTTCGTCCGCGTTATGGATAAGAAAGATTAAGGATACGTTCATTAAGCGGGATAAAAAGTAGCTTATGTCCTTATCTGTTCCATATAATATGAGTATGTGTATACCAAACATCATTGGTAAGCCGTTAAAAAGCTAAGAGATAGTAAATAAATAAAGTCACTTTCATATTTATAATATTAGTAAGGAAGTAAGGATTCATTATTTACTAATTACCAATACAGATGGATTTTATACATAAAAATAAATAAACATACAAACATACGTCTTAGAAAAATATTTTTTAAAACTATCGGTGTTGCCATCAACACAGAAAGGGCATCACGCTAGTTTTCTCTGATGCACCTTTTTGTATTGCTAACATAGTTATTTTGGCGTGCTATAAGTAGTCAAAATTTGTCGGAAAATTATTATAATAACTTCATGATCACACTTCTGTAGAATATAATAACTAAGTGGCACTTACATGTCATAAAAAACTTCACGAAACTTGGCACAATTATTTTAAATGGCTCACTATAAGATTTGGGCAATTGTAAGTGAGCAATTTATATTTAACTTCATACAAAAAAAAAAAAAAAAAAAAAAAAAAAAGCGGCAGACGTAGTTTATCTATTGATAGAATCGTTATTGCTAGCGAATCTATGAGATAGAATGAGACGGCGACGTACGAAGTCTTCTTCTTACTCATGTGAGCCCTGTTTCAAATGATTCTATTGATGGATTCGTTTACTACTTGCCTATGATGTCCAAAGAGATTATAACACTTGTAGTATCTCGTACATTTACATAGTATATATACACAAATACTATATATATACTATCTGTATATAACTTTTTATGAACCTTGCCAACTTTTGAAAACGGAAAATAATTTTTTTTTTTTCATTAAAATTCATTTTTATAAATGTTGCAATAAAAGGTAAATAAATAAAGTTACATAATAGAGTTTTCAGTATACTTATAATTGCATGTTCTTCTGAACGATTGAAGAGTACGTACATTATTAGCTTCTTGGAATAATAACAAAAGGTGATTGTCGCCAAGAGTTCATTGTACTTAATACCTACTTTGTTTCTTTTATGTGTGATGATGTGATGTGATTATACCTACCATGTATAGTATGTAATTCATCAGAGGACCAACCGATGTAGTATTGTTTCGTCTAGTAAGTTTTGAATAATATTACGATAACCTACTTTGTTATTAAATTGATAAAGTTGTTTATTTAATATACTCGTAACGTTTTTATTTCTGGTATTTTAATATTTAAAAAAAAATCTTTATTAAAAATAGGAGAGACAAATTCATAAAGATCAAGAAATTCATAACCCCAGTCATGTATTAGATTATGCTTTTGTTTAAGCGTACACCATAATAGGTATTTTGGTACTGTACGTATAAATTTTGTCTTTCAATGAAATTTCCTATTATTAATATTTTTTAGCATACAGGTAGCTACGCATTTTTCAAAAATAATTGTCGGAAACAACAAAGAGTAAGTTTATTATATTACCGTTAAACAGTTACTGAGAATTTAATTACATTCTTCATATACATAGATTGACTTAGATAATATGTACTTCGTCGTCTATATGTATAACTGTCCCACAGTCATGGCTATGTGATTGGATCACAGAAAATACCATGATAACCAGGTGGTTACGGAATGCAGGGATTGTTAGGAAAGATACTAACAGCCTTAATGCTAGCAATATGCCACATGGCTATGAAAATAATAGTAGTTATTTTTTTTTATAAATACGTCACGATGGGTCAACCGACCTGCTTTTATCCTCACCTATTGTCTCTTACTGGTATTCCGATTACTGATATGCAGGATCGTTAACAATATGTATTCGCGGATATGGATACACAAACGGATCATTATTGTCCAGATCCGCAAATACGAATACGGATTCTACTTTTAAAGATATTGTAATTAGTATCTTAAAGGTAATGGTATTAGTAACTAACCACAATAAATGTTTATTTGTTGCAATATAAATAAAAATATACAGTGAGTGTAAAAAGTATTCATACACCTAGGGTTATAATAAAAAAAAATACGAATTTGATAGACTTTCCTCTATTTATTTAATTTAAATCAATACTGTTAAATAGTTTAACATTCCCGCACTTTGTTTATGATAATTTTTGTTTTTTAAAATAAAAAATATACAACACAAAAATATTTTTATGTTAACTGAGCAAATAATGACAAACAAAAAGTATTCGTACATTCATTCTTTTTTAAATGAAATTCTGTATAAATCATTTATTCAATCGAATTTTTCATATGCCTACAATGCCAAGGTCATTTTTAATACGTAGGTATAGATATTAGACGTTTTAGTTGCACTCGTGACAAGTATAGACGTGTTTAGTTACAAAAATGGGTCGTAAAGCAAAAGAAACGAGTGAAGAGGAGAGAAAATAATTATTAATTTGCATAATCAATGCAAATCATTATGTGAAATTGCAAAATTTGTCAATAGACCACGTTCAACCGTACAGACTGTAATTGATCGGTTTTCTATTACTAAAACACTAAAAAACAAACCCAGAGGTGGGGCGTCCATCAAAAATCACGCCTCGATTGGATCGGAAAATTTTAAATTGTGTAAAAAAAAATCCAAAAATTAGTGCCCCTCGAGTGTTACAAGAAATTAATAATATCAATGATTGCCATATTTCTGTCAGTACCGTTCGGAACGTATTACGTAGTAACGATTATCATGGAAGAACTGCGCGTAAAAAGTATTAGGTAAATGATATTAATAGAAAAAAAGATTAGAATTCGCAAAAAAATATATTAATGAAAAAAATCATTTTTGGCAAACTGTTATTTACTCAGATGAATCGAAATATAATATTTTCAAATCGGATGGGCATCATATGGTATGGAGAAAACCTAATATGGAATATAAGAAAGAAAATTTATGTCCAACGGTAAAACACGGTGGTGGGTCAGTATTTGTATGGGGTTGCATGAGTGTTTTTGGGGTGGGAAAACTTGCATTTATTGATGGAATTAGGGATCACAAAGCGTATATTAATATTTTAAAAGAGAATCGTCTCTCTAGTGCAGCTCAAATGGGTTTTAACAATAATTGGATATTTTTACAAGATAATGACCCTAAACATAAAGCATGGAATACTAAAGCATGGATCCTGTTTAATGCTCCAAAATACCTAGAGATTCCTCCTCAATCACCTGATATTAATATTATAGAGCATGTGTGGGATTATCTCGATAATAAAATTCGAAATCGACCAATTTCGAGTAAAGAAACACTAAAAATTGCGCTTCGCGAAGAATGGGCATTAATACCGTCTTCTTATATTTTCAAACTAGTTGATTCGATGCCGCAGAGACTCCAAGCTATCATCAATGCTAACGGTGGTCCAACAAAGTATTAATATTTTTTTTAATATTCATTTACTTACAAATTTTATAAGTGTACGAATACTTTTTGTTTGTCATTATTTGCTTAGTTAACGTAAAAATATTTTTATGTTGTATAATTTTTTTTATTAAAAAACAAAAAATATCATAAACAAAGTGCGGGAATGTTAAAATATTTAATAGTATTGATTTAAATTAGATAAATAAAAGAAAGTCTATCAAATTCGTATTTTTTTTATTACAACCTTAGGTGTACGAATACTTTCTACACTCACTGTATGTTAAGAAATGAAAATTAATTTAAATAAAATTTAAGAGTGTTTCATTACCTATACCTACCTATGTATAATTAGGATTTTAAAAATGTAATAAAATTTAATAATGCAAAAATACAACCTAACTGAGAACCAACTCCTTTTCTTTTAAAGTCGGTTGAAAGTAAGCTTGACCCTCGCCGTAAGAATAAATATTCGTAAGAAGCCGTAAGGCTCGACTTTATCTGTATTCTATGCTTATTATATAAAATCAAACAATGAAATCACCAATCAAGTTTCCTATATTAGAAACGACATTCGATCTTAATCATTTTACGCTTCGTACAATTAGGTGCCAGTAGGTAACTAGGTAACAACTGACTCATAAACCGGAATAACTAGAATCACAATAATGACAATAGCTATTGAATCCCATGACAGACGAGGTTGGGTCAATTTCCGAACGCACCCGCATAGATTTATTTATTTTACGACCTTCCGACTTATTTCCTTTGCCTGTGCGTTTCATTTTATCGTCTCCATTGAACTTTTACCCTTATATCATAAACAATAGAATTTTATTTTCTATTTTCAAATCGTAGTTGTTTTTTGCCGAGACGCATATAGATTGTCTCTAACAAAAGTCTCCCCTTCTTTTGGGCAACGGTCATGCAATTTTTCAATCAAAGTCGCATTGTAGATGTTTCGTGTTCCCTCGCAATTAACCGAACGGACCGTTTGAAAATATTCGTTGCAACAGACATGTTCTCGATCTGATCGATAATGATGGTATTGACACATAAGAAATAAGTAATGGAACTTATATCTGATGCCAATTATCTAATTATTTTACTAATATAATAAAATTGCAACTAGTCGATGTCTGCGCATAGGCGGTATCACTACATAGTATAAAACAAAGTCGCTTCTCGTATATCTGTCCCTAGGTATGCTTAGATCTTTAAAATTATTCAACGGATTTTAATACGGTTTTTTTTAATAGATAGAGTGATTCAAGAAGATGATTTATATGTATAATATAGTAGAGAAACTGATAATTTTTGAGATTTCTAATGTGCCAGCCGTCCGGCACTATTTAGCATCAAGATCCGTGCGAAGCCGGAGCGGGTCGATAGTTTAAGATAAATTGATATGAGAAGACTTAATAAGAGCAATAGAAGAAAAAAAACAATATTTTTTTGTATTTTCGTGTTTGTCTGTATGTTTGTATTATTACGGGATCAAGTAAAAACACACAAATTGAATGCGATTTTCATAGTTGTATTCTTTAATTTATCCCTGATATGCAATCTAGAAGTGATTACTTACTTCCAAAATCCAGGAGTGCGAAGTTATGATCAAAAGCTAGTCATAGATAATGCAATATTATCTACTACCAATATTCTTCTATGTATATATTAATTTATTTATTTATTTATTCATTAAAAATAATTACAACATTATAACAGCAAAAGCCAAATCAATGGAATGGTAAACCCCGCCTGCCTTCACTACCGGGATACGCTGGCGGGGCATATAGTGAGTGCTGACAGATGAGATGAAGTTAGTTAAACCATAATGACGGATTCAACAAAAATTAACCAGGGGTAACCGCGTCCTCATTACTAACAATTTATATTATTAATTAAATTACTAATAGGTATATATATTAGTTAATATTATATAAACTTTCACATTTATTTAAATCTTCAGTTCATTGCTCAATCACGTTTAAAGAGCTGAATAAATAGAAAATTTGATAAAGGATACCATAACCATATCATGATTAAAGTTGTAATACTTAGGGTAAGCCCATACTTTATTCTCAAGATCCCAACCTTTGTGGTAATATTACAATCAGTGTGTGTAATTACATATGTCTAATGTGAAAGTTTAAGCTATTTGAATAACATTAAAGCGCTTAATTGCCTGAACGGATTTAGGTGAAATTTAGTACACCTATAGACCATAATACTACTTGTCACAAATTCCCGTTTAATGTAGATATAGTCACAGGATACAAGAAGTTAATCTATACCTAATCTTATACATAATGCCTATTGTACACTTATCATACACAGCCGTTTCTTTGCTTCGTCATAATCAGAAACATGAATGTATATTTTATCTTACTAGACACAAAATTCTTTATATTAAAAAAAAAATTGCAATAAGTGGAAAGTAATAAGTTCTTATTAATATGTGTACTTTCTTAAAATTAACATGCCATTAGCATTAACTTTATTATCAATCAATGGTCATATACAAACGAACAGTATAGAAATGAATGTTTGCTGTCATTCGTCATACTGGTGAACGGGACTGGCCTGCTCTTCAAAATTTCGTGTATCTGTGTTAAATTTTTATGTAGGTGTATTGGTAAATTTGTAATCATATTTGTAAATTTTAACTTAGAAAATAGTAACTATAGTAAATGGGTACTTATCTTGTCTACTCAATTGCATTGAGAGGAAATTAAAATAAAAGTAGGAACGTCTCATAGACTCTGTTAAAACCATAGATTTAGGATTATTCATTCGTACTTGGATATATTACTTAAGTAGGAGAGCAACTTAACTCAATGGTTTGCTCTTTTGAGGGTAACAATATACTGAGTTGTGACCATTTTGTGTTACTATGACACACGCATAAAAGAAAAAATGTTACTTCTTTTATATACTTTGCTTTTTTGAATATGCATTCTTTTATCTCTTTTTACTGCGTATGTCTGTTGTTGTGTGCTGTAAGTAATGCAAATAAATTATATATCTATCTATCTATCTAATTCTATCCTTTAATTTGAAACTATTATTAATAAATCTATGGCCCTACTCACCGTTGACTATAAATCTGTGCCTGTCATTCTTCAGCTCCTTCGATAGTTTGGGGCACTCCTTGTCTAAAACACTACACAATTCCACCAACTTTACACCACTTTGTTTACTAACAACTTCAACGAAGTAATTGCACTTTTCACTATCAGGCGCACTCGTTATCAGCTCAAGGTCGCCGACATTGAATATACCTTTCTTCACTAAAACATCTAATATGTTCGTATCGCATATTTCTCGTAGTAAAATAGTTTTGTGCCGAATAAGGCCGGCACAAACATCACTCACCGCAGCCATCGTTCAACTGAGCGGGCAAAGGCGCGCGAAAGAAAAAACTCCATTGAATCGGCCCATTCAACAGATGCAACCCGCCGGTGGCGTGGAGGCACGTACGTAGACAAGGTACAAAGGAAATACGGTACGGTGTGACTTGTTTCTTGACTGAACGGTCGTGTAATAAGTACCCTTTTGTCCAGTTGTAGGTATCTACAAGTACCTAGTTTCTTTTTTATTGGGAAAAAATGGAATAGTAACCCCACCCGCGCTATCGGTATACATCGATGAGGCACCAGTGGAATGTGATAGGTAAGAATAAATGCAGATCAGTTGATCCACCATGATGAATTCGGCAAAATTAACCATGATGGTTTCCAGGGGGAACCGCGTGTAGGTCGAATTAAAAAGGTATATTGCTTGCAATGGGCCTATTAGACCCCATTACTAACAATCTCTTTCCCCCTACAACTATCTAGTTGTAATAGCAGGACCAAGAGGTGATGGTATCCACCTACCTAAATATTTTTACTAGCAAAGATAGAAGTACTTTTTTTAATTGGGCTCACGGATCAAAGCAGAATAGTAAAACGGCTTTCGCGATCGGATTACGTTAGCAGGATAGTTTTTTTTTAATGGCTGATAATGAAATGGTAACCCCACCTACGCTAACGGTATACGCAGCGGGGGCACCAGTGGGGGATGATAAATGAGAATGAAAAGGCAGATTTGTTGGCCCATCGTGATGAATACACCTGGAACTCAGTACGATGGTTTCCAGGGTAGACTGACAGGCTAGCAATGGGAATGGTAGTTCGCATTACTTATAACCTCTCCCCCCCCCCCCCCTCAGCAGGATACTTAGTGGTAGGTAACGTTGTTTATACGTGATTGTTACCAGAGGGCCTACCTATAAAATTTTCCTATAAATAAATAACATTTCATGTTTTCCGAAATTTCGGAGCCAAACGAAACAGAAATTTGATGTTAAAATTACATAATACATGCCGCTTGGTATAAACAAAAACACGAAATTGAGTCCGCAATTTCGGAATTTCATTTCATGGTAGACCCGCAGGTTACCAATTTCCATCTAGTTTTATGATTTAGTTGTACCGTGTTCGTTATTCAAATGGTTCGTCAGCTTCTTTATTATTCTAAGTATCCTAAAGAAGAAACAGAAATACCTAATTGAAAAAACTCAAAACAATTACCAGTTTATTGCTCGTTGTGTGGCAAAAATTCCGTATATTTTCTATAATTTTTTTTTTATTATAATTGCGAAATAAACTATGTCACGTGTTTTCAACAGCTTTCGAAAAGAAGGAGGAAATAATCAAAAAATAAATTTATAACAAGGTTCGTGAAGGTTCTTTATATTTCTTTATAATATATTAATATATCAAGATAAAAACTAAGGTACTATCAAGTTGACAGACAATACACATTTTAAGAAACAGTAGTATAGTATAAGCAAGTTGTTTTGTGTAAATAAAGCCTCAAGTTTAAATCTTGATTAGGTCAATTTAGAAAACGAACTTTCCTGAATTGGCGCGGGTGTGGATTACCGTCAAATGTTTGTTACTCGATTCGTTATAATATAGGATCAATACTAGTTTGAAAACTTATTATCAAATGCAATTATATTTTTATTTACAAAATTTCATTAAAATCGATCAATCCGCTTCAAATATAATATAATAATAATATAATATTGCATATGAAAGAAGCTTCGGGATATAAAGGCTGTTGTATTGTATGTCAATTTCAATGTGATCAACTCCAAGAAACTTAATTAAACTTGACTATTTTAAGTAATATTCTTAATTATTTAATTAATTCAAAAGTCGAAAATAGATTCTTCCTCTGATATATACAGTTCAAATACGATCGGTTAAATATGGGTAAAATCATTGTTATCTTTAACTAAACGATAATAATCGACGAAATGCTGTTTTTTACCTGGCAACATTTATTCAGGGATTACACACTTTTTTATGTTTTCTTTGGGAAGTATTCTATTTACAAATCTCTTTCTCTTTTCATTTAAACATTTTCTCTTGTCGGTACAACTAATTTATGCATTTTCTTCCAGCCAATTCTATTCCAGGTCATATCTTTGACCTCCTTATACGACATGACGTCTAGCATTCCCTTTATCTGCCTCGTGTAATTATTTCTCTATTTATTAACATAAAAATGTTACATTTCTGATTGTTTTATTCGCTGATATCAAGTATTTCTGTTTAGAATTTTTTTCATCCAGTGAATTTTATACACCCCGTTATACGGTATTTTACAAAAGTGATTCTTATTAATTTTTTATTAACCCTTCTGTCGTATCCATTTATTATAAGCTCGGGATGTATAGAAAATGAACACATTTTTTAAGATTTCAAGAAAATCAGACCATTTAGTTAATTAATACATATATAGCCAAATTTTGACAATCATGATCCCGGATTGCTGATTGCTGATATTCTAAACCCTGAATCCTTATGTTAAATTATCAAATGTACTGTACAGATAAATTAATTTGAAAAAAAAACGAAATTTCAAATTGTTCTTACGGTATAAATTTATGTTAGAGCTTTAGCAACATTATATAACGTAGTGACTACTTGCTTTGTGAACACAACTTTAACGTGAAAATTATAACCGCTTCAACCGCATACAACCACATCCAATTTAGATCAGCAGTTTTTGCGTGGTGTATCAATAAATAAACGAACAACCACATTTTTTTAAATTTTATTGTTTTTCGCTTTTATTGTTTTTTTTTTTTTTAGTACGTTTGTTCCGTTTGGAACAGGCTAAGGTCGGAGACCATGCTGCCTAGTCTTCAAAAAGATAAATTGTCTGGAATGCTTTTATTGTTTTGTTCTAATTTTTTTTTCTTAAATATTTATCTCCCATGTTCAGAACAGACATCGTCCTGTTAAAATTTTATTATATTAGTAAAATAACTGTAAAACCAATGATAAAATTATTATAATTATAATTATTATAAATATATATATTATTATTAAAACTATTATAAAATAATATTATGTTTGTATAGATCTAAATTTGCTATGTGTGTGAACAACAGAATGACGACTTAGTGCTAGTGCCATTGCAGGTGATCAATCAATACTGAAACGTTCTTAAAGTACTAATTATATAGTATGTTAATTAACGAAATCCATTCCTTAATCTTTTCACTCCCGGGTACCTATAAAATATTTCCAAATTCGAAAGTATTCAACAGTGGATAGATAACGGTTTTTTTTTGATGGGTGAAAATGGTATGGTAACCCCGCCTGTGCAGGCGGGATACGCTGGCGGAGCACCAGTGAAGGGTGATCGATGAGTATGAAAACAGGACAGTTAGCCCATTATGATGAATTCATCAAAAATTAACCACGATAGTTTCCAGGGAGAACTGCGAGGAGGTCGACCTGGTTGGGTATATTGCTAGCAATGGGATTCTTAGTTTACATTACTAACAATCTCTTTCCCCCCCAAGACAGATATACCCCCAAGACGGTTGATATGATGACGATGATGGTAATGAATCTATAAACAATATTTTCTTCATCTTCTTGTTTTCAGCTCATCGCTTTAATTAGCTTAAATCAAACATACAATGACATTGCAATTTGAAGATGTAGTACGTTATATTGTTTATAGTTTGAAAGATAGATATGGAGTTGTTACGTCTACCTTATCTTAAAGATAACAATAAATATATGTTTTTTTTTTGTGGTTTTTAATGGATGAAAATGAAATAATAACGCCGCGTACGCTATAGGTAAACGCTGGCGGGACACCAGTGAGGAAGAAAACTGGTCATTAGCCATAGTGATAAATTCCATATAATGATAGTTATAACCATGATAGTTTCCAAAACGAACCACATGTTGGATCGATGTAATAGAATATGTTACCAGCAATAGACTTTTTTTTAGACTGCATTGAATTTCTTTTTTCCCATTTTTTTTTAAATTGCTAGTTCTTAGATTCTTAACCGTTTACAGAGTGCATAAGCGTGAATATTTGACACTTAAAAAAATGACATTTGCGTTGCAGGATAACATGTTCATTGCCAACTGACGTTTGACAGTCCAATTTTGACATCTTTGATATTTATAAAAATTTGACGACGCTTGCTTGTTTTAAATTTTTTAATGTTTGTTTTCTTGTTTGTGATATAATTGTAAATGATATATTAAATTAACCCTTATAATATTAATATAGACAGTTTAATAATCTGTGAGCATAATGGCACCGATAGGAAATACTTCTTTAAATGGTAAGTCTACGTGTTAGGAGGTTATGTTCAACTAATATTTTTTTTATAAATTAATTCTTATAAGTTAATAAATTAAGGAGAAATGGTGGAATAGACAAACGGTTCTACCGTCAGTTCGTAAGATTTCTCGATTTATTATTCATATTCTAATTTTAAGATAATTGACTGTAATCTATTAGAATACAATGAAATAAAAAATAAACATATACAATATTTCTTAAGTTTTATCATTATTTAATTTTACTATTATCATATGTCATTTAAAACACACAGAAAATGGTGCAAATTAGGAATACATTGGTAAGAGTTGACTGACAATTTTTTTTCATTATAATTTAAACAAGTAAATTTAGAAAAACTTTTTTTTGTGAAGACTGCATAACATTTATGTTATTAATATAATTTTATAATTAAAAATATAATAGTTCTATAGAATAATTAGTTCCTGACAATATTAACAGATTGAAAATAGCATCAATGTAGAAGTTTTCTCTTAGTTGGGAGAAAAAATACTTTTAATTAAAAGAAAATTTCCTACAGTTCATTAGATTTAAATAAAATATTCGATAACGTTTAAACATTAATTGAGAGCCTCCTTCTTTTTGATGTTACATATGATAGTAATAATAATAAAAAAAAACTTAAATTCTAGATTTGAATTCACCTAATAGATGTCTTTTCATAAGTTATTTACAGGATTTGTGAAATTAACAGAAAATATTTCAAGGCTATGAAGATTTGTTTAATAATATGCACATGTAATTCCACAGATAATTTTTTATATTATTTTATACTAATGAAAATGATATTTTGTAATGAAAAAAAAAAAATTAAACAATTTCTTACTTTTAAGTTTTTTATTTTCTTTTTAATAATTTGTCAGTATATATATTTACAATAGATTTAGATATTTACCTAGAATGGAGTATTTTAAACTTTGTTTGATCTAAAATAGATACTAAACTGAATTAGTATATCTGGACAAATATATCTAGACTTCTAATATGTTTATTACATAGTAAGCAAACTTGAGATTTACTGCTTAGTGTTTATAAATAAAAGTATTTCTTGTCTGCTCTTAGAATTTATTCTCCTAGTATGGTATTTATAGTAAACTAGACTTATTTTTTAATTAGTTGATTTTAATATACCAATTAAAATTGAGAAATTTCTCATTTTTTAAGTAGGTTAGTAAAAAAATTGTGTGTGAATAATTGAAATGAATTTCATTTATACCTAGATAAAAAAACTTCATCATTATATCTTAATGTCATTGAGTCCCATTATATGTAGTTGAGTCTCTTCATATTTTTGCAAAGGGTATTTCATTCTGTGTTGTCTAAATAATCTACTTGGAAAAAATAAGACATTCAATGCAGCTATACATTAGTATTTTCTAATAAGAGTTTACTGGGGAGGGAAAGGGATTGTTAGCAATGAAGTCTGACAGCCCCATTGCTAGCAATATGCCTTATTAGGTTGGCCTCCATGTAGTTCCCCCTAGAAACCATTGTGAATAATTCTTGTTGAATTCGTCATGATGGGCTAACTAATCTACTTCATCCTCTTGTATTATCCTTCACTGGTAACCGGCCGGTGTACACCGATAGTGTGGGTGGGACTACCATTCCATTATCATCCATTACATAATAATTTACTTATGCTGACTTGTTTTATTATTAATTTGATTTGACTTCCTGACTAGAGATCTTTATTTTTATGCATAATAAAATTTATGATAGTTTTTTCTTATGTTTATTATTCAGATACAGATTCGGGTTCTGATACAGACAGTGGAACAAGTGGTAGTCGAAGTAAAAGTCCCAGTCCTGCACCATCAGGCAAAGAAGGCAGTGTGTCTCGGTAAGTGAATTATTCAAAATTTTTATTTCATTGTTTATTCTCAAAACATAGACATTAGATATGTTTTTCTAGGTTTTGTTCATATTTCTATTTATCTGATTATATCTAACATAGATTCTCACCATTTTATTTAATCTGATTTATTATTTTTGCAGGTCGCAATCTCGCAGCCCACCACGGTCTGCTAGTGGATCTCCTAAATCCAATCACTCAGCTAATTCAAATGTTTCACGCAGTAAATCGAATTCTCCTGCTCATTCTAGATCTAGATCAGGTTCACCTGCAAGCCACAAATCTGGCTCTTCCAGCCCCAAATCTCAAGCTACCGGTAGCCCTAAGGACAGAGCATCTCGGTCCAGAAGTGGTTCCAGGAGATCTCGCTCTGGTTCAGGCAGTGCTCGCTCTCGTTCAGCAAGCATGAAGTCGCGTTCAGAAAGTCCAAAATCTAGGCCTGACAGTCCAAAATCTAGATCACAAAGTCCAAAATCTGGATCACAAAGTCCCAAATCTCGTTCACAGAGTCCTAAATCCAGGTCACAGAGTCCAAAATCAAGGTCACAGAGTCCAAAATCTCGTTCACAAAGTCCGAAGTCTCAGAGAGCTAAAAGTCACTCACGTTCAAAGTCTGCTAGCGTTAGCCCTAAAAGTAAAAAATCACGCTCTAGAAGTGGATCATCTAGGTCTAAGAGTCCTGAAGCTAGACAAGACGTCGAGGATAGCAGATCTAATTCCCCAAATCTTATGATAGATGATGACCAGGAAAAGGAAAAATCAAAGAGTCGATCCAGGTATTTATTTTTATATTATTCTTGTAGTGATATTATCATAAAGTGTGTATATACTATATATGTGTAGTGTTAATATCTGCCCAAACTTAGAGATTCAACAATTACATTTTTTTGCATTGTTTAAATAAAGGTTGAGGCATTTGAATTGGCACGTAATTTGAATTATCAAGTAAGAGTATTAATAACTTTTTATAGAAGCATAAACTTGTTTATACAAATCCATAATCTACAAAGTTTGTAATCAAGCAAATGATCCGCTTGCCATAAGCAGCGATCACATCCCATGATACGTTTTACCACAATAGAGGCATCACTGTCTTAATAGGTTTTGACTTAAAGATTTTGAGTATCAATCTCTCATATATTCTGTAATATAATTAGGATCTAATATTGATTTCATTGTCTTATTATCTATTTCAGATCTGGTTCCAGACAGTCTAGGTCAAAATCGCGAAGTAAATCCAAAAGCCGGTCAAGATCCCGATCAAAGAGCTCAAATGTATCTGAGACAGAAATTGGTAAGTTATCATATTTAACATTCAAAATAATGTTTTGTTTCACCAATGTTTTTAAGATCAGTTATTTGTAAAAAGCCAACTAAATTCAGCCGTTTAAATTGCACAGTAGTTATTAGACAACCTGGTTGTCGTAATGCTGAACGCCCATCCCTGATGGTGTTCCTGACTAACTGATATGACGAAGCTTACATGCAGACAGTGATAGGAATCTTTCACTTAGTATTATTAGTAGTTCCATGTTAAAGAGTCTGGCGGTTCTTTGGAGACTTGCCGTGTGTTTACTTAATGTCACACGTAATAACTTATTTTTTGTACACTTTAGGTGATAAAAAGAAACGAGCAGTATTATCGGATTCAGACAGTGAAGGTGAAGGCTCGAAATCAACTATGAAACGTAAAAAGGGTTCTGACAGTGGTTCTGAAACAAGTGATAAACCTAAGAAGAAATCTAAAAAAGTCCTCGATTCAGATGATGAAAATCAGGAAAAAGATGCAGGTAATTAGTGTTCAATTTGAATTTGTATTATATTTTTTATGATTCGTTTGAAGATAACGAATTGCTAGAACAAATAGCTTTTCTAATTTATCTTTTGCATCTTTTTTTATCGCCGTTTGGTCCCGGCATAGAATAGGCCACCCCTTCCTTTTCTGTAAGTGTCGTAAGAGGCGACTAAGAGAACTTAATACTAGACGGATGGACAGCAGCGTCCCTCTCACAACATGCCTAAAAGTCTATCTTAGGGTTGCCAACCCGCCTGCCAAGTGTGACAACTACTGGCAGAATTTCCCTTATGGGGAAGGCATATTTTCATCAGTGGACAGTTAACTGCTGATACAATGATGACAATGATGTTCTTATTTATAGGGCATATTAAAGTATGGCTGAGCTCACCACTTTTTTTTACCATTTTTTATTCTATTTCATCATTTCTGTCGGTATAACGATATCGCAGGCGGGGTTACCACTCCATTATAATCCATTAAATACGTTTTTCTTATACAAATTAAAAAAATATGTTTAATAGTTTGTTATTCTTTTTCTTTACTTCAGTAACGGCGGATGCATTGTTCGGCGACGCGTCGGACATCAGCACAGAAGATGAAGCAGGGAAGCGGTCCCGGTCGCGGTCTCGCTCGCGGTCGCGTTCGCGCAGCCGCAGCGCCGCCAGGTCTGACGACGAGAGAAGATCGGGCGACGAAGCCAAAGGGAGTGGGGATGAGGTATGTCTTTTAAAAAGAATATTAGTAATATTGAATTTTTTTTATTTATTATATTATTTTTTATTTATACTGGACTAACTTTTATCCGCGACTTCGTCCGCTTTGCCGAAATATGTTTATTAACCAGGATAAAAAGTAGCCTATATAAGTATATATGATATTCTCCATCCCATGTACGTGTATACCAAATTTCATAATTACTAGTTAAGCCATTTAGAAGCTATAAGGTAACAAACAAAAGATATCTCAATAAATAACATGATACACCGGCTTCCTTATCTTCCAATTTGGTCTTTTAATATCTTCTTATTTTTTTTCTGATTTATTCATAATATATATTTTCTCTAGTTATGTATCATCATCTCGAGTGACAATGGATATCATTTTGTTGAAAATAGTATGTTTTTCATAATCTTAAGAACGTCAGTAGTTTAACTTATTTTAGCTATGAACGTTTATTATCTTTTCCTATATATCTACAAGTATATTAATTTTTATATAAATTGAGTTTGTGAAACATTACAAAAGGCGTTTTTGATGCTTATGGCATTTTCTTTCAACAAACCTTTGAGAAGAAGCCAGTTTTTTATTATGTATAATCAAGTTTCATATTCGTAAAGTTAATTAGTTTTAAAATACTTTTTAGGAAAACCGAGAGAAGCCTGAAGAAGAGGAGGAACAGGAAATACCGGAGACTCGTATCGACGTGGATATGCCTAAGATATGGACGGAGCTCGGCAAGGAGCTGCACTTTGTGAAACTGCCCAACTTTTTGTCCGTGGAGACGAGACCATATGACCCCAACACTTATGAGGATGAGATTGATGAAGAGGAAACCTTGGACGAGGAAGGTCGAGCTAGGTTAGTAACTTACTACTGTTTGCATTGGTCTGTGTATATTCTATATATACTCGTAATATGTATGTACTTATAAAAAAGAGGTATTTTAATAATTCTGTCATTTCTTTTCTACTATTTAGGAGTAGTGGCGCTGCGTAATGTATCTATTTATTTACCTCTAGACTCTCTATAAAACTTATTTAGATAAAATTTTACATGGTATTGACATATTTCCAGGCTCAACACACTTGGTGAAATTGAAATTACTTGGGTACCTCTGTCCCATTCGTCTTTCAACCGTGAAGCAGTTGTGTTTGCATGGCTGTGTTTCGGTTTGAAGGGTGTCATGGGCGAAACAGTACACTCTGTTATGTCCATGGTACTGCTCATGTCTATAGGCGACGGTTACCACTTTCCATCAGGTGGCCCGTCAGCTTGTTTGCCATTCTAAGTTGCATAAAAAAAAAGTGAAAAAGATCTAAATATTATAGCCTAATAAACTTATGATTATTAACCGACTTAAAAAAACAGCAGGTTCTATGTTCCACTGTATATTTTTTTTTTGTTGTATATCCACCGATTCCTCCATCAATTTGTGGATCGATTGTTAAAATTCTTTTTTTATTCGAAAAAGTTTACTCTTGAGGTAGTCCCATTGTTACTAAATTAGGATCTGTTGGAATCCTACGGAAATCGACGGAAACCATCAAATTTTATATTCTATAATATATTTATATATATGATATATTTTATAAGCACATATATTATATATATATATATATATATATATATATATATATATATATATATATATATATATTCCAAAATTATTCACATATTTGCATCCACTAGTCATCATGTCATATTGCTGAACTGATTTGAATCTAAATTAAATATATATATATATATATATATATATATATATATATATATATATATATATATATATATATATATATATATATATATATATATATATATATATATATATATATATATATATATATATATATATATATATATATTTATGAATTTAAATTATACCATTGTATATTATTTATCGTTACCAGACTTAAACTCAAAGTGGAGAACACAATACGGTGGCGTACATCATTCGACAAGGAGGGCAACGCTATCAAGGAATCAAACGCGCGGATGGTCAAGTGGTCGGACGGCAGTATGTCGCTGCATCTCGGCTCTGAAATATTCGACGTCTACAAACAGCCGCTGCTCGTGAGTTGACATTGTGTATGCCTTATTTAAGACTAAAGACAATTTTCTTTTTAAATATTTATACAAGATTTTATTTAAAAATATTACATGCATACAAATAATATAAGTTAAGCCCAAAGAAAGTCCAAAGGATAAGTAAGCTTAAGTGGCAATGGACTAATCGCATAGCTCGAAGAACCGACAACCGATGGGGAAGGTTCTTGAGTGGCGACCTCATACGGGCAAACGCAGTGTAGAACGACCGCCCACTAGATGGAGTGACGACCTCAAATGCATTGCAGGGAGTTAATAGATGCAGGTGGCTTAGAACTGTCACTTATGGCAATCTGTGGGGAAGGTCTATGTTCAACAATGGACAGATGGTGACCAATAATATCGTCATAGTCGTAGAATACTGACGGATCTATATATATAATATTTGTCAGATCCGTCAGTATTCTACGACTATGACGATATGTATATGACATCTACTTTTTTTTTATACAACTTAGAATGCTAACAAGCTGACGGCCTACCTGATGGAAAGTGGTAACCATCGCCCATAGACATGAGCAGTACCATGGACATAACAGAGTATACTGTTTCGCCCATGATACCCCCATGCGTTGGCATTCCTAAGGACTCAGGTGTTATTCCTCCGTACCTAGTAAATTCACGCCATATCGCACCCTTTAAACCGAAACACAGCCATACAAACACAATTGCTTTACGGTTGAAACACGAATGGGACAGAGGTACCCGACTTTTGTACAAAGTTTCCCTCTGGTAAAGTGTGAAATAAACATTTAATGAGTCATTTTATTTCCAGGGTGACCATAATCACTTATTCGTCCGTCAAGGTACCGGTCTGCAAGGGCAAGCGGTGTTCCGTACAAAGCTATCGTTCCGGCCTCACTCCACGGAATCGTTCACGCATCGCAAGATGACGCTGTCCCTCGCAGACCGCTCCACAAAGACGTCCGCTATAAAGATACTGTCGCAAGTTGGCGCTGATCCTGACGCTGACAGGAAATATCAGTTGAAGGTATGTTGTACAACATTTTTATACATTTTATATGATCTCAGTGGTGTAGTGATTTTGTTGACTTTTATTGACTTAGTATTCAGATGATCGCGGGTTCGATTCCCGAACAAAATAATTGTTTGTATTCATGTGTATGTCTGTTCGTATTGGTCTTGTATTGGTCTGCTATAAAAAGTTGGGAAACAACAGTTACATCCTTATTAAATATTATAAATATGAAAGTAAGTTTGTTTGTTATCTAATATAGCCTTAATAACTTAACAAAATTTATACACGTACTATATAGAACAGAAAAGGCTTAAAGGCTACTTTTTATCCTGGTCAATAAACATAACCGATATAAAATATACACAGGTTAGCAACTGTAAAGAGTAAGGGTCGCAAAATATTTTATATACTATTGGAATCACGTCATGAAAATGCTTGAAAAACACTGCCTAGAGTGTCAATCCTCTATAAAGAATGTAATTATAATAGTATAATGCCTTATTTATTCCAGAAAGAGGAAATGGAACTTCGCGCAGCGATGCGCTCTCGGCCGTCGTCGCGGCCCAAGCGGCGGGCGGGCGGCGGCGCGGGCGGCGGCGCGGGCGGCGCGGCGGGCGCCGGCGGCCGGGGCGCCGCCCGCGGCAACGACGACTCGGAGGACGAGGGCGGAGTCTCACTGCAGGCTATTAAGAACAAGTACAAGCAGGGACAAAAGGGTATGTCTTTTTTTTTTAATGGCTGAAATGGCTTGATAATCCCGCCTGCGCCATCGGTATACGCTGGCGGGACACCAGCGAGAGGTAATAGGTGAAGATGATAAGGCAGGTCAGTTAGCCCATCGTGACGAATTCAACGATAGTCACGTGACGTGGGACTAACCTCCTCATTACTAACAATGCCTCCCCTGGGGGGAAAGGGATTGTTAGTAATGGAGACTGAGAATCCCATCACTAGCAATATACCCAACCAGGTCGACCTCCTCGCGGTTCCCACTGGAAACTATCATGGTTAATTCCTGATGGAATTCATCATGATGGGCTAACTGGCTTGTCACTCTCATCTATCACCCTTCACTGGTGCTTCGCCAGCGTATCCTGTTAGCGCAGGCGGGTACCATACCATACCATTTTCACTCATAAAAAAATAATGCCTCCCCCCCAGGATATGTCTTTATACTCGTATACAATTTGTCATCGTCATATCAGCCGTTAACTGGCCACTGCTGAATATCAGCCTCCCTCTTAGGAATTGGCAATAGTCATCCAGCTTGGTAGGTTGGCATCCAGTTTTTACTACGCTTGGCAGGCGGGTTGGCAACCACAGCTAGGCCATGATGATATTTTAAAAAGAACGCTGCTGCCCATCCCGTACCTATTAAGTTCCCTTAGTTGCCACTTACGACACTCACAAGAAAATAAGGAGTGGTCTATGCCATCAGTAATCTATGCTACGATACCATGGCAAAATATTATAATTTTATTCTAATTTATATGGGATATAGCTAATAAATTGAAAATCTATTCCAGCTTCAGCAGGCGCCGCGATATATTCGTCCGAATCCGAAGGGTCGGACGTGGAAAGACGTGCTCGGCGACTCGATCGTGCTAAAGCGCTCAAAGATTCCGACTCTGAGGGCAGCGGCGCAGGCGGCGGCGGCGATACCCCTACAAATGCTCGTAGCGGTAGCGGCAGCAGGAGCGGAAGTGGTAGCGGTAGCGGGAGCGAGTAACCTACAGTGTAATCTGCAGTATCACTACTTAAACTTTAAAGGTAAATTTACATTGGATTTGTCATCGGCATAGATGGAGAATAAGAAGTTTTTGTACTTGCGAGACAATAGCGATTTACAAAATTTTTTCTTCGTTTTTTCTTGTAATTATTTTATAAAAAAAGTTTACAATAATATTTATATTTAGAGATGTTTATAAAGCATCTTTCAATAAAATTATATTTAAATTATTGATTATGACAAAGAAACAAAGAAAATGTTATAAATCGTGCTTTATCTGGAAAGAATAAAAAATATTCTACTTAAGTCTCGTAAGTAGGGCCCGACCAAGAGAGTAGCTTTGCGGGAAAAATGCCAAGAGCGGTAAAATTAAATCACTCCGAGTTAACGTGGTCACTCATCATTGCCCGAAGCGGCATTAATTAATTTTTATTCGTAGTGGCAAAATTCTTACATCACATTCCGAGTATTTGTCATTCAATATTAAGGCAGCATATACTTGCTTTTGCCCAAAACGGCAAAATTATATCAGGCCCCGAGCACGAGTTAGTTTTCAATGTTGACATTTTCGCCGTTTGACTCGATGTAAATTTACCTTAAGTTTTGTAATCGTTCTAAAATCCGAGTATACAATTTAATAGAAGTACCAGTTTCATTCAGTTTTATAACGAAAGTGAACTGTACAGACATGTGTTTTTGCTTGAATGTGTAAAATGAAATTTGTAAGTTATGACTGTATTTAAAATATTAAGTAATGTAAGTATTCTATTAAGTTGTAAATATAAATAATGACATAATTTTTTATTTGTTATTTTTAAACGATATGTCTTTCACACTCTTAGAAATATTGAAAATAGATTCAGGGTTCTAACACTTAGTGAGATTTTTTTATGGAACGGTAGCCCCGCCTGCGCTAACGGTATACGCTGGCGGAGTACCAGTGAAGGGATGATGAGAATGAAAAGGTAGGTCAGTTAGCTCATCGTTGTGTCTTACCTGGAAATAAGTACGATGGTTTCCAGGGGGGACCATGTCGAGGTCGACATGGCAGGGTATATTGCGAGCAATGGAACTGGTAGTCAGCATTACTGATATTCCCTTCCTCCCCCGCTCCCCCCGCCCCTATACCTAGTGGGGTGGTGCACTCCTACAGAAGTCAAATAGGTCAGTGACGGAGGCACAACATCTTAGTCCTTGGAAATGACAACGTATCAGAGGTATTATGGACATAATAGTGTATACTGTTATGCAGCTATATAATGTAATCGCAGCGACAAATATCGCGCTGATTGTGCAGTTACCGTCGAGACTCAGTCATGAACCGCGCTCACAAATAAAGACTTATTATCCTATTGCATTGGAAACTAGTTAAGTATCCCTGAATTCAAAACGTAAATAAAACGGCGATAAATAATTCATCATCATAATATTAGGGGTTAACTGCCCACTGCTAAACATAAGCCTTCCTTATAAATGAAGTTTTTCCAGTAGTTGCCACGCTTAGCAAGCGGGTTGACAACCGCAGTTAGGTTAGTTAATTTTAGTTATGTTTTAAGAGCGACGCTGCTAAATAAATACTCATTACAGTTCCTTAATCGCCATTTACAATACCCATGGGATAGGAACGGGTGGCTCATTCTGTGTTGGGACTACATGATAATACCCACGTTGTTACATATATGTACATAATTAAAAAAAATCTACTTTATGTATATTTTAAATATGCTAGTGTTTCATAAACAATTCGTCCCACCCCCATTATCCGCCACATGCCTTCGTCGTTCTTTGTTATATTCTTAATAACATAACCACATGTATCCCAATTGATCACGTCCCTCTCATAGTATCTATCGTAAGTGGACACGGGGGCAGTCAGCTCGCAACTGGTTAAGTCCCTAATTGGATAGGAGAAGCTGAAATGGAATGTATCCTCAGTCCGAGATTTTGTTCTTCGCACACTGGCCGTCACCGATTCTGAAACGATAAAATAAATAAGTAAATAAATATTTTTTATATTCTACAAAAAAAGAACATTGTGGTAAAATCGTTTTTTTTTTTTCTAATTTAAAAACTAAACTACTTAAGCGATATTGATATATATCATTTGAGATAAAAAAAAATCAAATCAGTTCATAAATGACGAAGATCTGAGGTAATAAACAAATACAATCGAATTGATAACTTTATACGTTTTTTTGAAGTTGGTTAAAAAAATAAACATTATTAATGGAGATAAAATAAAAACAATAGATAAATGTAAACAAATTAAATATGTTAAACTGACTTTATCATCATCTGACTCGTTGATAGATCCCCAGAAATTACCACTACCATTTGGGGTTTGGAGTAATCCAAACCCCAAATGGTAGTGAAAAGATTAATTTACTCACCTATTATTTTAATTGTTATAACTTGAAACATTTCTAACCACTCATCATTCAAATCTTTGTAATATAAACATAACACCCAATTGCCATGATCATTTTCACCCAGTGGCCCTATCATAAAATCATTTAAATTCATTTCCTTTTCATTTTTAGCGAATAAGTCAACGTCGTCATCACCTTTATTCTTCACACTAAATACTCTATAGTTATATAATGGCGATACAATAGCTCTTTTTGCTTTTTTCGTGTATTTAATAACAATGAAACTGTATTTCTTTTCACCGGTGTCTTGAACATTGTTGCTATGTGCATAATTCGGATGGGTGATGTTTAATTTTAGAATGCCGCCATTCGGACGGTACAAATAGTAGTGCACGTCTCTCTGATCGATTACTGGTGCAGATATTATAACAATATCGTTTAGGCTGCACGTTATTAAAATTGGTGTCAGCTCTGTCCTCGTTTTAGCTGTAATCAAATAATTTAATACATACATACAAATCTGTCACGCCTGTCTCCCATTAGGGTAGGCAGAAACAATGGAACGCCAAATGCTTCGATTCAAACAAACCTCTTTCGCTTCTTCCACATTCATCAATCTTTTCATACACGCTCGCCGGTTATGGGTACTTTTAATTTGGCCCTTCTTCAGCACGTCGCCTATTTGGTCGACATACGTCCGTCTAGGGCGGCCCCTCCCGACATCTCCATTCATTCTTGCTCGATATCAAATAATTTAAATAATAATAATTTAAATTTTAATAATAATAAGAAAGTTTCACAAAAAAAAAAAAAAACACCGAATTCAATCGTACAAAACCAGTTATATTTTGATTTAAAAAATAAACTACTGCATCGGTTTTGATAAAATTGCTATAGGACTAAGCTAAGAAAAGCATTTTTTTTAATGGGTGATAATGGAATTGTAGCCCCACCCGCGCTATCGGTATACACCGGCGGGGCACCAGTGAGGATGATAGGTGAGGATGAAGCAGGCCAGCTAGCCCACCGTGACTAATTCAACAAGAATTGTTCACGATGATTTCCAATGGGGGAACCACGTGGAGGTCGACCTGACAGGATATATTGCTAGTAATGGGGCTATTTGACCCCATTACTAACAATCCCTTTCCCCCCTAAGGAAAGCATTTGCTTTGAAATAATATTTTCCAAATCAGTTTATAAATGATAAAGGTGTGAGGTAACAAACATAAAATCTACCAGAGGGAAAGGAGGAGGGCTACCAGAGGGAGACTGTACAAAAGTCGATTGCTTGGGTACCTCTGTCCCACTCGTGTTTCAACCGTGAAGCAGCTGTGTTTGCATGGCTGTATTTCGGCTTGAAGGATGGGATATGGCGTGAATTTACTGGGTACAGAGGAATAACACCTGCGTCCTCAGGAATGGCAACGCATGGGGGGGTATCATGGACGAAACAGTATACTCTGTTATGTCCATGGTACTGCTCATGTCTACAAGCGACGGTTACCACTTTCCATCAGGTGGGCCGGCAGCTTGTTTGCCATTCTAAGTTATATATAAAAAAAATTACAATTTATGATTGTGATCTACAAAAAAAAGAAACTATATAAAGAAAAATAGGAATATAAGTAGGAATGATGCATGGAATCATAAATGGAATTTTTAATTAGCGTATGCTACGTACGACTTTTTAAAGGCTTGTAAGAGTTGCCCAAGATTATGATATCGTTGATATCATATCTACTTTGAAGATATCTAGGTCAGCATTAATACGATAATATTTGAATAAATACATAAATTTGAAAATGACGTTACACAGGCAGATATAGTCACGAATTTAATCAATTTTTAAGCGGCTTCAAGAATATTCTCTATTTGTCTGGATTTTTGACTACATTGCGTAAACCGATTTTGATAATTCTTTTTGAAATCAATTATATATTTTTGGTACCGTATTTTGTAACGATTGAGGTCAACGTTTTTGTTTGTGAAGCAAACAATTGCATGTTGCAAAACTAAATCTACAGTCACACAATTCCATATTCTAATTTCGATTATTTTTAACTAGCTTTTTGCGCGTTGCTTTGTACGCGTGGATTAAAAAAAAATTAATTATAATCTAAGACCGCACGTATATGCAAGTATACGTCATAAAAATAAATCCTTATTCGTATGTACACGGCTTAATCTGAAGAGAACTTTTGTCTACCACGAACATGTCCGTCGTCTGCGCACACTTTAAGTAGTAAAAAAAATATATAGACGCTCGATTACACTAAAACTCGATTAACATAATCATTCGAGTATAACATTAATCGACAAAGCAATACGTACAAATAATTTCAGGAATTGTATATTGATTCACCGTCACACAATTTATATTCGATATTATATGATTGAACATGATTATAGTAACCACAGTAGAGTACATTCCTTCGGGTGTCTTATAGCAAACTGATATCGAAAACAGACATAAACAGCCGGCCACTGATATGAACATACTTCTACAATTTTGTTTGCAGTACATTTAAGTCGGCACTTAAAATACGCTATAAAAAATCTTTTGCTATTTACATTGTACAGACAAGCAATTAATGTCAGTGTATTATTTGTATAATATTTTGTAATAATATATTACAAATATTATAATTACGTATATTATATAGTTTAATGTAAAAATATTAAAAATTAATTTTAATATATTTTTTCTAAAAATAGATCGATAAATGTTAAAAAAAAATTGTAATAGTATAAGATATTAAATTACTAAGTTGATAAGGAGGTTCAACATTTTTAACCGACTTAAAAAGAAGGAAGTTCCCAATTCGGTTGTATTTTTTTATGTTTGTTGTCTTTTAACACCGTCAGTTATATTATTAAATCGATTTGGAACTTTTTTATTTAAAATTATATACTTGCAGAAGTTTTCTAACTTTGCATAGAAATTTTATCAAAATCGATTTATTGCATCGATAGTTTAGTTTCCAAATCAAAAAGACTGGTATTGCCAGAATTTAAGTCAGATTTTTTGGGAAACACAATGTAAATATATTGTCATTTTAGTATTTTCGTTTCACAATATTTTTGTTAAAACATTAGTTTCATTCATTATATAACATTTTAACATATTAGGGTCATATTCACCCCATATATATCACTAGAAAGAGATTTTGCACAAAAGTAATTTACTAGGGTACTTCTGTCACACTTGTATTTTTGAAGTTAAAGTTTGAGATATAACAGTTAAATTACAGGATACGGAGGCAAACATCTGAGTCCTAAGGAATAGCAACATGTTAGGAGATTGACATACCTATGTGATATGTTATGTTTTATCCTTATTCGTCCAGGCACAGACGTGGATTCAACTACAAATAAAACAAAAGACATCATCATCCCATCCATCCATCATTCTACCCTTATCCCAATTAGTATTTGGGGTCGGCAAAATATGTTTTTTATGCCTATTATAAAAAGATTTGGCTTATAGTTTTACAAGCGGCCGCCTGTCTGACGTCAACCCTCTTTGGAAATAAATAAAATAAAAGGCAAATAAGAAAAAATAAATAAAGATAATATAATTAACAATTAATTAATTTAATTGCCGGCATTGGCGGTATCAACAATCCATTTCCAGTACGGGCTCGTTCTGGTATTTAGACTCGGGTACCGCAGTGATGCACACTCGTTTGACCAAGAATGTATGCCGACTACGCCACCGTTCACCACAATCGGACTTCCAGCACCACCCTGCGATATTGAAATAATAATAATAGATACTCTTTATTGTTTCCTCCAAAAGATTAGAATAGTGAACTTATCTATCTATACTTATAATAAATCTGTAGAGAGGTCAATTCTGTACATGAAATATATTTCCAAAATAACTATCAGGGGGTAATAAGTGATCGATACTGATGCCAAAAATGCAATCAGTAAAATTTTTGTCTGTCTGTCTGTCTGTCTATATATTCGTTATAGAAACAAAAAGTACTCGACGGATTTTAACGAAACTTGGTAGGATATTCTTCATTCTCCTGGGCAGGTTGTAGTATACTTTTCATCACGTTACGAACAATAGGAGCAGAGCAGTGAAGGGAAATGTTGGGAAAACGGGAGGAGTTACTCCATTTTTAAGCTTCCGTCGCGTGTGCAGCCTTAATGGTCACTTTTTAAAATGTAAAATATCCACTAATGCGAAGCCGGGACGGGCCGCTAGTTATAAATATAAACAATTACAAGAAATAATCACAATGAGACAACAATGGGCGACCTTATCGCTAAAAGCGATCTCTTCCAGGCAACTTTTGGATGGAGAGGAGTAATTTTATAAACAGTTTGATCGGAGTCACAATGAATTTCTATTCTTAATATAGAAATATGATACATGTAATAATATAAAATATATCTCTACTCATTATATACACTTATATACTATTACATATATACACACATACATATACATACATACATACATATACATATATACATACATACATACATGCGTATAAACATCTACACAGATACATAAAAATATATAAATACTGCTTACATGTACAGTCAACCCTCCTATAACGCGGTGAGTGCGTACCGCGTTATATGGAAACCGCGATATAAGAAACTCAGAACTAGTACAATACACATCATTCGTACCGCGTTATAATATAGAGACCAATAAATTCCAAAGACAAGATAAATTATAAATTATTTTTATTGAATTGAAGAGTTTATATAAGGAAATGATACAAAAAAATGAAACAAAAACTAAACTAAACTAAAAAACTGTTTTCCAACAAAAACAAGAAAGGCTTTTGTAAAATTATGTAATCATTCAACACTCATCCTCGCTGCCAGATATGAGTCGCCTAACTCGTCTTCTTTTAATGGGCAAAATGTCTTCCTCACTTGGTTCATCTTCACATTGTTTTTCGATTATAGCTTTTTTTTTCTAACTCTACTGTAAACCTCTATAGGGAGCTAAGCAATTTCTTAATTCTCTTTTAAACTTTGCGCTGCGCACCGTTGAATGATCAGTTTGAATGAAATGTAGTTCTAATTCTTTAGCCAAATTTAGCCCTTTTTCACATCTTGTCAATCGAGATTTGGCACCCATTCGTTTTCCTTATTTTCATTTACCAATGCATTTGAGGTGGGTGCATCAATTAATTCAATTAGTTCTTCTTCATCTAAAGTTTCTTCTCCGAGTACTAGTTCTCTTACATCCTCATGGTTTACTGCAAATTCTTCATCGCTTAAACGAGAAGCAATGTTTACTAATTCTGTAACTGGGAGTGAAATTGTAGACTCATCTTGTGTTGCTATCTTATATTGTAAACATATCTAGTTACTAGAGTCATTCAAAGGCTGCGCGGAAGGAACTTATGGGATGCTCTTGAACGGAAACCGCGTTGTAAGAGTACCGCGTTATAGGAGGGTTGACTACATAAGACACTAACTTATAAAATGAAATGTTATCTGTATTTAAAATTGGCGTCAGTAATTGTTCTCTGTAACCGAACACTTACTGATTACGTCACATCGGGCGACGCATCGCCATATTATCAATCAATCAATACAAATAAAATCGTAACTGGTCGCTGTCTGTACATAGAAGATATATAAGAAAAACTATTGTAAAAGAGCTTTGTGAACACAATGTGTTTGTCTGTATGTTTGTGCGCGCTAATTTCAGAAACGGCTTAACTTATTTGAACGCGGTTTTCACTAATGCATTGTGGTTTATTTCATTTAACATTTAGTGTTTGTATTATTTCAATCGATTCATAAATAAAAAAGTTATATTAATCTAAAGAATCACATACAAAATGCTATAAAATCACCGATCACTTGAATTGGCTGAAACTTTATGAAGATACTAGATATGTAATTACCATTTAAGTGTATAATACAATATAAAATCAAATTCATGAAGAGTTCCAAGGGGAATAATATACAGCAGGGGTTCCTAAATTTATTTCGTCTACTGCCCTCTTGAGAATAAATTATTTTTTAGCGCCACCACTTTTTCACCTACTTAAAAACCACTATTACTTCAAGATTAATAAATCACCCCCCAAGCCTGTACACAATGCCCTAATTTTTTTTTCTGGGTCTCTTACCGCCCCCCCCCCCCCTCTTTATGCCTACAGCGCCCACAAGGGGGCATTATCGCCCACTTTGGAAAAGGCTGATATACAGAAACTACATAGAAGCGAACAACGACGCGAAAAATAGCTAGTTTTCTAATAAATATATTAGTGCATATCATGATGCGCCATAAACCAAGTGCATTCGAACATTAACATTTTGTAATATCTTCAGGAGAAGTTGGGAATAATAACAAAGTATTTTAATAATCATCTGCAAACCCAACAAACAAACCCATATCCTCAGAAGAGGGAAAGTATTATAAACAATGGGGTCATGGCTTCATTACAAGCACCATACCAGGACAATATGTCAAGTCGAGAAGTTTCGTAAACACGGTTACCATCATCATCTTCCTACGCTTATCCCAATTATTATTTGGGGTCGGTGTAATATGTTTTTTACCCATATTACAAAAAGGTTTGGCTTATAGTTTTACGACCGGCCGCCTGCCTGACGTCAATCCACTTTGAGAATGCATTTGTTGGTGGTTTCAGTCACCTACGGTATGGAGAAAAGGATTAAGGAAAAAGGGAAGGAAACGTTGGAAATGTGTAAAGGAAGTTGGTAAATATGAGGAATAAGGGACTTATGTGGGAAAGGAAGGGGGGGGGGACACTGCAGTTGCGGAAAGGACTGGAACACTGCAGCGGCTCGGAGGAGGTCGCATACCCGTATGCCCTTATTCTAGAATCAGATAGATTACGGTTACCATTCGATTACCACTTACCTTCACCTATACCTACAATAACTAAATCATCATACTAAACTCATTTTAGTAAAATAAATAAGTTCGGATATCTCCATCTCGTATACCTGCTATGAAACAGCTGTACTTACAAGAACATAATTCTGTTTTGATATGAAGGAATGGGCCACCGCTTCCTTTCCCGAGGGTGTCGTAAGAGGCGATTAAGGGAACTTAATTGTAGAGGGATAAGCAGCAGCGTCCCTCTTAAAACATTACCAAAAGTCTAACTGTCGTTGCCAACCCGTCTGCCAAGCGTGGCTACTACTGGCATAAGCCCCCTTATGGGGGAGGTCTATGTCCAGCAGTGAACAGTTAACGTCTGATATGAATGTTAAAGATAATAAAAGATATGATATGGCAGTGAAATTACAAGATACGGAGATATAAGTCATAGTTCTCAGGCATGACACTGCATAAAAGCAATCATGGGCACCTTATGGGTATACTGTGTTTACGATGTTGTTAATATTAATAGGTGATGGTTACCACATGCCATTAGGTGGGCCGTCTGCTATATATATATATATATATATATATATATATATATATATATATATATATATATATATATATATATATATATATTCTTTATTGCACTTAAACAATATATGCGACGATTAGTTTAATATCTTGTTAGCAAGGGAGGGCTTATCTCTGAAAGAGATCTCTTCCAGCCAACCCAGTGTACTTAGAGAGAAAATAATTTAATTTGGGTAATCCATGTATGCCATTTTAAGGAGATGTTTCGTGTAGAGGTGAAACACGAGTCGCAAAACGTGCGTGGACTGAATAACGGTTGGAGATTAATGGCTAATATGGATGATTATAGAACTTCTGGTAATAGTAATAGTACTCAATCTTTGAATGTTAGTAGTCACACATATACTTGTGGTAGCGGAATTAAACATAATAATTCTAATCAACTAACCAGTGATATGGACTTCCGCAAAATAATGCCTAGTTTAGTAAAATATTTTAGGTAAAATAAAAAAAATTATACATCTAAAAAACATTTGCCTATTTTCTTAAGTAGTCAGGTAATAAGCAACTATTCTACAAGTATTCTATACCCATTAGACATACTTACTGAAATTTCTTTTTAGTTCTAATTTATTGTAGCTTAGTTACCTCGGAACATTGGCCAAATACACCAACATCCAGCCAACCGAAACAGATCATGTTATCGGTAACTGCGAAATTTATATCTTGATATCGAACAGCACATGTTTCTTGGTCTATCACGAACGCTGAAACGTGATGAAGCTGCTCAGTGGGTTCTGACGCCTGAAATTTGTAATAACTTTTTTTATTGCATGATAATGGTATACCCAGCTTGGCCAACGGTATTCGTAATAGGACACCAGTAAAGAATGATAAGTGAGGATGAAAGCGGGTCAGTTGGCATATCGTGACAAATTCATAAATGATTAACCTAGATATTTTTCAGGTGGAACCATGTGGAGGTCAAAAGTTAGTCTATCTGCTATTTCAATTTCCATAAAGAAAAAAACACAAAGATGCCCATATCCAATACCATATTAACAAAAAGAACTTTCCTTTATCATCCATAGTTCCGGGCATACAGTTAGCTGAAATATCATTTAATTAATACAAATTCTTTTTTATTTTCGATTGACTGCATTCAGTACCGACTGCATTTAGTCCCGCCCGTTCCAACTGGACGGTGTGGTCACTTGTGCTACTATAAAAAAATATATTATACTTACTTTAGCTGCACCCCATCCAATAGCGCTAATAGAATTCCTGGGTGCAATTGTAAACGCCCCACCAGCAATACGGGCCACCTCCACCAAACCCGGGACCAATTCAATAAACGATACTGTCCTCAAGACGGCGATGTTGTTGTCCCTAGTAGTTAATTCGAAGTCTGGATGTGCTGTGATTAGCCTAATTGTGTAGTTCCGGCCATCGGTGCTTACAAATGAAGAGCCCACTCTGGCTCGCCAATCTCCAGGGTTGTACAGTCTGATATAAAGAGACATAGAGAAGATGTTTATTTTTTTATGGGTGATAATGAAATAGTAACCCGACCCGCGCTATCGGTATACACCGGCGGGGCACCAGTGAAGGATGATAAATGAAGATGTAACAGGTCACGCCATCGTGACGAATTCAACAAGAATTTTTCACGATCGTTTCCAGGGAGAACCACGTAGAGGTCGACCTAATAGGGTATATTGCTAGCAATGGGGCTGTCAAACTCCATTGCTAATAATCCCTTTCCCCTAGAGAAAATGGTTGACCATGACCAGCAGTGGCAGGTATGTAAAATTTTACGGATTTGTAACATTTCTAATACAATCGAGCCGATATTTACTAATAGGATACTTTGTACAAAAGTCGATTACATAAGTACTTCTGCCCCTTCATGTTTGCTACTGGAAAGCAGCAGTGTTTCGATTTGAAGAATGGAATGTGGTAGCGAAATTATAGCTATTAAATTTATGACTGTAGGAGAGGATTACTAGATTACTTTCCTTCAGGTAATTTGTCAGCTTATTTACCATTGCTTGCTCAAATTCTATGAATTATATTATTATTTTAGTATTATGATTAAATCTGTGTGGTCCTGGCATAGAACAAGTCACCCCTTTCTTTCCCGTAGATGTCGTAGAACTACTGGTAAAACTTATGTTGATATGGTGACCATTATTATTAAGTGTATCAGTATGTACTCAAAATGTTTGCATTGTATGAGGATCTAATCTAGCATCATCGGAAGATAAGGAAGTGTGTTGAACGACTACCACCATCTAGATTATCGTGGTATGATATTCGTATTTATAATTTTTGGAGATTCATTCAAAGGTCTGTTGGATTCTACTCACGCTCCATTGGCAGTGTAGAAGCAGGAAGCGGCTGACAGTAGAGCGGTGGCTGATAGCACTACACCTCCACATGTTTGATCGGCGCCTGATCCGGTATATTGCAGCGAAGCGGCGTATGGATACTCTGTTATATTTACCGCCTCACCGCCCGCGATATATTGGGCTGCGAATTCATTAATCATAAACTTTAATAGTCGTAAGGAGACCCATGGGGAATTTGATTCTAACTGATTGCTAAATCCCATTACTATCAATCCCTTCCCCCACCCCTTCTATTATATGTTGCATCAGTTTGTTTGCTTTTTATATAACACTGTAAAGATACGAGTACGAGCATATCGTTTTGAAATTTTTTGGTTTCAAAGGCTGAGAATTAATACGTTAATTTTAAAACTCATTACGTAAATTTAAGTCAAAATGTTTTTAAGAAATTTCATAATTTCACATCATGGGAACGAAATAACGGAATTAAATAACCAGTTAATATAATATAAAATCACTTACCCTTGCCATATGCGATGAAACAAGAAAACAATAAAAAAGTATACACCTTCATTTTATTAGTTGTTTACGACTTTCATGACACGATATAAACTAATACCACGTAGCTTGTTATCATTAAATAATTTACCTATATCGCACGATTAAAATTCAAAATAAGTACAATGTTATGGATTTATTATTAGAGTTCCCTAATGCGTTACGATAAATAATCGTCATACTGATATCAAAACATGTAATGGTACCTATATAGTACAATCCTTACTAATATTACTAACTAGCTTTTACCGGAGGAAAGGGATTGTTAGTAATGGAGACTGAGAATCCTATTGCTAGCAATATACCCAACCAGGTCGACCTCCTCGCGGTTCCCTCTGGCAACTATCATGGTTAATTCCTGATGAATTCATCATGATGGGCTAACTGGCCTGTTTTCATTCTCATCTATCACCCTTCACTGGTGCTCCGCCAGCGTATCCCGTTAGCGTAGGCGGGGTTACCATACCATTTTCACCCATCAAAAAAAAAAACTAGCTTTTACCCGCGGATTATCTATATAATAATGCGACAATTACTCTTTTTGTTTTCAATGTACTTAATCCAAATTTTGTCTCTAGAAATGATCTTCTAAGAGATTATCTTGAAGTATAAAAAAAACGAAAACTAACTTTCTTCTTATTAAAATATACTATATTAATGATGCAATAAACTGTAAAATAAATAAATATAATTAAAGTTCATGTAAACACCTGCTAAAACAATCTGTAAGTATATTCCATTCAGATAGAGGGAGACTACAAAAGTCGATTGCTTGGGTTCGTGGTATTGCTCATGTCTTTAGGCGACGGTTACCACTTTCCATCAGGTGGGCCGTCACCTTGTTTGCCATTCTAAGTTGTATAAAAAAAAATCTAAATCGATTCTAATTAAAAATTAATGTTAATAAATAGTCCTCTCGTGAAAATGCTCTCCGAGAAGACTAGATCACTATTAGTATTTAAGTATTAACATAGTTTTTAAGTACACTTACTAACAAAAATGGATCCAAGTTATCTAAAAATAAATAAATAAAAAAAAATATATGTTATTGATATGTTTGCTTTCTGGCAAAAGCCTCTTTCAATTTCATCCACTTTTGTCTATTGTGATTTATATTCATCTGTGACACATTTTGTCTGTCATATGCACAAATGAATAACTCTTACTTTTATACCCTTTGTTAGTCTCTCATATTTTTTTTCAGGATTGGATTATCTGTACATATTAAAAAAAATACAAGCAAATTGAGAACCTCCTTCACTTTAAAGCCGGTTGAAAATGTATTTAATCGACTATTAACTATAGCCGAATAGTAATAAGTAGACACAAAGAATATAAAAAAATATGTACTTATCGTTTATAGACTTTACGGCCAAGAAGAGACGGAACCCTTATTACTATTAAGAAATTATCACATTGAAATAACTGATATAGAGTGATTAATATAAAGGTACATTTCTTTAAAAAAAATGATAAGATACAAGTGTTGGTACATTGGTCTCCCAACGCTAGGGATTAATGATAACAAATAGATTATTTTTCAAATAATCAATGTTAAATATTTCTGTTTTAAAACAATTGATAATATTAGCTTGAATTAATTTTTTTACTGTACTAGGTGTTACCTTGCGGTAGTACATATCACCGGTTATTTAATTAGAACTATTTTGTTTATTTCCGCATGTGTAATACTGCCAACACTCGAATATTGACCACCACTTCCAGAAGTTCCTCAACCTTCCATATTAGCCATCAAACTCCGACTGCCATTTTGTACACGCACGTTTTGTGACACGTGTTTCACTTCTAAAGGAGACATCTTCAGGCAAATTATTCAATCCCCATTTGAAGCCTAAGCTTAACCGTTTGGCATATGCATTTTGTTGATTTTGCAGTTTGAGTGCCGTAATTCATTACTTTTCAGTAAGGTGTAAAATGATATTTTCACTCTCTCAAATTGGCGCAGGGGGGGGGAGAGGAAGGGATTACAATGAAAAAACCACCTTAATTATTAATTCTATAATTAATTAATGATACCTTACAATCCTGCATCAATTACAGGATAACATAACTAAGTATTAATAATAATTAAAAATCACAACCTTACTTTAGGCATTTACTCTTCAAATGCTTTGTGTCAGAAGTCCATTGCTTAGGCAATAGAATTTATGATCTATATAAGAAAAATTTCATGCTTGTTTAAAAATATCGACCAATTTTATTATTAATTTGAAAAAATATTTATTATTCACCTCGACAAATAGTAGTTTAATTCTACTGTAAGAAATCATTATATATATGCTGACTAACTGGAGATATTTATAAAACACATGAATTCATGTAAATAATTACATGTTATAAACTCAAAAATTATTAATTTCTTATACATATATCTATATATCTTTTTAAATTTTACATAAATCTATTATTCACCTAAATTATATTGCATAATGAGAACGGACTACTGCTTTTATAATTTTATAAAATATAACTTATATTAAATAATCATAATTTTGTAGTAAACAATACTATATGAAGTGCTTATTGTTTTAAAACTCTACATGCTCTAAGAACATGCTTTCGTTGATTAAACTTCAAAGTAAGCAGGTTTCATAATTCTATTTGAGACCGGTTGTGATATGTCATTCTCTACAATATTTTTAACGCATATTTAAATTTCAACATTTTCACTTACACTAAGTTTAATTTTTTTAAAGCTTTTATATCTTTTGTATTTACCAGAGGGAGACTTTGTACAAAAGTCGTTTGCTTGCGCACCTCTGTCCCATTCATGTTTCTATCATGAAGCAGTTGTGTTTGCATGGCTGTGTTTCGGTTTGAAGGGTGGGATATTGCAGTGAATTTATAGTGTACAAAGGAATAACACCTGAGTCCTCTGGAGTGGCAACGTGTCGGGGGTATCAGTATGCTCTGTTATGGCCATGGTACCTGGTCATATCTATATATATATATATATATATATATATATATATATATATATATATATATATATATATATATATATATATATATATATATATATATATATATATATATATATATATATATATATATATATATATATATATATATATATATATATATATATATATATATATATATATATATATCGTGGACCGTCAGCTTGTTTGTCATTTTAAGTTGCATAAATCTAACTAGAGGCTTTGATTTTTTAGCTTTGGCTTTGTATTTAGGTAAAGAATATATCATTCAAATCCCTTCGACTGATTATATTAATTAGTTTACAAATTTTCACATAATATTAATGGTATAGTTAATTCGACAAAACTAGAAAAAAGGAAGAATACAATCAAACAAAATAAGTAAAAACAAAGTAAAAGATTCTAAAGTAACGAATAGAGGACAATAGTATAATTACATACCCAGTAGTTAAAGTGAATTGTGCTACGATTTATTTTACAATTTATAGTTCGTCAAAACAAAAGACAAACTTCTAACGTAAACGTGACGCGTTTACGTCGATAACTTTGTATAGAAATCTAAGTTTCTTAACTTATCCTCTAGAGTCACAGTTTTCAATACAAATTATAGTCTTCAAACGTAAACCAAATAACATAAATCTTTGTTGAACTCATATCAGGTACTGTGCTGAGAAGTTTGTATTGAGAAATTTGTACCTCCCAAAATGACATTTCAAAATCGGCTCCAATACTAATGTTTAAATATAAAACGTTTATTATTAATAATTAAGCAGTAGATGTTGAAGTAGTAATTTCAGTAGTAGAATCGGTTAACGATCTCTTCTGGAAGCTTCCACGAAAACTGTTTCTGACAAAACTTGCTGCGAACGACGTTCTTCGGCGATTATTCTCCGGAATCAGCATTAAAGCCAATGTCAGCAAAATACCAGATACAGCAATTAACATAAGCCAAATTGCATAGGGTTTCACTGGAAGAGAAATTATTAGATATTTAAAATATACTATATTACTGATAGGCGACGGTTACCACTTTCCATTAGGTGGGTCGATAGCTTGCTTGCCATTCTAAGTTGCATAAAAACAAATGCTGTTCAAAAAAATTAGGAACCTTAAAGGGAGCAATATATTGTTTAACTTGGAAATTCAAGCAAACTCTTGACAACTTGAAATCATGAAAATGTTTTAGATTGACCAGAGAGTGATTTAAAAAGTAAGACCAAGTAAAAATTAAGAGATAGAATAATTATATTTGAGAACTGCTTGGCTGTAACAAGATCTATATTGACACTGACGAACGGATTAGAAAAAAAGCTTCCAATTACATTATTTCTTATTTCAATGGAACTTAATGTAAAATTGACAAAATTTTGTTGAAATTATCACAGATATATATATATATATATATATATATATATATATATATATATATATATATATATATATATATATATATATATATATATATATATATATATATATATATATTATATAATTTCAAAAAAATCTTTGAATGAAATTACTACTAATGGACATTAGCAGACAGTCTTATGATCTTATGATCGCATCAATAATTCGTTTCTTTAAATCGTAGATGGGTTATTAAAAATTAAAATTTATCTGAGAAAAATCTTGGTTTTAAAGGCGGCGATAGATTTATCTCCTGCCTCTGTAAATAAAAATATTTGGACAAAAAGACTTATTAACTCAAAAAGACAATTCAATTTCTTTTACCTGTCGCTGGAACAGACGAACTATGTTTTGTGTAATTAGTGACTGCTGATATTTCTGTGGTTTGACCTTGCACTCTGGCGATTACTGTCCATGGCTGCATATCAAATGTGTTAGGTACTTCGATGTGAAGTGAACAAAGTCCCGTCGTTAGTGAGTCGAAACTGTAGTAATATTCAGGCAGGTTTAATGAGGTAAACCCTGTAGAAATGTTGAAAAATGTTAATCATCGATAGTTGTACTCATCAATAGAGACAGCTAAGAGCTTCAGATCCCTTCAGATGGAGCTGTCGAAAGATTAAAACTTTAGGTAAATGGTATAATTCAGAATACTTGAATGCACTCTATTAGCATTTAAAAATATTTTGAGGAATGTTTAATGCGTCATGTTTGTTGTGACTAATCTTTTAATTGCGTAACATACAGATAATAAAAATAGATTAATACATCAATTTCTTATTGATTTGAATCTGTAAATAACCTGTTTTTATAGCAAAAAAAAAAACAAAAAAAAGACAAGCTACGATTATAAATAACATACCTAAACCATCGATGCGTACAAATCTACAGTAATCCAAGGGACGTTTGTCGTACACTTCGCCTTCCACTATGAGGTCCCTAGATCCCATGAACTGACGCACCACAATCGGCTCTGGAAATCATCATATTAACAATATAAGCTAACTGTAAACTTTTGGTATCGTTTGCATGAATTCGGTTAGAAAGAACTCTTTGTTAATCTAAGATACGATTTTAGCTTGATCGAGCAATAAACATACAATTGTGTCAACAAGTCTTCCCATCCCAGAATCTGACTACGAGTCCTTATATATATATTTTTTATTTTAGTAATCTTCAGGGGGTTCTCTTACAATTTTACAAGTTGTAAAATTTCATATGAACTTGCATTTACATTGTATGATTTCTTATAATAATTTGTCAACTAAACAAATTTCCAAACATATTGTTTTTATAATTCAATTGCAAATCAAGAAAGAGATCATTTTAGACTATCTCAAGTATTTGACCCGAGACTAGTGACAAACTAATCTATCTATAGACACATCAATCGTGAACATGCGATAGAGCGAGACAACAACGTTAGTGAACATAGAAGAAAAAAGAAGATGATGCCATAATATCTTACCAGGCATACAAACGAACGGAAAATCTTTCATGAATTATAAAAACTATACAACTATACCTTTTATATTAACATAGATATCAGTCCGCTGTTCTGGCTGGTGACCGTCGTGAAAGCCAACATGACAGCTCCATCTACCACTGTCAGAAGCTAACAAGTTCCTAAACGCCGCACCGCATTCCCCAGCGTCTAAACCAGCACCTACATACTCCACGTTCTCTGAAAACGTGTCTGTAATAAAAGTAAAAATATAAGCTAACGGTTTTTTTTAAATGGATGATAATGGAATGGTAACCCCACCCGCGCTATCGGTATACACCGGTGGGGCACCAGTGAAGGATGATAGGTGAGGATGAAGTAGGTCAGTTAGCCCATCGTGACGAATTTAACAAGAATTGTTCACGACGGTTTCCAGGAGGAACCACGTGGAGGTCGACCTAATAAGGTATATTGCTAGCAATGGGACTGTCAAACTCCATTGCTAACAATCCTTTCCCTCCAAGCTTAACGGTTTGTGGCTAAAAGTAATTTGTAATACAAGTCCACAACGAGCATACATCATCATGCGATAAAACTTTTCATAACTAAATGGTATAGTTAAAAATAAGCTTGCCATCGCGTAGACCGTATGTTCATCTGATGGCAAGCGGTTACTGTAGTCGACCCATGTAAATTATGGGACATTGCTTCGGATATAAGTTTATAAAGCTTATCCTTAATTTTTTTTTTTTACTACGAATGTGGCATACAACTATGTAGCCTGTCTGATGTAAAAGTTCACTGTGGCCTGTACAAATACAAATAATTTTATTTTGCATGAAAATTGGTTAAAAGGATAGTATGTACACACTTTTCACCAGTATCTGGCATACAAAATTCATTTAATTAAGCTATGGACACAAGCAAAAACCGTTTTTTACTTATTAATACATAATACATGATTAAACAAAATAAAAATATTCCAGTCAATTGCGTCACATTATATTCTAGATTAAAAATAATTAAAATAAAAATATTTTTCTGATAGCCATCTTTTTAGTTTCTTTTTAAATATTGTATATTTAATGGTAGTGTTGTCATTTCACCCGTTAGTTAATTATAAATATTTGTCATAAAATGGACTTGTTTATTGCTTATAGCTTGAAACACCAGGGGTGTCACATGTCTGAAGAAAGTTTATTACACCCTTTTTGTAGGACCCCATACATTTATCTCACAATCATTGAAATATTAAGCGACATACCGGGTGAAAGATTGAAGATAGTTCCATTTTGCGCTCTAAAATAACAATACTCGATAGCAGACTGTATTGAACAAGACATGGTCACCGTGTCGCCTTGTAAAACATCGACACTACGATGAGTTGTGATAAGATTCGGTTCTGAAACACAAAAATATTTGTATGAATCATGGTGTTCCGTTTTATAATAAATCTTTATTATAAAGTTATTATATTAAGGTATGAAGGTACGAAGAGGTAACAAAAAAAATTTTCTTTCACATTTGTAATATTAGTAAGGATAACGATTTACAAATATGAAGGGAGAAGGCTGCGGATATCTGAAGAAATCTAATTAAATTTCAATATATATAGTGATCAGAGGTTTGCATCAAATTTTCCCCTGACGCTCTGTTTACCCCGTAGTAACAAGTGACTATTAAATATAATGTAGCTTACACCATATTATGTTTATTTGATGTTAAACTCAGAGAATTTTTACCATTGAAAAAATGGAGTAGTTTTCTATCCAGCCGGTGCCCTTACCTATTATAATAGGGGCAGTGACTTCAGAATCTTGCAGAGCCCAAGAATATAGCACTGTCAGAAAACCATAATATGTATCGTTTGCAGTTTGAACAGCGCATCGCCATATTCCTAAATCATCAGATTGAAGGTTTGAAATTCTTAGTCCACATTCGTGAATTCTAATTGCAGATTCCATACTAGAAAAGAAAAACGTATTTGAGTTTAGAACAATATAGCAAAGTGACAAATAGTCTTGACAGAAAGTTAAGATCTCATTGACTAATTGATTTTTATGATGCTAAGATTGGCAAATAAGCGGACGGCCCTCCTGAATAAAAGTGGTAAGCGTCGTCTATAGATGTGAGTAGCACCATAAATATTACAAAATACAAATGTCTTTATTGTGGATCATAAGTCAGGTTAGAGTATTAGCCCAATGAAATAGTATATCCATGACCTGCTATAAAAGCATACAATATTTAGGTATAATATACAATACCTATGAAGCAGCTACATGCATTATTCGACAATTTACTTACTACATTAAAATTAAAATGGGTCAATACACTATATGCCCATAGAATACACTATTATATGCCATTCTTGAGTACTAAGATTTATTTTTTTTAATGGATGATAATGAAATAGTGTGCCCGCTTGCACTATCGATTAATACTGGCGGGCACCAGTGAGGGATGATAAGTGAAGATGAAGCAGGTCAGATAGCCAATCGTGACAAATTCAATAACGAATCAATTACGATAATTTCCAAGGGAAATCACGAGGAGGTCGAAACAGTATATTGCCAGTAATAGGGTCGCTAATCCCCATTTTTAACCATCCCTTTCCATCCCATTAGTAAGATGTTATACCTCTGTTCCCTGCAATTTCACTGTCATATCCCACCATTCAAACACAGCCATGCAAGCGCAGCTGTTTCACGACAAAAATACGAGTGAGACGGACGTAACCATGCAGACAGTGATTCGACTTCGTATTAGGTGCGCATCTGCTTTGAGAGACGGGTTTTTTCAAGCAGTAATTCCTGTGACACTACGATTTTTTCATGATCTTTTGTACTCGTCCTTTATTTTCGCTGCTAATTCCTATCAGTAAAAGGAATTTTAAGATGTTCTTTTATAGCAATGTTTTTTTTATCTCCTCCGGATGTAAAGTGTATTTTCCAAAAGATACATATATATCGTTTGTGTAGGTACATATCAATAATTTTTCTGATCGATTTGAATGTCTCTATTATTAAATTGACGAGAACATTTTTTAAAATAGTAACAGTTTAAATCTTTACCTTGTTCCTACCCCATGGAAAGTGTATCCACTCTCTCCCACCCCTTCAACAGCAAGGAGAACCCGTCCAGATGGCTTGCGGAACTTGCATGTTTTCACTTCATATTCAGTCGGTACTGAACAAGTCAAAATCACTTCCGGTTTCTGTTCCTCAATTGAGGTGGTCACTATGGCTTTTCGTTCTACAACATTCAATAATATAGTTTCTTAAGTTATTGAAAGACATTTTTAAGTGATTTTCAAAACAGAAGGGCTTCGCAATTCGTCTGTATTTTTTGTAACCTTGTTACAACACTTCTTCACCTATACTGAACTAAAAATTATTTATCGTTTCGAAATCAATAAGATTTACTTCTGAATCCTCAAATTAAATATAGTATAATATTAAGCATAATAAAATAGTCAAGATAGAAGTAATTATTTTTACATAATATTCATTTTTTTGTTTATTAGTGTTATGTTACGATACATTATTTTAGTCTGCTAACTAATGGTTATAGGTAAATTGGTATTCAAATTATCCTCACTCTATTTTGTTTACAAATATTAAGAGTCAAAAAAAGAATAGAATAAACCTTGTAATGTGAGACCAAAATATTAAACTACTCAAAATATTATAATATAGAATAAATTAGTTTATAAAATAATTATACTACCTGCTTCAGTTATTTTCACATTAAAAAAATACTCTTCTGCAATTATTTTTCCTGGAAATCCCACAGTCATAATCCATCTACCATTGTGCTGTTTTGTTACTTTTTCCAATTCAATAGTGCACTTTCCAAAATTATCATATACAATACGGCCACTGGGATCTTCAAGTTTGCAATAAATTGCGTTTTTTGGTCCTATTATTGCTTTAATAGGTCTATCTTTAATAAATTCTAAATTGTCAATTGTTTTGTTCCACGAAGCTAAAATAACAATGTTCGCATTTTTTTATTTTAAGGTTTTAACAACATTCTAACAAATCACTCTCACTGATTGTCAAGTCAACTCTCCTCCTAAGAGAAAGATGTAGGAAAAAGGAAAGAGGATGATGATTATGGTAAATTTAACATATTTATTGGGTTTCATTTCAATTTTTTCTCTTCCTCCGCTAACTTTGGAGATAGATGAGTAGTAACACATTATGTTTTTAATCCGTCACCAGAAGACCAAAAGTACTTAAGTGATTTCATGTGTTAATTCTTACCTATAACGATTACATCGATGAAAGCCCTGTATTTGATACCCATTCCATATCGTATTTCCCACATCCCATCATCAGATTTTTCTATATCTTTGATGATAAATCCACATTTATCATTATAATATCTGTCTGTTTCAAAATCAGTTAAATTGTGGTTTGGTCCATAAAGTACACAAGAATCCTTAAGTTCTGTTGGTTTCTCCAGACGCAAATAAAGAGTATTGCCTTCAGTTATTGTGACTTCTTGAGGTATTGCTCGCACTATCTCTGAAATTTTATAAATAGATAATTTTATAATTATCATTACAACCTACGATCGTTCCACTGTTGGGTAAGGTTTTCCGCCATTTAAGTGGACGATATTAGTCTACTATTGTTGACTGACAACAAATTGTTGATTGACAAACGGCTTGACGCTATAAGATTTTAGTTTGAAACTTGTGAATTTAGATGTGGTTTTTATTTGCATTGGTATTCACATGTATTCACATCTTATTATATATTAGTAATAAAAAGGAGTAATAAGGTTATTTATTATTAATTTTTTTATGTAATTTAGAATGGCAAACAAACTGACGACCCACCTGATGGAAAGTGATAACCGTACCATGGACATAACAGAATATATGTTTCATCCATGATATTCCTATTCGTTGCCATTCCTGAGGACTCAGGTGTTATTTTTCTGTAACCTGTAAATTCACTGCCGTATTCCACCCTTCAAACCGAAACACAGCCATGTCAACACAACTGCTTCACACTAGAAACATGAATGGAACAGAGGTGCCTAAACAAACGACTTTTGTACAAAGTCTCCCTATGGTGAAATCTATTAAAATAATAAATAATGAATCTATTACACCTGAATATATAATATTACATTAATATAATAAATAATAATCAACAATTGTAATAATATCAGTTGACTTAAAATTAATTTATCTATAACAATCTGATAATTAGTTATCGACGTGATAGAATACATGTGTATAGGACATACTTGCATATAATCATATAAAAAGCTATCTAATGTATATTAAATACTTATAATCTTTTAATCACCTACCTTCTACATAAACAATGAAAGGAAGCCTTCTTTCTATACGTTCAAAATAATTTGACACTCTGGCAATTAATATCCATTCTCCAATTAAATCCTCGCTTTTCACATTTACAGTAATACCACATGTGACATCAGGATCGTCTTCTATTACTTCTATTCCAGGAATATTAAAACCTTCCATAATAGTATACTGCAAGCCTGCGGGCGTTCTTAAGTGGCAGCTTTCCTTAGTATTACCGTCCTTAATAAGTATTGTATGACTTGCACCGATTGAGGTATTAAAAAATTGTGTGTCTAAAATATCTACAATTCTATTTTCATCAATAATAGGATTTGCTGGGTCTATAAACAAAAATATAATAACAGAGAAATTAATGATCTTTTAGTACAACATGGAAAAAGTAATGTTCATTTTATGGTTCTATTAAATATTTAAAAGTAAAAACGTTTCATCATATGAAAAATAAAATAGTAAATAAAATAAATAATTTGAAAAGAAATAAAAAAATTACCTTCCTTCACTATTTCAATAACACGTCGTCTTTCAGTAAAAGTATCACTGTTGCTGAACTTTCCACTAAAATTCCATTTACCGAGCATTTCCTCTGTTATGGGACCAATAGCTACTCGGCAGGCTATATTTGAACCTACATCTTTAAACACGACAGGATCCAGTTCTTTACTATCACTTATAGAATATTTTTGGCCAAATGAACTAATTATTTGGCAATCGTCTGTTGCTAAATTGCCCCGTCCATTTATTTCTTCGATAATAGTGCTACCTAAATTAATAATATAAGTGACTTGATCTTCATTAGTTACATTGTAAGCTTGACTGTAAGGATTCTCTTCATCTGTAACAAAATTATATTTTTAATTTCAATTGTTGTAGGACAATATATATATATATATATATATATATATATAATATATACATATATATATATATAATTGGACACGCGAACGAAGTCGCATGCACATGTGTAATAAGAAAACTTACCATAAAGAAACAAGTGCATTGGACGTGACACTTCAATTAATCCCATTAAAGGTGAATTAAACAGTCCGAACAATTTCCAATCTCCAATATAATATTTGTTAATAGGACCTATATTGAAATTGCAAGCTTCATTCGTTCCAACACGGGTTAAACCAGGGTAATCTGTGTCTGCAGTTATGACTAGTTCTTCCCCATTAGGTGTTACAGCGTGACAAGTTGACACAGTACCAGACCCAGTTAGGACAGGTGACAAATTGCCATCATAGGAAACGACATAGTCGCTTTTTGGTTCGGGCCACAAGTTCCAAGTTTGAGACGAATTGTTAGGATTGTCTGTAAATATTTTATATAATATTACTTTACTTTTAATATGTATTAAAAAATGAAAGTGGAATTTTAAATTTGTCTGTGTTATCGAAGTAGCAGTGAGGGATGATAGATGAGAATGAAGTTAGCTTAATTTACCTAGCATAACAGATTCACCAGAATGAAAACTATAATGGGTTCCAAAGGGACTGCAAAAAGGTCGGCCTGAGAAAGTATATTGCTAGTATTGGGGGCGCTGGACCCCATGGTCGCTAGAATCCATTACTAACAATCTTTTCTTCCGTTGCTTCAGCATCATGGTAATTAATTTTTTGTATTAAAAATTTTACTATAAAATTTATTCTATTTTTATGGTATCCTACAATTTTAAACACCAGTAGCACTTTGAAAACTATTAACTTCAGAGGGCGATATTCATACACGAGTAGTACTATAAATACTACATATTATAACTCAAAGTCCTCCACCACAACTGTCTGTCTGTCTGTTTGTTCACAACAGACTCAAAAACTACTGCACCGATTTTCATGCTGTTTTTACCAATGAATAGAGTGGTTCTCGAAGAAGATTTTATTATATAATTATGTTATATTTTTGTATATATTGGCTAACATAGAACGATATTTGTTGGAGGTGTCGGAAAAAAATAAGCCGTCTGTGAGCTTTCAACGAAGAAGCTGTCTAAACCTATTGAGATATAACAAAATAATGTATAATAGAAATGTGTATCTTATATAGGTCTACAGAAAAGTCCGCGATGGCATCGTGTGTATCTCTTAAGGATAACATACTATATCAATTTTAATACTTTACCAAAATTTTACCGAAAGCTACATCTCCTCAAAGTAACATAGGCTATTTTATATTTGCTGTAAAGAATCCGTGCGAAGCCGGGGAGGGTTGCTAGTAAATGTACATATCAGAGGTAAACTTTGCACAAAATCATCCACAAGAATACATCTGTTCCACTGTTTTCATGAGTATATTTCGGTTTAAAAGAATAAAAGGATATGGCAAAGAAATTACAGGGTATAGAGACTAAGAATATAGCCTCATAAATAGCAACGCAAAAGTAATACCATAGTCATAACAGAATTGTTTATGACTGTACTTTCCATCAGGTGGAAACTGAGCAAATCAATGGCAAATAATGCCATTATATGTTTTAAATTTTAATGCAAGCTTCAGTATCTCTTTCTTTTTTAACGCGCCACCTACCTACTTATGCTTTAATTCTTTCTACCCAAAGGTTGTCTGGAAGAGATTGCTTAGCAATAAGACCGCCTTTTGTACTACACTATACGTATTGAAAATTGTTTTAACAAATCATGTTATGTTGGTGCAATAAAGTGTTAAATAAATAAATAAATATCTCTAAGATAAAATGCAATAATTAGATGTTTAGGTCAGTAAGAATATTTTTAAAATTATATACGATTTGGGATAACAACTAAATTATAGAAAGTTATTAGGTTTTGTTGCAAAATTTGAGGAACAAAGACAAATGTTTAGAGACATCTATAGCATCAAGTTACTTACACCAGGAGATACTGACTGGTTGACATCTCTTATGAGGTTCATTCTTATCCTTATATTCCCCACATAGTGACCAGTTGCCTAAAAGAGATTCATTTATGGGTCCTATAGTGATCCTGCAGGAAACAAAATAACTGCTATTGCGGACTGTTACTCCTGGGATGTTAACGTTCTCTGCCAACACCGTTTCGCCGTTTGGAGTGATAATGTTACATGTTTCTTCATGAGATATTTTACTTAGTGATATGTCGATGTTTGCGTCTCTTTTTGTCCTATGAACGATTTCATGTAAAATGTCTGAAATGAATAATTAATTTTTAATCTTTTCAATAGTTTGGTGTCTGAAACGATTTTAAAAATCTACTTTATTAATCATAGCGGACATTCTGATGCTTTACAATTTTTCACCTTCATCATCAGATCAGCTCTTAGATATTGTCTCTTTAATTATCATTTTTTCACTATTTAATTTCGACAGTCTATTGCGCATTCATAAACTTTAAGAAAAAATAAACGGTAAAAATACAAACCACTGTTTGATCCATTTTCTTCTCCTTCGACTGTAAAAAAATGTATATACTTTAATTGTTAGCAACATAAATATAATAAAAAGAGAGAAGATAAATATGAAAAAAAAAGATAACCTAACTATAAGAGGGAAAGACGTTATGTATAATGCGTATGGCAGAGTTGCAATCCCCATCTAGCCTTCATAAACTGTGCTACTGTCTTGTTTGATTGACGCATCACAGTTGCCTCAATTAACTATCGTGTATGATGACACGATTAAGATTGTATACTACAAAAAAAAAAAACTGGCTTCAATTGTGGTAAAACTACTTATTTTTATTTCAGAACTAAACTTCTTAACTGATTTTGATAGTCTCTATAGGATCTATATGTAAGTATATTCCTTGTAGATATAAAAGTATTTTCCAAATCAATTTATAACTAATGGAGTTATGAGATCCCAAAGTCCCAAAGAGGGTTGACGTCAGGCAGGCGGCCGGTTGTAAAATAATAAGCCAAATCTTTTTGTAATATGGATAAAAACATTACGCCGACTAATTGGGATAAGGGTAGGAAGATGATGATGATGATGATGGAGTTATGAGATAACGAACATAAAACAATGTAACCGAGTAAAGAGTCTTTTAAGTCGGTTACAAAGGAACAATCCTTTTTAAATTGTAAGTAACTACTGAATACAACTGGTCTGCACATACGAGTAATCAGGTAACGTTCGATTGCGGTCCGGAATCTCAAAATAAACGAAAGCAACCTGAACCTTTATAGTTTTAAAATCAATTTCCGAGTCTCTTAAAAGTTATTGTGACTTGCATTATGTTTGGAAAAGCCTATAAAGCCATTTTCGGAGATGTTTTTTCTCCGTTTGTTGAGATATTGTTACATGTGGCGAGACCTCCTCCCCTATGGAAGATTTGTTTGTAATTATATTTACTACTATATAAAGTATATGATACATATTATTCATTGACTTGATTGATTATTCATTGACAGTTATGCGATTTATCAAAATACTAAGTATATAAGATATTTTATTAATATTTAAACATAACAAGTAGATTTTTTCCACAAAAACAAATACCGTCTTCAATCGTGATAAATTCAGATATTTTGATTTAAAAACTAAATTATTTAATAGTTCGATAAAATTTATTATTATTTGGACGAATATGTAAGTATATCTTTTTAAATAGAAAAGAATTTTCCAAATCGGTTTTTTTACCTCAAAACTCCGTTAACAAATAAACATAAAAAAAAATCGAATTGAGAACCTCCATTTTGGAAGTCAATTAAAGATATTTATTATAAACACAGTAATACCGTTGTGAAAGACTTACACGAGTATAGTCTATTTGCTAATTCTGCCTTAATTTAATATGACAATTTTTATTCAAATACATAAGTAGTGTAAGTTATACAAAAATATATGTTATTACATACTATATTTACGTTTAAATGAATAAGTTTAACATAACTTTCCGAACCTATCTGCTACCGTTAGAGATGATACAAAATTTTCAATACAACCGCACTTTTCACGTAAACCTGCTGTTTTACTCCCACTAGAACCACTATTCACATTTCTATGATTTTCCTTGTAAACATCATACTTATTTCGAAGTCTCTAATTAAATAATTTAAATACCAAATACAACAAATATTTGACAAAGAAAAAGAATAAAAATTTAAACTAAAAACGTCGTGAACAACTTAAACATATGTATTATTTTACGATACTACATCGTCACCCTTATAACACTATGTATTATCCTTATATAGGTAACTCAACTAAATCCACTGCTTCTATAACAAAAACTAACAACTTCACACTGAGAAAGTTGGTTTAGTCACCTGAAAATGCGAGCAATAGAAGGGAAGCCCCTACGAAAGGCGTCCACGACTTCATCTTGCTGTAGGCAACGCGCTACTGGTTCGTCACTTGTGCTACTAAACTTAATCACTATTATCATTAGTCTCGAGAAAGTTTATTTATACTATTAGTAACAGATTACGAAATTATTTTTATCGTTACTTCATTAAAATATTATCTCTTTAATCTATAGAACCAAAGATATTGTAAAACTAGCATAGCTAACATTCTCCTGCGCGATAATCCATTTCAAATCTATATAAATATATATAAATGTGGCCAAAATTATGTTGTTATTTTGTAATTGGATACTCCCACTCTGTAGCAAAGTTTCACAGTTTGCAACTGTACTGAGAAAAAGAAAATCGACCAAGTGCCAGAGACTTCCCTACAGGTTATGGTTAAAAACAAATATTCCCTCTGTATAACTTAAGTACGAGATGACAGTTTACGAATGTTTTCCGTTACATGTGCTATACAACATTGCTTCTTGGCATGTTTCATAATTTTAGATTAACGAAAAGTACCCAATAGGTTTGAGTTCCCTTGCAAATTTCAAAATATACGCTATAAACAGCCGTATCTTTTGATTGCAATGATTAGTTCGATTTTTTAACAGCTTCAAGAGCTTGCAGACCTGAGTATTTGATATTAATTTCAGCTTGATAGTTCTACGCGTTCCTGAGAAAAAAAGGTCTTGACAGACAAACAGAAAGACGGAAAACAAAGTGAGCCAATCACAATTCCGTTTTTCGTTTTAAAGTACGGAATCTTAAAAAATAACTAATATACAAATATATAGGTGTATAAAAATGAATTATATGATATACGAATAAATACCTTGTTAGAAGTGTGTCGAGAAAAATCTTAAGATATCCGATTGCATGGATTATAAATTTAAATAGATAAATTAATCTTTACGCTTAAATGCAGTAATATTTGGAATTTAATTACCTAATTATTGCCAGTATTTTTCATAACCTAATTAATCTCTAGCATCTAATGTCGAAATCGAAATATTAAACTAAAAGGGTCGTTTTGTATTTAACCTAATCCCTAAAATCTTGATAATTCTAATAAAATTATTAATAATGTTAGTACATTCATCTTTATCCCAAATAATTGAGACCGTCAGCTAGTTTGACATTCTAAGTTGTAAAAAAAATTAGGTACCTACTTGTATGCCAAACAATTAAAATATTTTTTTTTAATTTTGTGGTCTACAAATCCTCCAGGATTTTATATTTATTTACAGCTTACTTACCTACCAGTAAGGTAACTTCTCACAACTATCTGACGTTACAGTTAGAAGAGCTAGAACTGGTTTTAACATTTATGTGTTATATATGCACGCAGGTAACTAGAATGTCTTGCTTCGAATACCAATGACCTAGACATTGCAAGAGCTAGGTATGAAGTTTTTTTTTTTTTCAAATAACTCTATTTAATTGCTAGTGAAATATATTTTTTAATTACTATTTGTTGTAATTATTACCAGAGAGAGTTTACAAAAGTATGTGATAATTGGGTAGTACCTCTATCCAACTATTGTTTTTGCCACTGTACTTGTGTTTACATAGCTATGTTATGGTAGTGAAATTACCCAGTTATTAATCCCATTATTAACAATCCCTTCTCCCCCACCCAATAGCGTTCGTGAATACCTGTTGTATTACTATTTATATGTAAAACTGTTTACTTTTATATAAAGTACCTATAATAATTATCTTGATCAGGATATAAAAACGCCTTTGTTATACAAATTGGTGAGGAAACCTTGGTAACAAACAATATCAGTACTTATCACTAATAGTCCAAATTCTGATTAAATGTAATACCTTTATGTACATAAGAAAATATTATTTTCTATATTATGTATTATATATTTATTATATACACAAGGGAAACGTTCTTTTGCCTCCTATAGCCACTTACCTACTTATGTAGGAGACCTATATTAAGCAGTGAACAATAAACAGCTGATATGGTAATGATTGTGCTAATCCTTCTAATATTATGCTTTTGAAGAGGGCTACGTTTATATAGAAATAACTCCTAAATGTACATTCAATCCTATATATATGATGAAGTAATATACGAATAATAATTCATGTACTCTGGTCCTTCGTAGGTACTATTAAATATCAATATGTTAAGTGATATGTACAGAATGTTTGTAGACGACAAATATTTTCCTGTATGTATCATTAAAAGAAATAAAATAATTGACTAATATGCTTAAGATATCTGTCTATTTTATAATTAGAGCAGATGTTTTACTCAACTTAAAAACTCAAAAATTGTCGATTACATTAAAAAAGAAGTACAGTTTGACCTCTTCATTAACTTATGGAGATTATAGAGTTATTTAGAATGAAAAGGTCATCGTTATTTGGTTGAGGTGCTATGAAAAATTCCCTAGATAATGTAAGCTGATGTAAAATAATAACATTATTTCTTTCGTCCTTTCAACTATCAGTTTTATCACTGTCTATCAATAATAGTCCAGCTAAAGTTTTATTCTTTATTATTGGTTTTATTATGTTATCGAATTACCTATCGTTAGTCCTGAAATTTCTAGAATGTGAACACTTTGAGCTTTGTAAACATACATATATATTACATATGTATAGAAATTTAAGTTTCCGAATTCATCCACTAGAGGCCTAGTTACGCTTTCATTACAGACTTATTATACGTAAACGTGAAGGTTGATTGTTGTAACGTAATTTTTTTTGTAAAACTCATATTATAGTTATACAAACTATAGCTTATCTTTATCGATCATTATTTGTAACGGGTATTGTAGATCTTGGAACGCTAAGGATAAGGAGAAAAAATATATTCATTCGATATTATTTATCAGTTTTACATCGAAGGATAGATGACTGGCAGATTCTTGAAAACATAAGGATATTGGTGTCTACACGTATCTCACATGATATTTCGGGTAGGTCACCAACCTCTTACTACAGCTACACAAACCACTTTCCCATACGAGACATGCCGCACCCACGAATCTTGATTGACTTGGGGGTATGCTCATTCGGTATAACAATAATTTAATTTTAAGGAAGCACTGTGTGCCCTCACATATTGCGAGTTTCTGGGGTGAAGAACTTACTATAGAAATGATAATAGTATAATCGAAGTAAGGTCTTAACCTCTACTACAGCTACACAAACCACTTTCCCATACGAGACATTCCGCTCACGCACCCATCGTGCATTACACTTGATTGACTTGGGGGTATGCTCATTCGGTATAACAATAATTTAATTTAAGGAAGCACATATTGTCACTGTAGCTTCGCAACACATATACGCAAACATTTTGTTTATCTTCAACTGTTTCCTAAAAACAGCAATCTTGATAATCTTAACACTAGATACAAATACAAACTGGCTTTTCCAAAGTATCGTTTAGAAAAAGTTAATAGGTGTTTTATAGGAATTAAATGTTATAATAAGATACCGAATTGTACGGTGTGGACTGCCGTTCGGTGAGCGTGGACTGTAGGGGCGTTGGTTCAGGCTGGAGTGAAACACAGCGATTACTATTCTGAAGCCTCCGGTACCGTCTGAAGAGAGTATTTTTTCTTCTTGTCCTATTTCTTCTCGAGTGTAGTGTGTCGCTGCTCGGAAGCGAATGCCGCTCGTAGGTATTCGTAGGTATTCTCCGCACGTAGCCGTATAAAGGGGACGTGGGGGGTATAGCAGCCAGGGGCGTTGGCCCCCTTCTGCTGGTGTCTCTCGCCTCACATTACCATGTGCAGGGTAGTTGGGGGTGGTACTTGCCGGTGGTTTTCATAGGAACGCACTAAGGTTCACTTGTAGACTGTTGGCGCCGTCTGGGCCGGTCGGCGCGGTCTTCGCCTGCCAGGTGAGACCCCATGGGGGGAGGCCCGGCAAACTGCCAGCGCAAGAGCGGCCCTTGACGACGGCGCCACGCGCTTCTACACTATGGGACCGTGCCTTCTTCATCTGCTTCGCGCGAGCGGGTGAGTTCGCGCGCATATGGCTTCATCTCCGGCGGTCTAGCGTGCAGAGGCGCTATGCCTCTGAGGTGGTCCCATTTTGATGCGTCCGCGCGCTGGAACAGTCTAGTCGCTAGTTCTTTCACGTGTGCGTCCAGTGGCTGGATTTTGAGGTCCCTCTCCAGGGTGGCGTTTCTGACGAACTTATGCGCACCGGTCAGGGTACGCAACGTCAGGTGCTGTTGTGCTTCTAGTGCTCTTCTGTTTGTCTTGCTGACGAATGCGTACCACGCCGGCGCGGCATAAGTTAGACGCGGGCGGATGTACGTTTTATAAATTCCCGTCTTCATCTGGAGAGGGAGGTTTCCGACGAGTACCGGACGCAGCAGGTGCCTGGCTGTTCTAGCCTTCTGGCGAACCTTCTTGACGTGCGTTCCGAAAGTCAACCGGCGGTCGATTTCCACCTAAGTAGGTGGCGGTGCGGACCACTCGATCGGGGAACCGAGCAGGCGTAGCTGTGGTGGCGTCCTTTTCATGTTGGCTGTGATCGCCTGTGTCTTGCGCACGTTCACCGACAGGCGCCATTTTCCTAGCCATTCTGGCAGGGCATCTAATACTGTTTGGATTTTTGACGCCGCGTGCTTATTGTTAAGCGACGTCGCGGCGTAGGCTGCATCGTCGGCGTAGAGCGCCAGTATGGTCTGCTCCGTGGTTGGGATGTCGTCGATGTACTGCGCATAAAGCACAGGCGATAAGCAGCTGCTTGCGGGACGCCCGCTCGGATGGGACGCTCACCCGAACAGGTTTGTTCAACCGCCACCATGAACCGACGATTCCTGAGAAATGAGGCCACCACTTGGATGAGCCTTCTTGGCATTTCTGTCTGGGTGGCAACTTGTACAGCAGACCGTCGTGCCAGACCCTGTCAAAAGCTTTCTCCATGTCGAGGAATACTGCTACGGCGACTTCCTTCTTGTTGATGGCCGTTGTGAACGTGTGCAGTATCCTGATCAGCTGCAGGGTGGTGGAGTGTCAGCTCTGAACCCGTATTGCTCTTCTCTGGGCTTGATGTATGTGTTTATGTGTTTGAGAAGTAGTCTCTCAAACACCTTCGATACATGCTGCAACAACGTGATTGGCCGGTACGATTCCGGTTTCAATACGTTCTTACCGGGCTTAGCAGCGTGATAACTTTGCCTATCTTCCATGTGTTTGGGAAATGCCCTGTGCGCATAATACCATTGTACAGGCGTGTAACTGCCGCTATAGTGCGCGGTGGCAGGTGGTGCAATGCCGTATTCGTGATATTATCGCTGCCGGGGGCCTTCCGGAGGCTTCGTTTTTCTTAATTCACGCTGCACTTGTCCCGGCGTAAACACCACCGGGTCTTCGTGTGGCGCTAGTGGCGGAGCCAGGTAGTTTTCAACGTATTTGACTACCATGGCAGCATGTTCGGTATCGGTAACCGGGTTCGGCTGGAACTGGCGTTCTAGGTGTTCGGCTAGGATTTCCGCACGGTCTGCTGCACGGTATCTCGGCGTCCCATCGCTCGCCAGTAGTGGTCGGACCGGGGCTGGGATTGGGACAGCCGGCGGCATGGCGGTGGATGCTATTCCAGTCGTCGCCGGCGTCTTCCAGTAATCGATCCCAGCTTTCCTTCCTGTGGGACTCAATGTCTCGCCTGATGTCTTCGGCGAGTTTGTTCAACCTCGTCTTGAGGGTGGGGCAACGTGTCGACTGCCAGTCCCTACGCAATCGGCGCTTCGCTTCTAGTTTCATCCTGGTGGCAGCCGGGATCCACTCGCGGGTCCTTGTTACAGGTCCGGCTGCGCTGCGATGTCATGGCGTGCTGTATGGAGACTGACAGGTTAGCAGCGAGTTCTTCGACTTCAGACGAGGTTGAGACTGCCATCATGGGCGTGTTGTGCTCCATCGAGTCCCTGAATTTTACCCAGTCGATCCGACGGCGTGGGAGGCGCGGCGTCAGGAATGTCGGTGTTTGTGGAATAACCATGCACACCGGCAGGTGGTCGGATTGGATGTCCTCGAGGAGGACTTCCTGCGTCGGCTGTCTAGTCCTTTGTATAAGGCGAAGTCCAATACGTCTGGAGCATGTGCTGAAATGTAGGGATAGTGAGTTGGAACCTCAGGGCCGAGCACGGTGATATCCATTCTCTCAGCTAT